>NC_134353.1:551144339-551784339 GCF_048569485.1 Anomaloglossus baeobatrachus | reverse complement strand
CTCCCAAACGTGGTCCATCCGCCATGCTGCGCAGTCCCAAACGTGCTCCATCCGCCATGCTGCGCACTCCCAAACGTGCTCCATCGCCATGCTGCGCACTCCCAAACGTGCTCCATCCGCCATGCTGCGCACTCCCAAACATGCTCCATCCGCCATGCTGCGCACTCCCAAACGTGGTCCATCCGCCATGCTGCGCAGTCCCAAACGTGCTCCATCCGCCATGCTGCGCACTCCCAAACGTGCTCCATCCCCCATGCTGCGCACCCCCCATCGTGCTCCATCCCCCATGCTGCACCAGCATCAGCCTCTCTGCCCCCAGCATCAGCCTCTCTCCTCCCAGCATCAGCCTCTCTCCTCCCAGCATCAGCCTCTCTCCTCCCACCATCAGCCTCTCTCCTCCCACCATCAGCCTCTCTCCTCCCAGCCTCAGCCTCCCCCAGCATCAGCCTCTCTTCTCTCAGCCTCCCCCCTCCCAGCCTCCCTCCTCCCAGCCTCCCCCAGCATCAGCCTCTCTCCTCCCAGCCTCCCCCAGCATCAGCCTCTCTCCTTCCAGCCTCCCCCAGCATCAGCCTCTCTTCTCTCAGCCTCCCCCCTCCCAGCCTCCCTCCTCCCAGCCTTCCCCAGGATCAGCCTCTCTCCTCCCAGCCTCCCTCTTCCCAGCCTCCCTCAGCATCAGCCTCCCCCAGCATCAGCCTCTCTCCTTCCAGCCTCCCCCAGCATCAGCCTCCCCCAGCATCAGCCTCTCTCCTTCCAGCCTACCCCAGCATCAGCCTCCCCCAGCATCAGCCT
Source organism: Anomaloglossus baeobatrachus (assembly GCF_048569485.1). Taxonomy (NCBI): domain Eukaryota; kingdom Metazoa; phylum Chordata; class Amphibia; order Anura; family Aromobatidae; genus Anomaloglossus; species Anomaloglossus baeobatrachus. The sequence continues at coordinate 551,783,550 of NC_134353.1, read as the reverse complement.
CTCGCCTCCCACCCTCCCCCAGCATCAGCCTTCCCCTCCCAGCCTCCCCCAGCATCAGCCTCCCCCAGCATCAGCCTCCGCCTCCCAGCCTCCCCCAGCATCAGCCTCTGCCTCCCAGCCTCCCCCAGCATCAGCCTCTCTCCTCCCAGCCTCCCCCAGCATCAGCCTCTCTCCTCCCAGCCTCCTCCAGCATCAGTCTCTGTCCTCCCAGCCTCCCCTAGCATCAGCCTCCCCCTCCCAGCCTCCCCCAGCATCAGCCTCTCTCCTTCCAGCCTCCCCCAGCATCAGCCTCCCCCAGCATCAGCCTCTCTCCTCCCAGCATCAGCCTCCCCCTCCCAGCCACCCCCACCATCAGCCTCCCCCAGCATCAGCCTCTCTCCTCCCAGCCTCCCCCAGCATCAGCCTCCCCCAGCATCAGCCTACACCCTCCCAGCCTCCCCCAACATCAGCCTCCCCCAGCATCAGCCTCCCCCTCCCAGCCTTCCCCAGGATCAGCCTCTCTCCTCCCAGCCTCCTCCAGCACGCCGTGCTCCTCTGCCGACACTCACAGATCCGATCGCATACACTCACACACACACACACCCACCCGATCGCATACACTCACACCCACCCGATCGCATACACTCACACCCACCCGATCGCATACACTCACACCCACCCGATCGCATACACTCACACCCACCCGATGGCATACACTCACACACACCCGATCGGGTGTGTGTGAGTGTATGCGATCGGGTGTGTGTGAGTGTATGCCATCGGGTGTGTGTGAGTGTATGCGATCGCATACACTCACACACACCCAATCGCATACACTCACACACACCCAATCGCATACACTCACACACACCCAATCGCATACACTCACACACACCCAATCGCATACACTCACACACACATTGACGATATTGCACATACGCGCTCACACTCACAACATCCGGAGATACCACATGCTTCTGGCCATGTGATCCTCCGGCAGGTCCTGGAAGCTCACAACACAGTATCGCGGCCAAGAAGCCAGCGATATCTCCGGATGCTGTGAGTGTGTGGATGCGATGTGATGTGTGTGTGATGTGTGTGTGAGAGTGAGTGTGATCTGATGTGTGTGTGTGTGTGTCTGTTGTTATGTGTGTGCGTGTAGATGTTCCGCCGCTGCAGGACCTTGATGCGCTGGTAACTATGCTACCATGGTTACCAGCGCATCACGTCCCCCACTCGCACGGGAGCCCACACCAGCATACGGCGGCAAACCCCAGCAATGCGAGGGTTTGTGTCGGCTGGGTTGGCGGCGTATGCTGGTGTGGGCTCCCGGGGGTACAGTACTCACCTGGGAGTCGTGTCTCCTTGTCAGTTCGGGGGATGCGTGCGGGGGGCGGGGCCAGAGCGAGCGTGCATTGCGTGAGGGGGGCGGGGCGTGGCCGAGTTGCCAATACGTGCAGGGTGCCGGGGCAAGAGGCCAATCCGTGTGGGGGGCGGAGCCTGTGCGAGCGGCCGTCCAATCCGTGTGGGGGGGGAGCCAGGGCGAGCGACCAATCCGTGCGGGGGGGCGGGGTCATGGCGAGGCCAGCGGCCAATCCGCTTTGTGTCACCGTAAGAACACAATTTTGGAGCAAGACAGACAGACAGACAGATAGACAGACTAAGGCAATTATATATATAGATATATATCTCAAAATACACACACATATATATATATATATATATATATACACATTTACACACACATACACATATAGTGTATATATTATATTTTTTTTCTTGTTTGGTTCACACTACATTTGCTTACGCTGTTGTTACCCGCAGTGCGAGCCGTTCAGGCACTGTGAGTGGCTCGCACTGGACTGAGCACAGAGTATACCTGAGCCCAGCGCTGCTTGATTGAGTGGTATGTATGTGTAAACCACCCAAACTGTGAATGTGAACACCCATTTTTTTGTAGTCTGTTTGGAACTTTACTATTCGGGTTCTCTCATCTCTACATACAAGATATCTTCGGAGTAAGGCCAGCTTATCGCTAGACAGACCATTCAACCAAATCATGGGAGGCTCTGTCGCATGTTCATTTTCACTAGTTTTTCAGCAAGGCTCAACTGACCCCATAATAGTCAATTAGGTCCCTGTGGCAACTTTAGGTCTCAGTTATGTGACAAATCCTTTTCTTGCAATATTTCAATTTTTCTATAACAATAGTGTGAACATAGCCTAAGAAGATGAAAGCGTTTTCTATTTAGAGCAATAAATAGGCCTCTGTCTTATTACTAACACATGATGCTGCACGTTCATCTCAAGTAATACCTAATTAATTGCATACCTCCAGCCATACCCTGAAGAAATATTCATCAGACAAGCTCACATAGTAATGTAATAGAACTCACTACCATTGACCTGATTATTTCACAGGCCCAGAGATCTAATCAGGTTATCCTTTTACTTCCTTATTGGTTGACGATTTGCTTCTACAATATACAGGATAAGAAGCGACTAGTCAATCTTTTGCTAAAGAAGTGTTAACACTTGATGTCAAGTACAAAGGTTAAAGCAGAACAAGGAGTTGCCATGCTGCTGCTGTTCTCCTCGCCCATGTAAGCCGCAGACCTGCAATACACAAACGCTTGGATAGGAAGACTTGGATCCCAAAAAGGTAGGTGACGATGACCAAAATCTGTTGTGTTATATGCATGGACATATACAGGCTGTCCTGTGGGGGGATTTAATGCCTGTCACCGTATTGTAGGGGTCCATCGCACGTCCATAAACAGTATCTCTATTGTCTATACCATACTCTTGTTTTTGGCTTTCTATAAATCTGTGCTTCTTGTACAAAGCAGCATGTAATCCAATCATGGTGACCAGCCTAAAATAATTGAGAACTTTTTATTTTTATGAAAGGAAGTCACTTAACCCAAGAAATCTGCTGTAAAACATGTCATTTACGGTCACCCAATCAATGACAGGCTCGTACAACCAAAAAAATATTACACTTTGGCACCAATCCATCAAGACATTTTCTTCGCCAGTATTAATGAAGGGTGCACTGATGTTGGAGGCACCAAATTCATTTAGAAGTTCATTTCCTTCATAAGTGACTCCACTATTGTGGCATAAATTATGATTAATTTGTTCATTGAGCTCAGCAATGCCCCCTCCTGGCCAAGCTGCCCTAAATTTGCAAATCTGGCCAGGACTGGCAAAAAAAAAAAAAAATTATCAAAAATTGGTACATTTTCGAGATGATCTCTTTGTTTCAGGGCAATACTTGGAGAAAGGTATGATACTGAAACAAAATAGGGCTCTTCTTATGATAAGGTTTTGAAAATACATTCTTAAACTGATTATTGACAGCTCTGCAGCCAGTAATCAAGCTCAGCGGTGTGTGCTGTTAAATTGGAGAGAGCGGCTGAGCGGTTATCGGCCAAGAATGTCACGCTGCAGACAATGGAACTCGGCGCTGGACCTGGGGAGGGGAGTAAAGACAGTTGTTTTTTTATTTCAAACTGTAGTCTGGGAACAGGGGTATTCTGAAACTGGAAAACTTTAAAACGGTCTCATCACCGATATACTAGGACAGTGCTAGGAGCATACAACAGGGCTGAGTGCTATCTGATGTTTCATTGGATAGAACTTGGACCAGTGTATAACTGTGGGGCAGTGCAGATCTGTGATTTCTTCCTCATACTGATTCGGCATGAGAAACCAATTGCAGCATGCTGCGAGTGCCTCTGTAAATTGGATTCATGCACCCATGCAAGCCTATGGGTGCGTGTGAAACATCGGACTGCACTTGGATGACATCCGAGTGCAGTCCGATATTTGTAGAGATAGGTTTCCCTTGATCCCTTTTCTCTTATAGAAGGCGTGCGGATCTTCTCTATGATGCATCCAGTAGTAGTCCCCCATTACGTTTGCATTCCATCTACCTTAGTATCATCGTTCATCTCATTGACATCCTGATAAAATCTCCTTGCTCTTCGCCAACGGCACCAAGGTTGTCAGGAAAGTAGTCTGAATAGGAATGAAAAAAATGTAACTTCAAATTCATCAGACAACCCAAAGCTTTAAAAAATGTCAGTTTGTCCTCCACAATGGACTTCATCCTTCATGAGTTTCCGAATATCTGAAATCACAAAAATGCCTTCCTTCCGTTTTGCTTCTCACAGTCCCTAAAACTCGGTACAAAGGTACTTAAAGGGAACCGGTCATCAAAAATTTTGCACTAAACCTAAAAGATTCCCCCTCTGCAGCTCCTGGGCTGCATTCTAGCAATGTTCCTGTTGTTTATGTGCCCCCTTTCTGACCAAAATAAAGACTTTGTAAAGTGGTACCTTTTTGGATTCAGATCTTGATAATGGTACACGGGGGCGGGCTCTCTGGTGTTCGTAAAGGTACAGTCACACATAACGAGATCGCTAGCGAGATCGCAGCTGAGTCACGGTTTCTGTGATGCAATAGCGAACCCGTTAGCGATCTTGTTATGTGTGACATCTACCAGCGATCAGGCCCCTGCTGTGAGATCTCTAGTCATTGCAGAATGGTCCAGGCCATTTTCTTCAAAGGCGATGTCCTGCTGGGCAGAACCCATCGCTGTGTTTGACACTGTGTGACAGGGTCACAGTGACTGCTGAGATCGTTATACAGGTTGCTACTGGGACCTGTATTGTTCCTGCATCGCTGGTAAGATCTGACTGTGTGACATCTCACCTGCGACCTCCCAGCGACTTACCTGCGATCCCTATCAGGTCTCATCGTTTTCGGGATCGCTGGTAAGTCGTTGTGTGTGACTAGGCCTTTAGTCTGCCTCACTGTCGCTTTAGGCTGTCCCACATCGCGCAATTTCAAAGAGGTGACGTGAGGTAAGCTGGCCAGCGCTTGCGCAGAACGATGGAGGCGGCGGTGAAAGCGCGAGCACAAGATTATGGGCGGGTACTTGCTGATGAAAATCACAGCGCCGTCCATAATCTCGCGCATGCGCAACACGTCACCAGCGGTCACACTGTGCAAATTGCACAGTACCGCGAGAGTTATGGGCGGCGCTGTGATTTTCATCAGCAAGTACCCACACATAATCTCGTGTTCGCGCTTTCACCGCCGCCTCCACCGCTCTGCGCAATTGCTGGCCAGATTATCTCACGTCACCTCTTTGAAATTGCGCGATGGGAGACGGCCTAAAGCGACAGGGAGGCAGACTAACGGACACCCGAGAGTCCGCCCCCGTGTACCATTATCAAGATCTGAATACAAAAAGGTACCACTTTATAAAGTCTTTATTTTGGTCAGAAAGGGGGCACAAGAACAACAGGAACATTGCTAGAATGCAGCCCAGGAGCTGCATAGGGGGAATCTTTTAGGTTTAGTGCAAAATTTCTGATGACAGGTTCCATTTAACAATCTCTCTTTCTTTTAGTAGAGCTTTGACAAACTGCTTCATCAGTCCAAGCTTAATGTGGAGCGGTGGCAGGAGAACTTTAGTGGGATCAACTAAACTTTCCGCAACTATGTTCTTGAGTCTAGGTTGCAAAGATATTCTTGATGACCAACTTTTATGGCACCAGTGATGAGTCCGATCGCGGCTGTCTCATTCACACAAAGCATGCGTACTTCATGTATCCTCCTTGCTGTCCAAGAAGCAAAGAGAGAACTTTCAGGTCATTACATATTGACCATCTTTGATCCTGGTAGTTAAGTTTTTTGAGAATAAAGTTTTAATTCTCATAGTTATCCTTCAAGTGCACAGAATGCCCTACAGGCTCTGAAGCATACTGCCATTGTGTAGTAGCAGCTTTCAGACTTTTCTTTTGATGAATCAATAAACCGTCTCCACTCGCTCACATTGTACTGTACTCAATGTTTCATTTTCCCATCAGTCCAAGAATATCACTGCAATACACTAGAGCACTATCTTGAGAAAAGAATGGAAGAAATTCCTTTTCTCTGCTTCTGTATCATGAAAACTAGGTACCAGAAACTAGCAAGTAATTTTCCCTTAGTCTAGAGCCTAAGGCTATGTGCGCACTTACCGGATTTTGCCGCGGATTTGCTGCATGTTTTGCTGCAGAAAATGTTCATAACATCTCTGCAGTGAATCACCAGCAAATCCTATGGAGAAAAAAAATCCTGTGCGCACTAGGCGGAATTTGACAGCTGCATGTTTTGCTGCGGGAATCCCGCAGCAAAAACAAGTGCATGTCAATTATTTTCCGCACATCGCTGCGGGATTTCACTCCATTGACTCCAATGTTAATCATGAAATCCCGCAGGGAATAACGCAGGCAGCAAATTCTGTGCGGTTCACTGCGTTTTCCTGCGTTATTCCCTGCGGTATTTCGCGGTTTACCTCCGGTAATGTACATCGCTTGTCTGCGGTTTGCAGGGAAGTGATGTCATTACAGGAAGAGGAAGCCGTGCAGAGAGTAAACACAAACACATCACAGACACAGACACATCACAGACACAGAACACACAGACATCACAGACACAGACACATAGAACACACATAGAAAGAAAACGGAAATATAGAAAACAAAGAACGTGGGCTCCGCTGCATATTTACCTTCCAGCCGAGGTAAGCACACAGCAGCGGCCCGGTATTCTCAGGCTGGGGAGGGAGAGGGGCAGGGATAATGTCCCCTGCCTCACTCCCCCTCCCGCAGCCGAGAATATCAGCCACAGCTGCCCCGGGACTGTCGCATGCATTATGCGGCAGCACCGGCGTGTCCCCGGCTCTTCTTGCTGCCGTGTAGCAGTGGCAGCAAGGTAATACAAGGGGTTAATGATGGTGGGGGACCACCGCCATTAACTCCAGGCTTGATCATGGCAGCGTCTATGTGACAGCTGACATGATTAACCCGTAAGTAAAGTGAATAAAACACACACACAGAAAAATCCTTTATTTTAAATAAAACAAACAAGCCTCGTTCACCATTTTATTAACCCCTCCCGCACCAAAGCTCCGGCGTAATCCACCGCTCCGGCGTAATCCACAGGTCCTGCGCTGCTGACATCCAGCCGCGACTGTCACAGACACAGCGCTGAATGAAAGCAGCAGACATCAGAGGTAATTACCGGTCATTTCTCACGGTCGGTAATGTGAACTCACTGCCAACCGTGGGAAATGCAGCGATCTGTCCTCTATCTATCTATCTATTCCTCTATCTATTCTTCTGTCTATCTACTATCTCAGAATTAAATGACCTTTTTTTCTTTTTTTTTTTTTTCCTTCAATGTGCTTTATTGCATTGAATGCAATAAAGCACATCCCAACCTGCACGCGGCAAAACCGCGGCAATACCGCGAATAATACCGCGGTAAAACCACAGCAACCCGCGGCAAACCGCATGCGGTTTTCGGGTGCGGTTTCCCGCGTTTTTTTTACCGCGGGTGCGGTAATCTTTGAGAGCATGCGGAATTTTCTCAAGAAAATTCCATTTCCCAGTGCGCACATAGCCTAAAACTTCTGCAGAATGTTTAGGAAAGTCCAAGTTTCTGACGATATCGTTTAATTTGAGGTGTGAAAAAAGCTGTGGCTCTTTTGGACTGGCATGAAAATGTACATCAGAATCCTGCTTTTTATGTTCTGAATCCTGTATCTTCGTTTCTCCGGCGGTGAAGGGACAGGTATTCCTGGACTGTGAGGTACAGAGCGAATCGCTGATGGGAGGTCAGGTATAGAATCTCCTTATTTCTAAGGTTGGATCCTTCCATGTTGCACATACAAAAGTAGCAGTCCTCACCGTGATTTGCAGTTCCCTCCAGATCATAGGTACGCCAAAACTAAAGCTTTCCTCTCTTTAGACCACTACGAAAGCTTTCTCCTCTTTAGACCACTCATAGTTCTACACAAACAGAACACACTACATGTGGAGCCACGACGTGTCCTGATCACTTAGTTTTACTCCAAAATATAATTAATACACTTTTCTAACGAAGTCCATAATGCTCCTAATGTTGTTTATTTACTACAAAACAACTGCAAAAGCTATTGGGTGAATTATGACACCCACTTGTAGCCATTTTGATCACGTTGTTATAAACAGAAGCTAAATCCACCACAACCACTAAATCCTGAAAGGAATCGTGGTAAGCACAGCAGCACACTCTTATGCACTCTGTGTAAAAGAAAATCTATCTTTACTTCTCTTAACCAATCACAGCGCAGCTTTCATTTCTTATACGGCTGAGGTAAAGTGAAAGCTGTGCTCTGGTTGCTATGGACAACACCACACTAATGAACTGTGAACTGCCACATATCTTGTGTCTATGGCAAAACTCAGAGACAGGTCTGTTTTTTCTGGCAGCACGGATGATAAGTACCAAAACAAGTCTATGGGTCTGTTCAAGTTTTTTTTTTCTGCAGCAAAACCTGCTCTCTTGGCAGTAAAAAGCTGCTTCCAAAAAACATGCCTTGCTGCGTTTTTTGTGTCATTTGTCTGCAGTATATATTTAAATAACGTTAGTATTATTCACTACAAACAGCAAAAACAGTGTCACGTTTTGGCACTTTCTCAGTGCTTTCAATGGTGAAAAAAAGCTGCAAAAATGCTGACAGAATTGACATGGTGCTTCATTAAGGCTAGTTTCACACTTGCGTTGTGCAGCATCCGTCGCATTGCGTTGTGTGACGGATGCAATTGATGCGTTGCATATAGTGACACAACTGATGCGACGGATCCTGCAATACAACGGAGTCCGTTGTAGCTTTTTTTCAGCAATTTACTCAACTGAGCATGCGCACTTGTGTAAAGACGGATCCGTCACAGGAATCCCTCAAATGCCGGATTCCGCCACCATAGGCTTCCATTATAAAAATGACAGACGCCGACGGAATCCAGCACATTGTGTTTTTTTGACGCTCTGGGAAGCGCAGAAAAACGCTACATGCTGCGTTCTTTCCACCCGGCGGATGCAACGCAGCGTCGGCCGGCGGATATAACGCAAGGCCATCCGTCGCAATACGTCATCAATACCAGTCAATGGGAAACAGCGCACATACGTTAACGGATTGCGCTGTTTCCCAAAGTGGCAGATTGCGACGGCTGCCAAACAACACAAGTGTGAAAGTACCCTAAAAAGAAAGCAGGTGTTTTCCATTTGTCAGGAGAATAATAGCAAGTGTGAGTCTCAGAGTTTTTGCTGATACTGCAAAAAAAAAATCAGCTTTTAATTTGCATGAAACACATGAAAAAAAAAAACGCAGGTAAACAAAAAACATCAGCAAAAAAAGCAACGTGTGAACATACCCTGAGTCCATGAAAGGCTAGGAGAAGCTTCCTAGTTTATCAATACATGAAAAACGTTGACACTGGTGCCATTTTTTTGTGTACGTCAAAATCACTGAGTTCTAAATGGATATGTTAAACAACCTCTGTTTCATGTATATGTCTGCCAGAATACATCACACCTATCCATAGAGCCACATCCACCTGACCTAAGAGTCAAGTCACGCAGTCTATGTTAGATCATTGTACATTGCTTTACTCATTTACATAGCACCATTAATTCCATAACGCTTTACAGACAGCACTGTCCCCATTGGGGCTCACATTTTAAAATTTCCTACCAGTATGCCTTTGGAGTATAGGAGAAAACCTGTGACCCCGGAGTAAATCCAAGCAAAAAAGGAGGAATATACAAACTCCTTGCAGATGTTATTATCAATGGTTGTGCAAACCCAGGATCCCAGTGCTGCAAGACTGCAGTGCTAACCACTGAGCCACTGTGCTGCCCAACTATATAGAGAAAAGAAGATGACCACGCTTTGCTACACATTGGGCAACCACAAAAAAATTTATACTGCAAAATGTTTAATATGTTGGTCAATAAACGATACCTTTTGTTGGAGATATAGACTGAAAAATGTTTTAAATGTAAACCGAAAACAGGATCAAAAGCAAAACTCACCGAGCTGTAATCACTCTTAACAACGCAAAGCTTGCTGCTCGAGATCAAATCCATGGAAATTAGCAGGATCGGAGCCTCTGGATTCTGCCCGAGAACGATGATGTCGAGGGAGATAATTCTCCAAATCTAATGGCCAATTCCCATTGTTCTGCATGGAGAAGCCACTTCCATTGTTTGGAGCAAGATAGTGGCTTTCTCATAGAGGTCACAGTAGTGCTCGGCTTATACGTGAAGAAATAAAATTTGAGTCTGACAATTTTGGTTAACCAACTAATATGTAGGGGGTCTCCAGACTGTTCCCGAACATATAAGAATTTGGTGTCCTCGTGCTCTGTGGGCAGATCCTGGTGGTCTGTGAGCACATAAACTACTGGCAGATGATTCCAGCAGCAGCAGATTAGTCTGCTTTCCCCATAGAGGATATCAATGTAACGTATATGGGGTAGTCAGGAGAGAAAGCTGTATATATTAGATGGTTGGCCGATTCTGTAGAAGTCAGGCTCGGTCAAATGACAGTTCTCTAATGTGCATGGCTAGTTTAGGGCTGTGAACACATCTTGAAGTACGATGGAAGGATCTCCCTATGTATACCTCTAAGGTCTCTTTCACATGTCTGTGCAAAACACACGTTTTGCACAGTCCGTAGTGTAGGAGCGTACGTTTGTGTCCGTGTGTGTTCAGTGTGTGCTGTCAGTGTGCTATCCGTGTGACATCCGCATAATACATGAACAGCATGAACTTCTATACTCACCTGTCCATGGTGCTGCTGTCTCTGGCACTGCTGCTGCTTCCGGGTCCTCGGTGCAGTGAATATGCAATGAGTATAATGAGCGGGGGTTGGAAGCAAGTGACAGCAGTGCTGGAGACATCAGCGGTTGATATAGGCAAGTATAGAAAAGCATTTTATTTCCCAGGCATTAGTATGCGGGCCGTGTGACATCTGTGCTACTGGAGAAAAACGGACATGGAGCACACAGACACACGTATGCTCCACATGGACACACATATGCTCCACATGGACAGACGTTCGTGTGAAAACACGCACGCATGCACAAATCCATTGATTTTAATGGGTCTACGTGTGTCCGTGTCTCTGGTACGTGTGAAAATGAACGTCATACGTACCGGAAACACGGACGTGTGAAGGAGGCCTAAGGGAAGGCAAAGAAGTACCATATAAAGTGTGGGATATATCACCTATATGCTCCCATTTTTTTTTTATTTTTTTTTACAAACTATGCTGTGTAGTAAATGTTTTTTACTATGTCTATGTAGTAGAATGCAGAGTAGTTATTTATTCCCATATAGTGAAAAGGAGAATAAGAAAAAAGATAGTGATGCATAAATGTATAGTACATTTCAAAATTCCTCTGTTACAAAACTCTGGGCGTATAAGGGCCTATGGACATGTCAGAGTTACACCAACTTCTAACCAACTCGTAAAAAGCAAGCTAGGAACACAGCCTAACCTCAACAGCGAAAATATGTAGACTCATAAAATACAATGAAGATGGTGAAAGATTGAGTATAAAGGTGAGACAACGGTTGTGTTGGCTTACTCATACAAAAACATGTCTGACACAGGAGCAATGCTTAATCAGCATGATTGACACTGACCGCATTCACACAGGCATGTACGAAATGTATGATCTCACAACGTGTGGAATGCTACAGTACTGATCAAGATTTAGTATCATTAGTAGAAGCAGTTCCACACATATCTGCACTAATATTTATGTAAATTGGTAGTTATGCCAATGTGTAATCCCCAAAGCATGTCTGCAGATATCTGTAGGCCTGATGTCACCGGCCCCATTCACCACCCCATGCAGAAGTGAGTGGAGCTGCAAGAAATAGAGCTCATGATTGGTGACCGTACTTCCATACATAGCAAACATCATTGCTCTTGGCAGCACAAGTCCTAATTACACAAGACATGCGCTGCCAAAAACACTGACCTTTAGGCCCCCTTCACACGTCAGTGTTTCTGGTACATATGTGCTTTTTTTTATACGTACCAGAATAACTGACATACGCAGACCCATTATAATCAATGGGTCTGGTCACACATCAGTGATTTTTCACTGAACGGGTCTCCGTGCAGCGTACACCCGTGGCCGTGATTCTGCACAGACACAAGTCAGTTTTTTTCTGGCATCACTGATGACCCACGGACCACACTATGGTGTGATCCGTGTGTGATCAGTGAAACACTTACCAGAAAATCACGGACATATTAACTATTAAATATTTTCAACCTACCTTGCCTACGATTCGCTGTGCAGACTCTGCTCTCGGCAGCTCCTGCCCGGCTCATGAATATTCATGAAGCAGGAAATGCCGACCAGGAAGTAGCTGCTGAGAGCGGAGGGCGGACGCTGCAGACTTGAGGAGATCAGCACCATGGACAGCAGCAGTGAAGGCAGGTGAGTAATGTCCATATGCAATCACGGATCGCAGATGGACAACCCACGTGTGCCGTGAATCACAAAAACACGGAGGGACATGTGCGTGTTTTACACGTCAGTGAAGAACGTCAGTGTTTTTCACTGACGTGTGAAACGGGCCTTAAGCAAGCTTAAGGAACAATTCACCCTACAAAAGCATTATGTTCGCAAGTCGGCGATCGGTAGCCTATTAAAACAGGTCAAAAAGTAAAAATGAGTGTTCGGTTGTAGCTTCACGGAAGCATATTAAAAAATAAATCTGTCCCAATTTCCATCTCAAAAAGTGGGACGATTTTTTTCTCACCAAACTATATGAACCCTTTCCAATACACATATGGATATATGTCTTTAAATCACCATTTAAAGGCAGTGCGACTGTGCGAAATGAGTATAGCTAATGCATGGATATAGTAACCAAAACTGCAATGAATGTGGGACTGGACTGTAAAGACACACTTCATATTGTTCTCCACAGGAAGGAAAGATGAAAACAGTTATCCTTCTGATTTGCATGGGAAGCCTCTACAACCACATTCAATGTCAGGATCCAACGGTAAGCCACATTGTGAGAGCCAGAGACTGGAATATGCATTGCTACGTCAATGGTCAGTCGCAATAAACTCTCTCCTGATACACTGCAAACCTAAGGTGTCTAACATTTGTACTATGGTCATATAGCCTTTCCTGACCGCATACGACAGGCGCACTTGGCACCAGGTGATAGCAAACAATTCATGGTAAAAAAAAACCACTGCATGATCATACCCTGAACAGTGCAAAATGAAGGTTTGCACTGAAAGGATTGTTTACCTGATAGGGGCACTGACTCAATGCTGTGCACATGTACAGTACTGTGCAAAAGTCTATGGCAGGTGTGCAAATCAAGGTTATACAAGCGTATAAAAAAATAAAGAAAGAAATAAAAATTAGTCTGATTTTAATCCACAAAAGTAGAATGATTTTTGTCACTCGTCATACATGTGCATTCCCTTTTTACAGTAGCAATAATGAATGATTTACACGACCATTTATAGTTTCCTATACTACAGAATTGCAATGTATCCAGAATAATTGGATGCCTTATTGTGGCATCCATTTTTTTTCCCTCGCAGCCATAAACTTGAATAGGTGAGTCTCATCGAATTTCCGGAGGAAAATTCAGCATGGTGCGATTTATTTTTTAAACAGATTCTGTGAGTAAAAAAAAAATGGTCCCCTGTGCTGCCTCATTGAATCACATCGGGCCGAGTGCTGTCCGATTTCTTCGCACATAACATTTGGACAGAAAATACAGTGACATGAACCTGGCCTAAAAGAAACTTGTCATAAATGGATTGCTGATGATGCCCTTGTAGCTTCTCAGCCTCACATTGCATGTCCGACCGGTCAATCACCTAGAGGAGGGGACTACTAAGTATGTAATACAGGGTGAGACTGACAAGCTGCAAGTGCATCCTCACGCCCCAATGCACTTCAAGACACAACTTTAAAACAGGATTTTGCGCTCATAAAAGGAACAACATCTTTTAAAAGGCTACATAATTATATAAAAGGGAATTTGTCAGCATGTTTTTGCTATTTATTCTGAGAGCAGCGTAATATAGGGAAAGAGATCCTTATTCTACAGATGTGTCACTTCATAAGCTGGGTGCTGTAGTTTCAATACAATCAGTGTTTTATCAGCAGGAGATCATAACCGCCTGACTAGGTGTCATGCGCAGGTAAAGGCCGCTTTACACGCTACGACATCGCTAATGCGATGTCGTTGGGGGTTACGGAATTTGTGACGCACATCCGGCTGCATTAGCGATGTCGTTGCGTGTGACACCTATGAGCGATTTTGAATCGTCGCAAAAACGTGCAAAATCGCTCATGGGTGACATGGGGGGCCCTTCTCAAATATCGCTGCTGCAGTGTGTACGATGTAGTTCGTCGTTCCTGCGGCAGCACACATCGCTCCGTGTGACACCGCAGGAACGAGGAACCTCACCTTACTTGCCGCCGCCTGCAATACAGAAGGAAGAAGGTGGGCGGGATGTTACGTCCCGCTCATCTCCGCCCCTCCGCTTTGATTGGGCGGCCGCTTAGCGACGTCGCTGTGACGCCGCACGGACCGCCCCCTTAGAAAGGAGGCGGTTTGCCGGTCACAGCGACATCGCAGAGCAGGTAAGTATGTGTGACGGCATAACCTAAACAGACTTTCCTATGACTGGAAAGGGTCCACAAACATAAAACCTAAAATGTGTAGCCCCAAAATACCAATAAAATTGTATGAAGGGGGAATACAGAGAGAAAGGACCACAAATTGATCAAGGTGAAATACAAATAGCTTTATTAAATATAGATAGGTGATACAGGGTGCTCAGTAGTTGCAGGCGAGGTGGAAAAAGCCTGCCAGAAACAACCCACAGCAATACCAGGACAAACCACCAGATGGCAATAATACCTGATGACAGGCAGCAATGTAAGTAAAAGATTATACAAAGTATGGTAGCCCATGAGAAACCAGATGGGGACAGTGTAAAGTTAGTTAAGTACAAGAGAGATCTGTAGAATCTCACATAAGTCCCACAGTGGCTGAAGGGCATAAGCGGTTAGAGAATATTACCTTGCTTCATGTCAGAGCAGGAATGGTGGAACTGTCCAGGCGTGGGGGCGAGGCCTCGACGCGCGTTTCACCAAGGGCTTCGTCAGGAGGCTTTTTCCACCTCGCCTGCAACTACTGTGTACCCTGTATCACCTATATATATTTAATAAAGCTATTTGTATTTCACCTTGATCAATTTGTGGTCCTTTCTCTCTGTATTCCCCCTTCATACAATTTTATTGGTATTTTGGGGCTACACATTTAAGGTTTTAAGTATGTGTGACGGGTCCGGGCGATGTTGTGCGCCACGGGAAGCAATTTGCCCGTGTCACACAACCGATGGGGGCGGGTACCCACGCTAGCGATATCGGTACCGATATTGCAGCGTGTAAAGTGGCCTTTAGTCAGTGAAATGTGTGTAACCCCGCACCCACCTCTGATTGGCAACTTGCTGACTATGCACAGTGTACACAGAAAGCTGCCAATCAGGGGTGTGGGCGGGGTTATACACAGCTCGACATTCTGATAACTACTACATATACTGCAGAGATAACAGGGATTCTATCAAAACTGCACCAAGGTGTCCAGCGATACATCATCCCTGGAATCAGGGTCTCTGCCCCTACATCATGCGGCTTTCAAATTACACAGCAATAACCTGCCATTTAACCCCCTTAATCACTACTGATATAACCATGTCTCTTTCCGTCAGTTCTGCCTCTGTTGTCAATAGCAGATCACATAGCAGATTGGTGGAGTAGCTAATGACAGCTGTGCAGAGAGACAGGAGTTTGCTTTAGGGAAATGTAGAAATATAGAAAAAAAAATAATTAAATAGACACAGTTATAGCTGTAGCTAGAAGGAGGCATGAGAATGTAACCAATGGGAATCTGAAGGCATGGTTGGGTTGCTTTAGAAAGGTTGTTCGGCTACAGGGAGTTTGTAAAGTAATTAAGAACAGATTCGGAGATAACCCTTTTAATATGGATTTCTGGATATTTTCTCTCTACAGGAAGAGAACTGGTCTGGGAAAAATCTCACAAATGTCCCCAAAAGTAATTCAACCAAGACAAGAAAACTAAATTTAAGTCAAAATGAAATTTCCTTATCCCCAACTGATCAACAATCCCTGGCGACTTATCCGGACCTGACAGAGCTGGATCTCAGCCAGAATGCAATAACTAAGCTCGAAAACAAACATTTTACCGCTCTATCAAAGCTTGAGGTGTTAATCCTAAAAAATAACCACATCTCATTTGTTGGAGAAATGTCACTTGATGGACTGAAAAATTTGAGGATTCTGGATCTTGGCTTCAACAGTATTACTCAGCTTCCTACGAACATTCAGATGCCGTCAACGTACCTACAAACGTTCAACCTCCAGAACAACCGCTTGAGTACCCTGGACATCAAAGAGGCGCTAAAAGACTTGAATAGCTCCCTGAAGCTAACCCTTAGCGGGAACTCATGGAACTGTACCTGCTCCCTTATCAACCTATCGTTGTGGTTAGATAGCAGCACAGTCATTCTTGGTAAGGAGGTTACACCAAACTAGGCTGGGAAAGCTCCCAATCTATAAGGCCCTAACACCATACTCAGGCCAAATTACTATTCTTTGGGACTCCGTCTGGCCAGTATACATTAACATACCGCAAGAAAAGGTATGGAATAAGGTCGACCACCCAATTCCATACTGTAAAAAACTATATATTAAGCATTAGTGTTTTTTTGCTTTTTTAACATTGGAGCCGGATGACACATGACATATGTGTCTGTTAAAATAAGTCAAAAGCTTTTTCATAGCTTTTCACATATCCATTAAGCCCATGAGTGACAAATGTGTTATGAAGGAATGTCCATTTGTGACATTAGAATGGCATTGGTTTGACAGGTACATCGTGATCTGTCACCTGGGCTGAAGTACACTTAAGGTGGCTTTACACGCTATGACAAGCGATGTCGTTGGGGTCACAGATTTTGTGACGCATATCCGGCCGCGTTAGCGATGTCGTTGCGTGTGACGCCTATTAGCGATTTTGAATCGTTGCAAAAACGTTCACAAAATCGCTAATTGGTCACATCCCCCCCTAATCTCAATTATCATTGCTGCTGCAGTAACGAAGTTGTTCCTCGTTTCTGCGGCAGCACACATCGCTATGTGTGACACCGCAGGAACGACGAACCTCTCCTTACCTGCATCCCACCAGCAATGAGGAAGGAAGGAGGTGGGCGGGATGTTCGACCCGCTCATCTCCGCCCCTCCACTTTGATTGGGCGGCCGCTTAGTGACGTCGCGGTGACGCCGAACGCACCTCTCCCTTGAGGGAAAGATTGTTCGGCAGTCATAGCGACGTCGCAGAGCAGATATGTGCGTGTGATGCTGCCGTAGCGATAATGTTCGCTACGGCAGCGATCACCACATATCGTTACAACGACGGGGGCAGGTGCTATCGCGCTCGACATCGCTAGCAATTGCTAGCGATGTCGTAGCGTGTAAAGCGGCCCTTAGTCTTGATTGAGATGCATAAAGAATGTATCAGATCATTTTTCTTAGGCTAGGTTCACTCCAGAGTTTGGAGATCTGCTTTTCTGTTTCAGTATTCTTCCAAAACAACAAAAAAAATTGAGCTCAAGGCAAGAAATATCTCTGTCCTATGGCAGAGATAAATAGCACCGGACGCACCTCAATAACTATAACTGGGTCTGTCTGGTTTCCATTTGGGTGGGCGTCATCTGAACAGAACTTTTTCTGGTAAAAATGATCCTTGCGATGGAGGTGCTTAGCGTAAACCTAGCCTTAGCTGACTAGACACTAATGGTCAACGTCCTTATATTGTCTAGCTGCAGCTTCACTTGGAGTCCCATGGAAAGCCTAAGTTCACCCAAGTATTATTTTGCTATTTCCACATGTAAAAACGTAAATCTCCTTCATATTTTCCTTAGACTAATATTACATTGATGTTGTCCCTTACTTGCAGAAAATGAGAATATCACGTTGTGTGCGGCACCAGAGAACATGATAAACTATACAGTAACAGCCGTCAATAAAGCAGAGGGAACACTATTAAATTGTAGCAGCAGCAGAAACGTGTCATCATCCATAGCACCAATACCTTCCTTCGACAACTCTTCATCTCCTGTGACTCCATCCGTCAACGCAACCAACAATACATCTGCCAAAGGTAGGCCAATATACGATGTATGTATCTAATAACATATCTGAATGTTCTAGTTTCTACAGCACATTGAAGTAACAAGTCCTCTCAGTCACCTTGGCCACTTAGCTAGACATTGAGCATACATAGCTACATATCATGGGAAGTCGGAGATTTTACCACACATGAAGGTGATGAAAAGAGGTTATCATGAGCCACTCACTTCCGTAGTGCTTTAAGGATAGAAGTTATGTCCTTGCGATGGGATAGGGAATAACTTATTTATCTTCTGGAAACCCCCCATCAGTAAGCTATTCAATATCCTAAAGTAGAATGGATCAGACATCGAGCATGTACACGATATTGGTGAGAGCTGTTGTCTGCAATCTATGATAGTCCTGTGGAGGAGAGCATGCTCGAGATCGGATACATTCAGAGCCCCACTTGTGACATCTGTTGGGGTATCAGTAGTCAGACCCCCAGAGATCAACATGTTAGCCTTTATCATATTAATAGGGGATAAATTATAAACCTGGTACAAAATGTTCATCATAAAAATCTTATTTGCTCTATGTTTTTTTAGTCAGGACACTGTCACTTCATATTTTCACTTTGTGTGAACTTGATAGTCAAATGAACCCAACCTCTTCTTTACACAGCTGCAATAAAGATAAGGAAAGCAGGGAGCAGGTCACCATGATATTGATCCTCCAGTGACACCACAAAGGGAAGTTACACATATACCGCCATTAGCCCTTAGTGCTGGTGTAATATGCAGGATTACTAATTTCTTGGCTGATCACATAGTTTTTGATGGCATAAAAAAAAAAAAAAAAAAAATCGACCGTCGTCAGCATATAACCTTGTGTAATTGAGAGATATGCTGGTGACAAATAAGTAAACTGCACATTCACAGCCATTACCGCACATAAAACAACTGACTTCTTGTACTGTTGATTGGAGGTTGTACTAGCTGTGTAAAATCACCATTAAAGCACACCTCCCCTAACTAAAAAAAATAGTCTATCACAAAAAATATTTATTTTCTTTCTGCCATTTTAACAAGTTTAGATGTGCCCACATTATCACCCATAAATGTGACTTGCCATTTCGTGCTATAGTGGATACTATCACAGTGTCACCGGATGTAAGTATAGTCCACCAATGAACGTTGTTACTGGACACTTGGAGCAAAGTCTTTTTCACATCTTTTCTACACTAATTTCATCTGCATTCATAGATATTTGGCTCTCATCGATATTTCTCATGTCAAATGTCATCCCGATCTTAGTTTCATCATTCTTCCATTCACAGGGAACAGTTGGACCTTTCTTGTTGGAGTTATTGTCGTCGGGCTTGTTACCTCATTACTGATATTACTGGCAGTTAAGTTCCCAAGATGGTATGACTTCATTCTCAGCTACAACCACCAACGACTAAAAGAAGAAGATCCGTACATGTTTGAGGAGGAGTTCAACGTAGACTTTAGCATGGGCAACAACGAAAGACATCAAGACGATGAAAACGTTGTGGTCTTCGAGCAAATGCACTCATTTGTTCCAGAAGAGGATGGATTTATAGAAGACAAGTATATAGATGAACGGGACATAACAGACAGTTAAGCTTCACCTTCGGAGATAGATTTCTATATACGGGAAGTATCCATAATGACTGAAGCCTAACTTTTCATTACATATAGTAAATAACCTTGTAGCTCAAGAATGGTGAAAGAAAAAGTATCTGCTCTTAGGTATGGTCTCCTTATCGTGTAACAGAGGTTGGATCTCCAAGAACCAAAATGCATGAATACATGGTCACGTGGTGCATTAGCTCCAAATTTCTCCCCAATCTACAGCCTGGGTTGGAGCTGCACATTCAGTATCTGGTGCATCAGACGTCTTCTCATACGAGCTGCTTTTCCTATACTTGCTGAGAAATGTGCCGTGACCAGCAAAAAGTCTAGAGAACAAGAGTGTCTAAGAAGCCTTCAGAAAGACAGTATTCTTTCCTGAAGAATGTCCAACGTTGGCCACAGCCTTTAGTTGGGAGCTGGCCAAGCGCAGATTACTCCAACAGTTGCATCATGGAGAAAACGGCCATAGTATAGAGAATGGAAACCATACTGTAACTATAAAAGATTTTTTTTTTGCTTTATGACCTCTGTTTCGCTTTAACATTTTGTTATTTTCAAGTACCAGAAAACTAGTAACACATAGAAGATCCTATTAATGTCATTATCGTGTCATAGGAGCCCTGCTCATCATAGCCATTATAGCTCTAATCAAATTCAACAATGCGCAAAGTGTCAAAAAGGGTGAGATACAGTGGACTGATATTCATTATATATAGTAGAAATCATCAATCTAATCATCAGATAGGACTACGTGTGAGGGCAAATCGCATGAACATGTGAACAAGAAAGGAGAAAAGGCGATCATAGAAGCCCAGACACACAATAAAATATAATTCATTTTTTATTTTTTATTAGTATAAACAATCTTTAGTGCAGGCAGTGGTAAGGACCAACATAATATGCATGATATTCATATATGCTCTAGACAAGGTAATGTCACAAATATATTACATTTCATAAACATCATATATATCTGTAATTTAGTATCCATAATTCCAATTACTCTCACTCATAAAAATATATATCGAGGAAAATAGATTATCCACCATACAATATGTGAGCTAAATTGATGTAAATAAGGCCACATGGCTGATAACAATCCTATCAAAGCGGATCTTAGCTAGTTAGATAAATACCGCCAATGTATATATAGAGGTCAAGCAACAATTGTTATATATCAGAAATAATTATATATATCTTAAAGTGGTCAGTCCTAATAGTTGTATAGCACCACCGGCTCAAATAAGCCCAACCCTATCACAGTCAGGACTGAATATACCACAAGTTTTTATATATATCACCTACAATATACACAGTGGTGGTAATCATCACCCACAAAATGACGTAGATTCCAAACTGAATCAGGCCTGCAATCACATATATTGCAGTATAGATACCATCTATCTGTACCTACTAGCTATCACCATTAGATGTCACTGCAGCCATAAAACATATATATATATATATATATATATATATATATATATATATCACATTACACTGATCACCTGAGATCATCATCAAGCTGTTAAATTAGCCAGGTGGCTAGCCATGTCTCAACATACCCACACCAGAGACAGGCAACAAACCGTGTAACCAGACATAAGGAGCATTAGAAAAGAGACATTACCAGTCAGGAGCATAGACGTCCGACACGTGTTTCGATAGACTCTTTGTCAGGGGGCGTGTACAAAGTGTACAAATGTGTCTTATGGGAAATAAAATGACATATGTGATGAGGTTTCTTATTGAATGTTACATAAAGTATCCTCAATCCTATTCTAAGGCCTTGTGCGCACTAGGCGTTTTTGCTGCGTTTTTAAGCGGCGTTTTTTACCGCGTTTTTGTGCTGAAAACGCAGTGACATTGCTTCCCCAGCAATGTCTATGGGTTTTCAGAAGTGCTGTCCGCACACAGCATTTTTTTGTAGCTGCGTTTTTGTGGTGACCACAAAAATGCAGCATGTCAATTATTTCTGCGTTTTTCACCCATTGAGTTCAATGAGATGTTCAACAACGCAATGAAAAACGCATATAGCTGCGTTTCTATGACTAAAAACGCAGCTATAAACGCAAGGGGTGGGCAGTAAAGTGACGTGTACAGGAAGAGGATTCCTTCTGTTGGTAAACACAGAAGCATGAATCCTTCCGGTACCGTCACCGCCGCTTCCACAACCCGCCCGGTGCCATGTCAGCTCCGTGCGGCTCCATGTCTGGGCGGGAGGTGGAGGCAGCGGCGAAAACAAAAGTGAACAGTAGAAAAAAAAAATGTCATATATACTCACCTGTCTGCAGGGTCCCGGTGCCATGCCCGCTCCCATCTCCTCCCGGTACCGCCGCTCTGGCTGTGTGCAGTCTCCCCGGGGCACGTACGAAGCTTGCAGGACCTGGCTGTGGATCACCTGATGCAGTCACCTGACGCATCAGCTGATTGTAATTCTCGCGGTGTCGCCGGCTTTTTCGCGCCCGGCCGGCTATCAGCTGATCCTGCCGTCAGGGGACTTCATCAGCTGATTACCCTGACCCAGGATTACTGCGGAGGGGGGTTCTTTATTTCAATAAAGATGGAGTCACTAATTGTGTTGTGTTTTATTTCTAATAAAAATATTTTTCTGTGTGTTGTGTTTTTTTTTTATCATTACTAGAAATTCATGGTGTCCATGTCTAATATTGGCGTGACACCATGAATTTCGGGCTTAGGGCCAGCTGATAATATACAGCTAGCCCTAACTCCATTATTACCCAGCGAGCCACCCGGCATCAGGGCAGCTGGAAGAGTTGGATACAGCGCCAGAAGATGGCGCTTCTATCAAAGCGCCATTTTCTGGGGTGGCTGCGGGACTGCAATTCACAGCTGGGGTGCCCAGAAAGCATGGGCACCCTGCACTGTGGATTCCAATCCCCAGCTGCCTAGTTGTACCCGGCTGGACTCAAAAATTGGGCGAAGCCCTTGTCATTTTTTTTTTAATTTATTTCATGAAATTCATGAAATATTAAAAAAAGGGCTTCCCTATATTTTTGGTTCTTAGCCGGGTACAAATAGGCAGCTGGGGTTGGGGGCAGCCTGTACCTGCCTGCTGTACCCGGCTAGCATACAAAAATATGGCGAAGCCCACGTCATTTTTTTGAAGGGCAAAAAACTCCTGCATTCAGTCCTGGATGGAGGATGCTGAGCCTTGTAGTTCTGCAGCTGCTGTCTGCTCTCCTGCATACACTAGTTCTGCAGCTGTCTGCTCTCCTGCATACAATGAACATTTTGAAGAAGGAAATGACATCAGACCTTTTTTTTTTTCATCAACAATCTTTAATGGCATTGTGCACTGATTAAAAACGCAGTGAGCAAAAACACAGCAAAAAACGCACCAAATTGCGGTAAAAACGCATGCGTTTTTGTCGCGTATTTTAGCCGCGGGTGCGTTTTTTGAGACAAAAACGCACATAAAAACGCAGCGTGAAAAAAACGCCTAGTGCGCACATACCCTAAAGCTGTATTTACACTGGCCGAAAAATCAAGAACAAGCATTAGGGAGGGATTACAATTTTTTTTTAAACATTATTATAAGCAACAGTCTTTTTTGAAGGTCAGCCATAGGCTGGCTTTCATAGGAGTACAGTTACGACAGGCACGGGGGTCTTTAGTAGACACCCAGTAGTCAAAGTAATCTACTAATACCCGATGGAGTGCAGGTTTAACTCCTGATCCAGTCACCCACTCTCAACTCATATACAGTGCTAGCCATTAAAGGGGTTATCCGTAAATTTGGTTAATTTTCGTATGGGGATAAGAATTTACCTACTTTGACCTTACATCAACAGGATAGCTCTTTCCGGTCTGCTCTATTTACAGAGCATCACTGCAGATGTCATGCTGATTGCCAGCCTGCTTCCCGCAGTTAGGCAGCAGGGAGCCAGCTATCAATCAGCATTACATTGGCAGTGACATCCTTTTTGAAGAGTAGAAAAAAAAACAAGGAGAAAATTGTAGAAAAAATACCCTGACTATAAATAAATAAATTGCAAGTGCTTAATAAACAGGGTACTTAGTATATACATTTTTGCAAAAAGGTAAGAAGCTGTCTCACCTCGTCACGGTGTACCCATCTGAGACAGTCCCTAACCTACTAAAGTTAAAAACATATTCTGTACCTGACTTGTGTCATGTCAAAACTTCAATATGGATGGTAAAGTGATTAGCTGGGTCCCAGATTAAATACACAGCAAAAAGTGAGATGCAGGTAATTGTTCAGCCTCAGTATCAGGAGGGCTGCACCCCCAACTTGCATTAAAGCAAGATAACAGACAAAAAACACCAAAAAAACTGAGCTGTGACAATTGTTCAATAAACATGCAACATTACAAGCATGTGAATTGCAGCCTCAAGACTAGAAAAAAAAACAAGGAGAAAATTGTAGAAAAAATACCCTGACTATAAATAAATAAATTGCAAGTGCTTAATAAACAGGGTACTTAGTATATACATTTTTGCAAAAAGGTAAGAAGCTGTCTCACCTCGTCACGGTGTACCCATCTGAGACAGTCCCTAACCTACTAAAGTTAAAAACATATTCTGTACCTGACTTGTGTCATGTCAAAACTTCAATATGGATGGTAAAGTGGTTAGCTGGGTCCCAGATTAAATACACAGCAAAAAGTGAGACGCAGGTAATTGTTCAGCCTCAGTATCAGGAGGGCTGCACCCCCAACTTTATTTATTTATAGTCAGGGTATTTTTCCTACAATTTTTCTCCTTGGTTTTTTTCTAGTCTTGAGGCTGCAATTCACATGCTTGTAATGTTGCATGTTTATTGAACATTTGTTACAGCTCAGTTTTTTTGTGTTTTTTGTCTGTTATCTTGCTTTAATGCAAGTTGGGGGTGCAGCCCTCCTGATACTGAGGCTGAACAATTACCTGCGTCTCACTTTTTGCTGTGTATTTAATCTGGGACCCAGCTAACCACTTTACCATCCATATTGAAGTTTTGACATGACACAAGTCAGGTACAGAATATGTTTTTAACTTTAGTAGGTTAGGGACTGTCTCAGATGGGTACACCGTGACGAGGTGAGACAGCTTCTTACCTTTTTGCAAAAATGTATATACTAAGTACCCTGTTTATTAAGCACTTGCAATTTATTTATTTATAGTCAGGGTATTTTTTCTACAATTTTCTCCTTGTTTTTTTTTCTAGTCTTGAGGCTGCAATTCACATGCTTGTAATGTTGCATGTTTATTGAACAATTGTCACAGCTCAGTTTTTTTGGTGTTTTTTATCCTTTTTGAAGAGTAGAAGAGGACTTGCTATGTTGATGTGATGTCACCGAAAGCAGGAGAATCGCCAGCATGAGAAGTTTGTGACTGCTCTGAACTGGAATAAATCATCACCGAGCAGAATAGGCATGTAGTTGGAAACTATCTGCCAGTAAGTTTTTAGCCCCATACAAAAAGAAAAAAGCCAAGTCTTGAATAACCCCTCTAAGGGCTTCTGCTCACTTAAAGAGTAAATGTTGTTTTATTTATTTCATAAATCAGTAGAACACATTAAAATAAGCAACTACAGTGGAACCTTGGTTAACGAGAACAATCCGTTTTGGGAGTTTGCTTGTTAACCAAGTTACTCGTTCAGCAAAGCAAGATTTCCCATAGGAAATCATTGCAATGCAGACAATTTGTTCCACAACTTGTTAAATGTCCCATCCTGGTCCCCTAATGTGCCATTCCACACATGCACAAACACACACAAACACGTACAAACACACACAAACACACACAAACACACACAACCACGCACGCACACGCACATATTATGCTCACCTTACCTTCCATCGCCGATCTCCTGGGACTTGCTGATCGCTAGTACGGGCTGTGTATTGGGTTACCATAATGACGAGGGAGGAACGTCCGCACCCAAAGCGCTGACGTCAAAGGCAGGAGCCGCTTGCCTCTGATTGGTCAGCGCTCTGCCTTTGAGTAGCGGCTGACAGCGGAAGTTCCTGCCTCGTCACGATGCTTGCCGATACACAGCCTATACCGGCAAACTACAGAACCCAGGAGGCTGGCGATGGAACAGAAGGCACACATATTATGCTCACCTTACCTTCCGTTCTATCACCGGCCTCCTGGATCTTGTAGGTCGCCGTAAGGATTCCTCCCTTGTCGCAATGTACCGGTGAACTACAAAAATCATGAGACCGGCAATGGAACGGAAGGTAAGGTGAGCATAATACTGTATGTGTGTGCGTGCGTGTTCGTTTGTGTGTGTTTGTGCGTGCTTGTGTGTGTTTATGTGGACTGCAAGAGTGGGTTAGAGCGCGGTGGATGTACAGAACCGGAAGTGTGTGCGATGAGTATTTTGCTCGTACAGCAAAGCTTTCTCGTAAACCAAGTTACAAATTTACAGAAAGCTTTGCTTGTTAAGCGAAATTCTCGTTAACTGGGTTACTCGTTAAGCGAGGTTCCACTGTATATAATATATCTTATCAGAGGAATCCGCTCTTTCTCCTCCAGGACTCATCAGTCACTACCAATTCTCGGGTACAATCTGTCTTCGATAAACACAGATTTCCCCATTATTGTGAAAGTAGATGACAAATGTCTATGGAAAGGATACAAGAGCTAGAGGCAGACACAGACATTCTGCTGTAAGTTCTCCTGAAACCAGTTACATCATTTTTCTGTGTAAACACACCGTCCTGATGCTCAACGTGCACCGAACAGTTATACTGTCGACGACTTGGTGTGCGTGGAAGTGAGTTCGGCTTGTGTAAACACACCCTTTTCGCAATATTGGAAAATCACAATTTCAGAACACAAAGACTGTAATGAGTAAAGTGAAATGAATGTTCCTCATTAACACAGTCTTTTTTTAAGACAGAATACAACATCTTACAAAGGACCCAGCATTAGTGATGAGTGAGCAATATCATGCGCAGTACTTATAACGAGTATTTTGCTGCTCAGATGGGCGCAACTCGTATACCGAGTATAATGGAAATCAATGGGGAACTTGAGCATTTTTCTGGAAAATTTCCCTGAAAAATGCTCGAGTCCCCAATGAATTGCATTATACTCAGTACACGAGTCGCGCCCATCCAAACATACAACTGCTCATTACAAGTACGAAGCACCTGAGCATGGTAGTGCTCACTCATCACAACCAATCACCAAAAATCTAGTTTTATTAAAAAATATGATTACATGTGTGCATTTAGTTAGTTCAGATAGATACTGACTATTTTAAAACTTATTAAACACCTTTGTTTTCCTACTTATTTTTCAATGGAAGTGCATTGCCATCTTGTGGACGGCACGGCTTCTTAATGAACACCTCTACCCATGCATGCTTCTAATGCACATTTAGAGAGACCGGTAGTGCGCTGCTCCTGAGAACGTAGTGCTGCTTTATTGGAAGACTAAAGACTCTTCTCTGTAGCTTCACTATTCATTGTCACTATGGTCTGTGCTGTGATTAGGGTAAAAATGCTCCGATCAGACCAACGACCAGTGTGATAGTGATAGACAGAGAAGCTGCCAACAGACAAGGAGAAGTGTGATAATATCGCTGCCGGATCCGTGGTGATCGGTCTTCTCTGAAAGTGCAGCGGTGTCCCCAGTAGCCATGTGCATAGATAGGAACAGTCCCTGATCTCCCTTCACTAAGCAGTGAGATCTCGCCAGTTTTCTCTTTGACAAAACTTTACTGATACAGTTATGCGGGGACTACATGAGTGTTTAGTGGTTATTTGCGTCGAAAAGCACTAAATACGCATGTGTTATTTTTTACCTATGGCTTTTCCGCATCTATTGCAATTCTATGGGGAAAATCCATGCCATAAAACTCAGCGTACCCGCAAGAAAAAGTGATATAGTGTAGAATAGAAACACACACCGCAGGACAGTTTACGCCAAGTAAAAAACAAGCACAGTGGGCCTGAAATCTCTATTAATCTCATCCACTTATCCACTGTGCTGGAACTGTAAGGGGTACTTTGCTTTGCACGCTGCGACATCGCTAGCCGATGATAGCAATGCCGAGCGCGATAGTACCCGCCCCCGTCGCACATGCGATATCTTGTGATAGCTGCCGTAGCAAACATTATCGCTATGGCAGCTTCACACGCACTTACCTACCCTGCGACGTCGCTCTGGCCGGCGACCCTTCTCCTTCCTAAGGGGGCAGGTCGTGCGGCTTCACAGCGACGTCACACGGCAGGTGTCCAATAAAAGTGGAGGGGTGGAGATGAGTGGGACGTAAACATCCCGCCCACCTCCTTCCTTCCGCATAGCCGGTGGAGGCAGGTAAGGAGATGTTCCTCGCTCCTGCGGTTTTACACACAGCGATGTGTGCTGCCGCAGGAATGAGGAACAACATCGTATCTCCTATTGGTGCGACATTATGAAAATGTCCGACGCTACACAGATCACCGATTTACGACGCTTTTGCGATCGTTTATCGGTGCATCTAAGCTTTACACGATGCAACGTTGTTACTGGCGCCGGATATGCGTCACTTTCGATTTGACCCCGACGATATCGCAGTAGCGATGTCGCAACGTGCAAAGTACCCCTAAGGGCTACTTTGCACACACAGATAAATCTTTGGCAGATCTGTGGTTGCAGTGAAATTGTGGACATATTATTCCATTTGTACACAGCCACAAACCTGGCACTGATTGTCCACAATTTCACTGCAACCACAGATCTGACGCAGATTTATCTCTGTGTGCAAAGTACCCCTAAGAGGCGACATTTTTGAGGTTACATTCTCACAATGAGTATTTAGTGATTCTGAATGGTGTAGATTGTCTGCAGCATTTCTGCACCTGTACACATGTTTTTAGCTCATCTTTGATGCTACGGTTTCCATCTCATTTTGTTATGTCATGTTTTAAAAAAAATTGCTTTGTTTTTGATCCTTTCTACTATCTGGAAAGGAAAATTTCCAGCGCAGTCCAACTTTTCATATAAAAATTCATTTTTATTAGTCAATCCATAAAAAAGGGGGGGATTTACAAGCGGTCAGCAAAATATAGCATAGAAGTTATGCAGACCCCACAAAGCTACGCGTTTCGACGTGAGTCTTAATCATGCTCTGATCCCTTGATATCAGTTGCCTATAATAATAAGTAATAAGCAAAGAACAGTAAAATTATAGGGATTAGAGAGAGGGTAAAAAAATCTTAAATCAAAAAAATTCTTCTCTGTAATGTGGATTACATAAAAAATAAAATATTCACATCCTTAAATATTTATCTATACAAGATTTTACATATTCGCTCCATAGTTATAGATTGTGCATAGATACTGGTACTTGTTACAGATTCTCTGGGACTCTAATTATAATTGTATAAGATGAAACATCTTCTCCTATATTTTTCATCTTTCCTATAAGATGCATATTGACAGGGGTCTAATCCACCGATGCTTTTTTGTGGAATACTAATGAGCTATGAAAGATATCCATGTGGATTTGACATTTTCTATTATTATCGTGTAATGACTGTTCCCTATAATCATGCATCAGTGTATTATATCATATGATTATATTGTATGACCATGTTTTTAATCACTATTTTTTTATCACTCTCTTAATTTCTCACTAGCATATTTCCATTTTTTCCTTCTCCTTTTTTTTCCTCCTTTTTATTTTTCTTTTCTCCTATTTCTCTCTTTCATGTCTCTATCCTTTTTATCTTTTCCCTTTTTATTTTCCTTTCTTCCTTTCTCTAAACTCCTCTTTATTTTCTTCTTGTTCTTTTCATCCTTTCTTTCTACCATGGAAAAACCGCAGTGCATATATGCTTGTAATGTGATGCATTCCATTGTGAAAGTTCTCTTGATGCAAACATGTGTTTTTAATTTGAGAGGGTGTGTGTTTTAGGATATAGGAAGCCGACATCTCTTCCTCCCCAGAGCATGATTTAGGGTATGTGCGCACGTTGCGTACTTCACTGCAGAAATTTCTGCAGCGATCTGAAGAGCACATGTGCTCTTTAAATCGCTGCAGAAATGTCCGTAGTGAAGAAAAAAAAAAAGCCGATTCCATGCGCTCTGCCTGCAGCTCCTGCCATAGACAGAGCAGGAGCTGCCGGCAAAGCGCAGGAAAGAAGTGACATGTCACTTCTTTTTGCGCAGCGCTTCGGCAGTAGCCGAAGCGCTGCGCTCTTAAACGCCACGTGCGCACGGCCCCTGCACAATCTCTATAGACTGTGCAGGGGACGCAGGACGCATGCAGTTACGCTGCGCTGCAAAGCGCAGCGTAACTGCATGAATTTACGCAACGTGCGCACATAGCCTAAGACTCACGTCGAAACGCGTAGCTTTGTGGGGTCTGCATAACTTCTATGCTATATTTTGCTGACCGCTTGTAAATCCCCCCCTTTTCTATGGATTGACTAATAAAGATGAATTTTTATATGAAAAGTTGGACTGCGCTGGAAATTTTCCTTTCCTGATTTCTTCATGGCAGCCTAGCCTTCCGTGCGCTTCCCTGGAAATACAGCGGATCACAGCAATTCGGTGAGCTGAATTTTCTCTTTTGCTTCTGGATTAATTGGCTTCTTGCTCCCGAGGTTATAACGTCTTACTGACATTTCTACAAATTGTGGACTTTCTACTGCCCCATTATGTCGGCCTCTGACCCAAATCATATGCATGATGTAGAGGAATATTCATCTAGAATGAACAAAGTGGCACAAATCTTTAACAGTACTGCACATATACCACCAGCTGAAAAGGATGTGTTTCAGGAACTTTTTATTGATCTAGAGCGTAGTATGATCAAGGAACTCAAAATATGGTGGGATTCCACATCATTGAAATCATATTTAGAAAAAAGCATGATCCCTAGGGGACTCCGCATAAAGAAATTTGCTTCAACTAAATACAATGATGAATTTAATACCTCTTGGAACAATATACTAACGGATTGTTCATTAAAACTGATGGCATTAATTGTAAAACAGGAAGAGATAGAATTGGTCAAAATTAAAAAAAACATTTCCAATATCAAGGACTCTCTTACCAAAATGAATCACCCTGATGAATTCAGAGTGGCACATATGAAAATAGAAGCCAAACTGGATAAACTCGAAACAGATATTATGGATCTAAAAAAGAAGAAATTCACACGAGATACAGAGGATTATGCCAAAAATGAGGTCTATAGCTATAACAATAGACCACGCTCCATATTAAGGAGAAAACGCTATTCCTCTTATAACAGGGTGACTTTTGACCATACGGATAATGAACAAACCACTTCGAATGCTTCTACCTCAGAAGATATATCGGATATTTCTGCTTCCTCAAATGACATCTCCTTTGTCACAACCAGATCAAAATCATACAAAAATAAAAATAAAAATAAGAACTTTAATTTCTCCTACAACAAACAAGGAGCCCCAAAAAACGACAAAGGCGGGCAGGCAGAAAGCATAAGAGGAGCCCGAAAATATTAGAACCTGAGGATGTTCCTATTTGGAATCTGTCTGCCTACATCTTATCTGAAAATCAGATCTCCTTACTCAGTAAAGGTCTGGGTTTCTCACCCAACACCAATTTTGATGTATTTCACACCATTCTAGATCTAAATAAATTCGCCAGGAACATCACGCTTAAAAGACATTTTTATAATGAAGCTGATAATGATATACAGAAAACAACAGATGCTGATGTTCCACAAGATCCTGCCCCTTTTCCTCTTTTCCAGGAACAAAGAGCCATAATGGACTTACGTCTACTACAATCGGAACAGAATAGGATTTTGAACTCTGAGGAAATCAGGTGTAAAATACAACTGTCTAACCAAGCATTTTATCCAGTACAATCACGACCTATGATACTGGATACTTTTCAGGAACTGATAGTACAGGATTTAACAGAGCTAAGCAGAACACTCGCCCCCCAAAGAGACAATCTTACAAAAGGGGAAAGAAACGCACTTTCTGAACTGCTACTTAATACTCAAGTGGTAGTCAGACAAGCAGATAAAGGTGGGGCGATTGTTCTGCTAGACTCTGGTCTGTACAAGAAGTTGACACTTGCGGATTTGCAGGATGCTGACACTTATGTATTGTTGCAGAATGATCCTACTGATCACTACAATAATCTTATGCTAAAACTTTTGGAGGAGGGAGTTTGCCTGGGAGCCATTGATAGTAAAACAAAGGACAACTTATTTGTCCCATTTCCTATTGTACCAATATACCACTCACTACCAAAAATACACAAAAATAAATTTCCACCTCCCCTTAGACCCATAGTTTCGGGGATAGGGTCTTTGGGGGAGAAATTAAGTGGATGGGTGGACCAATTTTTACAACCTCTTGTCTATAATATCCCCGGATTTATTAAAGACACAAAGGAAATTGTTAAAGCATTTGATAATTTTCGGTGGCAAAAAAACTATCAATGGCTCTCTTGTGATGTAGTATCTTTGTATCCATCAATACCACACCATATTGCCTTAAGATCACTATCACAACATTTGGATAGGTTCAGCAATTATGAGATTGAACTGAGGGAATTTATATTGATGGCCACACAGTACCTTTTGGAGCACAATTACTTTTCTTTTGATGGACAGTATTATTTACAGTGCAGGGGGGTCAGTATGGGAGCTCGCTTCTCCCCCTCGCTGGCAAATATTGTAATGGCGAGATGGGAGGAGCAGTTCTTGTATGGTGATACCAACCCATTCAGCGGCAGTATCATGTGGTACGGCAGATACCTGGATGACATGCTGCTGATATGGGTTGGGACACCAGAAGAAATTACCTTGTTTTCTGATTATATTAATAATAATCAATTTAATTTAAAATTTACAACAGAAACCCATACATCCAGAATTAATTTTCTGGATATAACCCTGTCAGTTGATGATACACAACATCTGTCAATAACACCCTACAGAAAAAGTACAGGCTGTAATTCTATACTGACTGCCAATTCCTGTCATACTCCTCACACCAAACTAAATATACCAGTCGGTGAACTTATTCGTATAAAGAGAAATTGTAGTGATCAAAAGCAATATCCAATAGAGGAAAGAAAAGTCTGTGACAGATTGACAAATAGAGGTTATCAAAAATGGAAATTAAATAGGGCTAAAAATATAGTAGCAAAAATGGATAGAAAAGACTTATTATTTAAAGAGAGAAAGAAGGGAATTTTGTTTACTTACCGTAAATTCCTTTTCTTCTAGCTCCAATTGGGAGACCCAGCCAATTGGGTGTATAGCTATTGCCTCTGGAGGCCACACAAAGTATTACACTTAAAAGTGTAAGGCCCCTCCCCTTCTGGCTATACACCCCCAGTGGGATCACTGGCTCACCAGTTTTAGTGCCAAAGCAAGAAGGAGGAAAGCCAATAACTGGTTTAAAGACCAATTCAATCCGAGGAAACATCGGAGAACTGAACCATACCACATGAACAACATGTGTACCCGAAAAAACAGAAAAACCCCGAGAAAACAGGGCGGGTGCTGGGTCTCCCAATTGGAGCTAGAAGAAAAGGAATTTACGGTAAGTAAACAAAATTCCCTTCTTCTTTGTCGCTCCATTGGGAGACCCAGACAATTGGGATGTCCAAAAGCAATCCCTGGGTGGGTAAAAGAATACCTCATGATAGGGCCGTCAAACGGCCCTCTCCTACAGGTGGCCAACCGCCGCCTGAATGACTTATCTACCTAGGCTGGCGTCTGCCGAAGCGTAGGTATGCATCTGATAATGCTTGGTAAAAGTAAGTAGACTCGACCAGGTGGGTGCCTGACACACCTGCTGAGCCGTAGCCTGGTGCCGTAATGCCCAGGATGCACCCACGGCTCTGGTAGAATGGGCCTTCGGCCTTGAGAGAACCAGAAGCCCAGTAGAACTGTAGGTTTCAAGAATTGGTTCCTCGAGCCCCCGAGCAAGGGTGGATCTGGAAGCTTGCGACTGTTTACGCCGACCAGCGACAAGGACAAAGAGTGCATCCGGGTGGCGCAGGAGCGCCATGCGGGAAGTAGAACCTGAGTGCTCTCACCAGAACCAACAGATGCAAATCTTTCTGAAATTGATGGACTGGACGAGGACACAAAGAAGGTGAGGTGATATCCTGATTGATATGAAAATGGGATACCACCTTAGGGAGAAATTCCGGAACCGGACGCAGAACTACCCTGTCCTGGTGAAGGACCAGGAAGGGAGTTTGTATGAGAGCGTTGCTAGCTCGGAAACTCTCCTAAGAGACGAGACCGTTACTAGAAGGCCACTTCCCGTGAAAAACGGGAAGGGAGACATCCTTCAAAGGCTCGAAAGGCGGCATCTGGAGAGCAATTAGAACCTTGTTCAGATCTCAGGGCTCTAACGGCCGCTTGTACGGAGTGCTGAGAAGACAAACTCCCCGTAGGAACGTGCGTACCTGAGGAAGTCGTCGTTTCTGAAAAAATACAGATAGCGCTGAGACTTGTCCCTAAAGGGAACTGAGCGACAACCCATTTTCCTACCTAGATTGCAGGAAGGAAGGAAACATAGACGATGCAACCGGCCAGGGAGAAACACCCTGCGCCGAGCACCGAGA
Source organism: Anomaloglossus baeobatrachus (assembly GCF_048569485.1). NCBI lineage: Eukaryota > Metazoa > Chordata > Amphibia > Anura > Aromobatidae > Anomaloglossus > Anomaloglossus baeobatrachus. Next base: position 551,749,277 of record NC_134353.1, on the reverse strand, counting down.
TAAGAACATCTTCCACGTCCTGTGGTCAATCTTGGCGGACGTTGGTATGCTAGCCTGTCTCATGGTGGCAACCACGTCCTGAGGTAATCCTGACGACACTAGGTTCCAGGACTCAATGCCACACCATCCGGTTGAGGGCCGTAGAATTCAAATGGAAGAATGGCCCTTGAGACAGCCAGTCTGATTGGTCTGGTAGTGCCCCCGGTTAGCCTACCGTGAGGCACCACAGAACCGAGTACCACAACATCCTCGGCCAATTTGTAGCGACGAGGATGGCGCGGCCGCAGTCGGTCTTGATCTAGCGCAGTACTCTGGGCAACAATGCCAGAGGTGGCACCTAAGGTAGCTGGAACTGCGACCAATGCTGAACTAAGGCGTTTGCCGCCAGAGCTCGATGATTGTGAAACCGTGCCATGAAGCTGGCACATTGTTGTTGTGCCGTGACGCCATTAGATCGACGTCCGGCCTCTGTCAGCGGCGCCAGATCTCCTGAAACCCGTCCGGGTGAGGAGACCATACTCTTTCGGCCACACCTCAGCGACTTAGGAAGTCAGCTTCCTGGTTTCCACACTTGGGATGTGAATTGTGGATATGGTGGATGCCGTGTCTTCCACCCACATCCGAACCTGCCGGACTTCCTGGAAGGCTTGCCGGTTGCGCGTTCTTCCTTGGTGGTTGATGTATGCCACCGCTGTGGAGCTGTCCGACTGAAGTCGGATATGCTTGCTTTCCAGCCGCTGTTGGAAGGATTGTAGGGCAAGATACACTGCTCTGTGTTCAAGAACATTGATCTGAAGAGTGGACTCTTGCTGAGTCCACGTACCCTGAGCGCTGTAGTGGAGAAAAACTGCTCCCCACCCTGATAGACTCGCGTCTGTCGTAACTATCGCCCAGGACGGGGATAGGAAGGACCTTCTTTTTGACCAAGAGGTGAGAAGAAGCCACCACCGTAGAGATTCCTTGGCCGCCTGAGAAAGAACGACGACTCTGTTGAGGGACGTCGACTCCTCGTCCCATTGGCGGAGAATGTCCCATTGTAGTGGACGCAGTAAAACTGCGCGAAAGGAACTGCCTCCATTGCTACCATCTTACGTAGGAAGTGCATGAGGCGTCTCAATGTGTGCGACTGGTTCTTAAAGAAGAGCTTGCAGCCCGTAGTGAATGCTGTTTGTCTAGCGGCAGCTTCACTATCGCTGAGAGAGTAAGAAACTCTATGCCTAGATATGTTATCGATAGGGTCGGGGTCGGATCTGACTTTAAAAAGTTGATGATCCACCCAAAACTCTAGAGAGTCTCCAGCGCAACGTTCGGGCAGTGTTGGCATGTTTCCTAAGAGAGTGCCTTGACAAGTAGATCGTCTAAATACGGGACCACAGAGTGACCCTGAGAGTGCAGGACTGTGACTACTGCTGCCCTGACCTTGGCGAAGACCAGTTGGACTGTCGCTAGCCGGAAGGTAGAGCTACGAACAGAGGGTGTTCGTCTCCTATAACGAAGCGTAGAAACGCTAGTGCTCTGGATCAATCGGCACGTGTGGATAAGCATCCTTGATGCCTAATGATGCTAGGAAATATCCTTGGGACCTTGAGGCGATGACATGGCGGAGGGATTCCATCCGGAACCGCCTGGTGTCCACGAGCTTGCTGAGCATTCTTAGATCCAGAACGGGACGGAACGGCCCGTTGTTATAGGTACCGCAAAGAATTTGGGGTAAAAACCGTGACCTTGTTCCTGAAGAGGAACGGGGGTCATCACTCTTTCTGCCTATAGAGTGCACCCTGTTTGCAGAAGAGCAGCGGCCCGGCCGGGAGGTGGAGAAATTCTGAAGAATCGAGTTGGAGGACGAGAAGTGAGCTCTATCCTGTACCCGTGAGACAGAATGTCTCACACTCAATGGTCATTGACCTATGGCAGCTAAATATCGCCAAGGCGGGAGAGCCTGCTACCGACCGAGGCCGCAAGTCATGAGGAAGCCGCCTTGGAAGCGGGTTTTCAGACTGTCGCTTTTTTGGGCGAGACTGAGCCCGCTAAGAATCTTAGCTCCTCTGATCCTTTTGAGTCCACATTGGACGAGGAAAAATGGGACCTGCCCTAGCCTCGAAAAGGCCGAAAACCCCGACTGCCTCTTGCTCTGTTGGGGTTTGTTGTGTCCGGGCTGAGGAAAGGATGAATCCTTACCCCTGGACTGTTTGATGGTTACATCCAACGCTCACCAAACAGTCGGTCTCGCGTAAGAAACAAATGCAGACATTTGAGAGGTTAAGGATGCCACCTGCGGCACAGATGTACGTGTAACCGTGTCAATCTGTGTAAGACAAGCTGAAATAGCTTGGAGTGCCCCAAGGGAGAGAATGCCGGAGCCAACGGTGCGCCGACAGCCTCATAGATGGCTTTCGACCAGAGATCCATCTGTCTGTCAGTGGCATCTTTGAGTTTGCAGTTCCATCTCCCACTGCAACTATGGATCTAGCTACAAGCCTGGAGATTGGAGGATGCCGCTCGGGACATTGGGTCCAGTCCTTGACCAAGTCAGGGGACAGGGATAACGTGTATCCTAAGCCGTTTGGAGAAGCGCATATCTGGATAAGCGTGGTGTTCCTGGACTGCCTCTCTGAAGGCAGAGTGGTCCAGAAAAATACGTGAAGCTGACTCCTCCACTGGAGGAGCTGTGAGAAATAACCCACATTCTATAGATGGACGCTATAAGATTATTTACTATGGCGTCACAATCAGGTGTATCCAGATTGAGAGCGGTCTCAGGATCAGAATCCTGAGCCGCTACTTCCGTCTCATTACACAGCGAGTCCTTCTGTTAGGACCCTGATGAAACCGAGGCCGCTCATAGCGAGCCCACTTAGGCTGTCTGGGACTGACGTCCGTGCAGAGCCGTGACTCTGGGATGCGTGTGACATTCCCGGAGCTGTTAGTTATTCACACTGAGGGGGGCCATGGATCAATGATTCAACAGTGCCCATATTGTGAGAGACATGTCCGGACTGCTAGGCTTCTAGTATCATAGCCATAGTCTCAGAAAAACTGTCAGTAAATACTGCAGACACCGTCCTCATCCCCTGGCCATTAGTGCATACAATGGGAGTCTATGTACCTGCCGGCTGTATAGCCGTACATGCTGTACCAGCTGTATAGAAAAACATGTGGTTCTGCACCTTTGTTTTACACAGAGAATATGCTGATAACTCCTCCGCATAATCCAGGAGGGTATATACAACGTGCGCCAAACAGTGCAAGGTATATAGTACAAGCATATCTATAAGTGCACTTCTGCACTAGTGGGGTTAGCACCACAGGTGCTGCTTAACGCATGTTACAGCGATTGTGTGACTATCAGAATGCCAGGGTCTTCCACACTTGTCTCTGTATCGTACAGAAACTGACACTAATGGCTGCCGGTGTCCTTGTAGAGAAGGAAGCCGTGGGCGTGCCTGAGAAAGTGCGGGAATCCGGATTCACAGTGCACACAGTGAGAGGGGTGGAGTATGCAAAACATACTCCAGCTCTCAGCTCTGCTCTATGCAGCGTCACGCCCCTACCCTGACTGTCAGGGCTGTGGGCGGTAACGAAGGGAGACTAGGCCCAGAAGCCGGGGACTCGAGTTAACAGCGCGGCCGCCGTAAAAGCGCGGGCCGCGCTGAAGTCCCCGGCGCACCACAAGTGCCAGCCGCGCCGCAGTTCCAGCGGCCGGCGCGACCGATTCAAAGAAGTGGCCAGCGTCCCGCCCCTCTCCTGACTGGCAGGTCTGGGGGCGGGAACGAACGGAAGCAGGCCGCAAAAGCCGGGGACTTTAGTTATCAGCGCGGCCGCCGTAAAAGCGCGGGCCGCGCTGAAGTCCCCGGCGCACCACAAGTGCCAGCCGCGCCGCTGCCAGCGGCCGGCGCGACCGATTCCTGGAAGTGGCCAGCGTCCCGCCCCTCTCCTGACTGGCAGGTCTGGGGGCGGGAACGAACGGAAGCAGGCCGCAAAAGCCGGGGACTCTAGTTATCAGCGCGGCCGCCGTAAAAGCGCAGGCCGCGCTGAAGTCCCCGGCGCACTACAAGTGCCAGCTGCGCCCCAGTCCCAGCGGCCGGCGCGACCAATTCCCATAAGTGAGCCTGCTTCAGCAAAGCTGAATGAGGCCATGGCACAGGCGCCGCAGCGCTGATGTCCCCCGGCGCACTACAACACCCAGCATGCTGCGGTGTGAGCGCCAAATGCACGGGGACACAGAGTACCTTGAGGAAGCAGGGCCATGTCCCTGATGTACTCCGCTCCATCCAGCATCTTCTCCAGGGGCTGTAGATGGAGCACGGTCTCAGTGCCTGGAGACCGGTAAATCCCACTTCACCCAGAGCCCTGTAAAAAGGGATGGGGAAGGAATCAGCATGTGGGCTCCTGCCGCCGTACCCGCAATGGGTACCTCAACCTTACAAACACCTCCGACATACAGTGGGGTGAGAAGGGAGCATGCTGGGGACACTATATGTGTCCTCTTTTCTTCCATCCGACATAGTCAGCAGCTGCTGCTGACTAAAAAGTGGAGCTATGCGTGGATGTGTTGCCTCCTTCGCACAAAGCACAAAACTGGTGAGCCAGTGATCCCACTGGGGGTGTATAGCCAGAAGGGGAGGGGCCTTACACTTTTAAGTGTAATACTTTGTGTGGCCTCCAGAGGCAATAGCTATACACCCAATTGGCTGGGTCTCCCAATGGAGCGACAAAGAAAAGGAATGATCGATATTGTAATAACATATCATTTGTAACAGCTTATAGTAACCAATTTTCCCTCATCTCAAACATAATAAAAAAATATCTACCTATCCTCAATGAAGACTATAAACTTAAAAATATTATTAAGACTGGAGTAGGATTTATAGCAAAAAAAGCCCCTACTTTGGGTAACCTTTTGTCTCCCAGCCTCTATTCTAGTACTGAGAAAAAATCACCACAAAATTGGCTTAATATAAAAGGTTTCTTTAAATGTGGGGCTAATAAATGTAAGGCTTGTTCCTATGTACATAAAAGTAGTACATTCAAATCCAACAAAAATCATAAAGAACACACGATTAATCAATTTATCAACTGTAATACAACCCATGTAGTATACCTTATTTCATGCGATGCATGCAAACTCCAATATACGGGATGTACAGTGGGTCCATTGAAGACCAGAATAAGACGCCATCTACTTGATGCGACCAATCCACAAGCTGTCTCAGTATCAGCAGCTTCACGGCACTTTCAAACGATACATGGAGGAGATTTGCATGACTTCAAATTCACAGGCATTGAAAAGGTCTTCAGACCGACCCGGGGTGGGGATCATAGGAGGAAACTCCTCAATAGAGAAACATACTGGATCCTCACCCTTGAGAGCAGGACACCACACGGCATGAATTACCGACAAGACCTTATTTTACACTATTAATTTTCATATTCACTATTTTTCCCCTTTTTTTCTGCTCATCCTTTTGTTTTACTTTCTCCCTTCAATTTCTGGATGACATATCATGATGGTTGATAAACGATCTTATTTTTTGGAACTATAACCAGTAATCAGACTTTAAAACATTTAAAATATTCATCATAATAGCTCATGATCAATCCATCATAATAATTTCTAGTACAAAAACTAGTGCCCTGAGCTCCAAGAATATTCAATTGGTCGAATAACCACATATATATATAATTACTTCTCTCTTGTTTCCTTTTATATTAATTAATACACAAAAATAATAAACACAAAAATAAAACTAATAAAATATTCTCAATTTCAAAAGATTTTTTATTATGGAATAATTTATACATGATGAAATCTTTAATTGATAGCTTTATGAAAACAATTATTTTTCCCTTGATATCAGTTGCCTATAATAATAAGTAATAAGCAAAGAACAGTAAAATTATAGGGATTAGAGAGAGGGTAAAAAAATCTTAAATCAAAAAAATTCTTCTCTGTAATGTGGATTACATAAAAAATAAAATATTCACATCCTTAAATATTTATCTATACAAGATTTTACATATTCGCTCCATAGTTATAGATTGTGCATAGATACTGGTACTTGTTACAGATTCTCTGGGACTCTAATTATAATTGTATAAGATGAAACATCTTCTCCTATATTTTTCATCTTTCCTATAAGATGCATATTGACAGGGGTCTAATCCACCGATGCTTTTTTGTGGAATACTAATGAGCTATGAAAGATATCCATGTGGATTTGACATTTTCTATTATTATCGTGTAATGACTGTTCCCTATAATCATGCATCAGTGTATTATATCATATGATTATATTGTATGACCATGTTTTTAATCACTATTTTTTTATCACTCTCTTAATTTCTCACTAGCATATTTCCATTTTTTCCTTCTCCTTTTTTTTCCTCCTTTTTATTTTTCTTTTCTCCTATTTCTCTCTTTCATGTCTCTATCCTTTTTATCTTTTCCCTTTTTATTTTCCTTTCTTCCTTTCTCTAAACTCCTCTTTATTTTCTTCTTGTTCTTTTCATCCTTTCTTTCTACCATGGAAAAACCGCAGTGCATATATGCTTGTAATGTGATGCATTCCATTGTAAAAGTTCTCTTGATGCAAACATGTGTTTTTAATTTGAGAGGGTGTGTGTTTTAGGATATAGGAAGCCGACATCTCTTCCTCCCCAGAGCATGATTAAGACTCACGTCGAAACGCGTAGCTTTGTGGGGTCTGCATAACTTCTATGCTATATTTTGCTGACCGCTTGTAAATCCCCCCCTTTTTTATGGATTGACTAATAAAGATGAATTTTTATATGAAAAGTTGGACTGCGCTGGAAATTTTCCTTTCCTGATTTCTTCATGGCAGCCTAGCCTTCCGTGCGCTTCCCTGGAAATACAGCGGATCACAGCAATTCGGTGAGCTGAATTTTCTCTTTTGTTTCTACTATCTGGGTTTGACAAAACGTTAAAGCTAAAAAGTTATAAGTAGATTACTTTTGTTTCTAGTGCTTTTCCACAACAGAAACACATTACAACGCATATGTATTCACATCTGGAAGAAGTGAGAGCCCTGGCTGCTCTCTCACTTCCTCTGGATGTCAATTACATCCATAGAAGGGGAGAGTGAAGCCAGCGCTTACTGGCCATAGGGATTGCGTGACATAATGTCATGTGATCCTCAGGAGAGGCAATGCAGACACTTCTAGAATGGTGCCCACATCTGAGGAGAGTATAAGTTATTGTTTTACTGGGGTAAAAAAGGGATTGAGAAGTAATTGACAATCCCTTTAAAAAGTCATTATTTTTTTTTGCACAAATGTAGCAAAACATAAACCCCCCCCCCACAAAATTTGGTATCGTTATGATTGTATTGATGCACAGAATAATGATAACATGACAATTACACCCATAAATGAATGGTGTTTAAAAAAAAAAATCAGAAATATTTTTTTTGTTCATCTTGTCTCCCAAAGAGTAAGTGATATAGAAGTAGCATATGCCACAAAATGGAACCAAAAAGAACTACAGCTTGTCATGCCAAAAATAAGCCCTCATACAACTCTACTGACACAAGATTGTAAAACTTGCGCCTCTCAGAATACGGCAATGAAAAAACTAGTGATTTTTTTAATCAATCTGTATATATTGTATAAACTAATGAATCCTAAATAAAACTATGGAAATGTGGGACCTCCAAATTCATACTGACCCACAGAATAATGTTAACACATTATTTGTGCCACACAGTGAATACGTAAAATTTAAAACGAGAAAAGCCAGTGGCAGAATTGTTCTTTTTTTTTTTTTTTTTACAAACATTCCTGTAAAGAGTTAATTAAAGTTTGTTAATGTACTGTAAAATAATTTTACTGACAAACACCGCTCACGCTAAAATACCACACGTTTCAGTCGCGCCTGGAGCGCAACAATAAAGAGGTTAAAAAAAAAATAATAATCTAATAATCCGTCACAAAGGCCAAAGGTGGGAGTGCCAGCAAAGAGTTAATCAGCGGTACATTTTACAAACATTATTTTAGGTTAAGTCGTTATAGGGGAGCAATGAGGATCATAATAGAAAAAAATGGAGGGGTGGTGAAACGATACAACCCCATAAATGCAGCACAACTACTTACGCTTGTCTCTCTGTAAAGATCACATCTATGCTCTGGGCCTCCCGATCATTCTGCGCCTTCAGCTAGAAAACAAGCACCATGAAAGCTTTACTGGACAGTACTTTGATAAATAGCAATAAACATGCTGTTAACAATTGATGACAATGTTATTCATTCGTTTGTCCTGCTATTGAGGTGAGATAAATCTGCCCCAGTTAGTAAGTCATGCAAATTACTAATATACTTCATATCGGAAAGGTGTCCTGGTAGGCCCTCTTCTGGACTGCGTCTGATATCGGCCACGTGGACACAAAGCACTGTCCGGACAGGTCTGTGAAGGGGTCTGGCTGACAGCACATTCCAATAACGGAGTAAGCCCCCTTCCTTCTATATATAGTGGGTACAAAGCATGGGGCTGACACACTGCCCTTTTACATAGTTAAACATGCTGTTGACTTTAATCAATAGATCTTGGAATAATAAAAAGTTCCACAACTGGATGTGTTTAAAAATGTTCCTGTGCTGAGAATATCTTATATATGTGTCCCTGCTATGTTCTGTGTAATGGCCGTGTCTGACCGTACAGGACATGGTCTGATCACACCACAGGGAGGATGCAGAAGAGTATACAGACATTACAGCAGAAGATCTCAAAAAATTACCGTATTTTTCGCTTTATAAGACGCACTTTTGTTCCCCCAAATTTTGGGGGAAAGTAGGGGGTGCGTCTTATAAGCCGAATATACGGGGGTAGTATATACACTGCAGGGTTCAGGGGAGGTGGGGGCAGCTCTGGAGCGGTGCTGGAGCGCTGCTGGGGGCAGATGAATGCTGCGGGCGGCAGTGTTAGATCTCCTGCTCCCGCTCATATAATATGCACAGCTGCTGTCCATCACCATTGTGCTGAAACCGCACCGCCGTGACGGGCTGGGGGAGCGGTGCATATTATATGAGCCCGCGCCCCCCTGTGATCGCACATGCCCCCCCTGTGTTAGATATGGCCCCCTTGATGCTGCTCATCCTAAAATAAAAAAGCTTTACTTACCCCCTCCAGCGTTTCTTCCCGGTGTCCCTGCTTCCACTGTGATCAGGCAGGCACGCAGAGATGAGATCACTCTGCTGTGCTGATCACATGACCGGCACCAAGAACCAGGAAGTGGAGGAACAGAAGCACGGAGGGAGACACGGGGGATTACAGTAGCGCTGGAGGAGGTAAGGAAAGAGTGTTTTATTTTACTATGGGCAGCAGCATGGGGGCGATATCTAACACAGGAGAACGTGTGCAATCCATAGGGGGCCATAGGCAGCACAAGGGAACGTATGCAATCCATAGGGGGCCATAGGCAGCACAAGGGAATGTGTGCAATCCTTAGGGAGCCATAGGCAGCACAGTGGAATGTATGCAATCCATAGGGGGCCATAGGCAGCACAGGGGAACGTGTGCAATCCATAGGGGGCCATAGGCAGCACAGAGGGATGTGTGCAATCTATAGGGGGCCATAGGCAGCACAGGGGAACGTGTGCAATCCATAGGGGGCCATAGGCAGCACAGGGGAACGTATGCAATCCATAGGGGGCCATAGGCAGCACAAGGGAATGTGTGCAATCCATAGGGGGCCATAGGCAGCACAGAGGGAACGTGTGCAATCCATAGGGGGCCATAGGCAGCACAGAGGGATGTGTGCAATTCATAGGGGGCCATAGGCAGCACAGGGGAACGTGTGCAATCCATAGGGGGCCATAGGCAGCACAGAGGGATGTGTGCAATCCATAGGGGGCCATAGGCAGCACAGAGGGAATATGTGTAATCCATAGGGGGCCATAGGCAGCACAGGGAACGTGTGCAATCCATAGGGGGCCATAGGCAGCACAGGGGACTGTGTGCAATTCATAGAGGGCCATAGGCAGCACAGAGGGAATGTGTGTAATCCATAGGGGGCCATAGGCAGCACAGGGAACGTGTGCAATCCATAGGGGGCCATAGGCAGCACAGGGGACTGTGTGCAATTCATAGAGGGCCATAGGCAGCACAGAGGGACGTGTGCAATCCATAGGGGGCCATAGGCAGCACAGGGAACGTGTGCAATCCATAGGGGGCCATAGGCAGCACAGGGGAACGTGTGCCAGCACAAGGGGGCTATATTCAATATAAGGGGGCCATATCCAGATTAAGGGGGCTAATTTTAGGATGGGGGGCTATGAGGGACATATACCCTATATGATTTGTTAGACGAACACTGGCATTATAGGATGGACCCCATTTAACATTTTAAAAAAAACTTCTCTTTTCCTTTACCAAATTTGGGGGTGCGTCTTATAATCAGGTGCGTCTTATAAAGCGAAAAATACGGTATTTCTTTGAAGTAAAACATGTTTTTAAAAACATACAGGGAATTTTTTTCCCCCAAAAAGAATCATCTATGATGCCATGCTTTTATACTCTTTGGCGTCATCCCTGGCTGAGGAAATATGGTATGATCAGAGCATGTCCCTGTACTCTCAGACACAGCCACTACACAGTACACAGCAAGGACACATATACAAGATTATCTCAGCACAGGAACATTATTTTTAAACACATCCAATTATGGCAATTATTATTTTTCCAATATCTATTGATTAAAATGAACTTTAAAATTAACTTTATTTGTGGGAAAACCCCTTTAAGTCATCCGTTTTCTGTATTTATATAGCAGTTACAGAGAATAGAGCTAATGCATTACCCCTATGAATAACATCAGTTGTTACAGGGGAGGGCGCCAATACACTGCTCCTTTCAATAACTAAGCTAACCTCTTTTTCTTTACATAGAGGTTACAGAGAATGTGGCCAACGCACTGCCCTTGTCAATAACTAACCAGCCTCCCTCTGTCTACACAGATTATGGGCTAACAGTCTGCCCATTTCCGTAGCCAAGCCAGCCCCATTCTGTTTCTCCATCAGCGATTACATAGCAGGGAGTGGATGGACTGCTCATTTAGAAACAAATACCTAGGTCTGGGCAGGTGGAGACAAATGAAGAAGGGAATTTTGTTTACTTACCGTAAATTCCTTTTCTTCTAGCTACAATTGGGAGACCCAGACAATTGGGTGTATAGCTATGCCTCCGGAGGCCACACAAAGTATTACACTAAAAGTGTAAAGCCCCTCCCCTTCTGCCTATACACCCCCCGTGCTCCCACGGGCTCCTCAGTTTTGGTGCAAAAGCAAGAAGGAGGAAAAAATTATAAACAGGTTTAAAGTAAATTCAATCCGAAGGAATATCGGAGAACTGAAACCATTCAACATGAACAACATGTGTACACAAAAAAACAGGGGCGGGTGCTGGGTCTCCCAATTGGAGCTAGAAGAAAAGGAATTTACGGTAAGTAAACAAAATTCCCTTCTTCTTTGTCGCTCCATTGGGAGACCCAGACAATTGGGACGTCCAAAAGCAGTCCCTGGGTGGGTAAATAATACCTCATAATAGAGCCGTAACGGCTCCGTCCTACAGGTGGGCAACCGCCGCCTGAAGGACTCGCCTACCTAGGCTGGCATCTGCCGAAGCATAGGTATGCACCTGATAGTGTTTCGTGAAAGTGTGCAGGCTCGACCAGGTAGCTGCCTGACACACCTGCTGAGCCGTAGCCTGGTGCCGCAAGGCCCAGGACGCTCCCACGGCCCTGGTAGAATGGGCCTTCAGCCCTGATGGAACCGGAAGCCCCGAGGAACGATAAGCTTCGAGAATTGGTTCCTTGATCCACCGAGCCAGGGTTGATTTGGAAGCTTGTGTCCCTTTACGCTGGCCAGCGACAAGGACAAAGAGTGCATCCGAGCGGCGCAGGGACGCCGTACGAGAAATGTAGAATCTGAGTGCTCTCACCAGATCTAACAAGTGCAAATCCTTTTCACATTGGTGAACTGGATGAGGACAAAAAGAAGGTAAGGAGATATCCTGATTGAGATGAAAGGGGGATACCACCTTAGGGAGAAATTCCGGAACCGGACGCAGAACCACCTTGTCCTGGTGAAACACCAGGAAAGGGGCTTTGCATGACAGTGCTGCTAGCTCAGACACTCTCCGAAGTGAAGTGACTGCTACTAGGAAAACCACTTTCTGCGAAAGGCGTGCGAGAGAAATATCCCTCATTGGCTCGAACGGTGGTTTCTGAAGAACCATCAGCACCCTGTTCAGATCCCAGGGTTCCAACGGACGTTTGTAAGGAGGGACGATGTGACAAACCCCCTGCAGGAACGTGCGTACCTGTGGAAGCCTGGCCAGGCGCTTCTGAAAAAACACAGAGAGCGCAGAGACTTGTCCCTTAAGGGAGCCGAGTGACAAACCCTTTTCCAATCCGGACTGAAGAAAGGACAGAAAAGTGGGCAAGGCAAATGGCCAGGGAGAAAAACCCTGAGCAGAGCACCACGACAGGAATATTTTCCACGTCCTGTGGTAGATCTTGGCGGACGTTGGTTTCCTAGCCTGTCTCATAGTGGCAATGACCTCTTGAGATAATCCTGAAGACGCTAAGATCCAGGACTCAATGGCCACACAGTCAGGTTGAGGGCCGCAGAATTCAGATGGAAAAACGGCCCTTGAGACAGCAAGTCTGGTCGGTCTGGCAGTGCCCACGGTTGGCCGACCGTGAGATGCCACAGATCCGGGTACCACGACCTCCTCGGCCAGTCTGGAGCGACGAGGATGGCGCGGCGGCAGTCTGCCCTGATCTTGCGTAACACTCTGGGCAACAGTGCCAGCGGAGGAAACACATAAGGGAGTTGAAACTGCGACCAATCCTGAACTAAGGCGTCTGCCGCCAGAGCTCTGTGATCGTGAGAACGTGCCATGAATGCCGTGACCTTGTTGTTGTGCCGGGACGCCATTAGGTCGACGTCCGGCATCCCCCAGCGGCAACAGATCTCCTGAAACACGTCCGGGTGAAGGGACCATTCCCCTGCGTCCATGCCCTGGCGACTGAGAAAATCTGCTTCCCAGTTTTCCACGCCCGGGATGTGAACTGCGGAGATGGTGGAGGCCGTGGCTTCCACCCACATCAAAATCCGCCGGACTTCCTGGAAGGCTTGCCGACTGCGTGTTCCTCCTTGGTGGTTGATGTAAGCCACCGCTGTGGAGTTGTCCGACTGAATTCGGATCTGCTTGCCTTCCAGCCACTGCTGGAACGCTTTTAGGGCCAGATACACTGCCCTGATCTCCAGAACATTGATCTGAAGTGAGGACTCTTGCCGAGTCCACGTACCCTGAGCCCTGTGGTGGAGAAAAACTGCTCCCCACCCTGACAGACTCGCGTCCGTCGTGACCACCGCCCAGGATGGGGGTAGGAAGGATTTCCCCTTCGATAATGAAGTGGGAAGAAGCCACCACCGAAGGGAAGCTTTGGTTGCCTGAGAGAGGGAGACGTTCCTGTCGAGGGACGTCGGCTTCCTGTCCCATTTGCCTAGGATGTACCATTGAAGAGGACGCAGGTGAAACTGCGCGAAAGGGACTGCCTCCATTGCTGCCACCATCTTCCCCAGGAAGTGCATGAGGCGCCTCAAGGGGTGTGACTGACCTTGAAGGAGGGATTGCACCCCCGTCTGTAGTGAACGCTGCTTGTTCAGCGGAAGCTTCACTATCGCTGAGAAGGTATGAAACTCCATGCCAAGGTATGTCAGCGATTGGGCCGGTGTCAGATTTGACTTTGGAAAATTGATGATCCACCCGAAACTCTGGAGAGTCTCCAGAGTAGCGTTGAGGCTGTGCTGGCATGCCTCTTGAGAGGGTGCCTTGACCAGCAGATCGTCTAAGTAAGGGATCACCGAGTGACCCTGAGAGTGGAGGACCGCTACTACTGTAGCCATGACCTTGGTGAAAACCCGTGGGGCTGTCGCCAGGCCGAACGGCAGTGCCACGAACTGAAGGTGTTCGTCTCCTATGGCGAAGCGCAGGAAGCGCTGATGCTCTAGAGCAATCGGTACGTGGAGATAAGCATCTTTGATATCGATCGATGCAAGGAAATCTCCTTGGGACATTGAGGCGATGACGGAGCGGAGGGATTCCATCCGGAACCGCCTGGTCTTTACGTGTTTGTTGAGCAGTTTTAGGTCCAGGACCGGACGGAAAGACCCGTCCTTCTTTGGGACCACAAACAGGTTGGAGTAAAAACCGTGACCCTGTTGCTGAAGAGGAACAGGGACCACCACTCCTTCTGCCTTCAGAGTGCCCAGCGCCTGCAGAAGAGCATCGGCTCGCTCGGGAGGCGGAGATGTTCTGAAGAATCGAGTCGGAGGACGAGAGCTGAACTCTATCCTGTAACCGTGAGACAGAATGTCTCTCACCCAACGGTCTTTTACCTGTGGCAGCCAGGTGTCGCAAAAGCGGGAGAGCCTGCCACCGACCGAGGATGCGGTGTGAGGAGGCCGTAAGTCATGAGGAAGCCGCCTTGGTAGCGGCACCTCCGGCGGTCTTTTTAGGGCGTGACTTAGACCGCCATGAATCGGAGTTCCTCTGATCCTTTTGAGGCCTTTTGGACGAGGAGAATCGGGACTTGCCCGCGCCCCGAAAGGACCGAAACCTCGACTGTCCCCTCCTCTGTTGGGGTATGTTTGGTTTGGCCTGGGGTAAGGATGTTTCCTTTCCCTTGGATTGTTTGATGATTTCATCCAATCTCTCACCAAACAAACGGTCGCCAGAGAAAGGCAAACCGGTTAAACACTTTTTGGAAGCCGAATCTGCCTTCCATTCCCGCAGCCACAAGGCCCTGCGTATTGCCACCGAATTGTCGGCTGCAACCGCCGTACGGCTCGCAGAGTCCAGGACAGCATTAATAGCGTAGGACGCAAATGCCGACGTTTGAGAGGTTATGGACGCCACTTGCGGCGCAGACGTACGTGTGAGTGCGTCAATTTGCGCTTGACCCGCTGAGATAGCTTGAAGTGCCCATACGGCTGCGAATGCTGGAGCAAAAGACGCGCCGATAGCTTCATAGATGGATTTCAACCAGAGCTCCATTTGTCTGTCAGTGGCATCCTTGAGAGAAGCCCCATCCTCAACTGCAACTATGGATCTAGCCGCCAGTCTGGAGATTGGAGGATCCACCTTGGGACACTGAGTCCAGCCCTTGACCACATCAGGGGGGAAGGGGTAACGTGTATCCTTAAGGCGCTTGGAAAAACGCTTATCTGGACAAGCTCGGTGTTTCTGGACTGCCTCCCTGAAGTCAGAGTGGTCCAGAAACATACTCGTTGTACGCTTGGGAAACCTGAAACGGAATTTCTCCTGCTGAGAAGCTGACTCCTCTACTGGAGGGGCTGAGGGAGAAATATCCAACATTTGATTGATGGACGCGATAAGATCATTCACTATGGCGTCCCCATCAGGAGTATCAAGGTTGAGAGCGGCCTCAGGATCAGAATCCTGATCAGCTACCTCCGCTTCATCATACAGAGAGTCCTCCCGCTGAGACCCTGAACAATGTGATGATGTCGAGGGGATTTCCCAGCGAGCTCGCTTAGGCGGTCTGGGGCTGCGGTCCGTGTCAGAGACCTCACCCTGGGATCTAGGAGACACGCCGGGAGGACATTGTTGTTCCAACAGAGGGGAACCAGGGGGCAATGATTCCACAGTGCCCCTGGTCTGAGATACCGGTCTGGACTGCAAAGCTTCTAGTATCTTAGCCATAGTCTCAGAAAGTCTTTCAGTAAAAACTGCAAACTCCGTCCCTGTCACCTGGACAGTGTTAGCAGGTGGCTCCCCCTGGGCCACCCTTAGCAGAGGCTCCGGCTGAGCAAGTGCCACAGGGGCCGAGCACTGTACACAATGAGGGTCAGTGGAACCTGCCGGTAGTGAAGCCTTACATGCGGCGCAGGCAGCATAGTAAGCCTGTGTATTTTTGGCACCCTTGCTTCTTGTGGACGCCATGCTGTTGTCTCCCCTGAGCAACCCAGGAGGGTATATAGCCAAAAATCAACCGTGCACCATACAGTGTAAAGTATAGCCTATAAGCATATAATCTATAAGTACACTTCTGCACAAGTGGGGCCAGCACCTCAGGTGCTGCTTACCGCCCGCTCAAAGCGGTTGTGTGGTCACCAGAATCCCTGCCTGGGTCTCCCAGAGCTTGTCTCCCCTCTCCAGCGTCAGAAGAGCTGACAGGAATGGCTGCCGGCGTCTTGAGGAGAGGAGGGGGCCGTGGGCGTGCCCTAGAAAGTGCGGGAATCTGGTGCCCCACTGTGCACAGTGAGGGGGGTGGAGTATGCAAAGCATGTTCCAGCCCTCAGTGCTGATGTCCTGTACAGCGTCCCGCCCTTCCCCTGACTGGCAGGCCTGGGGGCGGGAAAAGAATGAGACTAGGCCGCAAAAGCCGGGGACTAAAGTTATAAGCGCGGCCGCCGTATAAGCGCGGTCGGCGCGGTAGTCCCCGGCGAACTAACAGTCCCAGCCGCGCCGCAGAGTAAACATGGCAGCGGCGGTCAGCGCGGTAGTCTCCAGTAAACTAACACACCCAGCCACGCTGCAGTGTGTGATGGCACAAGCGCGGTCAGCGATGCGGTCCCCGGCGCACTAACACACCCAGCAATGCTGGAGTGTTTCTGTGCGCGGTCCCCACGGGGACACAGAGTACCTGAAAGTAGCAGGGCCATGTCCCTGACGATACTCGGCTCCTTATCCAGCAGTCCAGGAGCTGTGGATGGAGCACGGTCTCAGTGCCTGGAGACCGATTAGGATCCCACTTCGCCCAGAGCCCTAAAGGGGATGGGGAAGGAAAACAGCATGTGGGCTCCAGCCTCCGTACCCGCAATGGATACCTCAACCTTAACAACACCGCCGACAAGAGTGGGGTGAGAAGGGAGCATGCTGGGGGCCCTGTGAAGAGCCCTCTTTTCTTCCATCCGACATAGTCAGCAGCTGCTGCTGACTAAGCTGTGGAGCTATGCGTGCATGTCTGCCTCCTTCGCACAAAGCATAAAAACTGAGGAGCCCGTGGGAGCACGGGGGGTGTATAGGCAGAAGGGGAGGGGCTTTAAACTTTTAGTGTAATACTTTGTGTGGCCTCCGGAGGCATAGCTATACACCCAATTGTCTGGGTCTCCCAATGGAGTGACAAAGAAATCCCTTGCTGTTTTAGACACAACCTGGAAGAGGACCTACAAGGACCCTGAACTGGTGCTTGAACCTATAGTTTTGGGTACCTTTCAGATGTGAATTATTTTTTGGTAAATTGCATAATCTACTAATTTAGGAAAGGGCTTATTATAATTTACTGAACAGATTGATAGGCAAGATATAATACAAATGAAACGGTGCAAAACTACATATAAAATATCCCCATGAGGTAGGGTTTTCAAATTACTTGACTTCAGCTCGGAGTCTTCAGAATATCTTGGCATCAAACCCTTATATGATAATGTTGGCGGAAAAGTAAATAGTTATGGCTGTTGGAGAAAGGGGAGGAAAAAAACTAAGGTAACAAAATAAAAATGATCCCCTATCCATCACTTGAAAGCCCACCAATCCAAACCAACAACTGGGTTGTGCAGAACCCCCTGTGAAGGGCATGGCAGGTGATGCATGTTCACCAATGCTGCATTCATGGCCTGTGGGACTGCAGCGATAGCCAAGGGACGTATATGGCCATCTCCATCTGTCGCATAGTCAGCATGGTTATGTGCCACCTCATTCTTGGGATTAGTGGACATCCTGTGGTTGTACCCCAAAAAGATCAGCAAATTATCATCTATCCTAAGAATATGCCATAACCTTAAAACCTGATCAATATACAAAAAGAATAGAAACATTTTAATATTTAATAAGGGTTTCAGTCACTGGGGACACGTACCATGTTATAGTCGTTGAGCACTTCTTCCATGTCTGTGTTAGTATTCAGCTTGTCCACCAACTGAAAAATGAACGACAGATCGACTTAAGCCACCGGAAACAATCTGCTTTCTTTACCATTTCACCTCCATTACGCACTGCTGTGGTTTATACAACTGATCACTGCTTAATAAAGGGTCGTCCCTCAGAACAATCTCATCTAATACAAACATTTGTCTACAGGGGGGCACATGGTGGGGTCCTATTAGTTAAACTCCTACACTTTAAACTATTCCATTAATTCCAGAACCCAGAGACCACCATCTAATTTAAATGAAATCAGTCACTAGGATTTTTCCGTCTCAGAGCAGCATGATGTAAGGACAGACCCCGATTCCAGCGATGTGTCACTCACTGGGCTGCTTGCTGCAAATGTGATAAAAGTTGTATTTGCTGCAGATCTATCAGCTCTCTAAATGCTGAGCCCACCCAAACCACTGTTTGACAGCTTTCTGAGTACACTATGCATTGAAAGAAAGCTGCCAATCAGTGGAAGAGCAGAGTTATATAGAATACATGAATATTAGGGATGATCGAATACCTCAAATATTTGCAGAATAGGTCACCGCAAATCTGCTAGTTTACTTGTTAGTCTGCTTTCATCACATGTTGTAGGGAAGTCAATCACATCTGCTTTCCTCCTATATATGCTGGCTAGATCCTTCCACCTATACCATGTATAGTTTATCTTAGCTGATCTGGTGAGGTGTTGTAATCCAGACTATCTGGTGGTTGTTATACTTCCAAACAAGGAGCCTCATGGTTCTACCTTAAGGTCTCATATAGGTCATACTGGTATAGGGTATAAATTGACCCCTCAGTATGGCCACGAGACTGCACACTCCAATAACATGAAATTAAACAAGAGCAAAGGAGTTTTTTGGTGCAATTAAAAAATTATTTTTTTATTAATAAACAGTAGGACAATACATGTATAGAAAGGACATTTCAAGCAAAAGGTTAGGGAATAAATACCAAGGTCCCATAGACCACAATTGTAAAAAATGTAGTCAGTAAGATAAGGTTTCAAAAAAACCCAAAACGTTAAGACCCACGTAAGACGCTAGTAAAAACTTATAGGTGGCAATACCATTTAAAGTGGAGATGGTCTATATATCATATAGCAGCATAATAGCAGGTGTCACAATAGCCTGTATCCAGAAATAGATTAGAAAGCCAAATATAGCGCTTACCTATTACAATGGTGGTTCAGGGGAGCCAGACCAGAGGGGAACCTCCGACGGCCATTTCGCGGTACGATACCGATTCTTCCAGGAGGAGTAAGTGCGGTGTTTGCAGCCCGCGCAGCCTTTTTGAATGCCTGCCACCCGGTCGATCACATGACCGGATATCGATCACATGACCGGATGTCAAGGGAGTCGGGGACGTATGCGCAACAACGCTGCGATGTCCAGTGCAGCGCACTTAGTGCGCATGCTCGTGACACGCAGCAAGGAGCGCAGCGTCACGGCTCCCTGGCAACAGGAGGGACGCACGGAGTGCAGATCATCCAGCTGGCCACACAGGTACACATCCAAGATGTGAGTCCCCGGAAACAGTCGTCGGAGGTTCCCCTCTGGTCTGGCTCCCCTGAACCACCATTGTAATAGGTAAGCGCTATATTTGGCTTTCTAATCTATTTCTGGATACAGGCTATTGTGACACCTGCTATTATGCTGCTATATGATATATAGACCATCTCCACTTTAAATGGTATTGCCACCTATACGTTTTTACTAGCGTCTTACGTGCGTCTTAACGTTTTGGGATTTTTTGAAAACCTTATCTTACTGACAACATTTTTTACAATTGTGGTCTATGAGACTTTGATATTTATTCCCTAATCTTTTGCTTGAAATGTCCTTTCTATACATGTATTGTCCTACTATTTATTAATAATAAAAAAAAATTTAATTGCACCAAAAAACTCCTTTGCTCGTTTAATTTTTTGGTTGTTATACTTGTTGCTGAGTGCAGGTGTGGATTTAACCCTTGATGTGTTTGTGTTGCTTCCTTCCTGCTCTTGCTTTAGTCCTGAGTCTCTCATTATCTATTCCTGTCAAATTGCAGTCTGTCAATAGTTTTGGTTTTCCCTTGTATGTCTTTATCTGTTTACATCACACTCCTGCTTCGTTCTTCCATGGTGGGAAGGGGGTACAAGAGTAGTACTAGTCAGGAGCATAGCCAAGAACGGGACTTAGGCATCACCACCATCATGAGGTTGGGGATATTCCAGGATCCCCTAGCGTGAGGATCTGATTATGAGCCCCTGTCCCCTGCTATTCTAACAGTCACCTTGGGACAACTATGCTGCTCTCTGATTAGGTGGCAGAAACCTTGTGACATATCACCTATTCAGAGGATCTGTGTAAACTGGTAATAATGCTCCACCTAGAATACCCTTTTCGCTTATGGTTTCCTACTACAAGGCTATAGATACATTTTAGATGGAAATCCTCTCCAAGCTCCATCTACAATATTTCCTACGCATTCATTGAATACTGTACTGATCAATGGACGCGAGCGATTAATTAAATAATAGAAAAACACAGCACGCACCATGTTGTAATCGGCAAGCTGCCCCTGTTGTTCCTTAATTTCGTGAGCAAGCACTTCAGCTCTGAGGAAAGATTAGGCTCAATTATTCACACTTCTATTCGGTGTCCACATGGCATTGCAGCATATTTAGAAGAGTCCTAATACATTTATATATAAATAATATATATATATATATATATATATATATATATATATATATATATATATATATATATATATATATATATAAAAGAAAAATTAATTTCTCACCAAATACCAGCTCCGAAAATGGCTTACCTTTTCTCATAGGACAGATACACAGAGTTCTCCTGGTTATATGTATCAATCTCTTTATTAAGCTTCGTCATTTCTATGGTAAGTTCACTGATTTTACCCCTAAAGATAAAAGAAATCACTGTCAGCTTTATAAGTTAATTACATTTATTTAGCTGTATGCTGAAAATAAATCCAAACCACCCCTTTTTTTTTGGAAACATGTTAAAATATACATGTATAGATAGAAAATCCTAGATTTTCTATCAATACATGTATATTTTAACATGTTTCCAATAAAAGGATGTTTTATTTAAATGGAAGATCGAACTACAGGTGCTAGATTTTTTTCTTTGCATTTGGATAAAGTCCCCTAAGGTGACTCATAAAATCAATAAAAAAAAAAAGAGAAAAAAAAACAAAGTTTTTAAAAATATGAAAAAAAATCTAAAAGTTCAAATCACCCCCTTTTGCCCCATTGAAAAGAAAGCAATAACAAAATATAAAAAACCCACATAATTGGTATTGCCACATTAAGAAATGCCCGATCAAAATATAAAATCAATTAATCTGATCGTTAAAGGGCGTAGAGAGAAAAAAAAATCCACTATTACGTTTTTAAGGTCGCCGCAACTTTGCATTATAATGCAGTAACAGGCAATCAAAACACTGCATCTACGCAAAGACAGTAGAACTAAAAACGCCAGCTCAAGACACAGAAAAATAAGCCGAAACTGAGCCCCAGACCCTAAATAATGAGAACGTTACGGGTCTTGAAAAATGGTGACAAAAGCGCAATTCTTTTTTTCTCTTTTCACCAATTAGATAAAAGTTAAACTATACATGTTTGATTTCTACGGATTCGTACCGACCTGGGGAATCATGATGCCAGGTCAGTTTTACCATATAGTGAATATGCTAAAAATAAAAAATTAAAAAAAAACCCAAAACCTTGTGGAATTGCACTTTTGTTTGCAATTTCACCGCATTTGGAATTGTTTTTCCATTTTCCAGTACAATATGGGGCACAATGAATGGTGTCATTCAAAAGTGCAACTCGTACTCAATTCTAGGAGAGCCCCTTTAACTCATTGGGTGCCAATACTTTGCTTGCTTAGATCACTGAAACAGAAAGAAGGAATTAAAAAAAACACTAATATTTGATTCTGCTCGACAGCCATTATTACATCATGTGTCCAGTTCAACATGAAAATTTAGGGAAAGGTCCCCTTTAAAGGGCTGTGCAGCACTTCTCATTATCTGACTATGACACGAGGCGTGGAGAGATTCTTCTGCACTCCAGGTGAGACAGGTTCCAAGGCAATAGTCTGAAGCTCAGCAATTGATTGCAATAGGACACAATGCCTGCCTAGCAATAGCAACTGTCCTGCCCGGCGGGCAGAAGAGAGTGGCGCTGTATTACCACGATTTAGATATGATTCTAATATATCCTTCACGTACCTAAGGAGCCCAAGGAAGTAAGATTTGTCCATAATCTGTCTTTGTGGACCTGAAAAAGTAATGCCAAATTAAGAAAACTTTAAGTATAGTGTCATTTTGGGTTTTTTTAAACATATCTTCAAAACAAATATTTGCATAACAAAAACATGAGTGATGGATTTTCCATTCACATACTTCACAATGGCTTTCCCTAATATATAGGTTACTATATCTGTGATTACATGTGATTTGGAGTATCAGGAGATTATCAGCATCTTGTCTAGGGTACCATTTAACTTCTCAGTGTGGTAACATACGGATGACAAACACAGAGTGACCGTCTGTATTATTCCTTCCCTACTGCAATACTTTATACATTTATTAAAGAATTTGTCTTTTCAGCCGTTCTTTCATTTAGCATCAGGTCTTTCTATATACATTTTTCAGCTGTTTTAGGCTAAGTTCACATTTCCGCTAAAATCTATCAGTCACAATCCGCTGCTCTTGTAAACAGCGGAATCCGTTTAGCGGATTCCGCTGCTCCCATAGACTTGTATGAGCAGCGGATTGTGACTGATGATGCTGCGTTGCACCCTCCGCCCGACTGATCAGTCGTGGAACGACTGACCGCCGGGCGGGGGGAACGCAGCATGTAACGTTTTTTGAGCAGCGAGATCCGTCGGATTTCGCTGCGCATGCTCTCTGGCTCCCTGCACACGTCACCAGCTTTGGTTGGTTACCCGATATTTACCCTGGTTACGGTGCAAGGAGCCAGCGCTAAGCGGTGTAGGCCCGTAACCAAGGTAAATATCGGGTAACCAAGGTAAACATCGGGTGCTTTGCTGTTACCCGATATTTAGGCTGGTTACGTGTGCAGGAAGGCCGACACTACCCCGCTCGGCCCCGCCCCCTCCCGCACTCCGCACACACACACACCTGTCCCCAGCCATGCAGACAAGCACTGACACCCTCGTCTGGCCCCGCCCCCTGCTCGGCTCCGCCCCCTCCCGCACTTTGCATGTGCACACACACATACATACATGCACATACACACACTCACTCACACATACATACACTCACCTGTCCCCAGCCATGCAGACCGCAGCACTTCCACTGACATCCTCAGCGCCTGGCCCCGCCCCCCGCTCGGCTCCGCCCCCTCCCGCACTTTGCATGTGCACACACACATACATACATGCACATACACACACTCACTCACACATACATACACTCACCTGTCCCCAGCCATGCAGACCGCAGCACTTCTACTGACATCCTCAGCGCCTGGCCCCGCCCCCCGCTCGGCTCCGCCCCCTCCCGCACTTTGCATGTGCACACACATACATACATACATACATACATACATGCACATACACACACTCACTCACTCACAGATACACTCACCTGTCCCCAGCCATGCAGACCGCAGCACTTCCACTGACATCCTCAGCGCCTGGCCCCGCCCCCCGCTCGGCTCTGCCCCCGAACTCCGCCCCCCGCACACAACGGAATCCGACAAAGAATTCTGTTCTTTGTCATCCGTTGTACAGCGTTGAACAGCGCATCAGTCACATGCGTCAAGCGACGCATGTGACTGACACAAATCAACGGAAATGTGAACTTAGCCTTAAGTATACATATAGTGTGGGGGTTGAGGGTTTCCATCATTTTTTTATTAGCAGCCTTTTGCCTAGCATTATCATTACATGCATCAGTTGGGGGCGGGGGGGGGGGGGGTTATATTTGATGGAGCTCATGTGTTGCCAGACCAACAATGAAGAATGACCATGAGGTGGGAGGGTTTGGAGCCTATGTCCCAGCTATTTTCTATGCTTCTAATGATTGGGTCCCAGAATGTGTCATGGATCCGGTCTACGATGTACCTTGAGAGACGGGTTAACTTGTATCTTCAGATATTTTGATACATTAAAGTGAAGCTGTCTTGTGCAATATGCACCCAGATCCACGATCAGTTCTGGGTGTATGTTTCTATTTCCTGCCTAACCTTCCCTGTATGCACTAACATAGATAAAGAGATCTTTAGAAAAAGTATTTCTAAAGATCTTATGTCGTATGCTAATGAGCGAGGGGACTAGTCCCCTGGGAGTTAGTTCCCCTGGCTAGTCGTCTCTATTAGCTTGTTAGTTCACCTCTGTGGGTGTGCTATCATGCTAATGAATATGCAGCGTCAGAGGATGATCTCACTCACCTCTCCGCTGCCATCGCATCCGACGGGGGATTTCTACTCGGCGTGCACCTCAGAGTTTTGGTCATCTGCACTATGAATCCGGGTGTACGCATTCTAGCTTCAACCAGAAGTAATGCGCATGACCCAACCTCCGGGGTCATGTGCACTGAGCCGAAATCCAGTGTCGGGCGGCGATGGTGGCGGAGAGGTGAGAGATCATCCTCTGATGCTTCACATTCAGTAGCATGTTAGCACACCCACAGGGGTGTACTAACATGCTAATAGAGTCGACTAGCCAGGGGAACTAATGCCCAGGGGGCTAGTCCCCTCGCTCATTAGCATACGGTAAAAGATCTTTAGAAATACTTTTTCTAAAGATCTCTTAATCTATGCTAGTGTATACAGGGACAGTTAGGCAGGAAATAGAAATATACACCCAGAACTGCTCGTGGTTCTGGGTACATATTGCACCTGACAGGTCCCTTTAAGTCCTCTGGTGCTTTTTTTGCCATCAATTTCTGTAGACTTAAGCGGGCTTTACACACTGCGATATCGCCCGAATTTTGTCGTTGGGGTCACGGTTTTGGTGACGCACTTCCGCAATCGTTAGCGATATAGCTTTGTGTAACAGCGTTCAGCGATGTAAAATCGTCGCAAAAGCGTGATTTATCGCTAATCGGCTACACGGGTCCTAATTCCCAAAAATCGTTACTTCAGCAGTAACGAGGTTGTTCCTCGTTCCTGCGGCATCACACATCGCTGCGTGTGACGCCGCAGGAGCGAGGAACGTCTCCCTACCTGCCTCCCGGCCGCTATGCGGAAGGAAGGAGGTGGGCGGGATGTTACGTCCCGCTCATCTCCGCCCCTCCGCTGCGATTTGGCGGCGGTTCAGTGACGTCGCTGTGACGCCGCACGGACCGCCCCCTTAGAAAGGAGGCGGTTCGCCGGTCACAGCGACGTCGCCGGACAGGTAAGTATGTGTGACGGCTCTGGGCGATGTTGTGCGGCACGGGCAGCGATATGCCCATGTCGCGCAACAGATGGGGGCGGGTACGCACACTAGCGATATCGGGACCGATATCGCAGTGTGTAAAGTAGCCTTTAGCCTAGGCTTTTTGCCTTTCCACAAGAAATAAGAAAAGGCTTTGTCTAAAGCATTAACGTCTTTATGTTTTAAAAGTAGAGGTTGTGTCTGACTTTGATATATGAGTTCTAAGACACTCATCGTCTTAGTTAGGTGGGCTCTCCCCATTAGGTTTAGAGGTGGATTGTGCCATCTTTTAAGGTTGTTGCTTATCTTGGTTATGATGGAGGGATCATTTAATTTATAGAGGAAAGAAGGGACCTGCCTATCTTTAGGCTATGTGCGCACTATGTGCGCCATTTTCTTAAGAAAAAAACGGACCCTCTGAAAGAATCCCGCACCCATGGTAAAAAACCGCGATAAAACCGCACCCGCGGTTTTGCCGTGATTTGCCACGGTTTTGCGGAGGATTTACCGCAGATTTTCAGCAAGTTAGTCCCAGCGGTTTTTACCATTATCTATGGCAAAAAACGCAGGTACCTGCGGAAAAGAAGTGACATGCTCATTTTCTCAAGAACTTTTCTCAAGAAATTCTGCAGAAAGAATGTTCTTGAGAAAAAAAACGCAGTGTGCACACAGCTATTTTTTCCCCCATAGGTTTTGCTGGGAAATGTCTGCAGAAAGGTTACAAACATTTCTCAAGAAATTTCTGCAGCAAAACTGCGGGTAAAAACGCAGTGTGCGCACAAGGCCTTATACCTATATAGGTTATGTGTGTTTTGGCTACATCCACTTCCCATCTTGATGTGTTTTTTTTTTTATTCCTGTATCTTGTCTCCCCCAAAACAGCAATTTGTATTTTGATGTGTTTATATTGAAACCCGAAAGTTCCCCAAAAGATTAAGATGTTTAGTATCTTTGGTACCTGACTATGCGGGTCGGATAGAAACGGAAGTATGTGATCTGCAAACATGGTAGCTTGGATGGTCTCCTTATCTACAAGGATGCCTTTACAAGTTTTTGGGTTAGATAGTCTTGTTAAGGGTTCCAGGGCCACGTTAAACTATAACAAGGCTAGGGGACATCCCAATCATTTTACAGTACTACTCAGGCTATTTTTTTCTATTTTACCACTGGATAGGTAACATTACTGTTACCTATCCGGCTCCCTTTGTAGTATAATTCTCACTGGTGGTTGTCCTCTGCCTCTGGACACATTCCAGTCCCTCCCTGCCAACTTGTGACCGCAGGGCTGACTTGCCAGAAGTCGCTACTATCGGTTACTATCTCTCTTAATGTAAGTCTATGAGAGCCTAGTTCTTAGACTCATAGACTTACATTGAGAAGTGACTTCTGGTCCCTCTAGCACAACTGTGGTGACATGGTGCAGAAGAGGACTATAGTGGTGCTGGGAACAGAAGAAGACAGTGAACTGTAAGTATTTTACTACACACATTTGTGATACTTATCTGGTGGTGAAATTGAGTAATACTTTTAACATTTTTTTCCACCCAAGAATTCCTATTGTGAATTTATTTATCTGAGAATATTTATATAAAAGAAAAAAAAAATTGCACCAGAAAATTATATAGTTACTTGTATACATAAATACATTTATACATTAAAGTTTCATTCTTATATTATCAACTGGATATCTGATCGCTGGTGATCTGGCTGCTGGGACCCTACAGATCCCAAAAATGGCCAGCTAAAATGATGGCTGGCCACAGATGCATGCCCCTGCTCCATTCATTATTACTACATTGCTGGAGACAGCAGGGTACAGTGCCTCTTATGGATCCCTGGGGTTGAATCCTCAGTGATCACCTGTGGATAAGTGACTTTCTAAGAGGGGAATAAACCTTCAGCTCCCCTGCCGCTCCAGTTACCACCGTCCCCCTCTCTAACATGGAGACAATTTGCTGTTCTACCACATGACAGGCGCAGTCATTCACTGGCCTCAGCGGTTATGAAGGCATGTATGTCACAGGCCTGCTGAGTGATTAGCTCATGATGGGTGCGCATCGGAAGGGGACCACCAGGGCATCAGTTTGATTTTACAGCATGTTTTACCTCAGATTGTTTGTGTTTTCTTACAATGCATTTGTGATTTTTACCTTTCATTCCAGTTTTCATTCCACTAAGGCCCTGCTGGGTGACGGGCCGGTCAGCGACCTTTATTTGAGCTGAGAGAACTCCGCCCGCTGGAGGAGGCCCACCACGTGTCCCAGGTCGGGCAGTGCCAGGTGGCATCTACAGGCAAAGGAGAAGAATGAATACTTGGTGTTTCTCATCAGGGTTGAAACACACTGTATCAAATAAAGCACTAAATGCTGCAATCATACGGCACGAGACAGAGATGATCGGCACTCATTAATGTCAGAGATCAGCCGGTCTACATGGGCCATATGGTCAGACATCTTCACCCACTGCTACCTTCCAAGCAAGATTAAGGGTGGCCATGTGCATCTATTACAGCTTTACTCTAATGTAAGCAAACACTGAGGGTCCCCATTGTCACTGATGGTAAGTCGGTGCCAGAAGTTGCCTGTCGGAGCCTAGATTCCCCTATCTCTAAAGAGAATGCATGCACAATCACCAATGGCAGTAATAGATGTGCTTTGTATTACAGCTGTATAGCCATATTAAAGGAGTTTATGAAGATGAGGGCTTCAGTCTATTAGAGCGCTAATAAAGCGGCTGCCAGTGGTTTATATAAATAAACTTTAATGTTGGGCTCCTGTTAACATACTACGCGTTTCAGCCATCCACTGTTGCTTTCATCAGGTAAAAAAAGCAACCACATCAACGGTAACAGAAGTAGAGGAGGTTCCCTCATCTGGAGGACTCTTACACATAACACTGGGGTTGTGCGGGGGCACACCACCTCTTCAGGTGGGCAGTTTTTTGCATAAATCTAACATCTAATCCACGGGTGCTTCTCATATGTGCTTTCTCTTTCTTTTCACATTAAAGGAGTTTGGAAGCTATCCAAAAGATAGGCTATAACTTCCCAATCCCTGGGCATCCGACTACTGGAACCATCACGAGAACCAGGCTCCTGTGGATGGAGCAGTGGTCAATCACAGGCATTGGTTCCCGCCATTGGTGAGAGTCCCAGTGGTCAAGATGTTATTTCTCTATTTGTTATCACATAGAAAAGGCCTAACTTCCAGACTTGCCTCCTATAAATATGCCTACCCTCTTCTAACACTGCAGTGACACTTGAGAAGACAAGGAGGTTAGACTTAGTACACTTTCCCTATAGTAAGGCCTGTTTCCCATCTCAGACTCACCGATGTCGTTAGCCTACTTGCTGTGGATGGCACTCTGATTCCACTTGGTGGTCTGTTTGGAATAGGCCCTGTGCCCGCCCTTGATATGGGCCGTGCTGATGGAGGCCTCTGGTTGCTTGCCATGTTCACTGTTCTGTGGAGAGAATATATGTAAGTACACTGAGCTTTACAGAGAATATGGTGGACTGCAGCTCTATCACTGACATTACAGGATACAATGCTGGAGGCTGTCCTCTCAGACCTTCACCTATTTATTACAACAATGCCCCCCAGAGATTGGCATTACAAAAAACTCTATATGCTTAAAGCTATTTTCACACAAACAAAGTACGGTACATTTTGGAATAATAATAAGTTCTACAATTGGATGTGTTTAAAAATGTTAATGTGCTGAGATAATGTTATATATGTGTCCCTGCTGTGTACTGTGTAATGGCTGTGTCTGACCGTACAGGAACATGGTCTGATCATACCACAGCTCCTGAGCTGGGGATGGAAGAAAAAAGTATATAGATAGCGCACAATGGGATCCCAAATTATTTTTTTAGATAAAACATGCTTAAAAACAGGCAGGGAAATGTTTTACCTCACAAA
Organism: Anomaloglossus baeobatrachus; assembly: GCF_048569485.1. Classification (NCBI taxonomy): domain Eukaryota; kingdom Metazoa; phylum Chordata; class Amphibia; order Anura; family Aromobatidae; genus Anomaloglossus; species Anomaloglossus baeobatrachus. The sequence continues at coordinate 551,719,983 of NC_134353.1, read as the reverse complement.
AAGAATCATCTATAATCCCGTGCTGCACTCTCTTTTGCACTCTCCCCAGCCCAGGAGATGTGGTACGGTCAGACACATCCATTACACAGTACATAGCAGGACACATATATAGGATTATCTCTGCACAGGAACATTTCTTTAACCCCTTCAGCTTAAAGACCCGGCCATTTTTTGCAATTTTGACCAGTGTCACTTTGACAGGTTATAACTCTGGAACACTTCAACGGATCCTGGCGATTCTGAGATTGTTTTTTCGTGACATAATGTACTTCATGTCAGTGGTAAATTTAGGCCGATATGTTTTGCGTTTATTTGTGAAAATTTCGGAAATTTGGCGAACATTTTGAAAATTTTGCAATTTTCAAAATTTGAAATTTTACGCCCATAAATCTAAAAGATATGTCACACAAAATAGTTACTAAATAACATTTCCCACTTGTCTGCTTTACACCAGCGCAATTTTTGAAAAAAGAAAAATTTCCGTTAGGAAGTTAGAAGGGTTCAAAGTTCATCAGCAATTTCTCATTTTTCCAACAAAATTTACAAAAAAAAATTTTTTAGGTACCACATCACATTTGGAGTGATTTGAGAAACCTAGGCGAAAGAAAATACCCAAAAGTGACCCCATTCTAAAATCTGTACCCCTCACTCTGCTCAAAACCACATCCAAAAAGTTTATTAACCCTTTAGGACAGGGGTGGGGAACCTCCGGCCCGCGGGCCGTATACGGCCCGTGACAACTTTTTATGCGGCCCCCAGGCACATTCCCAGGCACCCCTGTGCTCTGGCAGCAGCCGCGCTTTTCCCGGCCACCGGCCCTTTAAATCTCACTGCCTGATGCCTTGAGGGTAGATGCTAGAATGCACGGGCTCTATCCAGATCCTGACTTCCAGGACCTGACTGCAGCCCATACATTCTAGGCTTAACCCCGGCCTGTGCTAGTGTGCTCTGGTGGGCGGGGTAAGCAGCACGCTGCGATATGTCACAGAAGAGCTGCAGCAGATTTACCAGCCTCCGGGCCTGCTGTGTGTGTGACTCCTCCTCCCCCTCACTGTGAGTACGCAACCCATCGCTGCCCCCTCCCCCTAAGTGCTGTGTACTCCCTCGTGCTGTGTGTACCCCTCAATGCTGTGTACCCCTAATGCTGTGTGTACCCCCTTGTGCTGTGTACCTCCCAGTGCTGTGTGTATCCCCTAATGCTGTGTACCCCCTAATGCTGTGTGTACCCCCTAATGCTGTGTGTACCCCCCAGTGCTGTGTACCCCCCCAGTGCTGTGTGTACCCCCTAATGCTGTGTGTACCCCCTAATGCTGTGTGTACCCCCTAATGTTGAGTACACCCCTAGTACAGTGTGTACCTCCTAGTACTGTGTGTGCTCCCCTAGTGCTGTCTGTGCCCCTTGGGTGATGTCTATGCCCCCCCAGTGCTGTCCGAACCACCTAATGCTGTCCATGCTACCACCAGTGCTGTCCATGCCACGGTCAGTGCTGTCTGTGCCCCCTTATGCTTTCCGTGCTCCCCAGTGCTGTGTGCCACCCCTCAGTATTTTGTACCCCCCAGTGCTCTGAACTTGCTACTGCTGTCTGTACCCTCCCACTGCTTTATATGCCCCCCAGTCTGTGCCCTCCTGTTGATGTCTATGCTCCCCCAGACTTCTCTGTGTCTCCCTAGTGCTGCCTCCTAGTGCAGTCCGTGCTGCCACCTAGTGCAGTCCGGGCTGCCACCTAGTGCAGTCCGGGCTGCCACCTAGTGCAGTCCGGGCTGCCACCTAGTGCAGTCCGGGCTGCCACCTAGTGCAGTCCGGGCTGCCACCTAGTGCAGTCCGGGCTGCCTCCTAGTGCAGTCCGGGCTGCCACCTAGTGCAGTCCGGGCTGCCACCTAGTGCAGTCCGTGCTGCCACCTAGTGCAGTCCGTGCTGCCACCTAGTGCAGTCCGTGCTGCCACCTAGTGCAGTCCGTGCTGCCACCTAGTGCAGTCCGTGCTGCCACCTAGTGCAGTCCGTGCTGCCACCTAGTGCAATCCGTGCTGCCTCCTAGTGCAGTCCGTGCTGCCTCCTAGTGCAGTCCGTGCTGCCTCCTAGTGCAGTCCGTGCTGCCTCCTAGTGCAGTCCGTGCTGCCACCTAGTGCAGTCCGTGCTGCCACCTAGTGCAGTCCGTGCTGCCACCTAGTGCAGTCCGTGCTGCCACCTAGTGCAGTCCGTGCTGCCACCTAGTGCAGTCCGTGCTGCCACCTAGTGCAGTTCGTGCTGCCACCTAGTGCAGTCCGTGCTGCCACCTAGTGCTGTCTGTGCCACAGCCAAGGCTGTCCATGCCCCCCTACTGATGTATATGCCCCAGCCCCCTCCTGTGATGTGTACTCCCAGTGTCTCCTGTAATTTATGCACCCCAGCCCCTCCTGTGATGTATATGCCCCCAGCATCTCCAGACCGAGACAAACCTGGAAAAGCAGCTGTGAGAAACAAGATGATCAATATCACCAAACATCACAGTCACACCAAACAGAAGCAGCTCCTGCCTCCACAGTAGGGGTGAGTTAATTAATCGTTTGACCAAATATAGCTGGGTTATTTTTCAAGTTGATAATGTTGTGCGGCCCCCAAAGGTTAGTAGGAAATTCCAAATGGCCCCCGGCAGTAAAAAGGTTCCCCACCCCTGCTTTAGGAGCTTCACAGCAACCAAAGCAATGTAGACGAAAAAATGAAAATGTTACTTTTTTAACACAAAAATGTTACTTTAGCCATAAAAATTAGTATTTTCAGAAGGGTATCAGGAAAATGCATCATAAAATGTATTGTGCATTTTCTCCTGAGTACGCAGATACCCCATATGTGGTGGAAATCAAATGTTTGGGCACACAGCAGGACTCGGAAGGCAAGGAGCGCTATTTGAATTTTTGAGTGCAAAATTAGCTGCACTCATTAGCGGACGCCATGTCGGGTTTGAAGACTCCCTGAGGTGCCTAAACAATGGAGCTCCCCCATAAGTGACCCCATTTTGGAAACTAGAGCCCTCAAATATTTTTTCTAGATGTTTGATGTGCACTTTGAACCCCTGGGGGCTTCACAGAAGTTTATAACGTTGAGCTGTGAAAAGAAAAATTTTTTTTTTACCACAAAACTGTTGCTTCAACCAGGTAGCTTTTTTTATCACAAGGGTATCAGGAAAAAATGCACCATAAAATGTATTGTGCATTTTCTCCTAAGTACGCAGATACCCCATATGTGGTGGAAATAAAATGTTTGGGCACACGGCAGGACTCGGAAGGCAAGGAGCGCCATTTCACAGCAAAATTGGTTGGAATTATTAGCGGACGCCATGTTGCGTTTGGAGACCCCCCTGAAGTGCCTAAACAATGGAGCTCCCCCACAATTGACCCAATTTTGGAAACTAGACCCCTCATGGAATTTATCTAGATGTTTAGTGAGCACTTTGAACCCCTGGAGGCTTCACAAACGTTTGTAATGTTCAGCCGTGAAAATATTTTATTCTTTTTTTTACCACAAAATTGTTTGGGCGTACGGCGGGGCTCAGAAGAGAAGGAGCGCCATTTCACAGTAAAATTGATTGGAATTATTAGCAGACGCCATGTTTCATTTGGAGACCCCCTGAGGTGCCTAAACAATGGCGCTCCCCCACATGTGATCCCATTTTGGAAACTAGACCCCCCCATACAAAAAAATTAGATTGGCGAAATAAAAAATACAGACATCAGTAAAAAAAAAAATGAATAAAAAAAAAAAAAAAAAAAAAGAGCGCCTGCCACTAAGACCAGTGCCAAACGTGAGAGCAATGCACGAGTCTCGCATCGCATCATCCACTGCAGTCTGGAAGCGAGCAACTGCGCTGGATAATGCGATGCCAGAGGGCGGGGCGGCAGATGAGAAAGGGCGCAGCGGATGGAAAATGGGAAAGGGCGCAGCGGGTGGAGGAGCGGCAGAGGATGGGAAAGGGCGCAGCGGATGGATGATGGGAAATGGCGCAGCGGATGGAGGTGCGGCAGAGGATGGGGGGGAGGGAGGTGAGATGGGGATACCTACCTTAGAGGATGGATCTAGGCAGCAGGATCACAGCAGACAGAAGAGGCAGCAGATGAAGGAGGCAACAGATTGAGGAGGGTGAGAGGGGGCAGTAGATGAAGAGGATGGGAGAGAACAGGCAGCAGATCAGGGAGGGGGGCAGAGTCTGATGGGAGAGAGATGGCACATGGAGGAGGGGGGGCCCCGGGGGGAGGGTGGCTTGCAGCACATGTGGGGGGAGGGTGGCTTGCAGCACATGTGCTGCAAGCCACCCTCCCCCCACATGTACTGCTGCAAGCCACCCTCCCCCCACATGTGCTGCAAGCCACCCGCCCCCCACATGTGCTGCAAGCCACCCGCCCCCCACATGTGCTGCAAGCCACCCTCCCCCCACATGTGCTGCAAGCCACCCTCCCCCCACATGTGCTGCAAGCCACCCGCCCCCCACATGTGCTGCAAGCCACCCTCCCCCCACATGTGCTGCAAGCCACCCTCCCCCCACATGTACTGCTGCAAGCCACCCTCCCCCCACATGTGCTGCAAGCCACCCGCCCCCCACATGTGCTGCAAGCCACCCGCCCCCCACATGTGCTGCAAGCCACCCTCCCCCCACATGTGCTGCAAGCCACCCTCCCCCCACATGTGCTGCAAGCCACCCGCCCCCCACATGTGCTGCAAGCCACCCTCCCCCCACATGTGCTGCAAGCCACCCGCCCCCCACATGTGCTGCAAGCCACCCGCCCCCCACATGTGCTGCAAGCCACCCGCCCCCCACATGTGCTGCAAGCCACCCGCCCCCCACATGTGGGGGGAGGGTGGCTTGCAGCACATGATGGGATAGGAGGTGTAGTGGCGATGGAGAAGAGGCAGCCGATGAAGGAGGCGGCGTCCGCCGATCGGGAACAGTGGGGGCCGATTCGGGGGCAGCAGCGGCTGAAAAAGGTGGGTGCGACGGCGGCGGGGACAGTGGCGAGCGTGGCGGCGGGGACAGCGGTGGATCCGGAGCAGCGGCTGGGACAGTGGAGAGCGTGGCGGCGGGGACAGCGGTGGATCCGGAGCAGCGGCGGGGACAGTGGCGAGCGTGGCGGCGGGAACAGCGGTGGATCCGGAGCAGCGGCGGGGACAGTGGCGAGCGTGGCGGCGGGGACAGCGGTGGATCCGGAGCAGCGGCGGGGACAGTGGCGAGCGTGGCGGCGGGGACAGCGGTGGATAGGGAGCAGCGGCGGGGACAGTGGCGAGCGTGGCGGCGGGGACAGCGGTGGATCGGGAGTGGCGGCGGGGACAGTGGCGAGCGTGGCGGCGGGGACAGCGGTGGATCCGGAGCAGCGGCGGGGACAGCGGTGGATTCGGAGCAGCGGCGGAGACAGTGGCGAGCGTGGCGGCGGGGACAGCGGTGGATCGGGAGCGGCGGCGGGGACAGTGGCGAGTGTGGCGGCGGGGGACAGCGGTGGATCCAGAGCAGCGGCGGGGACAGTGGCGAGCGTGGCGGCAGGGACAGCGGTGGATCCGGAGCAGCGGCGGGGACAGTGGCGAGCGTGGCGGCGGGGACAGCGGTGGATCTGGAGCAGCGGCGGGGACAGTGGCGGCGGGGACAGCTTTGGATCGGGAGCAGCGGCGGGGACAGTGGCGAGCGTGGCGGCGGGGACAGTGGCGGTGGGGACAGCGGTGGATCGGGGACAGCGGCGGGGCTGGCGGTGGCGGGCGGGGCGATCGGAGACAGCGGCGTGGGCGGGCGGGTGATCGGAGACAGCGGCGGGGCTGGCAGGGCGATCGGGGACAGGGGCGGGCGATCGAGGACAGGGGCGGGCGGCAACTTACCGATGGGCACCCGCAGAGACCGCTCTCCTCGGCTTCCAGGGACGGTCACAGGCCGCAGATCCACTTTGATTGGAGAGAGCGGTCACAAGACCGGTCTCTCCAATCAGAGCTGGGGGCGGGTGAAGCACCAATCACCCAGCTCCAGCCAATGGCCAGTGCTACAGCAGCACTGATCAGGGCTGGATTTAAATGTTCCAGCCATTTTCAATGGCTGGAACAGTACAATGACTGTAATTGGCTGAGCGGCGTTTGTCAGCCAATCACAGCCTCTGTAGGTTCGGGGTGGAGGCACCACCCCTCCTGAGGTCAGGCAGAGGTCCCCCCCTCCTTCCCGAATCTACCGTTTAATCAAAGAAATTGGACTCCCCGGGGCTCCGGGGCCGCGATTTCGCCATGACGTACTGGGTACGTCATGGGTCGTTTAGCACCATGTCACCGTGACGTACCCAGTACGTCAAAGGTCGTTAAGGGGTTAAACACACCCAATTGTGAAAATTATTATTATTCCAAGATCGATTGATTAACAAAAACTTTGTTTGTAGGAAAATACCTTTAAAATGTCAAGATGAAGTACTGCCACTAACTAGAGTTGAGCGGACTGTCAATAATCCGGGTTCGGCCGATCACCGGCGGGTTGACAAAGTAGTCCGGATCCGATCCCATATATGTCAATGGGGGAGCGGAGTCCGGGACGAGAGAGAGAGAGAGGAGAGAGAGAGAGGAGAAAGAGAGAAGAGAGAGGAGAGAGAGGAGAGAGGAGAGAGAGAAGAGAGAGAGAAGAGAGAGGAGAGAGAGAGAGAAAGGAGAGAGGAGAGAGAAGAGAGAGAGAAGAGAGAGAGAGAGGAGAGAGAGAAAGGAGAGAGAGGAGAGAGAGAAAGGAGAGAGAGGAGAGAGAGAGAAAGGAGAGAGAGGAGAGAGAGAGAAAGGAGAGAGAGGAGAGAGAGAGAAAGGAGAGAGAGGGGAGAGAGAGAGAGAGGAGAGAGAGAGAGAGAAAGGAGAGAGAGAGAGAGAAAGGAGAGAGAGAGAGAGAAAGGAGAGAGAGAGAGAGAAAGGAGAGAGAGAGAGAAAGGAGAGAGAGAGAGAGAAAGGAGAGAGAGAGAAAGGAGAGAGAGAGAGAAAGGAGAGAGAGAGAAAGGAGAGAGAGAGAGAAAGGAGAGAGAGAAAAGAGAGAGGAGAGAGAGAACGGAGAGAGAGAGAACGGAGAGAGAGAGAACGGAGAGAGAGAGAACGGAGAGAGAGAGAACGGAGAGAGAGAGAACGGAGAGAGAGAGAACGGAGAGAGAGAGAACGGAGAGAGAGAGGAGAGAGAGAGAGGAGAGAGAGAGAGGAGAGAGAGAGAGAGGAGAGAGAGAGAGGAGAGAGAGAGAGGAGAGAGGAGAGAGAGAAAGGAGAGAGAAAGGAGAGAGAAAGGAGAGAGAAAGGAGAGAGAAAGGAGAGAGAAAGGAGAGAGAAAGGAGAGAGAAAGGAGAGAGAAAGGAGAGAGAAAGGAGAGAGAAAGGAGAGAGAAAGGAGAGAGAAAGGAGAGAGAAAGGAGAGAGAAAGGAGAGAGAAAGGAGAGAGAAAGGAGAGAGAAAGGAGAGAGAAAGGAGAGAGAAAGGAGAGAGAAAGGAGAGAGAAAGGAGAGAGAAAGGAGAGAGAAAGGAGAGAGAGGAGGGAGAGAGAGGAGGGAGAGAGAAAGGAGAGAGAAAGGAGAGAGAAAGGAGAGAGAGAGAGAAAAAGGAGATAGAGAAAGGAGAGGGGAGAGAGAGAGAAAAGAGAGAGAGGAGAGAGAACGGAGAGAGAGAGAACGGAGAGAGAGAGAACGGAGAGAGAGAGAAAGGAGAGAGAGAGAAAGGAGAGAGAGAGAAAGGAGAGAGAGGAGAGAGAGAGGAGAGAAAGGGGAGAGGGGAGAGAGAGAGAAAGGAGAGAGAGAAAAAGAGAGAGGAGAGAAAGGGGAGAGGGGAGAGAGAGAGAGAGAGAGAGAGAGAGAGAGAGAAAAAAAAAATGGATCCAGATCGTGCACCTGGGATCCCGCGTCCGGGTCGGACTCAGATCTGCTGCTGAAACCGCGCGGATCCGGATTTTGCCGATCTGGGTCCGCACAACACTACCACTAACCCATGGGGTTACCTCTAATGTGGTGGTTTTAGGGGGGTTCTCAAGGGATAGAAAAAGGTCTCTGCCTATTTTCTTCCAAGAACAATTTCACTCTTGTCCATGGGGGTGTCTGGTTCTGCAGCTCAGCCCTTTCCAGGAGAACGCTTGGAGCTTCCATACCGTACACAACCCATGGACAAGAACGTTACTTATTTTCTAAATCCTGTACAATGTACTTAATTAATCACGTCCGGACCGCCCATATACGATAATCCTCCACATTCTACCCTGCAGGGATCTTCTAAATCATTACTGGATAGAAGAGCGGCTAGGGGAGCGGGGAGTCGGCTGTCAGACGCAGCCAGATTCCTCATACAGAAGGCAGAGATGGCTTACTATCGTCTCTGCCTTTACGATCACTGAACACAGCGTGTATACAAGCTAAACAAGCGCTGTGTATACAGTATAGAAAGCAATAATGTCACATCCTTTTGGGCCCAAAAGTCATTAGATCACTGGGGTAGGGAAGGTGCAGGAGCTACTAGATCCCAGGAGATCCAGTCAGCACTGCTATACAACCAAGAGGCTGAATTTCCCCTGTAACAAGGCTATATCAGCCCCAGTTATAGGGAAAAGTCAGATATAAAAAACAGTGTGTAAATGTAAATGTAAATAAAAGGGTCCACACACAGCATCAGATGTCAGTAAAAGGGTCCACACAGCATCAGATGTCAGTAAAAGGACCACACACAGCATCAGATGTCAATAAAAGGGTCCACACACAGAGCATCAGATGTCAGTAAAAGGGTCCACACAACATCAGATGTCAGTAAAAGGGTCCCACACACATCAGATGTCAGTAAAAGGCTCCACACAGCATCAGATGTCAGTAAAAGGGTCCACACACAGCATCAGATGTCAGTAAAAGGGTCCACACACAGCATCAGAGGTTAGTAAAAAGGCCCACACATAGCATCAAATGTCTGTAAATGGGGCCACACACAGCATCAGATGTCAGTAAAAAGGCCCATACATAGCATCAAATGTCTGTAAATGGGGGCCACACACCGCATCAGAGGTCAGTAAAAGGGTCCACACACAGCATCAGATGTCAGTAAAAGGGTCCACACACAGCATCAGACGTCAGTAAAAGGGTCCACACACAGCATCAGATGTCAGTAAAAGGGTCCACACACAGCATCAGATGTCAGTAAAAGGGTCCACACACAGCATCAGATGTCAGTAAAAGGGTCCACACACAGCATCAGATGTCAGTAAAAGGGTCCACACACAGCATCAGATGTCAGTAAAAGGGTCCACACACAGCATCAGACGTCAGTAAAAGGGTCCACACACAGCATCAGATGTCAGTAAAAGGGTCCACACACAACATCAGACGTCAGTAAAAGGGTCCACACACAACATCAGATGTCAGTAAAAGGGTCCACACACAACATCAGATGTCAGTAAAAGGGTCCACACACAACATCAGATGTCAGTAAAAGGGTCCACACACAGCATCAGACGTCAGTAAAAGGGTCCACACACAGCATCAGACGTCAGTAAAAGGGTCCACACACAACATCAGATGTCAGTAAAAGGGTCCACACACAACATCAGATGTCAGTAAAAGGGTCCACACACAACATCAGATGTCAGTAAAAGGGGCCACACACAGCATCAGATGTCAGTAAAAGGGGCCACACACAGCATCAGATGTCAGTAAAAGGGTCCACACAGAGCATCAGATGTCAGTAAAAGGGTCCACACAGAGCATCAGATGTCAGTAAAAGGGTCCACACACAGCATCAGACGTCAGTAAAAGGGTCCACACACAGCATCAGATGTCAGTAAAAGGGTCCACACACAACATCAGATGTCAGTAAAAGGGTCCACACACAACATCAAATGTCAGTAAAAGGGTCCACACACAGCATCAGATGTCAGTAAAAGGGTCCACACACAACATCAGATGTCAGTAAAAGGGTCCACACACAACATCAAATGTCAGTAAAAGGGTCCACACACAGCATCAGATGTCAGTAAAAGGGTCCACACACAGCATCAGATGTCAGTAAAAGGGTCCACACACAACATCAGATGTCAGTAAAAGGGTCCACACACAGCATCAGATGTCAGTAAAAGGGTCCACACACAGCATCAGATGTCAGTAAAAGGGTCCACACACAACATCAGATGTCAGTAAAAGGGTCCACACACAACATCAGATGTCAGTAAAAGGGTCCACACACAGCATCAGATGTCAGTAAAAGGGTCCACACACAGCATCAGATGTCAGTAAAAGGGTCCACACACAACATCAGATGTCAGTAAAAGGGTCCACACACAGCATCAGATGTCAGTAAAAGGGTCCACACACAGCATCAGATGTCAGTAAAAGGGTCCACACACAACATCAGATGTCAGTAAAAGGGTCCACACAGAGTATCAGATGTCAGTAAAAGGGGCCACACACAGCATCAGATGTCAGTAAAAGGGTCCCACACACACATCAGATGTCAGTAAAAGGGTCCCACACACATCAGATGTCAGTAAAAGGGAGGCGGCTTTTAGCATTGTCAAGTATTATCACGTATGGCATTGTCAGTACTAGAGCCCTGTCTGCCATTCTCACATCTACCGTCACCTCTGGACACCGGGCTCCGCACACAGGGGGCTGACACTGGGGGGCACACTGGGCATGGGCACAATACAAGCCCCGACACTACTCACATCCTCCGCTTCTCGCTAACCCGTGGTCTCCTAGCAACCCAATCACACGTGAACACTCAACCAACGGAAAGCAGCGCAGCAGTGGGCGGAAGCTATCGAAATTCTCGCGAGAAGCGTTACGTGTGGTCATGTGACCCAGGGAGGGACATTCACGTCAGAGAAAACTACTGAAATGTGTTCGCTAGGGCATGGCTGTATAATCCTGTAAATCCATATTAAAGGATGTACACAGGCTATATATACATATTATATATTACACACATATATATATATATATATATATATATATATAAAACTGTGTATACTCTATATGTGGGCGTGTGTATATCCTGTATATATAGGTCGGTGTATGTATACACTGTATATAGGCGTGTGTGTATCCTGTAGATGTAGGACTGTGTATACTGTATATGTAGGAGTGTGTGTGTATATACTGTATTTATAGGCATTTGTGTGTATCCTATATGTAGGCGTGTGTATACCGTATATACTGTATATGTAGGTGTGTGTATACTGTATATGTAGGTGTGTGTGTATATATACTGTATATGTAGGTGTGTATATACTGTATATGTAGGTGTGTGTATACTGTATATGTAGGTGTGTGTGTATATATACTGTATATGTAGGTGTGTATATACTGTATATGTAGGTGTGTATATACTGTATATGTAGGTGTGTATATACTGTATTTATAGGCATTTGTGTGTATCCTATATGTAGGCGTGTGTATATATACTGTATATGTAGGTGTGTATATACTGTATATGTAGGTGTGTATATACTGTATATGTAGGTGTGTATATACTGTATTTATAGGCATTTGTGTATCCTATATGTAGGCGTGTGTATATATACTGTATATGTAGGTGTGTGTATACTGTATATGTAGGTGTGTGTATATATACTGTATATGTAGGTGTGTGTATATATACTGTATATGTAGGTGTGTGTATACTGTATATGTAGGTGTGTGTATATATACTGTATATGTAGGTGTGTGTGTATATATACTGTATATGTAGGTGTGTGTATACTGTATATGTAGGTGTGTGTATATATACTGTATATGTAGGTGTGTGTATATATACTGTATATGTAGGTGTGTGTATACTGTATATGTAGGTGTGTGTATATATACTGTATATGTAGGTGTGTGTATACTGTATATGTAGGTGTGTGTATATATACTGTATATGTAGGTGTGTGTATATATACTGTATATGTAGGTGTGTGTGTATATATACTGTATATGTAGGTGTGTGTATATATACTGTATATGTAGGTGTGTGTATACTGTATATGTAGGTGTGTGTATATATACTGTATATGTAGGTGTGTGTATATATACTGTATATGTAGGTGTGTGTATACTGTATATGTAGGTGTGTGTATATATACTGTATATGTAGGTGTGTGTATACTGTATATGTAGGTGTGTGTATATATACTGTATATGTAGGTGTGTGTATATATACTGTATATGTAGGTGTGTGTATACTGTATATGTAGGTGTGTGTATACTGTATATGTAGGTGTGTGTATATATACTGTATATGTAGGTGTGTGTATACTGTATATGTAGGTGTGTGTATATATACTGTATATGTAGGTGTGTGTGTATACTGTATATGTAGGTGTGTGTATACTGTATATGTAGGTGTGTGTATATATACTGTATATGTAGGTGTGTGTATATATACTGTATATGTAGGTGTGTGTATACTGTATATGTAGGTGTGTGTATATATACTGTATATGTAGGTGTGTGTATACTGTATATGTAGGTGTGTGTATATATACTGTATATGTAGGTGTGTGTATATATACTGTATATGTAGGTGTGTGTATATATACTGTATATGTAGGTGTGTGTATTCTGTTTATGCAGGTGTATATATTGGCATTTGTGTGTAGCCTGTATATTTAGGAGTGTGTATATACTGTATATGTAGGCATATGTGTATATCCTATATATGTAGGCGTGTGTGTATATACTGTATATGTAGGCATATGTGTATATCCTATATATGTAGGCGTGTGTGTATATACTGTATATGTAAGCGTGTGTATCCTATATATAAAAAACAAAAAGCCAGCACTAAATGTGCACTTCAGCACTAACAATTCCAAACTGTACTTATTATAAAAATTTTGAGATTTTTGGCAAAAAATTGCAATTTCTTGAGCTGCTTCGCCACGTCACGGCAAATCTCATTTGAGGCAGTCCTACACTAAAATATTTTTATAAAATGTGCCATACGGCCTCACATATGAATAGGGTCCACACAGCATCAGATGTCAGTAAAAGGGTCCACACACAGCAGACGTGATTGAAATAGACCAGGTATGTGCTGCTAAGAGCAGTTCTACTATTCATATGTGAGACCGTATTGCACATTTTATAAAAATATTTTAGTGTAGGACTGCCTCAAATGAGATTTGCCGTGACGTGGCGAGGCAGCTCAAGAAAGTGCAATTTTTTGCCAAAAATCTCAAAATTTTTATAATAAGTACAGTTTGGAATGTTTAGTGCTGAAGTGCACAATTGGTGCTGGCTTTTTGTTTTTTCTTCATTGTATCCTATATATGTAGGAATGTGTGTATATACTGTATGTGTAGGCGTATGTGTATATCCTGTATATGTAGGTGTGTGTATTCTGTTTATGCAGGTGTATATATACTGTATATATTGGCATTTGTGTGTAGCCTGTATATTTAGGAGTGTGTATATACTGTATATGTAGGCATATGTGTATATCCTATATATGTAGGCGTGTGTGTATATACTGTATATGTAAGCGTGTGTATCCTATATATGTAGGAATGTGTGTATATACTGTATGTGTAGGCGTATGTGTATATCCTGTATATGTAGGCGTGTGTGTATTCTGTTTATGCAGGTGTATATATACTGTATATGTACACTAACGTTAAAGTTTAGGGTCACTTAGATATTTTCTTATTTTTGAAAGAAAAGCACATTTTTTTTTAATGAAGCTAACAATAAATTAAACAGAAATACTCTCTATACATTGTGTATATGACTATTCTAGCTTCAAATGTCTGGTTTTTAATGCAATATCAACCAGGTGTATAGAGGCCCATTTCCAACAACCACCACTCCAGTGTTCTAATGCTACATTGTGTTTGCTGTGGTAGAAGGCTAATGGATATTTAGAAATCCCTTGAAAACCCTTGTGCAAGTATGTTAGCACAGCTGAAAACAGTTTTGCTGATTAGAGGAGCTATAAAACTGACCTTCCTTTGAGCTAGTTGAGAATCTGGAGCATTACATTTGTTGGTTCCATTAAACTCTCAAAATGACCGGAAAAAGAGACTGGCTAATAAAAGGAAAAGATTAATATGGGCAAAAGAACACAGACATTGTACAGAGGAAGAATGGAAAAAAGTGTTATGGACAGACGAATCAAAGTGTAAGCTGTTTGGATCACACAGAAGAACATTTGTGAGACACAGAACAACTGAAAATATGCCGGAAGAGTGCCTGATGCCATCTGTCAAGCATGGTGGAGGTAATGTGATGGTCTGGTGTTGCTTTGGTGCTAGTAAAGTGGGAAATTTGTACAAGGTAAAAGGGATTTTGAATAAGGAAGGCTATCACTCTATTTTGCAACGTCATGCCATACCCTGTGGATAGCGCTTGATTGGAGCCAATTTCATCCTACAACAGGACAATGACCCAAAACACACCTCCAAATTATGCATGAACTATTTAGGAAGAAGCAGGCAACTGGTATTCTATCTGTAATGGAGTGGCCAGCCCAGTCACCAGATCTCAACCCTATTGAGCTGTTGTGGGAGCAGCTTGACCATATGGTACACAAAAAGTCTCCATCAAGCCAATCCAACATATGGGAGGAGCTTCTGGAAGCATGGGGTGAAATATCTCCAGATTACCTCCACAAATTAACAGCTAGAATGCCAAAAGTCTGCAAAGCTGGAATTGCTGCAAAGGGAGGATTCTGTGACGAAAGCAAAGTTTGAAGGAGAAACTTATTATTTCAAGTAAAAATCATTAATTCTAACCTAGTCAATGTCTGGGCTATATTTTCTATTCATTACGCAACTCATTTGATAAATAAAAGTATGATTTGTCATGGAAAAGACAAAATTGTCTGGGTGACCTCAAACTTTTGAACTGTAGTGTAGGCGTGTGTGTGTATAATGACACAGGGGAAAAAGTATTGAACACTTGAAGAAAGAACTGCAAAAAGCCAAGAAAAGTCATGGCATCAGCTGTTATCTATCTGTAATTAGAAAGCAATTCTGACAATTAGTGAAAAAATTAGGTGGTTCAACTAATGGCCTACAAAAAGGTATCTCATTACCAAGTTGACACAAAAAACATCTCATGATGGGTAAAACCAGTGAGCTACCTCAAGACCTTTGCAACCTTTTTGTTTCAAAACATACTGAAGCCATTGGTTACAGAATTTCTAAACTACTGGAGGTTCCAGTGAGCACTGTTGAGGCCATAATGCAGAAGCTGAAAAAACATAAACAAAAAAAAACCACAACCAAACCGTAAACCGACCATGACCAGATGCTGGCCACAATATTTCAGACAGAGGAGTGAAAACAATTATCAGAAGGGTTATCCAAGAGCCAAGAACCACCTGTAGAGAGCTACAGAAAAACCTGTAGTCAGCGGGTACAATTGTTTCAAAGAAAACAATAGGTAATACACTCACCCTCCATGGCCTGTATGCACGATCACCAAGCAAGACTCCATTGCTGAACAAAAAGCATGATCAAGTGCATTTATAGTTTGCTCAACAACATTTAGCTTGTGAAATACGGGGAGAATATAGTCTGGTCAGATGAGACCAAAATTGAACTGTTTGGGTGCCATAATACACACCAGGTTTGGAGGCCAAAAGGCACTGCAGATCACCCCAAAACACCAACAACAGTGAAGTTTGGAGGTGGGAACATCATGGTATGGGGCTGTTTTTCAGCATACGGCACTGGAAAATGTCTGACCTGAATCCAATGGAAATTTATGGAAGGAACTAAAGATCAGAGTTCATAGAAGGAACTCAAGTGACCTTCAGGATTTAAAGAGTGTTTTGGTACGTTCCCACGATCACTGTTACATGCCTTCTGGATGCAGCGTATTTTTGCATATGTATGTGTGTGTATATGTAGGTGCATGTGTCACGAGGGTACCACGATGGAGAGTGGTCTGTTCTATTTCTGGTGTCAGGAGATCACAGTGCAGGGCTTCATACATACTTCATACTCAAGTTACTACTTCTGGCTGTGCAGACATTCCTTTATCCAGTTCTGCTAGGGTTAAGTAGATTGTCTGGTCTCCTGAAACTCTTGAGTGTGAGCAATAGTCAGCTGTTCTCTATTGCTAATCAGCTCTGCTATAAAGGCTTTCCTCCTAGCTCAGGGAATCGCTGGTGATAGTTTCTGCTTTACTTGCCCTAGAGGGAACTTGTGAGGTGAGGACCACAAAGCCATTCAGAGGACATTTGCTGAGTGAAAGTTGTGTTTTCTCCTCTGGCCGTTCCTCATTATTACTTCTTGTTGTTTTGAGTGCTTTGTATGATTGCTGTTTATTTAACTAGTCTGTCTTCTCCCCTATGTGTCTTTAACCTAGAGCAAAACTAGCGTTTCCGCTTCCCTTCGCACTATACAGGGCTGAGTCCAGGGATAACCATGTACCCTGTTTCCCCGAAAATAAGACACTGTCTTATATTTTTTTTTGCCCTGAAAAAAGCACTAGGTCTTATTTTCAGGGGGTGTTTTACTCTCGAGGAGACATGGTTGGGGTAAGTTTACCCCCACAAAAAGCAGACCCCCCCCATCCCAGGATCGTCATACTTACCAGCCCAGGGCGTCTGTATGTCTCCCAGATCCTTCTGTGATCTCCAAGCAGGTGTGCTGCATGCCTCCCCTGCATCTGGCCGACATCAGATCACACACACACACACACACACACATCACTTCTCCCTGTGATCTCCCTGCAGCTGTGCTCCCCTGCGTCTGGCTGACATCAGATATCACTCAGACAATAGGAAAGAGGGGCGTGCACACTAGTTTGAGGGCGAGGTGCTAGTGAATGGGTAAAACCCTTCAATATACAAGTAGAGGTACACTGCACACTCAATGTGATAAATAATGTATTAATTTTATTGAAAATTCAAAAAAACCTTGCAAAGGAATTGAACTAAAGACAGAAAATAGCTCTGACGTTGCGGCCACAGGCCTTGTTCACAGAGTCTGTCACTAATAGTTCTGTATTCCAGGGAAAATGCTGAATCAATATAGACGTGGTAGTTACATATAGGGTATGGATGGGATACCAGGAACGCCTGGGATGTATTTTCTGAGCCTGTGTGGACGCCAGCACTCACGTGCCTTGGCTGTATAGGACAGATATCACTCACACACACACACACACACGCACACATACTTCTCCCTGTGCCCTCCGGTGGGCGGTCCCAGCAGCTGTGCTGCACGCCGTGCTCCTCTGCCTCCTGCCGACACTCACAGATCCGATCGCTTACGTTCACACAGTCACACATCGTCACACATCAGTTCGCATACACTCACACATCTGATCGCATACACACACACCCCACTTCTCCCTGTGCCCTCCGGTGGGCGGTCCCAGCAGCTGTGCTGTACGCCGTGCTCCTCTGCCTCCTGCCGACACTCACACATCTGATTGCATACATTCACACACACACACACAATATCGCACATACGCGCGCACACACAACATCCGGACATACCACGATTCCGGCCATGTGATCCTCGGCAGGTCCTGGAAGGTCACTGCACGCACAGTATCGCCGTCGAGAAGCAAGCGATATCCCTGGATGTTGTGAGTGTGTGGATGCGATCTGCAGTGTCTGTGTGTGTGTGTGATCTGATGTGTGTGTGTGTGTTCCGCTGCAGGACCTTGATGCGCTCACCTGCTCCCGGTCGGCGTCTGGGGAGTATGATCGGGGGTCTTCTTTCTTCTGTCTTCTCTTTTCTGGGGGTGTCCGCTGCGTATAATGAAGTGTCCTGCAGTGTCTTTAAATCTTTCACCGCTGCATGACACTTCATTATTGACCGCGGCTAGGTCTTATTTTCAGGGGATATCTTAAATTAAAGCTTCCCTGAAAACTTCTGGGAGGTCTTATTTTCGGGGAGGTCCTATTTTTGGGGAAACACGGTAATAGATGACAGGGTGAAAGAAACCATATAGGGATGTTAGGGAGTACATAATTCAGCCTCAGGTGAGTTTAGGAGACCCTGCTCCCCTTTCCCCAGCGCAAGGGCCCTCTGTTGTAACATGTACCCTGTGTGTTGCAGCGCTCGCCGGGGGTTCCCATGTACCTGGTGGAACCCCACTAATCACTGCGAGATAGCATGTATATATGTGTACACACTGTATATGTGTGTGAGTGTATATGTAGGTGCGGGTATACACAGATGCATCTAAAATTATATCAAAAAGTTAATTTATTTCCTTAATTCAATACACAAAGGGAAACACATATTATATAGAGTCATTACACACAGAGTGATCTATTTCAAGTGTATATTTCTGTTAATGATGATGATTATGGCTAACAGCTGTCATGATGTATTTTACCTTCTCACTGTATTTGCTGTAATACTATGTCAGGATGTGATGTCACTTTCCTTTGGTTGTACTTACTGAACACTTTGAAATGTCTTGGGATGTAAGTAACCATACCTTCCCCCCATCTCCTGTGTCTCTGGGCCCATAATGCAATTATCTCTTGTCCACACAGCCAGAGGAACTTCCCATTGTTTCGTAAGCAGTGGATAACGCCAACTACACAAACCTGTAGACATCTCGGAGTCAACCTTCTAGAATTTTCTAGTGGGCCCAACCATTGCATAGACCCCTACCCTTGAGGGGCGGGCCCACGAGCTGAAACAATTCACTCCTGTTTCTAAATGCAGTTGGGAGTTGAGTTTTTGAAGAGGAAGGGAGCGAGATCTGAATCTGCGGACAGACCTCGCCGTCCAGTGGATTGTGTGGGATTTCTGTGACTCTGAAAAGGACTATTACGTTGTGATCTGGCACTTTGGATTATCGGGAGGTGCCCCCGAATCTGTTTTATTTGGACTTGTCGTGTGCTGTTCCTGTATTCCTGTTAGTAAACCTGTTGGATCATCCTCGGCCTGTTGTCTCTCTTTGCTCTGATGTACACCCCGTCACAAACTGGTGGCAGCGGCGGGATCAGAGCAGAAGAAATGGAGGACAACAGCCAATCGACGTCTGAAACCAGAACCTCAGGATACAGGAACTGGACTGTGGCGAGTCTACAAACAAAGGCCCGTGAATTAGGTGTCGGCTACAAAGGACTCTCTAAGGAGCAACTAATTGAGGCATTGGAACACGCTTGCCTGCAAGATGGCACCGAGGAACAATTTCCACAGCAAGGGGAGCAAAGACGGGAGCCGGAGGTGAATACCCAAAAAAGTCAATGGGTTGTGTGGTACAAGGAAAAGATGGCACTGCTTGGAGATGAGGCCACCATAGAAGATAAGAGGGAGGCCATGCGTGGAGCTGAAGAGAAGGAGCGCAGGATGGAGGAGATGGCATTGCTGGATAAGCAGCTCGCTGTGGAAGCCGCGAGAGGTTCCAGACAGACTGTAACCCCAGCACCCATCATGAGGGAACTTCCCAGAGTGTCCCGCAAAGACTTCAAGCAGTTTAATGAGGCTGCTGGTGACATTGAGGGCTTCTTCCAGGACTTTGAGCATCAGTGTCGATTAATGGAAGTCCCAGAAAGGGAGCGCGTCCGGCATCTGGTTGGGCTCTTAGAGGGTGGAGCTGCTGCAGCCTATAGAGCTATGGACCCTCGGTGGAACTGTGAGTATGCGGATATTAAACAGACTATTCTAGAACATTATGCTGTAACGCCAGACACTTACAGGACTCAGTTCCGTACTCTAGCATGTGATGAGGAAGTGTCCTTCAAGATGTATGCCCACAAACTCAAACATCTGTGGCATCGTTGGTTGGAGGCAGAGGAGGCCTTAACCTTGGAGACCGTCCTCCAGGTCCTCCTAAAAGAGCAGTTTTACTTCAAGTGCCCCGCTGAGATCCGGGAATGGGTGCGTGAAAGGAGACCAGCCACTGTGGAGGAAGCTGCAGCTCTAGCTGATGAGGCTCTCACCATCAAGCCTCAGTGGAAAAAACTACTACCCAGTGAGAAAAAAAACACCAACCCCCCAACGCTGGTGGCCCCTGGTCCTTCTGGCCCCAATGTTCACCATCACCCTAGACCGTCAACTCATGGGGACCTTCGTGTGACTGTGCCTCGCATTACTCATGCTCCACCTTTGGGAATACGACGCGGAGGAAGAATCCCAGAGCGCAGATGTTATGGATGTGGGCAGCCTGGGCACATGCAATTCCAATGTCCAGGTGTTCGTAGACAGAACAGCTACAGACCGCCTTTGCCTGTTCATTACCTACAGACACCTTCACCAGGAGAAGAGCTGGATTCTGTGCCTGATGACTTGCCAAGTGACTCAGATATCCTGGCTCCCCTACCCGGAGTCTATGGGGTGCGAGCTCCAGCCACCTGTTCTTCTGATCTTCAGGACAAACATCTACAGGAGGTCGTGCTGGATGGCCAAAAAGTTGTTGGCTTCCGTGACACTGGGGCTTTCCTCACCATAGCCGATCCCCGAGTAATTCAACCACAAGCAATTCAAAAGGGACCAGGAATTGCCATTGAACTGGCAGGAGGTACCCAGAGATATATTCCAAGAGCGAGTGTGACCCTGGATTATGGCTTTGGGGCAAAACAATGTGTGGTCGGTGTGATGAGCGGCCTCCCTGCAGACGTTCTTCTAGGAAATGATGTGGGGAATCTTCATTGCCACTTTGTCGGTGCGGTAACCAGAAGTCAAGCCAAGAGAGCAGCCCATGTGGACGTGTACAACCCATCCATGGAACTGAGGCCACCAGAACTGCCATTACAGCCGGTGAGTGATTCTTCTTGTGGGGATAATAGGAATGTTACTTGGGATAAAGTTCAGTTTAGACAAGAAGTAGAGACTGACCCCACCCTTGCTAGTTTTAGAACTCGGGCTGAAATAGGGCAGCTAGGGGAAAACGGAGAAAGAATTATCAGAGAAAATGGACTTCTGTATCGGGTTGCCAATGCCGACTCCCTAGATAAGCCCTGGACTTATAGCAAACAGCTGATTGTTCCTCAGAAGTACAGAATTCCCCTATTACACCTGGCTCATGACATTCCTACGGCTGGCCATCAAGGCAAAACCCGCACCGAGAGACGATTGACTCAAACTTTTTATTGGCCGGGGATTTCCCAAGCAGTGGCGCATTTCTGCCGAACTTGTGACATATGTCAGCGTAGAGGGCGACCCGGAGATCACCCAAAGGCACCCCTGCAACCGCTCCCTATAATAGAAGAACCCTTTCAAAGAGTAGCTGTTGATATCATTGGACCTCTGGCTAAACCAAGTAAATCTGGAAAGCAGTACATTCTCCCTGTTGTGGACTACGCCACCCGATATCCAGAAGCCGTGGCCTTGTCAAGTATCTCTGCAGCCAAGGTGGCCGAGGCCTTGGTTATTATTTTTACCAGAGTAGGATTCCCCAGTGAGATCTTGTCGGACCAAGGCTCCCAGTTTATGTCAGAGTTGGTCCAGTGTCTGTGGCGCACCTGTGGAGTACGAGCGATCCGAACGACCCCGTATCATCCCCAAAGAAATGGACTTTGTGAACGATTCAACGGCACTCTGAAGAATATGCTGAGGGCCTTCACGGACCGAGATTCAGACTGGGAGAAGTACCTACCCCATCTCTTGTTTGCCTATCGGGAAGTTCCCCAGGAGTCCACTGGGTTCTCCCCCTTTGAACTACTCTATGGAAGAAAGGTCTGAGGACCCTTAACCCTGCTCAAGGAATACTGGGAGGGGCAAGTTGAAGATACAGGAACCCCTGTTGTCCCTTATGTCCTAAAGCTGCGAGAAACCTTGGCCCAACTTGCTAGTTTTGCACAGAGTCATTTGCGTATGGCTCAAACCAGACAGAAGACATGGTATGACCGTAACGCACGCTATCGGGAGTTTGTAGAAGGACAACAAGTCTTAATGATTGTTCCCCATCGGCAGAATAAACTGCAGACCACATGGGAGGGTCCCTTCCGGGTTCTCAGAAAACTGAATGATACCAATTACCTTCTTGCTTTAGATGATCAGGGGCTAAGGCAAAAGACTGTCCATGTGAATATGATTAAGGAGTACCATGACCGGAACATTCCAATGATAGCAAGCTGTCGGTTGGCTTCAGAAGATGGTCAAGAGGATGAGGACTCTCTACCTGATCTCGTGGAAGCAACGAGAGCCCCATCCACTGTGGAACAGGTTCCCCTGGGAGATTACCTGGACTCCTTACAGAAAATCCAGATGCTGGAAGTGCTTCAACAGAGACGGGCTGCTTTCTCATCCCAACCAGGTCGAACCACCGTCACCCAACATCATGTGGACACTCAGGGCATCCGTCCCATACAACTGGCTCCTTACCGGGTACCTGAATAAGTTCGAAACACCATGCAGCACGAACTGGAGGAGATGTTACAGCTTGGGGTAATCCAGGCCTCCCATAGCCCTTGGGCCTCCCCTGTGGTGTTAGTACCCAAGAAGGATGGGAGTACTCGATTTTGTGTGGACTATCGGCGACTAAACGACCATACCGTCAGCGATCCTTACCCAATGCCTCGTATTGACGAACTTCTAGACCGACTGGCTGGGTCCCGATATGTCACTACCTTGGATCTCAGTAAGGGATACTGGCAGATCCCTCTAACGGATGAAGGGAGAGAACGGTCCGCTTTTATAACCCCCTTTGGTCTGTATGAATTTCTAAGCATGCCTTTTGGAATGAAAAATGCCCCGGCCACCTTCCAGAGAATGGTGGATCAGATCCTCCGGGGATGTGATGACTTTGCTTGTGCCTACTTGGATGATATCGCCGTCTTCAGCCACACATGGGAGGAACATCTGAATCAAGTAGCCATTATTTTGGACCTGATTCTTGCAGCCGGCCTAACTATTCGACCCGATAAATGCCAATTGGGGATGGGGGAAGTCCAGTACCTAGGACATAGAGTGGGAGGAGGGAAGCTCCGACCTGAGCCTGCCAAAATCCAGGCTATTAGAGACTGGCCTGTACCCCAAACTAAGAAACAAGTTATGGCTTTTCTGGGCACTGCCAGTTATTACCGAAAATTTGTTTCTCATTTCAGTACTGTGGCCAAGCCTCTTACCGACCTGACCAAGAAAACAATGCCCCGGCTGGTGATCTGGACTCCAGCCTGTGATGAGGCTTTTAACCGGCTGAAGGATGCTTTGATCTGCGATCCTGTCCTGGCTGCTCCAGACTACAAGAGGAGATTCATTGTGCAAACGGATGCCTCTGCTTATGGACTGGGAGCTGTCCTCAGCCAGGTGAATGCAGCTGGGGACGAGCACCCCATCGCCTATCTCAGCCGGAAACTGCTGGACCGAGAAGTGGCCTATGCAACTGTTGAGAAGGAATGTCTGGCTGTAGTGTGGGCCCTTAAGAAACTACGGCCGTATCTGTATGGACGGGAATTCACTGTGGTTACTGATCACAATCCCCTCACCTGGCTGAACAGAGTCTCTGGGGACAATGGACGCTTACTGCGATGGAGCCTGGCTCTGCAGCCCTATAACTTTACCATACAATATAGAAGGGGCAGCCAACACCAAAATGCAGATGGACTGTCCAGGCAAGAGGAGCCTTGAGTCCTGTCAGCCATGCCTGTGTGTACTTAACCAGCGACCTGTAGAGGTCCCTAGTACGTACACAAGTTGGGAGGGGAAGGAATTGTCATGATGTATTTTACCTTCTCACTGTATTTGCTGTAATACTATGTCAGGATGTGATGTCACTTTCCTTTGGTTGTACTTACTGAACACTTTGAAATGTCTTGGGATGTAAGTAACCATACCTTCCCCCCATCTCCTGTGTCTCTGGGCCCATAATGCAATTATCTCTTGTCCACACAGCCAGAGGAACTTCCCATTGTTTCGTAAGCAGTGGATAACGCCAACTACACAAACCTGTAGACATCTCGGAGCCAACCTTCTAGAATCTTCTAGTGGGCCCAACCATTGCATAGACCCCTACCCTTGAGGGGCGGGCCCACGAGCTCAAACAATTCACTCCTGTTTCTAAATGCAGTTGGGAGTTGAGTTTTTGAAGAGGAAGGGAGCGAGATCTGAATCTGCGGACAGACCTCGCCGTCCAGTGGATTGTGTGGGATTTCTGGGACTCTGAAAAGGACTATTACGTTGTGATCTGGCACTTTGGATTATCGGGAGGTGCCCCCGAATCTGTTTTATTTGGACTTGTCGTGTGCTGTTCCTGTATTCCTGTTAGTAAACCTGTTGGATCATCCTCGGCCTGTTGTCTCTCTTTGCTCTGATGTACACCCCGTCACAACAGCCAATGAAAATCCAAAAGTCATTATCTCAGAAAATTAGAATAATTACCACAAAACACCTGCAAAGGCTTCCTATGCGTTTAAAATGGTCACTTAGGCGGGCTTTACACGCTGCAACATCGCTAGCATCGGTTAGCGATGTCGCGTGCGATAGCACCCGCCCCCGTCGGTAGCACAATATGTGGTGATCGCTGCCGTAGCGAACATTAACGCTACGGCAGCGTCACACGCACATACCTGTGCAGCGACGCCGCTGTGACTGGCGAACCGCCTCCTTTCTAAGGGGGCGGTTCGTTCAGCGTCACAGCGACATCACAGCAGTGTCACTGAACCGCCGCCCAAAAGAAAAGGAGGGGAGGAGATGAGCGGCCGGAACATGCCGCGCACCTCCTTCCTTCCTCCTTTTCCGGTGGACGCAGGTAAGGAGATGTTTGTCGTTCCAGCGGCGTCACACATAGCGATGTGTGCTGCCGCAGGAACGACAAACAACATCGTTACTGCAGCAGCAACGATAATTGAGAATAGGGGGGATGTCACCGATGAGCGACTTTGAACGTTTTTGCGACTATTCAAAATCGCTCATAGGTGTCACACACAACGACATCGCTAAAGCGGACGGATGTGCGTCACAAATTCCATGACCCCAACGAGATCGCTTTAGCGATCTCGTAGCGTGTAAAGCCACCCTTAGTCTGGTTCAATAGGCTACACAATCATGGGGAAGACTGCTGACTTGACAGATGTCCAGAAGGCAGTCACTGACACACTGCACAAGGAGGGTAAGCCACAAAAGGTCATTGCTCGGGTTCTTAATGTCCTATCTCTCCCTCATCAATTTAGATATTAAACTCCTGTCCAAAATAATGGCCAATTGTCTTGCACTCATAATGCCGGATCTCATATCTCCCTCTCAGGCAGGTTTTGTCAAAACAACCTCCAATTCAAGTGACCCAGAATCACAATAAAATTATTAATTCTTTATTAAACACAAAATACATACATCAATATATAAAAAACAATGACCAGAGAAAGGATATTGATACCAATTCCCGGATAGCATAAATAATGCAAATAAATTAATGACAGTACACAAAGTTCATGCATATTCAAATATTCATGGAGAAATCGATTGTTCCCCTTCCACAGATATAATTAGTTGCTCTCCTGAAAAATCAGCAATGTATAGTTAACAAATTATTTATACAATAAAATTTCGTTTGTGTCTGTGTCATTTTAATTGGTCTCCTGGAAGCCATATACAACTATATCCAAAGATGTCAATGTTTACCATTACTTTATTAAAATTTTTGTATAGCCTTATAAAGTGTCAGTGCTTATCAGTAAATTATAAAGTTACAAGTTAAATTTAGTTCGTAACACGATTATTAAATAAAGTGGAGTCCAGGAGATCAAAACATCAAGTATAAATAACACGGGGTTAATCGTACTTTTGTTACACCTATTGCACCACTCATCATATATATCCAATATTACTTTGCAAGATAACCAACTAAAGGGCATACGCAATGTGCAAATAGTGGCAGGATTTAAAGTAATAGATATTTTATCATCATTCTAGGGTTAAATCCCCATCCTCATTGCCATTATGTAATACAAGTGCACAAATAATTACCGTAATGGCACGTTTTACATGTCCAACTAAAATACGTATGCAAATGTGCAAATAGCAGCAGGACTTAAATAAATAATTACAGCAACATTACCGGGTTAAATCCCCATCCTCATTGCCATTATGGGGTTAAAGTGCACAAAATCATTCACTCTAAAACATGTCTTACATAGCTGCCACGGGACCCTTGCACCCTTAACGTCCGTTTCGTATGTCTGAGGAATATGCATGAACTTTGTGTACAGTCATTAATTTATTTGCATTATTTATGCTGTCCGGGAAATGGTATCAATATCCTTTCTCTGGTAATTGCTTTTTATATATTGATGTATGTATTTTGTGTTTAATAAAGAATGAATAATTTTATTGTGGTTCTGGGTCAATTGAATTGGAGGTTGTATATTCTGGGGACCCAGTCTTTGGATAGAATTGAGTTGGAGGTTTTGTCAAAAACAGACCAGATACCCTAAATATCTGGAGAGTTTTAGTGACAGACAGAATAAACTTGTTACCTATACCGAAGGAGACGCTGGCTCTCTTAACGATAGACGCTGAAAAAGCGTTCGATAATATGAATTGGAGGTGGTTATATCGTGTGATGGAGAAGATGGCGTTTATAAGCTCATTCCTAACATACGATCAGACAGTTTATTCCGCCCCTAAAGCACAAGTGTTTATACCTGGCTTCCTGTCTCAACCTTTCCCGTTACAAAAAAGTACCAGACATGGGTGCCCTCTTTCTCCCCTTTTATTTCATTTGGCACCAGAACCGCTGGTGAGATTATTGACAGACCCTCAGACATACCAAGGAATACGTATGAACTCGAAATCCATCCAGGCCATATTCTTTGCGGATGACGTACAACTCTTTTTATCTGACCCCAAGTCACAAGTACCTAATATTTTAACCTTGATAACACCGTTCGGATCATATTCTAGTTCAAGATAAATCCTACGAAATGTGAACTGTTGTCCCTGGGATTGTGGTACAAGCATGGCAACCTACAGCTAGCGAATTGTAATATTACAATATCTAAATCCCAATCACCTATCTGGGAATAAAGATTGGTAAGACCCCATCATCCCTTTATCATTTGAATTACCCTCCTCTGCTAACTCGCATAATTGTACATCTTAATCATTGGAAAGATTTGCCCCTAAATATCATGGGGAGGATCCATCTTATTAGGATGGTGTGTGTCTTACGTTTGTTATACCATCTTCAAACCCTCCCTCTCCTTTTAAGACATACAGTGGGTACGGAAAGTATTCAGACCCCTTTACATTTTTCACTCTTTGTTTCAGTGCAGCCATTTGGTAAATTAAAAAAAGTTCATTTTTTTTTTGTAATGTACATTCTGCACTCCATCTTGACAGAAAAAAAACCCAGAAATGTAAAACTTTTTGCAAATTTATTAAACAAGAAAAACTGAAATAACACATGATCAAAAGTATTCAGACCTTTTGCTCAGTATTAACCCTTTCAACCCCCCGGGCATTTTGTGTTTTTCCTTTTTTTGTTTTTTTTCCTCTCTTTCTTCCGAGAGCCGTAACGTTTTTATTTTTCTGTCAATCTTGCCATATGAGGGCTTGTTTTTTGCGGGACGAGTTGTACTTTTAAATGAAACCATAAGTTTTACCATATAATGTACTGGAAAACGGCAAAAAAATTCCAAGTACGGAAAAATTGAAAAAAACAGTGTGATCGTACAATAATTTTTGGGATATTTTATTCACCGTGTTCACTATATGCTAAAACCGATGTATCTATGTGATGTGATCTTATTTTTCGGGATCTGAGGCTCAGTGACGGCTTATTTTTTGCGCCTCGAGCTGACCTTTTTAATGGTACGATTTTTGCGCAGATGCTACATTTTGATCGCCTGTTATTGCATTTTGTGCAAAATTTGCGACGACCAAAAAAACGTAATTATGGCGTTAGGAATTTTTTTGCCGATACGCCGTTTACTGATCAGATTAATTGATTTTATATTTTGATAGATCGTGCATTTCTGAACGCGGCAATACCAAATATGTGTATATTTTTTTATTTTTTTAACCCTTTAATTTTCAATGGGGTGAATGGGGGTGATTTGAACTTTTAGGTTTTTTTTATTTTTTTTTTTAAAACTTTTTTTTAATTTTTATTTTATTTTACTAGTTCCCCTAGGGGGCTATAGCGATCAGCAATCCGATCACTCTGCCCTATCTGCTGATCACAGCTACAGAGCTGAGAACTGCATATTTGGTGCTTTACTTTCAATGCCGGCTGTATTCCGGTATTGAGAGGAAGTGACTTATGTTAGCTACGGCGTCATCACATGACCCTGTGCTACCATGGCAACCACCGAAAGTCACGTGATCATGTCATGAGACTTCCGATGAGGGCGGGGTAAGTCACTGTCATGGCGGTGCACATATACATCTCGCTGCCAGATTTTGGCAGCGAGATGTAAGGGCTTAATGGCCGCGGGTGGAAGCGATTCCACCCGCGACTAGCAGGCACACATGTCAGCTGTTGAAAACAGCTGATATGTGCGCGGATCGCCGCCGCCTGCCCACGGCAGGGGGCGGGGATTAACTGCACACGATCCATGACGTGCCCAGTATGTCATGAGTCGTTAAGGGGTTAAGTAGAAGCATCCTTTTGAGCTAGTACAGACATGAGTCTTCTTGGGAATGATGCAACAAGTTTTTTCACACCTGGATTTGGGGATCCTCTTCCATTCTTCCTTTCAGATCCTCTCCAGTTCCGTCAGGTTGGATGGTGAACGTTGGTGGACAGCCATTTTCAGGTCTCTCCAGAGATGCTCAATTGGGTTTAGGTCAGGGCCCTGGCTGGGCCAGTTAAGAATAGTCACAGAGTTGTTCTGAAGCCACTCCTTTGTTATTTTAGCTGTGTGCTTAGGGTCATTGTCTTGTTGGAAGGTGAATCTTCGACCAAGTCTGAGGTATAAAGCACTCTGGAAGAGTTTT
The DNA here is from genome assembly GCF_048569485.1 of Anomaloglossus baeobatrachus. Lineage (NCBI taxonomy): Eukaryota > Metazoa > Chordata > Amphibia > Anura > Aromobatidae > Anomaloglossus > Anomaloglossus baeobatrachus. The sequence goes on along the minus strand of NC_134353.1, from coordinate 551,691,224 downwards.
TTTCCAGGATATCTCTGTACTTGGCCACATTCACCTTTCCTTCAATTGCAGCCAGTCGTCCTGTTCCTGCAGCTGAAAAACACCCCATTCTACCACAACCATGTTTCACTGTTGGGATTGTATTGGGTAGGTGATGAGCAGTGCCTGGTTTTCTCCACACATACAACTTAGAATTATCACCAAAAAGTTCTCTCTTCATCTCATCAGACCAGAGAATCTTATTTCTCGTAGTCTGGGAGTCCTTCATGTGTTTTTTTGCAAACTCTATACGGGTTTTCATATGTCTTGCACTGAGGAGAGGCTTCCGTAGGGCCACTCTGTCATAAAGGCCTGACTGGTGGAGGGCTGCAATGATAGTTGACTTTGTGCAACTTTCTCCCATCTCCCTACTCATCTCTGGAGCTCAGCCACAGTGATCTTGTGGTTCTTCTTTACCTCTCTTACCAAGGCTCTTCTCCCACGATTGGTCAGTTTGGCTGGATAGCCAGGTCTAGGAAGAGTTCTGGTGGTCCCAAACTTCTTCAAGTTAAGGATTATGGAGGCCACTGTGCTTTTAGGAACCTTGAGTACTGCAGAAATTCTTTTGTAATCTTGGCCAGATCTGTGCCTTGCCACAATTCTGTCTTTGAGCTCCTTGTCAGTTCCTTTGACCTTATGATTCTCATTTGGTCTGACATGCACTGTGAGCTGTGAGGTCTTATATACACAGGTGTGTGCCTTTCCAAATCAAGTCCTATCAGTTTAATTAAACAGCTGGACTCCAATGAAGGAGTATAACCATCTCAAGGGGGATCACAAGGAAATGGACAGCATGTGACTTAAATATGAGTGTCTGAGCAAAGGATCTGAATACTTATGATCATGTGATATTTCAGTTTTTCTTGTTTAATAAATTTGCAAAAATTTCTACATTTCTATTTTTTTTCTGTCAAGATGGGGGATGGGGTGCAGAGTGAACATAGAGAAAAAAATGAACTTTTTTGAATTTACCAAATAGCTGCAATGAAACTAAGAGTGAAAAATTGAAAGGGACCTGAATACTTTCCGTACCCACTGCATGGACATTAGCAGTCTGAATAGGGCTTTCACACATTTCATCTGGAGGGGTCTGCGGTTAAGAATCAATCTTAAAAAGTTGATGGCCACAAAAATTGAAGGGGGTATGAATTTCCCAAATATTAGGGGATATAATTTACCTTGTCTCTCTAGGCAGCTGTTGGATTGGAGGCATAACTGAAGCTGTCACTCCGCAATGTTGTTAGAAAAAGATTTTGCCTCATCATGGAATTTAAAGGCCATACTCCATTGTAGCCAATCTAAGTTACCCCCTCCGTTAAAACGCTCCTTTCTATTTAAAGATACTATTGTGTCCTGGAGGATATTAAGGAAAAAAAAAATTGTCTTTTAGAATTTCAAAACATCTGCCAATATGGAACAACCAGGGCCATATTTACCATTAGGCGCCCGTGGTCCGGTGCCTGGGGCGGCGGGTTGCGGGGGGCGGCACCTTCTGGCAGCAAAAAAAACAATAAATAAATTTATTTAATTTTTTTTTTTTTTTTTACAGATCCTCTCCCCCTCCGTTAGACAGTCGATTAAATCCGCTGTGTTTTCGGAGGGGGGGAGATGCGTACCTCAATTTATTTGTGTCCTCGTCAATTAAGACGCGAATGCTAACAAACTGCGGCCGCCAAGCACAGGGAGCTGATTGATCCCGGAACTGCCGGCGCCTGCACTTCCGGGGTCACAGGCGCGCCAATCAGCTCCTTCCTCTGTGCTGCGTCCACTGCTGTGTGGACGTCACATGCTGAGCTCACAGCAGGATGCTGCGGAGGACGCCGTGATGGAAGCCAGTGTCAGAAGAGGATACTCACGTGAGCCAGGAAGATGGTGGCGGGCACTGGAGCAGGTAAGTGCTCCCAGAGCTGAAGATTCATAAGGAGCGTGGGGGTGTCTCTAATGCAGACCGGAGATCTGCGCATGGGGGGGCTGAGACTGGGGGGAGGCAGAGGCTGAGACTGGGGGGAGGCTGGAGGGAGGCAGAGACTAGGGGGAGGCTGGAGGGAGGCAGAGGCTGAGACTAGGGGGAGGCTGGAGGGAGGCAGAGGCTGAGACTGGGGGAGGCTGGAGGGAGGCAGAGGCTGAGACTGGGGGGAGGCTGGAGGGAGGCAAAGGCTGAGACTGGGGGGAGGCTGGAGGGAGGCATGGGACATTGTGAGGAGGGGGCAGTATGCATGGGACATTTTGAGGAGGGGGCAGTATGCATGGGACATTGTGAGGAGGGGGCAGCATGCATGGGACATTGTGAGGAGGGGGCAGCATGCATGGGACATTGTGAGGAGGGGGCATCATGCATGGGACACTGTGAGGAGGGGGCATCATGCATGAGACATTGTGAGGAGGGAGCAGCATGCATGGGACATTGTGAAGAGGGGGCAGCATGCATGGGACACTGTGAGAAGGGAGCAGCATGCATGGGACACTGTGAGGAGGGGGCAGCATGCACGGGACACTGAGGAGGGGGCAGTATACACGGGACATTGTGAGGAGGGGGCAGTATGCATGGGACATTGTGAGGAGGGGGCAGTATGCATGGAACATTGTGAGGAGGGGACAGTATGCATGGGACATTGTGAGGAGGGGGCAGCATGCATGGGACATTATGAGGAGGGGGCAGCATGCATGGGACATTGTGAGGAGGGGGCAGCATGCATGGGACACTGTGAGGAGGGGGCAGTATGCACGGGACATTGTGAGGAGGGAGTAGCATGCATGGGACATTGTGAGGAGGGGGCAGTATGCATGGGACAGTGAGGAGGGGGCAGTATGCATGGGACATTGTGAGGAGGGGGCAGCATGCATGGGACACTGTGAGGAGGGAGCAGCATGCATGGGACACTGTGAGGAGGGAGCAGCATGCATGGGACATTGTGAGGAGGGAGCAGAATGCATGGGACATTGTGAGGAGGGAGCAGCATGCATGGGACATTGTGAAGAGGGGGCAGCATGCATGGGACACTGTGAGAAGGGAGCAGCATGCATGGGACACTGTGACGAGGGAGCAGCATGCATGGGACATTGTGAGGAGGGAGCAGTATGCATGGGACATTGTGATGAGGGGGCAGTATGCATGGGACATTGTGAGGAGGGAGCAGCATGCATGGGACATTGTGAGGAGGGAGCAACATGCATGGGACATCGTGAGGAGGGAGTAGCATGCATGGGACATTGTCCTCACATCATGCTGCTCCCTCCTCACAATGTACAGATCATCTATATATATAATTGCCTTATTCTGTCTGTCTGTCTGTCTGTCTGTCTGTCTGTCATGCTCCAAAATTGTGTCACGGTGACAGTGTCCTTACGGTGACACAAAGCTGATTGGCCGCTGGGCTCGCCATGGCCCCGCCCCCCCACACGGATTGGTTGCTCGCCCAGGCTGCGCCCCCACACGGATTGGCCAGCCGCTCGCCCAGGCTCTGCCCCCCCCACAGATTGGCCTCTCGCCCCGGCACCCTGCAGGGATTGGCAACTCGGCCACGCCACGCCCCGCCCCCCTCACGCAATGCACGCTAGCTCTGGCCCCGCCCCCCGCACGCAGTCCCCGAACTGACACGGACGGAGAAACGACTCCCGGGTGAGTACTGTACCCGACCCCCCCGACCCTCCCCACCCACGGGAGCCCACATCAGCGTACGCCGCCAGCCCAGCCGACACTTACCCTCGCATTGCTGGCCTTGCCGTATGCTGGTGTGGGCTCCCGTGCGAGCGGGGGACGAGATACGCTGGTAACCATGGTTGCATAGTTACCAGCGCATCAAGGTCCTGCTTCGGCCGGACATCTACACGCACACACATAACAGCACACACACACACACACACACATACACACACATCAGATCACACTCACTCTCACACACACCTCACACACACATTACATCGCATCTACACACTCACAGCATCCGCCGATATCACTTGCTTCTCGGCCTCGATACTGTGCTGTTGTGACCTTCCAGGACCTGACGGAGAATCACATGGCCAGAAGCATGTGGTATCTCCGGATGTTGTGACTGTGAGCGCGTATGTGCGATATTGTCAGTGTCTGTGTGTGTGAGTGTATGCGATCGGGTGTGTGTGAGTGTATGCGATCGGGTGTGTGTGAGTGTATGCGATCAGGTGTGTGTGAGTGTATGCGATCGGGTGTGTGTGAGTGTATGCGATCGGGTGTGTGTGAGTGTATGCGATCGGGTGTGTGAGTGTCGGCAGAGGAGCACGGCGTGCTGGAGGAGGCTGGGAGCAGAGAGGCTGATCTTGGGGAAGGCTGGGAGAGGGAGTCTGATGCTGGGAAAGACTGGGAAGGGAAGGCTGATGCTGGGGAAGGCTGATGCTGAGGGAGGCTGGGAGGGGAAGACGGAGGCTGGGAGGACAGAGGCTGATCGTGGGGAAGGCTGGGAGGGGGAGGCTGATGCTGGGGGAGTCTGGAAGGAGAGAGAGGCTGATGCTGAGAGAGGCTGGGAGGGGGAGACTGATGCTGGAGGAGGCTGGGAGGGGGAGGCTGATGCTGGGGGAGGCTGATGCTGGGGGAGCCTGGAAGGAGAGAGGCTGATGCTGGGGGAGGCTGGAAGGAGAGAGGCTGATGCTGAGAGAGGCTGGGAGGGGGAGGCTGATGCTGGAGGAGGCTGGGACGAGGGACGCTGGGAGGAGAGAGGCTGATGCTGGGGGAGGCTGATGCTGGGGGAGGCTGGAAAGAGAGAGGCTGATGCTAGGGGAGGCTGATGCTGGGGGAGGCTGGGAGGAAAGAGGCTAGGAGGAGAGAGGCTGATGCTGGGGGAGGCTAGAAGGAGAAAGGCTGATGCAGGGGCAGGCTGATGCTGGGGGAGGCTGGGAGGGGGAGGCTGATGCTGGGGGAGGCTTGGAGCATGATGGGGAGTGCGCAGCATTGGGGATGGAGCACGTTTGGGAGTGCGCAGCATGGGGGATGGAGCACGTTTGGGAGTGCGCAGCATGGGGGATGGAGCATGAAAGGGAGTGCGCGCAGGATGGGAGATGGAGCACGATGGGGGGTGCGCAGCATACGGGATGGAGCACGATGGGGAGTGCGCTGCATGGGGGATGGAGCACGTTTGGGAGTGTGCAGCATGGCGAATGGAGCACGTTTGGGAGTGTGCAGGATGGGAGATGGAGCACGATGGGGGGTGCGCAGCATAGGGGATGGAGCACGTTTGGGAGTGCGCAGCATGGCAGATGGAGCACGTTTGGGAGTGCGCAGCATGGGGGATGGAGCACGTTTGGGAGTGCGCAGCATGGCGGATGGAGCACGTTTGGGAGTGCGCAGCATGGGAGATGGAGCACGATGGGGAGTGCGCAGCATGGCGGATGGAGCACGTTTGGGAGTGCGCAGCATGGGGGATGGAGCACGATGGGGAGTGCGCTGCATGGCGGATGGAGCACGTTTGGGAGTGCGCAGCATGGCGGATGGAGCACGTTTGGGAGTGCGCAGGATGGGAGATGGAGCACGATGGGGGGTGCGCAGCATACGGGATGGAGCACGATGGGGAGTGCGCTGCATGGGGGATGGAGCACGATGGGAAGTGCACACCTCCCCCCAACACACACACATACGCGCGCGCACTGCACAACACACCACACCACACACACACACTGGGAACCACAAACAACTGCCCTACACAGACACCCACACACACAGACAACGCTGCACACACAATTATACGCACATACCGCACAACACGCACATTGTACAAAACATACCTCCCCCCAAAACACACCACACACACACAAACTGCGCAACACACACACAACGCTACAGACACACAGCGCTCCACAAACAACGCAACACACATACAACACCGCTCTCACCCCCCGCCACACCCAGACAACACCCAGAACATGTACAGCGCCCTACACAAACACTTGGTAACTACACACAACAACATCTCTATATATATATATATATATATATATATATATATATAACAAAAATCATACATGAGCTACACAATACGTAAATTCTAGAATACCCGATGCGTAGAATCGGGCCACCTTCTAGTATTTCATATTTGAGGAAGGTGTGGTGGGTATAATTTATAAGTGAGGACAGTGTGGTGTTTTAGTTTATTAGGGGCAGTGTGATAGTCACAGTATATAAGTGGGGACGGTGTTGTGGGAGTATTTTATACTCATGCTATGAATTGATGTGCCTGTGGTGATCCCCATGGGGGGGTTAGTGCCCTTCATTTCTCATTGATACTTTTTAAAGTGTTTTACAGAGTAGATCTGCCTTAAACAGATGTCGTGTGCGAAAACCCAGTTTTACGTCGTCACTAAGGGGCGCGACCACTTAAAGTGCCTAGGGCAGCATGAAGGCAAAATACAGCCCTGGGAACAACCCTAAGTTCAGTCAAGGTATTGAGAATAAATTATTCCGGGAATTAAGGATAATAGGGATCCAAAATGTCGGTCATCTCTTGCATAGCTCAGAGGTAAGATGGTTGAGGAGGGGGAAATAATTGACAAATACGGCCTTAGTCCCAACCAAGTTATTCAATATGAGCAAAAAAGACATTCCTTCTTAAATGTATTAAAAGATGTCAGTCAGAAAATAGGGCAGGATAATTTTGATAGTCCTTTTGCAGAATACGAGGTCTTCCCTGTATACTATAATGAGAGAGGATTTGCTGGATATACACCCAGACATATTTTTTAAGCAATGGGAAAACCGACCTTAATGATCCAAACATTGGGACTAAAATTAGGGATGGGTGGAATTTCATACGAAAGCATGTTCTTAACGAACAATGGAGGGAGACACAATATAAAATCATGGATAGAGCCATCTATGCTTTCGACCTTCCAGCTACCCCTCTTCAACCAGATAGGATCACTCAATGGCCGAAATGTGAAACTCCCTCTACCGATTTGTTACATGGATTATGGTCATGCCCATGGTCAACACAATTTTGGGAGGAGATTACTAAATGTATTGAAATTATATGGTCCCTTAAGCCAAGTCTAATGCATGCCTTGGTTCTGTTTCATTATTGGTCAAAAAATAGTGAGAGAACGAGTGGCCGACTCTTTCCGCTCAGTCTCCTCCATGTGGTGCTGCTCCTCTCAAAAAGGCTATTACTGAACCACTGGCTTGATCCTTCCACCCCTTCACTTAACGAATTCTTGGAACAAATGAAACACTTATTGCACTTAGAGAGACGACAGGCCGAAAAAAAGAAAGGATTGGATATCTAAATATCTCAAAAATTGAAAGGCCTTTTTTGAGACTTATTGTACTACAGATGAGATACTTTACATAGTCACACCTTTTAAAGATTCAACATGGTACCTGGAGAAGCTGAATGGCTCACTAGGGAAATTAGAGATTGATGCCTCTTAGGCTATGTGCCCATGGGAGCTTGTTTCTGCGGATTTTGCCGCGGAAAACCTGTGGATTTTTATGGATTTTCCAGATAAATCCGCATGCTTTAGCATGTACAGACACTCCCCATGTTATCCTATGGGACATGGGGAGTGTTTGTGTCCATGCTGCGGAAAAGTGTGGCTGCGGAACATGGTGCGGATGTCCCGCAGCCGCACGTAACTGCATGTCAATTATTCCTGCGGAATTACCTGCGGAAATCCCAGCCCTCCTCTATGGAGATAGAGGTCGGGACGTCCGCAGGTAATTTGCATGAAAGTCTGCAGGTTTACCGCAGCTATACCGCTGGAATCCCGCAGCTAAAAATAGCTGCGGATGCTGGCGGGCAGCTGCGGGAAACATGCGCTCGTACCTGCGGATACATGCGCAGGTACGAGCGCCCGTGGGCACATAGCCTTAGGTTGAAATTTTGTTCATTCTGGAAAGACTTGGTGAGATGTATAGTTCAGCTTATACGTACGTACATACTTGCTGCAAATTACTATATTTTTTGAATTGATATGTTTGCAAATATTTGAAAATTTCTGTTATTGGTTATTGCTAAAGAAGCTGGCTTTTCAGAGTGCTGTATCCAAGCATATTAATAAAATGTTGAGTGAAAGGAAAAAATGTGGTAGAATAACATGCACAAGCAACAAGGATAACTGCAGTATTGATAGGATTGTTAAGAAAAGGCCATTCAAAAATTTTGGGGAGATTCACAAGGAGTGGACTGCTGCTGGAGTCAGGGCTTCAAGAGCCATCACACACAGACGTATCTAGGACATGGGCTACAACTGTCACATACCTTGTGTCAAGCCACTCATGACCAATAGACAATGCCAGAAATGTCTTACCTGGGCCAAGGAGAAAAAGAACTGGACTGTTGCTCAGTGGTTCATGATGTTGTTTTCAGATGAAAGTAAATTTTGCATTTCATTTGGAAATCAAGGTCCCAGAATCTGGTGGAACAGTGGAGAGGACACAATCCAAGCTGCATGAGATCTAGTGTGAAGTTTCCACAATCAGTGATGGTTTGGGAAGCCATGTCATCTGCTGGTGTAGGGCCATTGTGTTTTATCAAGACCAAAGTCAGCACAGCCGTCTACCAGGAAATTTTAGAGCTCTTCATGCTTCCCTCTGCCAACAAGCTTTTTGGAGATGGAAATTTCCTTTTCCAGCAGGACTTGTCAACTGTCCACACTGCCAAAAGTACTAATACCTGGTTTAATAAACACAGTATCACTGTGCTTGATTGGTCAATAAACTCACCTGACCTAACCCCATAGAAAATCTATGGGTTATTGTCAAGAGGAGGATGAGAGACACCAGACCCAACAATGCAGACGAGCTGAAGGCTGCTATCAAAGCAACATGGGCTTCCATATCACCTCAGCAGTGCCACAGGCTGATCGCCTCCATGCCATGCCACATTGATGCAGTAATTCATGCAAAAGGAGCCCCGACCAAGTATTGAGTGCATTAACTGTACAGACTTTTCAGTAGGCCAACATTTCGGAGTTTAACATCATTTTTTCAGTTGGTCTTATATAATATTCTAATTTTCTGAGATAATGACTTTTGGGTTTTCATTGGCTGTAAGCCATACTCATCAACATTAACAGAAATAAACACTTGAAATAGATCACTCTGTGTGTAATGACTCTATATAATATATGTGTTTCCCTTTTTGTATTTAATTACTGAAATAAATTAACTTCTTGATGATATTCTAATTTATTGAGATGCACTTGTACATAAAATGTGAAGGTCTTTGCAGATTGGTGATGCCGGGAGACTGGTGGTGAATGCAAAACACAGATGGTGCTGCGTTTTTTGAGCATGTTTCCAGTGTATTTGTGGCATCTATTTATTGCCATTTTTTGGAAGCATTTCTTTACTAAATTTAAACAGTTAAACGTTTTTTTGAGCCAAAATGCTCAAAAAGATATCCGGGTATCTTCCATGGAATCTTTTGAGTCTGCCATTTGACTTCTATTACAAAGTGTAGGACAGAAAATTCTAGAAGAATTTGAAGCGGTTAAAAGGCACTCAAAAGCTTAAACATATGAACTGTTATTTTTACATACAAATGAATGTGGTTCTTTTGAGCATTTAGTTAGCGCTTTCCGGGTGCGCAGAACAAGAGGTTGTGTGCATATCCCGATAACAAGGAGAAATGCACACATGATAACATCCAGGACTCATCATTCCTCCAGCACCGGCCAAGTGACTGCTTACATAGTGTTTATTGATTTAGAATTACCAACTGACAAAAGGCACTTACAAGCACTGTAGCCTCATAGCATTGTCTTATTTCCTGAACTTTTGCTGCCAGCATTCCTTTAAAGCACACCAATCACCAGGATTTTCCTATATAGCCTAAAGCCAGTGCTATACTGACACTATCATGCTGATTCTTTACATACCTTTAATTGTCAACTAGGATGTATAGTTTCTGAAACACAAGCAAGTAAAGTTTGTAAAATGTAAAGCGATTGGTAAAAGCTGCCGATCAGCTAATATGTGGGTTGGGTTTTGATAGTGATTCCCGCCCCCCTGCCTGTAGTTCCTTCTCCTATCTTTTACAGTCATATGAAAAAGTTTGGGCACCCCTATTAATGTTAACCTTTTTTCTTTATAACAATTTGGGTTTGTGCAACAGCTATTTCAGTTTCATATATCTAATAACTGATGGACTGAGTAATATTTCTGGATCGAAATGAGGTTTATTGTACTAACAGAAAATGTGCAATCCGCATTTAAACTAAATTTGACCGGTGCAAAAGTATGGGCAACTCAACATAAAAGTGACATTAATATTTTGTAGATCCTCCTTTTGCAAAAATAACAGCCTCTAGTCGCTTCCTGTAGCTTTTAATGAGTTCCTGGATCCTGGATGAAGGTATATTTGACCATTCCTGTTTACAAAACAATTCCAGTTAAGTTAAGTTTGATGGTTGCCGAGCATGGACAGCACGCTTCAAATCATCCCACAGATGTTCAATGATATTCAGGTCTGGGAATGGCAATTCCAGAACATTGTAATTGTTCCTCTGCATGAATGTCTGAGTAGATTTGGAGCAGTGTTTTGGATCATTGCATTGTCTTGCTGAAATATCCATCCCCTGCGTAACTTCAACTTCGTCACTAATACTTGCACATTATTGTCAAGAATCTGCTGATACTGAGTTGAATCCATGCGACCCTCAACTTTTACCAAGATTCCCGGTGCCGGCATTGGCCACACAGCCCCAAAGCATGATGGAACCTCCACCAAATTTTACTGTGGGTAGCAAGTGCTTTTCTTGGAATGCTGTTTTTTTTGCCTCCATGCATAACGCCTTTTTCTATGACCAAACAACTCAATCTTTGTTTCATCAGTCCACACGACCTTCTTCCAAAATGTAACTGGCTTGTCCAAATGTGCTTTTGCATGCCTCAGGCGACTTTGTTTGTGGCTTGCTTGCAGAAACGGCTTCTTTCGCATCACTCTCCCATACAGCTTCTCCTTGTGCAACGTGTGCTGTATTGTTGACCGATGCACATTGACACCATCTGCAGCAAGATGATGCTGCAGGTCTTTGGAGGTGGTCTGTGAACTGTCCTTGACTGTTCTCACCATTCTTCTTCTCTGCCTTTCTGATATTTTTCTTGGCCTGCCACTTCTGGGCTTAACAAGAACTGTACCTGTGTTCTTCCATTTCCTTACTATGTTCCTCACAGTGGAAACTGACGGTTTAAATCTCTGAGACAACTTTTTGTATCCTTCCCCTGAACAACTATGTTGAATATTCTTTGTTTTCAGATCATTTTACAGTTGTTTTGAGGAGCCCATGATGCCACTCTTCATAGGAGATTCAAATAGGAGAACAACTTGCAAGTGGCCACCTTAAATACCTTTTCTCATGATTGGATACACCTGCCTATGAAGTTCAAAGCTCAATGAGGTTACAAAAACAATTTAGTGCTTTAGTAAGTCAGTAAAAAGTAGTTAGGAGTATTCAAATCAAGAAATTGATAAGGGTGCCCATACTTTTGCATCGGTCAAATTTTGTTTAAATGTGGATTGCACATTTTCTGTTAGTACAATAAACCTCATTTCAATCCAGAAATATTACTCAGTCCATCAGTTATTAGATATATGAAACTGAAATAGCTGTTGCAAAACCCCAAATTGTTATAAAGAAAAAAGGTTAACATTAATAGGGGTGCCCAAACTTTTTCATATGACTGTATTTTTGCTAATGGTTGTGGCTAAATCAAAATGGCTAGAAGGAGCTGTGCTGATGTCATACCCATGTGACTAGAAGGGATGGGGCCTCAGCCAACATAGCTGATACCAGGAAGCAACATTATTTTTCTGATGGCTGAGGCCACATTCCTTCTGGTCTCATGGGTATGACATCAGCTAGGTCCTTCTAGCCACAACCATTAGTAAAACACTTCTATAATGAAATTAAACATAAATAATAGGGTAAGGAACAACAGCAGGGGGCGTGAATCACTATCAAAAACCGCCCCACATATTAGCTGATCGGCTCTGCTGCCCATCAAAAAGCTGTACATTTTACAAACTTTACTTGCTTGTGTTCCAAAAACTATACATCCTAGCTGACAACTAAAGGTATGTATAGAATCATCATGATAGTGCCAGTCTCAGTCTCAGGAGCGTCCTAGTCATCTTTAATACTGTGCCTTGACCGAGACTCCATGATTTAAAGGAGCATTACTGGGATCATTGCTGCTTACTGGGATGAGAGCATTCCTTTATTAAGATGGCTTGTTTGCTGTAATAAGCATTATGAGGAAAAAGGTTGCTCTCCTCGATGTATATGTATGATGTACTGTCCCTACATTTAGTATATATTTACCTTTACGGGAGGTTCCCGTGGGTTAATGGAACTTTATTAACACTATATTATCTCCCTTATTAGTAAGGTGTTGGTCCATAAACAGGATATTAAACTCTGTCTGGGTCAAGTACTGACTAGTGTGGTGTGTGTATTGATACCATGCTAGATATACATTTACCTGTACGGGTGGTGCCCATGGGTTTATGAATGTTTAATAACAATATAAACTTATCGACCTTAGGATTAGAGTGTTGGTCCATAAATAAGATATTAAACTCTGTGGGGTCAAGTACAGAATATTGTGGTCTTCTCTCTTTTATTTGTCCCTCAAGCACCTTTCTGGACCCTTTTTGAGCTTTGTGGTCCAGACTTGGTGCTCTATGTTCGTTTATGTGCTGTTTCTAAAAAATAGACCTAGGTCATTTTCAGTGATAAGTTTATTAAAAGTTATTTTTAGGAAGTTTTTCTTTTTTTCTATATACCTGTTGCTATATTTGGTTTACCAAATTTCACACCATTTCTGATGCCAAGGCTGCCATGGATGCCTGGTTTGAGGCACAACCGAAATCCTTCTTTTTGCTAGGCCTACAGAACTTGGAATACCGATGTAAAAAGCGTGTTGACATCAGTGGAGAATATTTGGAATAAATGTAAAGTTTCATCATCCTATCTCGTTTCTTTCTGGAGAAAGACAAAGACTTATCAGCAGCCCCTCATAAATAGTGACATAATGTACAGTGACACATACAAATTCATAATGTGACATCAAAAAAGTAGAAAAGAGTCCGGTACACAGATGATGTATTGGTGAAAACTTGCATATTTATTTACAATATCCAAAGTAAGATGTGTATAAACGTGACAATTTGGTCTGTGTTTAAATCTTTTTCAAACATTCACTAAAAAATGACAGAAGGTGTGGAATAATTCAGAAAGGCAATACTATATACAATCCGTATTACACACAAGAAATATGCAAAAAAAAAAGTGAAGTATTGGTAACAAATGTTACATATGTGCAGACATAGTTTTTGAAACACGGTCAATTTGACGCCAACATAGGTAATGCATTATGCAGGCAGCTATACAACATTATGAAAAGGTAGTCAGCTAATACCAATAACCTGATGAACATATCGCGATACAGAGAATAACAGAAAAATAGCTTATTCCTGGTGTGCTCCCCTGATAAATGACCATATCACGATACAGAGAGCAATGGGGGAAACAGCTTATTCCTGGTGTGCTCCCCTGATAAATGACCATATCACGATACAGAGGGCAATGAGAAAAACAGCTTATTCCTGGTGTGCTCCCCTGATAAATGAACATATCGGATACAGAGGGTAATGAGAAAAACAGCTTATTCCTGGTGAGCTCCCCTGATAAATGACCATATCACGATACAGAGGGCAATGAGAAAAACAGCTTATTCCTGGTGTGCTCCCCTAATAAATGACCATATCACGATACAGAGGGTTATGAGAATAACAGCTTATTCCTGGTGTGCTCCCCTGATAAATGACCATATCACGATACAGAGGGCAATGAGAAAAACAGCTTATTCCTGGTGTGCTCCCCTGATAAATGAACATATCGGATACAGAGGGTAATGAGAAAAACAGCTTATTCCTGGTGAGCTCCCCTGATAAATGACCATATCACGATACAGAGGGTTATGAGAATAACAGCTTATTCCTGGTGTGCTCCCCTGATAAATGACCATATCACGATACAGAGGGTAATGAGAAAAACAGCTTATTCCTGGTGTGCTCCCCTGATAAATGACCATATCATGATACAGAGGGTAATGAGAAAAACAGCTTATTCCTGGTGTGCTCCCCTGATAAATGACCATATCACGATACAGAGGGTTATGAGAATAACAGCTTATTCCTGGTGTGCTCCCCTGATAAATGACCATATCACGATACAGAGGGCAATGAGAAAAACAGCTTATTCCTGGTGTGCTCCCCTGATAAATGAACATATCGGATACAGAGGGTAATGAGAAAAACAGCTTATTCCTGGTGAGCTCCCCTGATAAATGACCATATCACGATACAGAGGGTTATGAGAATAACAGCTTATTCCTGGTGTGCTCCCCTGATAAATGACCATATCACGATACAGAGGGTAATGAGAAAAACAGCTTATTCCTGGTGTGCTCCCCTGATAAATGACCATATCATGATACAGAGGGTAATGAGAAAAACAGCTTATTCCTGGTGTGCTCCCCTGATAAATGACCATATCACGATACAGAGGGTTATGAGAATAACAGCTTATTCCTGGTGTGCTCCCCTGATAAATGACCATATCACGATACAGAGGGTAATGAGAAAAACAGCTTATTCCTGGTGTGCTCCCCTGATAAATGACCATATCATGATACAGAGGGTAATGAGAAAAACAGCTTATTCCTGGTGTGCTCCCCTGATAAATGACCATATCATGATACAGAGGGTAATGAGAAAAACAGCTTATTCCTGGTGTGCTCCCCTGATAAATGACCATATCATGATACAGAGGGTAATGAGAAAAACAGCTTATTCCTGGTGTGCTCCCCTGATAAATGACCATATCATGATACAGAGGGTAATGAGAAAAACAGCTTATTCCTGGTGTGCTCCCCTGATAAATGACCATATCACGATACAGAGGGCAATGAGAAAAACAGCTTATTCCTGGTGTGCTCCCCTGATAAATGACCATATCACGATACAGAGGGCAATGGGAAAAACAGCTTATTCCTGGTGTGCTCCCCTGATAAATGACCATATAATGATACAGAGGGTAATGAGAAAAACAGCTTAATTCATGGTGTGCTCCCCTGATAAATGAACATATCACGATACAGAGGGTAATGAGAAAAACAGCTTTTCTTTGTCGCTCCATTGGGAGACCCAGACAATTGGGTGTATAGCTTCTGCCTCCGGAGGCCACACAAAGTATTACACTTAAAAGTGTAAACCCCTCCCCTCTGCTATACACCCTCCCGTGCATCACGGGCTCCTCAGTTTTCATGCTTTGTGCGAAGGAGGCTGACATCCACGCAATAGCTCCACATCTTAGTCAGCAGCAGCTGCTGACTAGGTCGGATGGAAGAAAAGAGGGCCCATATTGGGCCCCCAGCATGCTCCCTTCTCACCCCACTCTGGTCGGCGGTGTTGTTAAGGTTGAGGTACCCATTGCGGGTACATAGGCAGGAGCCACATGCTGTTTTCCTTCCCCATCCCTATAGGGCTCTGGGTGAAGTGGGATCCTAATCGGTCTCCAGGCACTGGGACCGTGCTCCCTCCGCAGCCCCTGGGGAATCTGCTGGATAGGAGCCGAGTATCATCAGGGACAAGGCCCTGCTACTGTGAGGTACTCTGTGTCCCCGTGGGGACCGCGCATGGAGCGCTTGTGCCATACACACTGCAGCACTGCTGGGTGTGTTAGTGCGCCGGGGACTACCGCGCCGGCCGCGCTTATATGCCGGCCGCGCTTATAACTTTAGTCCCCGGCTTTTGCGGCCTAGTTTCGCTTATTCCCGCCCACAGGCCTGCCAGTCAGGGGAAGGGCGGGACGCTGCACAAGACGTCAGTGCTGAGGGCTGGAGCATACTCTGTATCCTCCTCCCCCCTCACTCAGCACAGTGGGGCACTAGATTCCCGCACTTTCTAGGGCACGCCCACGGCCCCCTCCTCCCCACAGAACGCCGGCAGCCATTCCTGTCAGCAATTCTGACGCTGGAGAGGAGAGACAACACTGGGAGGCCTAGGCAGGGATTCTGGTGATCACACAACCGCTTGTGCGGTCGGTAAGCAGCACCTGAGGTGCTGGCCCCACTGAGTGCCGAAGTGTAATATATATATATATATATGCTTGTATGCTTGATTTACACTGTATGGTCGCACTGTGCATTTTTGGCTACTACTGGAGAAGCCGTACAGTCCAGGCTGGTGATTCAGCCCGGGCACTGTTCAATCATTAAACCGCCCCCGGACCTGCCAGTCAGGGGGAAGGGCGACACAATCGGGCTGACGCCGACAGTGAGGGCCGGAGCACACTTATGTCCTCCGCCCCCCTCACTAAGCACGCTGATCCCCGCAAGTTACTCAGTGTCCCCTTGGGGACGGTGCAGAGAGCACCTTGGCCTCAGACTTGGCGACCACCGCGCCTGCTGGCCGGCCGCGGTCTGTAACTTTAGCTCCCGGCTTTTGCGGCCTAGCGCCTTAAACTCCCGTCCCTGGCCCTGCCAGTCAGGGGGAAGGGCGGGACGGTCAGTCGGAGGCTAGCAGTGAGGGCTGGAGCACACTTGGTGTCCTCCGCCCCCCTCACTTTTCACTCAGGGTACCAGATCCCGCACTTTTGGGGTTATGCCCACGGCTCCCCCCTCCACTGTATACGCCGACAGCCATATTTTCAGCAGCACATACTGCTTCAGGGTCGGTACACCAGGGGGTTTCTTCTCGATGCTGGGCCCCCTAGAGTGATGAACTGTATATGTGATGAACTGTATTTATGGATATATAATGTTTGTATGCAGTTTCACAGTTCGGCTGTACATATGTATCCTCAGTGGTCACTGTGAACATTGCTCGGGCCATGTGGCACTCGCTCAGCCGGAGACGGGGGCACTGGTTGAGCTCCGCCAGCGTTCCCTGTCCAGGCGGCAGGGACAGAGTTGCAGTTTTTGCTGAGAAACTCTCTGGGCCATTTTCACTATCCATGTCTCAGGCTATGGACAAATGGTCGGCTAAGAGACTAGGAGTTTGCAGTCCAGACCGGCCCCTTACACAGGCCCCGGGCACTGCGGGATCGCCCCAGGCCTCTTTCGGTCTGCGACGAAGCGTGTTCCTGGGGTGGCCTCTAGTTATTACGTGGTGAACTCCAGCACGAACCGCAGTCCCAGTCCGGCTAAGCAGCCTTGCTTGGAATCTTCCCCGACTTCTCCAAGGGTCTCAGCTTGAGGACCCTCTAGAGGATGGGGCGGAGGTCGCAACCCAGGACTCTGTCCGGACGTGGCTCTTAAGGCTTCACAGATACTGTCCAGAAGCACACCTTCCCGGACAAGCGTTTTACTGAACGCCTTATAACACATCTGACGTTGTTAAGGCTTGGGCTCAGTGTCATAAGGTGCCCTCCAGCCTCTTGACTGGCGGCTAGATCAGTAGTAGCAGTGGCTGGCGAGTCCACGCTCAAGAATGCCACGGACAGACAGATAGAACTCCTAATGAGATCCATCTATGAAGCCATAGGCGCGTCCGTTGCCCCAGCCTTTGCAGGGCTGGGCACTCCAGGCTATCTCAGCTGCTCTGTCTGAGATCAATGCGGTCTTCCGGTGCTCCGCAATTAGCGTCTTTGACGTTTCAGGCGGTGGTATTTTCATCCTCCGCCGTGCACAGAGAACCTTTTCTGCATCCAGGTCAGGGGAGTGGTCCCCACATGGCCAAGACCGATGTAGGAGGCATTCTGTCTTACGGTCACAGGATAGAGCTCAGTTCTCGTCCTCCGACTCGTTGCTTCGGAGCATCTCCGTCCCCCGAGCGAGCCGAGGCACGTTTCCAGGCGGTGAACACTCCAAAAGCAGGAGGAGTTGCGTTCCTCGTTCCCCTTCAAGAACGTAGTCGCGGCTTTTTACTCCAGCTTGTTCGTGGTACCAGATAGGACGGATCACTCCGGCCCGTTCTGGACTTCACACTGCTCAACGGACAGGGAACCTGACGGTTCCGGATGGAATTTCTCCGCTTGCCATCGCCCTCGATGGCCCAAGGAGGCTTCTTAGCGTCAATCGACATCAGGGATACTTATCTCCACGTGCCGATTGTACCAGAATATCAGCGCTTCCTGCGCTGCGCCTAGCGGTCCTACTATCTCAGGCAATGTACTGGTCAAGGCCCCCTCTCGGGTGGCATGGCATCACAGCCTGAACATTGTTCTAGAGACTCTCCAGAGATTCGGGTGGTTCATCAATTTTCCCAAAGTCAAAATTGACACCGGCACAATCACTGACATATCTCGGCATGGAGTTTCATACTCTATCAGCGATAGTGAAGCTTCCGCTGGACAAACAGCGTTCACTACAGACAGGGGTGCAATCGCTCCTTCGAGCCCAGTCACACCCTTTGAGGCGCCTCATGCATTTCCTAGAGAAGTTGGTGGCAGCAATGGAGGCAGCTCCGTTTGCGCAGATTCATCTGCGCCCACTTCAATGGGACTTTCTCCACAAATGGGACAGCGTCCCTCGACAGGAACGTTGCTCCTTCTCGGGCAGCCAAGGCCTCCCTTCAGTGGCGGCTTCTTCCCACTTCTTCTCGAAGTAAAAGTCCTTCCTGCCCACATCCTGGGCTGTGGTCACGGCGGACGCGAGTCTGTCAGGGGGTCTTCCTCCGCCACAGGGCTCAGGGTACATGTACTAAGCAGAGTCCTCCCTACAGATCAATGTTCTGGAGGGAAGGGCAGTGTCTAGCCCTAAAAGCGTTCCAGCCATGGCTGGAAGATAGGCAGATCCGAATTCAGTCGGACTACGCCACGGCGGTGGCATACATCAACCGCCAAGGCGGCACAAGCAGTCGGCAAGCCTTCCAGCAAGTCCGGCGGATTCTGCTGTGGGTGGAAGCCACAGCCTCCACCATCTCCGCAGCTCACATCCCGGGCGTAGAAAACTGGGAAGCAGACTTTCTCAGTCGCCAGGGCATGGACACAGGGAATGGTCTCTTCGACCGGACGTGTTTCAGAGATTTGTTGCCGCTGGGGAAGCTGGACGTCAACCTATTGACGTCCCGGCACAACAACAAGGTCCCGGCATTCATGGCACGTTCTCAAGATCACAGAGCTCTGGCGGCAGACGCATTAGTTCAGGATTGGTCGCTGTTTCCACTGCCTCACGTATTTCCCCCTCTGGCGATGCTGCCCAGAGTGTTACGCAAGATCAGATCCGACTGCCGCCGCGCCATCCTCGCTGGCCGAGGAGGTCGTGGTACCCGGACCTGTGGCATCTCACGGTAGGCTAACCGTGGACACTACCAGACCGGCCAGACTTGCTGTCTCAAGGGCCGTTTTTTCCATCTGAATTCTGCGGCCCTCAACCTGACTGCGTAGCCATTGAATCCTGGATCCTAGCGTCTTCAGAGTTATCTCAAGAGGTCATTGCCACTATGAGACAGGCCAGGAAACCAACGTCCGCCAAGATCTACCACAGGACGTGGAAGATTTTCTTATCCTGGTGCTCTGATCAGAGTTTTACTCTCTGGCCATTCACCTTGCCCACTTTCTGTCCTTCCTTCAATCCGGAATGGAAAAGGGGTTGTCTCTCGGTTCCCTTAACCCCTTCACCCCCGGCCACTAAAACACCCTAATGACCGGGCCATTTTTTGCAATTCTGACCAGTGTCACTTTGACAGGTTATAACTCTGGAACGCTTCAACGGATCCTGGCGATTCTGAGATTGTTTTTTCGTGACATATTGTGCTTCATGTCAGTGGTAAATTTAGGCCGATATTTTTTGCGTTTATTTGTGAAAATTTAGGAAATTTGGCGAAAATTTTGAAAATTTCGCAATTTTCAAACTTTGAAAATTTATGCCCATAAATCTGTGAGATATGTCACACAAAATAGTTACTAAATAACATTTCCCACTTGTGTACTTTACATCAGCGCAATTTTCGAAACAAATTTTTTTTCCGTTAGGAAGTTAGAAGGGGTCAAAGGTCATCAGCAAATTCTCATTTTTCCAACAAAATTTACAAAATAATTTTTTTAGGGACCACATTACATTTGAGGTGACTTTGAGAGGCCTAGGTGACAGAAAATACCCAAAAGTGACCCCATTCTAAAAACTACACCCCTCACACTGCTCAAAACCACATCCAATAAGTTTATTAACCCTTTAGGTGCTTCACAGGAACCAAAGCAATGTGGAAGGAAAAAATGAAAATTTTACTTTTTAACACAAAAATGTTACTTTAGCCATAAAATTTTCATTTTTACAAGGGAGAAAAGAGAAAGTACACAATACAATTTATTGTGCATGTTCTCCTGAGTACGCTGATACCCCATATGTGGTAAAAATCAATTGTTTGGGCGCACGGCAGAGCTCGGAAGGGAAGGAGCGCCATTTGAATTTTTGAACGCAAAATTAGCTGCACTCATTAGCAGACGCCATGTCGGGTTTGAAGACCCCCTGAGGTGCCTAACCAATGGAGCTCCCCCACAAGTGACCCCATTTTGGAAACTAGAGCCCTCAAATAATTTTTCTAGATGTTTGGTGAGCACTTTGAACCCCTGGGGGCTTCACATAAGTTTATAGCGTTGAGCCGTGAAAAGAAAAAAATTTTTTTTTACCACAAAACGGTTGCTTCAACTAGGTAGCTTTTTTTTTCACAAGGGTAACAGGAAAAAATGCACCATAAAATGTATTGTGCATTTTCTCCTGAGTACGCAGATACCCCATATGTGGTGGAAATCAAATGTTTGGACACACAGCAGTGCTCGGAAGGCAAGGAGCGCCATTTGAATTTTTGAGTGCAAAATTAGCTGCACCTGTTAGCGGACGCCATGTCGGGTTTGAAGACCCCCTGAGGTGCCTAAACAATGGAGCTCCCCCACAAGTGACCCCATTTTGGAAACTAGAGCCCTCAAATAATTTTTCTAGATGTTTGGTGAGCACTTTGAACACTTGGGGGCTTCACAGAAGTTTATAGCGTTGAGCTGTGAAAAGAAAAAAAATTTTTTTTACCACAAAACGGTTGCTTCAACTAGGTAGCTTTTTTTTTCACAAGGCTATCAGGAAAAAATGCACCATAAAATGTATTGTGCATTTTCTCCTGAGTACGCAGATACCTCATATGTGGTGGAAAGTAATTGTTTGGGCGCATGGCGGGGCTCAGAAGAGAAGGAGCGCCATTTGACAGCAAAATTGGTTGGAATCATTAGCGGACGCCATGTCACGTTTGGAGACCCCCTATGGTGCCTAAACAGTGGAGCTCCCCCACAAGTGACACCATTTTGGAAACTAGAGCCCTCAAATAATTTTTCTAGATGTTTGATGTGCACTTTGAACACCTGGGGGCTTCACAGAAGTTTATAGCGTTGAGCCGTGAAAAGAAAAATTTTTTTTTTTACCACAAAACAGTTGCTTCAACTAGGTAGCTTTTTTTTTCACAAGGGTAACAGGAAAAAATGCACCATAAAATGTATTGTGCAATTTCTCCTGAGTACGCAGATACCTCATATGTGGTGGAAAGTAATTGTTTGGGCGCATGGCGGGGCTCAGAAGAGAAGGAGCGCCATTTGACAGCAAAATTGGTTTGAATCATTAGCGGACGCCATGTCACGTTTGGAGACCCCCTATGGTGCCTAAACAGTGGAGCTCCCCCACAAGTGACACCATTTTGGAAACTAGAGCCCTCAAATAATTTTTCTAGATGTTTGATGTGCACTTTGAACACCTGGGGGCTTCACAGAAGTTTATAGCGTTGAGCCGTGAAAAGAAAATTTTTTTTTTTTACCACAAAACGGTTGCTTCAACTAGGTAGCTTTTTTTTTCACAAGGGTAACAGGAAAAAATGCACCATAAAATGTATTGTGCATTTTCTCCTGAGTACGCAGATACCTCATATGTGGTGGAAATAAATTGTTTGAGCGCATGGCGGGGCTCAGAAGAGAAGGAGCGCCATTTGACTTTTCAAACGCACAGACGCAGTGCACTGATCGGCCGCTGCAGGACGCACGGTCGGATGCGATAAAAAAAAGCGTCGGGGATACGTAAAAAAAAAAAAAGTCACGCCAAAAATTGACCATGGATGCAGATCCGTTATGTGCATCCCTGATCAGCGCTTGGTGGGACGCACGGACGGATGCGATACAAAAAGCGTCGCAAATATGGAAAAAAGTCACGCCAAAAATTGACCATGGATGCCGATCCGTTATGTGCATCCCTGATCAGCGCTTGGCGGGACGCACGGATGGATGTGATACAAAAAGCGTCGGGGATACGGAAAAAAAAAAGTCACGCCAAAAATTGAGCAGGGATGCCGATCCGTTATCTGCATCCCTGATCAGCGCTTGGCGGGACGCACAGACGGATGCGATACAAAAAGCGTCGGGGATACGGAAAAAAAAGTCACGCCAAAAATTGAGCAGGGATGCCGATCCGTTATCTGCATCCCTGTTCAGCGCTTGGCGGGACGCACGGACGGATGCGATACAAAAAGCGTCGGGGATACGGAAAAAAAAGTCACGCCAAAAATTGAGCAGGGATGCCGATCCGTTATCTGCATCCCTGATCAGCGCTTGGCGGGACGCACGGACAGATGAGGTGTAAAAATGGACAGGGGATACGGAAAAAAAAAAAAAAGTTATACTCACAGTACCCAGAGGACTAGCAGGAGGATCACTGACCAGAAGAGCTGCAGAGGAACAGATGGCAGAGAGATGGACAGCTTTACAGGAGCAGCAGGCAGATCAGCAGAATGCCCAGGAAGGACCCAGCGATGGACGCAGATGTGATCAGGCCGGTGAAGACAGGTAAGAGGACGTCGGGGGAGAGCAGAGGGGGAGAGGGGGGGGGAGTGAGAGCAGAGAGGGGGGGGGGGGAAGCAGAGGGGGAGGGGGTAGAGCAGAGGGGGAGACCGGAGAGGGAGCTGCAGAACAGAGATAATGGGGGAGGCAGTCAGATCGCGGGGGGAGCAGATCGGGATGTCGGGGGGGGGGGGGGGGGGGTTGGGGGGAGCAGATCGCGGGGGGGGCACGGCAGGGGCTACCATGGCAGCGCGCAGGGGCACCACGGGAGCGCGCAGGGGCACCACGGGAGCGCGCACGGGCTGGCTGCAAAGTGAGCACAGTACTCACGTGCAGCAGCGGTGACAGCTAGGGCGGCGGCGGCGGCGGCAGCAGCGGCGGCGGTGGCGTGGTACCACAAGTACCAGCCACTGCACGCTGCAGCCATGTTGGGGGAGGGCTCGCAGGCCAGCACAGGCCTGGGGAGGGCGGCCACCGGCAAATCACACCGCCCCACTGCACACTGATTGGAGCGATTGCGCGTCATAGCACGATCGCTCCAATCAGTGCTGCAGGGGCTGGGGGAGACATGTTTGAGGTCCACCTATGATATGCTGCAGCAGCTGCGGCATCTCATAGCTGGATCTCACAGGATCGCACTAATTCGGGCATTATTTTTGCCGAAATTAGTGCGATCGATGTGGTTGGCGGTTCAGATTTGAACAGCCAATCACATCGATCGTCGATAGGGGGTGGCGATGCCGCCCCCCCTAGGGTCAAGCAAAGGTCCCCTGCTGTAAGAAACAGCAGGGGACATCATTTGAAAGCCGTTGCTATGGCCACGGCAATCAAATGAAGTTTAGGCAGTAAAATTACGTCCCTGGTCGTTAAGTCACGTTAAAATAGGACGTAATTTTACTGCCCGCGGTCGTGAAGGGGTTAAGGGACAAGTTTCGGCGCTTTCTGTGTTTTTTTTTTTGTTCAGAAGCGTCTAGCCAGACTCCCTCAGGTACGCACGTTCCTGCAGGGGGTTTGCCACATAGTCCCTCCTTACAAGCGTCGGCTAGAACCCTGGGATCGGAACAGGGTGATACCGGCTCTTCGGAAACCACCCTTCGAGCCAATGAGGGATATTCTCTTTCACGCCTTTCGCAGAAGGTGGTCTTCCTAGTGGCAGTCACGTCACTCCGCAGAGTGTCTGACATAGCAGCGCTGTCATGCAAAGCCCCCCTTCCTGGTGTTTCACCAGGACAAGGTGGTTCTGCGTCCGGTTCCGGAATTTCCCCCGAAGGTGGTATCCTCTGTTCATCTCAATCAGGATATCTTCTTACCTTCTTTTTGTCCTCATCCGGTTCACCAACGTGAAAAGGATTGGCACTTGTTAGGTCTGGTGAGAGCACTCAGACTCTACATTTCCCGTACGGCGCCCCTGCGCCGCTCGGATGCACTCGTTGTCCTTGTCGCTGGCCAGCGTAAAGGGTCACAAGCTCCCAAGTCAACTTGGCTCGGTGGATCAAGGAACCAATTCTTGAAGCCTACCGTTCTGCTGGGCTTCCGGTTCCTTCGGGGCTGAAGGCCCATTCTGCCAGAGCCGTGGGTGCGTCCTGGGCGTTGCTGCACCAGGCTACGGCTCAGCAGGTGTGTCAGACGACTACCTGGTTGAGTCTGCACGCTTTCACGAAGCACTATCTAGTGCATACCTACGCTCGGCAGATGCCAGCTTAGGTAGGCGAGTCCTTCAGGCGGCGGTTGCCCACCTGTAGGAAGGAGCCGTTTTACGGCTCTTTTTACCGAGGTATTCTTTTACCCACCCAGGGACTGCTTTTGGACGTCCCAATTGTCTGGGTCTCCCAATGGAGCGACAAAGAAGAAGGGAATTTTGTTTACTTACCGTAAATTCCTTTTCTTCTAGCTCCAATTGGGAGACCCAGCACCCGCCCCTGTTCCCTTCGGGCTGTTAGTTCTTTGTGTACACATGTTGTTCAGATTGAATTGTTCTTGGTTATGGTTTCAGTTCTCCGAACATCCTTCGGATTGAAGTTACCTTAGACCAATTTATAAGTTTCCTCCTTCCTGCTTTTGCACCAAAACTGAGGAGCCCGTGATGCACGGGGGGGGTGTATAGGCAGAAGGGGAGGGGCTTTACACTTTTAAGTGTAATACTTTGTGTGGCCTCCGGAGGCAGAAGCTATACACCCAATTGTCTGGGTCTCCCAATTGGAGCTAGAAGAAAAGGAATTTACGGTAAGTAAACAAAATTCCCTTCATTCCAGGTGTGCTCCCCTGATGAATGACCATATCACGATACAGAGAGCAATGGGGGAAACAGCTTATTCCTGGTGTGCTCCCCTGATAAATGACCATATCACGATACAGAGGGTAATGAGAAAAACAGCTTATTCCAGGTGTGCTCCCCTGATAAATGACCATATCAAGATACAGAGGGTAATGAGAAAAACAGCTTATTCCTGGTGTGCTCCCCTGATGAATGACCATATCACGATACAGAGAGCAATGGGGGAAACAGCTTATTCCTGGTGAGCTCCCCTGATAAATGAACATATCACGATACAGAGGGCAATGGAAAAACAGCTTATTCCTGGTGTGCTCCCCTGATAAATGACCATATCACGATACAGAGAGTAATGGGGGAAACAGCTTATTCCTGGTGTGCTCCCCTGATAAATGAACATATCACCATACAGAGGGTAATGGGAAAAACAGCTTATTCCTGGTGTGCTCCCCTGATAAATGACCATATCACGATACAGAGAGCAATGGGGGAAACAGCTTATTCCTGGTGTGCTCCCCTGATAAATGAACATATCACGATACAGAGGGTAATGAGAAAAAAATGATTTTTGTGTACTCACCGTAAAATCGTTTTTTCTTAGCCATCATTGGGGGACACAGGACCATGGGTGTTATGCTGATTATCCATAGGAGGACACTAAGTAGATGCAAAGATGTTAGCTCCTCCCCTGCAGTATACACCCCCTGGCCCAGCCAGGCTACTTCAGTTTTAGTACACAAGCAGTAGGAGAAGAAGTAACAAAAAAACGTGAGTGAATACTCATAACAAAAGAGTACTGAGACAGAAAAAAAGCTAAGGCCCAACAGGGCAAAAGGGAGGGTGCTGTGTCCCCCAATGATGGCTAAGAGAAAACGATTTTACGGTGAGTACACAAAAATCCGTTTTTCTCTGACGCCTCATTGGGGGACACAGGACCAATGGACGTCCTAAAGCAGTCCATGGGTGGGTAAACAAACAATGCAACCCAAGGACTAGGAACCACTCCCAGATAGCCAGGAGCGCCTACTGAGATAGGTACTCCACTATCGTTTGCAGAATTTTCCTACCTAGGTTCGCCTCAGCCAAAGCCTGGGTATGGACTCAGTAATGCTTTGAAACAGTATGTAGGCAAAACAAGGTCGCAGCCTTACATCTCTGTTCCACTGAAGCCTGATGCCTAATGGCCCAAGAAGCTCCAACTGTTCACGTGGAATGAGTCCGCAGCCCACTAGGAATGGGCTTGAGTTGCAAGCGGTAGACCTCCTGGATCGCAGCGCGAATCCAGCGAGCCAGCGTTGCCTATAAAGCTGACTCTCCTTTCTTAGGCCTTTCAAGAATGACGAACAAGGAGTCTATGTTCCTAAAGGGGCTGTCCTGGGTACGTAATATCTGAGAGCCCTCACAAGGTCTAGCGAATATAGAACCCTTTCCACCCTATGGACTGGGTGTGGACAAAAGGAAGGCAGAACAATGTCCTCGTTCATATGAAACGGGGAAGTAACCTTCAGAAGAAAATCCGGAAGGGGGCGTAGAACCACCTTGTCCAGATGAAAGATCAGAAAGGGTTCGCGGCAAGAGAGTGCTGCCAGTTCCGAAACTTGTCTGATGGACGTAATCACCACTAAGAATGTTACCTTCCAGGAGAGAAGAGCAAGAGAAGATTCCTTAAGAGGTTCAAAAGGGGACCTCTGGATACCGTCCAAAACGAGATTGAGGTCCCATGGGTCCAGCGACCCTTTATACAGGGAAACTAGATGGGAAACACCCTTGAGGAAAGTCTTGACTTGCGGATTGCAAGTTAGGCGGTATTGATAGAATATTGAGAGAGATGAAACCTGCCCCTTAAGGGAGCTGAGGGCCAACCCCTTTTGCAACCTGACTGCAAAAAAAAAAAAAATCAAGAAATCTGGGGATCGCCAGAGGCATAGGTTGGAAGAAGACTCCATGAAAGTAAATACAAAGGGTTCACATCTAGATGCAAACCATTCATCAATTCCAAAAATAGACAGGCCAGAGTTAAATTTGCTGAAAAACACCTCATGAAGCCAGCTCAGTTCTGGAAAAGTATTCTATGGACAGATGAGACAAAGATCAACCTGTACCAGAATGATGGGAAGAAAAAAGTTTGG
This sequence comes from Anomaloglossus baeobatrachus, assembly GCF_048569485.1. Classification (NCBI taxonomy): domain Eukaryota; kingdom Metazoa; phylum Chordata; class Amphibia; order Anura; family Aromobatidae; genus Anomaloglossus; species Anomaloglossus baeobatrachus. Next base: position 551,664,029 of record NC_134353.1, on the reverse strand, counting down.
AGAAGAAAGGGAACGGCACATGATCCAAGGCACACCACATCCTCTGTAAAACATGGTGGAGGCAACGTGATGGCATGGGCATGCATGGCTTTCAATGGCACTGGGTCACTTGTGTTTATTGATGACATAACAGCAGACAAGAGTAGCCGGATGAATTCTGAAGTGCACAGGGATATACTTTCAGCCCAGATTCAGCCAAATGCCGCAAAGTTGATCGGACGGCGCTTCATAGTACAGATGGACAATGACCCCAAGCATACAGCCAAAGCTACCCAGGAGTTCGTGAGTGCAAAAAAGTGGAACATTCTGCAATGGCCAAGTCAATCACCAGATCTTAACCCAATTGAGCATGCATTTCACTTGCTCAAATCCAGACTTAAGACGGAAAGACCCACAAACAAGCAAGACCTGAAGGCTGCGGCTGTAAAGGCCTGGCAAAGCATTAAGAAGGAGGAAACCCAGCGTTTGGTGATGTCCATGGGTTCCAGACTTAAGGCAGTGATTGCCTCCAAAGGATTCGCAACAAAATATTGAAAATAAAAATATTTTGTTTGGGTTTGGTTTATTTGTCCAATTACTTTTGACCTCCTAAAATGTGGAGTGTTTGTAAAGAAATGTGTACAATTCCTACAATTTCTATCAGATATTTTTGTTCAAACCTTCAAATTAAACGTTACAATCTGCACTTGAATTCTGTTGTAGAGGTTTCATTTCAAATCCAATGTGGTGGCATGCAGAGCCCAACTCGCGAAAATTGTGTCACTGTCCAAATATTTCTGGACCTAACTGTATCTTGGCTGTGTATCAAAATTAGAGGAACAGCATGCAGCTTTAAAAAAAAAAAATATTTAAATAAATAATTTAAAAATCAGTGTGCGGACTCCGCCAATTTTGATGCCCAGCCATGGTATTCTCAGGCTGCGGAGACCCATGCTTATTGGGCACCCCCAGCCTAAAAATAGCAGCCTGCAACTGCCTGGAATTGTTGCATTCATTAGATGCGACAAGCCCGGCACTTTAGCCAGCTCTTCTCGATTGCCCTGGTGCAGTGGCAATCGGGGTAGTAAGGGGTTAATTTCAGCTCACAGCTGCCACTAAGCCCTAAATTAGTAATAGGAGGCTATGCGACCCCCCCCCCATTACTAATCTGTAAGTGAAAGTAAATGAACAAAAACAAAATCCTTTATTCTAAATAAAATACAAAAACACAACCTCTTTCACCACTTTATTAACCCCATAAATACTCAGGTCTGACATAATCCACCACAAGGTCCTACAACGATTCCAGCACTGCTACATCTCAATTCACTCCTAGCAGCTATAGAACATGACTGCCCGCTGTGAGCTTAAGGTAGAGACTGAGTGAACCGCACGATCCACTGTGAGGTCACTCAGGTTAGCCACAGCCACAGGTGGAGGTTCCCACAGCCCTTCCCCTGTGACCGCAAGTAACCTGACCTCAATTAACTCAGGTCAGGTAACCAAAGTCACCTGAGGTAAAGTTACCTGCGGTCACAGGTGGAGGGCCGTGGGAATATCAAGCTGTAGCCGCAGTTAACCTGAGTGACTTCACAGCTGATCGCTGCTCAGTCTCTGCCTGAACCTCAAAGCGGGCGGTCATGTGCCTTGATCGCGTGCTGTGACTTTATATGTAGCAGAGCTCGAATCGTCGTAGGACCTTGAGTGGATTACGTCGGACCTGCAGGGGTGTTTTGGGGGTTAATAAAGTGGTAAAAAAGTATGCTTTTTTTATCTTATTAGAAATAATGGACTTTCTCTGTGTTTGTGTCTATTTCTTTTCACTTACAGAATAGTAATGGGGGGAGTTTCATAGACGCCTCCCATTACTAATCTAGGGCTTAGTGGCAGCTGTGAGCTGACATTAACCCCTTATTACCCTGATTACCATAGCACCAGTGCAATTAGGAAAAGCTGGTCGCATCTAATGGATGTGAAAATCCTGAGTGGTTGCAGGCTGTTATTTTTAGGCTGGGGGGCCCAATAAGCATTAGTCTTCCCAGCCTGAGAATACCAGTCCCCAGCTGTCAGGCTTTATCTTGACTGGGTATCAAAATTGGGGGAACCACACGCCATTTTTAAAAAAAATATGTAAACAAATAAAAAAAAAAGGCGCATGCTGTTCCTCTTATTTTGATACACAGCCAAGCGCATGGCTGGGGGCTGCAGCTTGTAGCCGTGGGCATTATCTGTGCTGTGTATCATATGTATGGGGGGACCCTACGCCAATTTTTATTTATTTTTACAGTACAATATAGACACACCGGCATCTGTGACTGGAAGCGTCAGAAACGCCGTCACTCTGGGTGGGGGTGCGTATGATTGCAACCAATCACAGACGCCGGTGGGCGGGGGAAGCAGTGCATATGCAATGAAGTAATGAGCGGCCGCGGGAGCGAGACTTATATTCTTATCTTTTTATTTCCCGGATCAATACCCGGAATTGGGTTGGGCCCGGCACTCGGTCCCTTTTAACCCTTGGGGGGTCGACCTTTACAGTCCGGTCCGCCTATCACTATTTCTCACTCAATGAATTAAAAAAAAAATCCATTGTCAATAACGCATTAAATAACGCAGGCGTTTTTGTGACCACACGCTCCATCTTTATCGTCACCACGAAGTCGCAGCGTCCACAGCCAGAAATGAGCATGTCGCGATGCACAGCCTCTCGTGCGTTGTGCAGGCAGCGGTTGTGTCTCCCCACGTGACCCCAGGGCTGCACGGTCACCGGACACGGTGCACGCTCCTGCGTGGCTCTGTACCTGCAGCCTGCCCCCTCCCTGAGGCCGGCTCTGCCGTCACTTCCTATGGTGCCCCGGGATTGTGCTCCGCCGGCTCATCACTTCCGTACTGTGTGCGGCTGCTGCTGTGTCATGGCGGAGGCCGGCTGTTACCGGCTGCGCTGCTCTGTCCCCGGGCACGAGCTGGATGTCCGCGGGGTGGTCCAATGCCCGCTATCGCCAGGTGAGGGCTTCGTCTCCGTATCACGTGACAGGAGCGCACGCCTGTGGGTGCCGGACAGGTGAGAGACCGCCCAGGGAGGCAGATCAGGTGGCCATGTGTGTACCCCCGGAACCATGGTGATGCCATGTATCCCCCTATAGGACAGCGTACACTGCAGAGACAAGTATGGGCACGTGCTATCAGCTCATGTGTCTATGGGATGGATTATAGGATGCTGACCGGTGGGCGTCTGACCACTGGGACCACCGCTCTGAGCTGGGCCGCATTCACACTGGGTTTTGTTCCCCATCAGTGGTCCTGTCAGGGCTTACCCCCCCCAATACAGGGAATTGGACGTATGCAGTGACATCGCTGTTGACTATGATAGTGCTGACGGAGTCACCGTGCTGTTGTGCGCCATTTTCGGGTATATGTGTCTATTGGAGGTGGACACCTAAACTACGTCTGGGTGTCCTCCTCCGTTAGGCGTATACGCCCGAAAATGATGGTGCATGACAGCACGGTGCCTCCGTCTGCACCGTATAGTCACTCGCCCCATGGCGCATATGTCCAATTCCCGGTTTGCTGGGGGTGTAGACGTAAGCCCCGATAGGACCACTGAACGGGGGACAAAGCGCAGTGTGAATGGGGCCTTACATGAATGGAGAACTGGCTGGACATGTTCACCACCGTTCTATTCGTTGTCTCCAGTATTCCTATAGAAAATCAAGCGCTGTACCATCATCACTGAATTCAAGTTCTTATTCACCCCGGTGCATAACATCAGCGCCCCGCCATGCTACCTTTACTAATGTGCAGCAGAACGCCTGGTAAAGTGCTGACTGGTATCAGCGTGCACCCGTCATAGGATCTCGCCTGTGTAACCACTGTGACATTTCTTCTCCTAAATATTCCCCCATGCACTGTGAGTGGTATTACTGAAGAGTAGACGTATAGAAACCACAGTCACTCGGTCACAAAGTCGCTGGACATATGATGTTACAAAGAGGGTCACTGACTGCGAAGGAGTAAAGTGCACAGAAGTGACCAACACTCTGCTGACACCAGAGTCCATACCCCCACTGGTATTATCCGCATCGAACCTGTGTGCTGAGGCTTCATGGTGTGTGTCCTGACGGAAGGCAGACGGAGTGCGTGGCGTGCTATACGGCGGACGGAGTGCGTGGCGTGCTATACGGCGGACGGAGTATGAGACATACTGCGGACGGAGTACATGGCGTGCTATACGGCGGACGGAGTATGAGACATACGGCGGATGGAGTATGAGACTTACTGCGGACGGAGTGCGTGGCGTGCTATACGGCGGACGGAGTGCGTGGCGTGCTATACGGCGGACGGAGTGCGTGGCGTGCTATACGGCGGACGGAGTGCGTGGCGTGCTATACGGCGGACGGAGTATGAGACATACTGCGGACGGAGTGCGTGGCGTGCTATACGGCGGACAGAGTATGAGACATACTGCGGACAGAGTACGTGGCGTGCTATACGTCGGACGGAGTATGAGACATACTGCGGACGGAGTGCGTGGCGTGCTATACGGCGGACGGAGTATGAGACATACAGCGGACAGAGTATGAGACCTACTGCGGACGGAGTACGTGGCGTGCTATACGGCGGACGGAGTACGTGGCGTGCTATACGGCGGACGGAGTATGAGACATACTGCGGACGGAGTACGTGAGGTGATATACAGCAGATGGGGTACGTGGCATGATATACGGCGGACGGAGTACGCGTGAGGTGACATACAGTGGATGGAGTACGTGACGTGATATACGGCAGATAGAATACATGAATACCAGCCATTATGAAGAGACCTACTGTATTAGAGCAGTGTTTATTTGGATGTATACCTGTAGATGCAGCCTGTGGTGTACGATGATGATGTATATGACCACACAATATATTATCAGATCTCAGCAGGATTTGCGGAATTACTAACGTCCCCTGTAAATGTTCAGTCCCAGCACAGGGTTCATTGAGCTGATCCGTATGAAGGGACACTCCAACTTTGTCTCCTGCGTATGCTATATCCCACCGAGCGATACTTACCCACGAGGACTGATTGCCACCGGGGGAAACGACCACAACATCTGTGTCTTCAGCCTGGATAGTCCGAACCCTCTGTATGTCCTGAAAGGCCACAAGAACACAGGTACGTCCGCTCTTCATTGTATGTAATTCGGCCCTTGGCTGGCACATAGTTATTTGATATTGAGGTATGCCTCATGTACCTCAGTCATTTTTCCCGTATGCATGTCTAAGGTTCATCAGACTTTGGTCAGTTTTTAACATCCGAGTTTGGCTACATTCACATGACCGTTCTGTTTTTGCGATCCAATAAAAACGTTCTGTTTTTTCACGGATGCATCATGTGTAACATCCGTTCCGTATACGGTCCGTGTGTCATCCGTGTGCCTTCCGTTTTTTTTTGCAGACCGCAAAAAACGGAAGCAGCTAGAAAGATAAATAGATGGCTAGATATAAAGATGGATGGATAGATATAGAGACAGAGAGATAGAGGGATAGATGGATGAATGAATGAATGAATAGAGGGATAGATAGTTAATAGATAATAGATGAGAAAGACCTATATAATGTCCCACCCCCCTGCATATCCTAAGCTGCCACCATTTAGTGACTATCATGTGGCACAAAAGGGTGCTTAGCTTTGTATTTAGCCAAAAAATAAAGAAATTATTAAAAAAAAACAACGTGGGGTCCCCCTATCTTTTGTAGCCAGCTAGGGTAAAGCAGACGGCTGCAGCCTGCAGACCACAGCTGGCAGCTTTACCTTGGCTGGTAATCCAAAACAGATGGCACCCCACGCTGTTAAATTTAAATAAATAATTTAAAACAAAAAAACATGACCCCCCCCCCCCCAATTAGATCACCAGCGAAGGTAAAGCGGACAGCTGTGGTCTTATATTCTCAGACTAGGAAGGTTACCATAATTTCACTCTCCCCAGCTTAAAAATAGCAGGCCGCAGCCGCCCCAGAAGTGGCGCATCCATTGGAACAGAATGTTCCCCATTGGCTGGGAGAGCAGTGCAGTGACCTGAGCTTACATCAATAGGTCAGCCCAGGTCACTGCAGGGGACGACGAGCGCTGACTTCAGGAGGTTAGATGAGATCATTACCTGCTGTGACGATCTTCTGCACTCCTGAAGTCAGCGATGTCACTGACTTCCATTGTCCGCTGCGTTCACAGCGAAGAATCGCGGGAGCCCGTGACGTCACCGCTAGTGACAGTCTGGGCCACCTACAAGACGTGATATGAGAACGCAGCGGGCATAGAAGGCAGTGACAGCACTGACGTCGGGAGAGGAGGGGATCGTCACAGCAGGTAATGATCTCATCTAACCTCCTGACAGCAGCGCTAGTCATCCCCGCGGCTGTCCGCACTGCTGTGTGAGAAGCTGCTGATACCGCAGTGTGGGCAGCCGCGGGGCTGGCAGGGAGCGGGACACAGACTGCACGGACACCAAATGGAGGTCACACAGAAGTGCGTCCGTGCTTTTACGGACCCATTGACTTGTATTGAGTCACTGTCTGCAATTACGGAACAGAATAGGACATGTTCCATAATAATGGAGCGGACATACGACATCCGATGTGTTTTTTTTTTTTTTGTAGGATTGGATGCACACGGACGGACGTTCTTCCATGTGCCATCCGATCCTACACAAAAGGCATTGAAAAGATGGTTCTGTCCGTGGGTCTACAAAAAACAGGAACTGACCAGGACAAACGGAACGGTCATGTAAATGAGCCCTTTAATTCATTTTTACCATAACCCCAAAAAACCTGCTGGAGGTGTCTGAAGCCTCCTCTGTTCTGGTGATTGCCCCAGCCATAACCATGGACGGCAGGGAATCATCAGGGGCATAGACAGTGTTTTGTTATAGCTATCATGGTAACCTTTAGAAGTACCTTGGGTACTAATACGTTGGCTAAATGTTGATCACAATGGTAATATCTACTTTTTGTTCCCAAGTATGCAGCCTGTCTTCTGGAAAGTTTGGCACCCTATTAAGTGGATCATGGGACACAACTGGAAAAGTATGGCTGAATGACAAGTGCATGATGACCTTACAGGTGAGATGCTCGGACAGCCCATTCACTGGCCGCTATCCATAAATGTAAAGGAGACCAGAAATCTGAAGGGCAAAAATGTGACCTGGACAGGGTCTTAGGGGTGCGCACACAGAAAGTATTTGGTGCATCTCTTGGCAGAAATGTGCGGTTTTTGCCTCTCATTTTTTATGCAGATTTTTCACATTGATTAGTATGGGTGAAATCTGCAGCAAAAACACTGAAAGAATCGACGTGCTGCTGATTTAAATCTGCACCAAATCTGCAATGGAGGCTAACTCACTTTAAGTTTTATGGCACCCCCGTTCCTCGGCGGCTATCCCTGTTGCACCCTGAACTATCAACGATAGATCACCCTCCATAAATTGCCATAAAACGTAGGGTGAATTAGCCTCCATTGTCAGCCAGGTTTAGGCTAGGGTGAGGCCCTGCCACTCGTGACTGCAAGTAACTCTTTTTCAATAGTCACTCCCTGTTGCCCCCACTGTCCACCTATCATGAATTCACACACCACCATTTTGTTTGTGGTATGTTTGCTGGGGATTTTAGCGACATACGAATAAAGTATCAGTGATTTTAGAGGTTTTTTTGTTTTTCTTTGTCTATGTTAGTATACCTCTGGTGCGTTGAGTACACCTTGGTGATTTGATTTCATTTACAGTGCCCCCTGCTGCCTGCGTATATAGAATATATCACAACAGTTAGCACACCCCCTCATATTTTTGTAAATATTTTATATCTTTTTATGGGACAACACTGAAGATATGACACTATGATACAATGTAATGTAGTCAGTGTACAGCTTGTATAACAGTGTGAATTTGGTGCCCTCTAAATAGCTCAACACATGGCTATTAAGGTCTAAATTGCTGGTAATAAAAGAGAGTACACCCCTTAGTGAAAATGGCCAAATTGTGCCCAAAGTGTCTATATTTTTTTTTGTCCACCATTTCAAGCCCTGAATTAACTCTCTTGGGCATGGAGTTGACTAGAGCTTCACAGGAGCCACTGGAATCCTTTTCTACTGCTGCATGACAACATCAAAGAGCTGGTGGATGTTAGAGACCTTGCGCGCTTCCACCTTCTGTTTTAGATCCCCCCACAGATGCTCTATATTGGTTTAGGTCTGGAGATATACTTGGCCAGTCCAGCACCTTTACTCTCAGTTTCTTTAGCAAGGCGGTGGTGGTCTTGAAAGTGTGTTTGGGGTTACCGTGCTGGAATACTGCCCTATGGCCCATTTTCTGAAGGGAGGGATCATGCTCTGCTTCAGTATGTCACAGTACATGTTGGCTGTTAAGCGGGCTTTACACAAGATGATTGATCGTGTGATGCATCGTCGGGGTCACGGTTTTCGTGACGCACATCCGGCATTGTACACGACGTCGTCTCGTGTGACACCTCCTAGTGACGCAGTATCGCTCACAAATCGTGAGTCGTGTACTCGTCGCTAGGTTTCATAAAATTGTTTAATTAAAATGGCGGCGGTTCATCGTTTCCGTGGCATCACACGTGGCTCCGTGTGACACCACGGGAATGATGAACAGCAGCTTTACCTGCCTCCCGCGGCACCCGACGGCTTAATGTAAGGAAGGAGGTGGGCGGGATGTTTACATCCCGCTCATCTCCACCCCTCCGCTTCTATTGGCCGGCTGCCGTGTGATGTCGCTGTGATGCCGAACGTCCCTCCCACTCCAGGAAGTGGAAACTAAAAAAGGGGGAGACAAAGGGCGCAATAGGGTCTTACCCGATATAACAAGTGGTGATAGGAAAGGAACAGTAACACTCACCTGATAGGGTTGTGCCAGTCACAACTCCTTCAAAAGCATGTGAGTGTCCGTGTGATTCAAGCAGCGGCCCCGTATAACAATATAGAAAGTTGATTAAATATAGAGAGGGAACCACGGGTATATGCCGCGCTTAAAAACCACTGAAGTTGAAATGATGTGAAAATTTCTCTTTTATTTACAGCATTCCTACGCGTTTCAGAGACAAAGACCGTCTCCTTCTTCAGGGAAAAAAGAAATCAACATGATGATTTCTTTTTTCCCTGAAGAAGGAGACGGTCTTTGTCTCTGAAACGCGTAGGAATGCTGTAAATAAAAGAGAAATTTTCACATCATTTCAACTTCAGTGGTTTTTAAGCGCGGCATATACCCGTGGTTCCCTCTCTATATTTAATCAACTCCAGGAAGTGGACGTTCGTTGCCCACAGCGAGGTCGCCCAGAAGGTAAGTACGTGTGACGGGGGTTAAACGAGTTTGTCTGCCACGGGCAACTAATTGCCCTTGATGCAAAAACGACGGGGGGCGGGTACGATTGATCATGCTATCGCACAATCGGTCGCCTCGTGTAAAGCAGGCTTTATAGTTCCTTCAATGAACTGTAGCTCCCCACAGCCCGCAGCACTCATGCAGTCCCAAACCATGACACTCCCACCACCATGCTGGACTGTAGGCAAGACACACTTGCTTTGTTCTCCTCACCTGGTTTTCCGCCACATACGCTTGATACCATCTGAGCCAAATAAGTTTATCCTGGTCTCATTAGATTACAGGTCACATTTCCAGTAATTCGTGTCCTTAGGCTGCTTGTTTTCAGCAAACTGTTTGTGGGCTTTCTTGTGCATCATCTTTAGGCTATGTGCCCACGCTGCGGAAAATGCGCGGATTTTGCCGTGGATTTCTCGCGGAAATGCCGCGAATTTTCCGAAAATCTGCAGCAGTGGCACTTCCAAGCCATTTCAATGGCATTTTGGAAATGCTGTGTTCATGCTACAGATTTTTCCGCGGCGGATTTGCCGCGGATTTTGATCCGGAAAAATCTGCAGCATGTCAATTATTGTTGCGGATTTTGGGTATAGAATGGGGAAAAAAAAAAAATCCACGGCAATTTCGCGGTAAATCCGCGGCAAAAAAAGGTGCGGATTTGCCGCGAAAGTCGCGGATTTTCATGCAGAAAAATCCGCAGCAACATTCTACCGTGGACACATAGCCTTAGAACAGGCTTCCTTCTGGGACAACAGCCATGCAGAATATAATGCAGTCTGTGTCCTATATGGTTTGAGCATTGACAGGCGTATTTCCCCACCCCTTTAGGCTATGTGCGCACTTACCGGATTTTGCCGCGGATTTTTTGCGGATTTGCTGCATGTTTCGCTGCAGAAAATGTTCATAACATCTCTGCAGTGAATCACCAGCAAATCCTATGGAGAAAAAAAATCCTGTGCGCACTGGGCGGAATTTGACAGCTGCATGTTTTGCTGCGGGATTCACTCCATTGACTCCAATGTTAATCATGAAATAACGCAGGCAGCAAATTCTGTGCGGATCACTGCGTTTTCCTGCGTTATTCCCTGCGGTATTTCGCGGTTTACCTCCGGTAATGTACATCGCTTGTCTGCGATTTGCAGGGAAATGATGTCATTACAGGAAGAGGAAGCGGAGAAGAGAGTAAACACACACACATCACAGACACAGATAGACATAGATCACAGACACAGACACATAGAACACACATAGAAAGAAAACGGAAATATAGAAAACAAAGAACGTGGGCTCCGCTGCATATTCACCTTCCAGCCGAGGTAAGCACACAGCGGCGGCTCGGTATTCTCAGGCTGGGGAGGGAGAGGGGCAGGGTTAATGTCCCTTGCCCTACTCCCCCTCCCGCAGCCGAGAATATCAGCCACAGCTGCCCCTGGACTGTCGCATGCATTATGCGGCAGCACCGGCGTGTCCCCGGCTCTTCTTGCTGCCGTGTAGCAGTGGCAGCAAGGTAATACAAGGGGTTAATGTTGGTGGGGGACCACCGCCATTAACTCCAGGCTTGATCATGGCAGCGTCTATGTGACAGCTGACATGATCAACCCGTAAGTAAAGTGAATAAAACACACACACCGAAAAATCCTTTATTTTAAATAAAACAAACCAAGCCTCGTTCACCCTTTTATTAACCCCTCCCGCACCAAAGCTCCGGCGTAATCCACCGCTCCGGCGTAATCCACAGGTCCTGCGCTGCTTACATCCAGCCGCGACTGTCACAGACACAGCGCTGAATGAATGCAGCAGACAGCAGAGGTAATTACCGGTCATTTCCCACGGCCGGTAATGTGAACTCACTGCCGACCGTGGGAAATGCAGCGATCTGTCCTCTATCTATCTATCTATCTTAGAATTAAAAGACTTTTTTTTTCAATGTGCTTTATTGCATTGAATGCAATAAAGCACATCCCAACCCGCACGCGGCAATACCGCGAACAATACCGCGGTGAAACCGCGGCAAACCGCATGCGGTTTTCGGGTGCGGTTTGCCGCGGTTTTTTACCGCGGGTGCGGTAATCTTTGAGAGCATGCGGAATTTTCTCAAGAAAATTCCATTTCCCAGTGCGCACATAGCCTTAGAAAGGATCTGTCAGCAAGTTTTTGCCACTTAATCTGAGAGCAGCATAACGTATAGACAGAGATCCTGATTCCAGTGGTGTGTCACTTACTGGGCTGCTTAGTGTAGTTTTGATAAAATTACTGATTACTCAGCAGTAGATCATCATTAGATTAGATTATCACCTGATCTGCTGCCAGGTAGTCCAGCATATTCATGAGCTCTGTATAACTCCTAGATCTGCAGCAGAGAAAACATTGTTTCTTTGTCGCTCCATTGGGAGACCCAGACAATTAGGGTGTATAGCTTCTGCCTCCGGAGGCCACACAAAGTATTAGACTTTAAAAAGTGTAACCCCTCCCCTCTGCTATACACCCTCCCGTGCATCATGGGCTCATCAGTTTTTATGCTTTGTGTTGAAGGAGGCACACATGCACGCAAGCTCCACATTTTAGTCAGCAGCAGCTGCTGATTTTATCGGATGGAAGAAAAGAGGGCCCATAACAGGGCCCCCGGCATGCTCCCTTCTCACCCCACTGAGTCGGCGGTGCTGTTAAGGTTGAGGTACCCATTGCGGGTACACAGGCAGGAGCCTGGGGAAGTGGGATCCTAACCGGTCATCCAGCCACTGGGACCGGGCTCCCTCCGCAGCCCCTGGGGGAATCTGCCGGACAGGAGACGGAGTATCGTCAGGGATATGGCCCTGCATCTACAGGTACTCTGTGTCCCCGTTGGGACGGTGCATGAAGCACCTTGGCCTCAGACGCAGCTGCGACTGCGGTGTGGATTTTTTGTCCCGGACTTTCTCCCTAAGGTATCCCCGTTTCATCTCAATCAGGATATCGTCTTACCCTATTTGGGTCCGCATCCAGTTCACCAAGGTGAAAAGGATTTGCATTTATTAGATCCGGCTCTACATTTCTCGCACGGCGCTCCTGCGCCGGTCTGATGCGCTCTTGTCCTTATCGCGGGCCAGAGTAAGGAATTTCAGGTTTTTCAAGTCAACCTTGGTTCGGTGGATCAAGGAACCGATTCTTGAAGCCTACCGTTCTTTTAGGCTTCCGATTCCTGCAGGGCTGAAGGCCCATTCTACCAGAGCCGTAGGTGTCCTGGGCATTGCGACACCAGGCTACGGCTCGGCAGGTGTGTCAGGCGGCTACCTGGTCGAGTCTGCACACTTTCACGAGACACTATCAGGTGCATGCCGATGATTCGGCAGATGCCAGCCTAGGTAGGCGACTCCTTCAGGCGGCAGTTGCCCACCTGTAAGAGGGGGCCGTTTTTCGGCTCTTTTTATCGAGGTATTCTTTTACCCACCCAGGGATTGCTTTTGGACATCCCAATTGTCTGGGTCTCCCAATGGAGCGACAAAGAAGAAGGGAATTTTGTTTACTTACCGTAAATTCCTTTTCTTCTAGCTCCTATTGGGAGACCCAGCACCCGCCCCTGTTCCCTTCGGGCTGTTGTTCTTTGTGTACACATGTTGTTCATGTTGAATTGTTCTTTTGGTTCATGGTTTCAGTTCTCCGAACATCCTTCGGATTGAATTTACCTTAGACCAATTTTTAAGTTTCCTCCTTCCTGCTTTGGCACCAAAACTGATGAGCCCGTGATGCACGGGAGGGTGTATAGCAGAGGGGAGGGGTTACACATTTTAAAGTGTAATACTTTGTGTGGCCTCCGGAGGCAGAAGCTATACACCCTAATTGTCTGGGTCTCCCAATAGGAGCTAGAAGAAAAGGAATTTACGGTAAGTAAACAAAATTCCCTTCTTTTTATCAAAATGACAGTAAACAGCTCAGTAAGTGACACATCACTGGAATCAGGGTCTTTGTCTCTACATTATGCTGCTCTCAGATGGGGGAGCAAAAACCTGCTGACAGATTCCTTTTATGCTCTGCAGTAATGCTGGCAGCACTCGTGTCTATTTTGAATAGACAACCGCTGGATATGATGATGAGCAGGTGCACTCAACTTCTTTTCTTGACCATGGCAAGGCCTGTTCTGAGTGGAACCTGTCTTGTTATACCGCTGTATAGTCTTGGACACAATGTTGCTTTTTTGTTTTGGCAATCTTCTTATAGCCCAGGCCATCTTTATGTAGAGCAACAATTCTTTTTCCAGATCCTCAGAGATTTCTTTGCCAGAAGGGGCCATGTTGAACCTCCACTGACCAGTATGATAGTGTGAGCGATAACACCAAATTTATCACCCCTGCTCCCCGTTCACATCTGAGACCTTGTAACACTGAGTCACATGACACTGGGGAGGGACAGTGTGCAATTGGGCACAAAATGGCTATTTTCACTTAGGGATATACTCACGTTTGTTGCCAGTGGTTTAGCCAATAATGGCTGTGTGTTGCGTTATTTAGAGGACACCAAATTTACACAGTTATACCAGCTGTACACTGACTACTTTACATTGTACTAGTGTCATATCTTCAATGTGGTCCCGTGAAAAGCTATAATGAAATATTTACAAAAATGGAGTGTACTCACTTTTGTGATAGACTGTATTTCAAGCACAGCCATAGGCCCCTATTTACAGTGGCCTTTATTGGGCAGATGTATAACTTCTTATATTCTGTATAGGAGGATTGCATAGTAGAGGTTGCTGATATTTAGAGACTGCCAGTAAAGCGCACACACAGTGCGGATCCTTTTTCTCTCCAAACTCATGAGCTGTACATATGCCACTGTTTAATTATGTGAAGAGACAAAGTCCAGCTCACCAGTAATGCCTGAATCCATGGATAATGTTACTGCCAAAACTGAAAGCCAGAAGGAGAAACCCAGCTCCACGGACTTAAAGCCCCACTCCAGCATTTTTTTCTTATTGCACCGATGGAGTGGTGCTTTAAATCCAAGTCCCCTTACCCTGTCTGATACTCGTTTTCCTGCAGCTTCATTTTCTATTACTGACCCTCCCGGTCGGTCTCAGCAATTTGTGTCCTGCCGACAGCTCCAGTGTTTGATGGAGAGCGCTGGAGGCCACAACTCAATGCAACTCTGAGACCATCATTCTGGCTCTCATAGAGATGCATTGGGAAGTTGTGACATAACACTGACACGTTTCTGGTGCGTGAAACACGCTTAGGCTGCTTTCACACTACGTTTTTTTAACATGCGTCATGAACTTTTTTTTGCTGTAAAAGCGGATCCTGCTTTTACAGCAAATAAACGCATGCAAACGCATGTGTTACTTTGCAGAATCCTGTCACTTTAAGTTTATGGGCGGGCATTGGAGTCATGTGATCGGGAGTCAGTGGAACTGAACGTGATAGACTGGGAGCCGGCTTCTGACAGCTGCGGAGGCTCGTAAACAAGGTAAACATCGGGTAACTTGCTTGGATACCCGATATTTACCTTGGTTACGAGCATCCGCAGCTGCTAGGAGCCGGGCTGCCTGCTCCCTGCACACGTAACCAACGTACACATCGGGTAACTAAGAGAAGCGCTTTGCTTGGTTACCCAATATTTACTTTGGTTACGAGTGTCCGCAGCTCTCAGGCGGGGGAGAGAGAGAGGAGAGGGGGAGAGAGGGGGAGGGGGAGAGAGACAGAGGGGGAGGGGGAGAGAGACAGAGGGGGAGGGGGAGAGAGACAGAAGGGGAGGGGGAGAGAGACAGAGGGGGAAGGGGAGAGAGACAGAGGGGGAGAGAGACAGAGGGGGAGGGGGAGGGGGAGAGGGAGGGGGAGAGAGACAGAGGGGGAGGGGGAGAGGGAGGGGGAGAGAGACAGAGGGGGAGGGGGAGAGAGACAGGGGGGGAGGGGGAGAGAGACAGAGGGGGAGGGGGAGAGAGACAGAGGGGGAGGGGGAGAGAGACAGAGGGGGAGGGGGAGAGAGACAGAGGGGGAGGGGGAGAGAGACAGAGACGGAGGGGGAGAGAGACGGAGGGGGAGAGAGACGGAGGGGGAGAGAGACGGAGGGGGAGGGGGAGAGAGGGAGGGAGAGAGAGACGGAGGGGGAGAGAGAGACAGAGACTGATCACGCCAGGCTGGTTTCTGGGCATGGTCAGTAGAGCAAGCAGGATCCTGTCTATCAGCATGCCAGCGTTCACATCTGTTTGCATGCAGTATAGTCAGGATCCAGCAATTTGCAGTATTTGGACGCAGCTCAAAAACGCTACAAGTAGCGTTTTTGAAAAATGTTAAAAAACTGCAGGTTGCTGGATCCTCACTATAACGCACGCAAACGCAGGTGCACGCATGTTGACGCGAGTCCATTGCAAATGCATTGAAATGAAAACGCATTTGCACTGGATCCGTTTTTGCGTTAAAAAAACGTTCAGGACGCATGTTAAAAAAACGTAGTGTGAAAACCAGCCTTAGTCATGGTATTTAGAATGGCGTCCAGGGTCAGTGTAAATAGTCGCCTCTTGTGAGCACAGCACGGGCAACATGCATTGGACCCTGGCTGCGTGACTGCAGACAGGTATGGTGTACTCTATAACCCTGCAGTATTCCAGAAAAAACATACTTTGATGACCCTTCCAGAAACTGTGTCTCAGATGACTAGTCGAAGACAGCTTCTCCGCACCGCGTTCCCCTAGACTGACAGGTCTCTGTGTGTGTATAGGGAGGAACCCATCAGTCTAGGGCAGAGTCCTCATCATGGCACCCAACAGCTCATGTTTTTAGCATTTCCTTAGTATTGCACAGATGAGAGAAAATGTGGCAATTTCCGATGTCTTGATAATGACTCCATCACTTGTGCAATACTTGAAAAAATCCTGCAAACATTATCTGTTGGGGGCCGTGAGGACTGGAGTTTGGGAAACACTGATCTAGGGCAATGGAGCTGGTAGAGCTTCTTGAGGACCTGGTCATCTGAGACATAGTTCCCTGCCGGGTTTTCAAAGTATGTTGTGTCTCAAATGCTGCAGCACATAAGAGTACTAAATAGCTGGCTGCAGTAACACAGCCAGGGTCTAATTCGGGCACCATGAATACGATCACAGTTCCCCTTAATAAAAAAAAAAAACATTGTGAAGGCCTCTTCTCGTATCTGCTTGTATGGAATCAGTGTATTTTTACACTTTACTTAGCAATATCTTTTTGCGCCATTACAACTCCCATAGGGGGCGACTCCAGTCTTTCCTAGAGTCCAGAATGGCAGATCTGCGCAGATTTGTATAGCCGGATGATGTGGAAGCTGCAGTGAGGGCAGTACTTTGCTCACTGGAATGATGTGGACAGCATGTATATGTCGATCGTGATACTAATCGTGCACATGCTATCCTCTTACTATGTAATATTGTAGCCTTTACGCCCCTTTTTCACTTTCTCGTAGGGTCACACTGCTGCTGTTTGGGCGGTGAAGATTTTGCCCGAGCAGGGTCTGATGTTGACCGGATCAGCTGACAAGTCCATCAAGCTGTGGAAGGCAGGCCGCTGTGAGAGGACCTTTCTAGGTGTGTGAAATATACAAGCTTAGGGTACGCTCACACGAGCGTATAACTCGCATGAGTATCGGACCGCATCACTCGGTGCGGCCGCACACTCTCCGGACAGGAGCATGTCAGCCGCATAGAAATACATGCAGCTGAGCCGCTCCTGTCAGCAGAGAAGCTAGGCGCGCCGGGTGATGCGGTCCGATACTCATGCGAGTTATACGCTCGTGTGAGCGCACCCTTATGTTGAGAGTGGGGCTGTGGAGTCTGTAAGCCAAACCTCCGACTCCAACTCGGGACTCCTCAATTTCCCTGATTCCGACTCCCTCATCCATGACTCATGTTTGTGATAAATTTATAGTAGTAAATGGTAACATCTGGCTTTAAATCATTATTATGATACAATAATCAAGATATTTGGATAGAACATAAAATATATTTATTGGATACAACTTTAGAACACAAACTTTAATAAATTGTAAATATACAATACACTGTGCAGTAAGTAGGGAAAAACAGTTTTCAACAGAAATGTGCGGAATACCGTTTGTGCAGTCTATGAATAGTATGGCCTCCATCAGCCATCAGATCCTCCTTCATAGATGACCTCAGGTCTGACCTAATAATTTTAAGGCTAGAGAACAACTCCTCTACAGTAACTTGGGTGGTGGCAAAGCAGTGACCACATGGGCAACATCTCTAACAATCTCAGGCTATAAAGGAATTGCATCATGCACAGTCAGTTTTGATGAACGGTTGAACTCTTCTAATTCTTTGAGAGTAAGTGAAAAATTTTGCTGAGATGTGATCAATCTGTTTGCTATGGGAGTGGAATCTTTTTTCACTGCGGCAACACTTTGCTGCTCCATGTTGTCCAAATACTTTTAAAAATTAAACTCATCTGATTAGGCTGAAGGTACGGCAGCAGTAGCACTGGCAGAATACAAGTCCTCTTGTGCCTGGCAGTCCTGTAGCCCCACCTCATGCTGCTACCTCTGTCAGAGTTTCTTTTCCTTTAGTAAGCTGTATACAGCAATATACAATGACTTGTGTCCACATACACAGCTGCCAGAAGAATTTTATTTTTCTTCGGCGCTCCATTGGGAGACCCAGACGATTGGGTGTATAGCTACTGCCTCCGGAGGCCACACAAAGCATTACACTAAAAAGTGTAAGGCCCCTCCCCTTCTGGCTATACACCCCCAGTGGGATCACTGGCTCACCAGTTTTCTGCTTTGTGCGAAGGAGGTCAGACATCCACGCATAGCTCCACTGTTTAGTCAGCAGCAGCTGCTGACTATGTCGGATGGAAGAAAAGTGGGCCCATATGGGGTCCCCAGCATGCTCCCTTCTCACCCCACTTGCGGTTTGTAAGGTTGAGGTACCCATTGCGGGTACGGAGGCTGGAGCCCACATGCTGTTTTCCTTCCCCATCCCCCCTCAGGGCTATGGGTGAAGTGGGATCTTACAGGTCTCCAGGCACTGAGACCGGGCTCCATCCACAGACCCAGAGAACCTGCTGGATATGGAGCTGAGTATCGTCAGGGACAGGCCCTGCTACATTAAGGTACTCTGTGTCCCCGGGCAAGCGCGCACACACACACCAGCATTGCTGGGAGTGTTAGTGCGCCGGGGGCAATAGCGCAGAGCGCTCGTGCTATTAGTCACTACAGCTTTGCTGAGTGACTTTATGTATTGGGAACTGCCGCGCCGGCCGTTGCTGGGTGTTTTTTACACTGTGGCGCGGCTGGGACTTGTGGTGCGCCGGGGACTTCCGCGCTGGCCGTGCACATGGACGGCCGCGCTTATTACTCGAGTCCCCGGCTTTGCGGCCTAGTTTTCGTTTCGTTCCCGCCTCCAGCCCTGCCAGTCAGGGGAGAGGCGGGACGCTGTACAGACAGTCAGCGCCGAGGGCTGGAGTCTGCTTTGCATTCTCCAGCCCCCTTCACTGGACACAGTGGGACGCCAGTTTCCCGCTCTTGTCTGGGGCACGCCCACGGCCCGCCCCTCGTCACACGAGCTGGAGAAGGACGCCGGCAGCCATTCCTGCACGCAGTCCGAGCTGGGGAACGGAGACATGCTCTGGGCAACCAACACAGGGCTCTGGCGACCACACACCCGCGTTATAGGCGGGCGGTAAGCAGCACCTGAAGTGCTGACCCCACTAAATACCGAAGTGTCCATTTGTATTTTCTGCTTGTATGCTATACACTGCACTGTAGGTCGCTATCTTTGGCTATATGCCCTTCTAGATGGCGAGATAACAGCAGCAAAAACGCAAGGGTGCTAAGGCACAGGTTTTCTAGGCTGCTTGTATTGCATGGCTGAAGTGTTCATTTGTACTTATGCTTGTATGCTATACATTGCACTGTACGGTCGCTACTCTTGGCTATATTCTCCTAGAGGGCTGGACAACAGCAGCAAAAAAGCATGGGTGCCAAGGCACAGGCTTTATAGGCTGCTTGTACTGCATGTGCTGAAGTGTTCATTTGTATATATGCTTGTATGCTATACATTGCACTGTACGGTCGCTACTCTGGGCTATATTCTCCTAGATGGCTGGACAACAGCAGCAAAAAAGCAAGGGTGCCAAGGCACAGGCTTTCTATGCTGCTTGTATTGCATGTGCTGAAGTGTTATGCTTGTATGTTGTACATTGCATAGATGACTAGAATACAGCAGCAAAAAAGCAACACAGGCTTTCTATGCTGCTTTTTCCTGCATGTGATGCTGTTCCACCGGCAGGTTCCACTGACCCCTGTAGCACTTGGTCAGCCGGGGTCTCTACTAGAGGTGGCCAAAGGAACCACCTGTGAACCCTGTCCAGGGACAGGGACGGAGATTGTCATGGGATGGAGACTTTGCAGTCCAGACAGGCCATGGGCAATCTTGATTAATGCTCCCTGGCCACCCTCATTTGGAACGTACTCAGTGCTCCGGGGGGGTCCCAGGCATTCCAGGGTGAAGGCTCTGACACGGACGGCAGTCCCAGACAGCCTAAGCTAGCTCGCTGGGTACGACACTCGGCTTCATCACTGGTCAAGGTCCCAGCAGGACGACTCTCTATATGATGAGGCAGACGTAGCTGATCAGGGCTTTGGTTCTGACACCGCTCTCAATCCAGATACACCGGATGGTGACGCCATAGTGAATGATCTTATAGCGTCCATCGATGGAATGTTGCATATTTCTCCCTCAGCTCCCCCAGTGGAGGAGTCGGCTTCACAGCAGGAGAAATCCTTTTTCAGTACTCATGCGTAGATTGAGTACTTTTTCTGAACACGCTGACTTCAGAGACGCAGTTCAGAAACACCACGCTTACCAGATAAACGTTTTCTCCAAACGTATTAAGGATGCACGTTATCCCTTTACCCTGATGTGGTACAGCCCTGGACCCAGGGTCCAAAGGTGGATCCCCCAATCTCCAGGCTTGCGGCTAAATCCATAGTTGCAGTGGAGATGGAATTCACTTAAAGATGCCATTGACAGACAGATAGACCTCTGGTTGAAATCTGTCTGTGAAGCTATCAGCGTGTCGGTTGCTCCGGCATTCGCAGCCGTATGGGCACCCTAACCTATTTCAGCTGGTCTTGCGCAGCTGGTCTTGAGCACATGTACATCTGTGCCGCAGGTGGTGTCCTTAACCTCGCAATGTCTGCATTGCGACTTACCCTAGTAATGCTGTCCTGGGGGGACAGTCGAAGTTGGTCCTTCCCAGGCTCGGGCAAGTCCCAATTGTCCTCGTCTAAAAGGGCTCAAAAGGCTCAGAGGGGCTCAGATTCCGGCCGGGCTCATTCACGCCCAAGGAAGGCAGCAGGAGGAACCGCTACCAAGGCGATCTCCTCATGTATTTCAGCTCTCTCTCCCCGCATCCGCGGTTGGTGGCAGAATCTCCCGCTTCTGGGTACATTTAGCTGCCACAGGTCACAGACCGGTGGGTGAGAGACATTGTGTCTCACGTGTACAGGATAGAGCTCTGTTCTCGTCCTCCGGCTCGATTCTTCAGAATCCCCCCCCCCCCCACCGAGCCGATGCTCTTCTGCAGGCAGAAGGAGTGGTAATCCCTGTTCCTCTTCAGGAACAAGACACGGTTTTTTCCTCCAATCTTATTGGGGTGCCAAAAAAGGGTGGCTTTTTCCGTTCCGTTCTGGACCTAAAACTGCTCACCAAGCACGTGAAGGCCAGGCGGTTCCGGATGTAATCCTCCGCTCCGTCATTGCCTCAATGTCTCAAGGAGGTTTCCTAGCATCAATAGACATCAGGATGCTTATCTCCTCGTGCCGATTGCTCCAGAGCACCAGCGTTTGCTACGTTTCGTTATTGAAGTCGAGCATCTTCAGTGCGTACCACTGCCCTTCGGTCTGGCGACAGCCCTACGGGTTTTCACCAAGTTCAGGGCAGCAGTGGGAGCAGTCCTGCACTCTCAGGGTCACTCTGTGATCCTTACTGGACGATCCACTTGTCAAGGCACCCTTTCAAGAGGCATGCCGACACAGCCTGAACGTGGCGCTGGAGACTCTCCAGAGTTTCGGGTGGATCATCATCTTTTCAAGGTTACATCGGGCACCGACCCAATCGCTGACATATCTAGGCATGGAGTTTCACACTCCCTCAGCGATAGTGAAGCTTCCGCTGGACAAGCAGCGTTCACTACAGACGGGGGTGCAGTCTCTCCTTCTAGGCCAGTCACACCCCTTAAGACGCCTCATGCAGAGGCAGTCACTTTCGCGCAGTTTCATCTGCGTCCACTTCAATGGGACATGCTTTGCCAATGGGTTGGGGAGTCGACGTCCCTAGAAAGGAACGTTTCCCTTCTCAGACGGTCAAGGACTCTCTCCAGAGGAGTCCATCCTTCAGATCAATGTTCTGGAAATCTGGGCAGTGCATCTTGCCCTGCAAGCCTTCCAGCAGTGGCTGGAAGGAAAACAGATCCGAATTCAGTCGGACAATTCCACAGCGGTGGCAGACATCGCCCACCAAGGCGGAACACGCATCGCCAAGCCTACCAGGCAATCCGGCGGATTCTGATGTGGGTGGGGGACAGAGCATCCACCATATCCGCAGTTCACATCCCGGGCGTAAAAAATTGGGAAGCAGACTTCCTCAGTCGCCTGGGCATGGACGCAGGGGAATGGCCTCTGCACCCAGTATGGTGTCAGGAAATCTGTAGCCGCTGGAGGATGCCGGACGTCGACCTAATGGCGTCTCGGCACAACAACAAGGTCCCGATTTTCATGGCGCGGTCTCACGAGCAAAGAGCTCTGGCGGCAGGCGCCCTAGTTCAGGATTGGTCGCAGTTCCAGCTACCCTATGTGTTTCCTACTCTGGCACTGTTGCCCAGAGTGCTACGCAAGCTCAGCTCCGCTTGCCGCCGCGCCATCCTCGTCGTCCCAGACTGACCGAGGAGGTCGTGGTCCCGGATCTGTGGCATCTCACGGTCGGCCAACCGTGGGCACTCTCAGACCGGCCAGACTTACTGTCCCAAGGGCCGTTCTTTCCACTGAATTCTACGGCCCTGATCCGGACTGTGTGGCCATCGAGTCCGAGATCCTAGCGTCTTCAGGATTATCTCAAGACGTCATTGCCACCATGAGACGGGCTAGGAAGCCGACGTCTGCCAAAATCTCCCACAAGACGTGGAAGTTATTCTTATCTTGGGGCTCTGCTTAGGGAGTGTCTCCCTGGCCATTTGCATTGTCTCCTTTTTCCCCCCTTCCTGCATCTGGATTGGGAAAAGGTTTGTCGCTCGGCTCCCTTAAAGGGCAAGTCGCAGCGCTGTCGGTATTCTTTCAGAAGCGCCTAGTACGACTTCCTCAGGTACGCATGTTCCTGCAGGGGGGTTATCACATTGTCCCTCCGTACAAGAGGCCGTCAGACCCACGGGATCTGCACAGGGTATTAATTGCTCTCTAGGAGCCGTCCTTCGAGCCTCTGAGGGTTGTTTTCACTTTCTCGACTTTCACAGAAAGTGGCCTTTCTGGTAGCGGTCACGTCTCTTCGGAGAGTGTCCGAACTAGCAGCGCGGTCATCCAGAGCTCCCTTCCTGGTGTTCACCAAGATAAGGTAGTGCTGCGTCCGATCCCAGAGTTTCTCCCTAAGGTGGTATACCCTTTTTATCACAATCAGGATATCTCCTTACCTTCCTTTTATCCATTTCATCGATATGTAATGGCTTTGCATTGTTGGATCTGGTGTAGAGCACCCAGAATCTACATTCCCGCACGGCGCTCCTGCGCCGCTCGGATGCACTCTTTGTCCTTGTCACTGGTCAGCGCAAGGGATCGCAGGCTGCAACATCCACCCTGGCTCAATGGATCAAGGAACCAATCCTTGAAGCCTACCGTTCTACTGGGCTTCCGGTTCCATCAGGGCTGAAGGCCCATTCTACCAGAGCCGTGGGTGCGTCCTGGGCATTACGGCACCAGGCTACGGCTCAACAGGTGTGCCAGGCTGCTACCTGGTCGAGTCTGCACACTTTCACCAAACATTATCAGGTGCATACCTATGCTTCGGCGGACGCCAGCCTAGGTAGAAGAGTCCTGCAGGCGGCAGTTGCCTCCCCGTAGGGGAAGGCTGTCTTGCAGCTCTAACATGAGGTATTTCTTACCCACCCAGGGACAGCTTTTGGACGTCCCAATCGTCTGGGTCTCCCAATGGAGCGCCGAAGAAGAAGGGAATTTTGTTACTTACCGTAAATTCCTTTTCTTCTAGCTCCTATTGGGAGACCCAGCACCCGCCCTGTTGTCCTTCGGGATTTTTGGTTGTTTTCGGGTACACATGTTGTTCATGTTGAATGGTTTTCAGTTCTCCGATGTTACTTCGGAGTGAATTTGTTTAAACCAGTTATTGGCTTTCCTCCTTCTTGCTTTTGCACTAAAACTGGTGAGCCAGTGATCCCACTGGGGGTGTATAGCCAGAAGGGGAGGGGCCTTACACTTTTTAGTGTAATGCTTTGTGTGGCCTCCGGAGGCAGTAGCTATACACCCAATCGTCTGGGTCTCCCAATAGGAGCTAGAAGAAAAGGAATTTACGGTAAGTAACAAAATTCCCTTCTCTAATAGCAGTGTCTGTTTCATTGAAGCAGCAATGCCATCTGCGACTAAACATCCTCTTTGGAACAAGCAAAATAGCAAGTTCTTCCACTCCTTTATGAGAATGCCAGGAGTTAAATCATCAGATTCATTTTTTTAGTCACTGTAAATGGGTGATAAAGCAATATCTTCAATTCAGCCACCAATATCCATTGTCCTTCATTTAGTGTTACCTGAGGGTTGGCTATATCTACAAGACAGGGTTTCAGCT
Source organism: Anomaloglossus baeobatrachus (assembly GCF_048569485.1). Taxonomy (NCBI): domain Eukaryota; kingdom Metazoa; phylum Chordata; class Amphibia; order Anura; family Aromobatidae; genus Anomaloglossus; species Anomaloglossus baeobatrachus. The sequence continues at coordinate 551,639,876 of NC_134353.1, read as the reverse complement.
CAAGCAATCGCTCAGTCATTAATTAAATGCTGCCTCATAAAGTAAGATGATTGCAGGCATTCTTTGTATCTTTGTTTCTTTATCGTTCCTATGGGAGACCCAGACCATGGGTGTATAGCTACTGCCTCCGGAGGACACACAAAGTTACTACACTCAAAACGTGTAGCTCCTCCCTCCCAGTATATACACCCCCTGCTAGCCAGTCCTAGCCAGTTTTCAAGCTTTGTGTCAGGAGGATCACACACACACATGCATCCTTTTTTGATTTTCATTTTTTCTACAGATTTGGAAGAAAAGCGGGTCCACTGGACCCCCGGCATGTCCCTTCACACCCCCCTGGCGGCGGTGCTGTTAAGGTTGATTCAGGGCAAGAGCCCTTCATGCCGCGCTCCTTCACCATCCCATGCTGGGGCTCTGGCTTGAAGTGGGAGCCAACACGGTTCTCACTGCTTTGCAGGAGACCGGCCTCCATCCGCAGCCCTTTGACAGGACCCTGCTGGACGGAGCACTGGACCCCCACCCCACCCAGGGACTGGACCCTGCGTCTCAAAGCTAAGTATAGAGACGTTATTCAGAGGGTCCTTCTGCAATGTGGGGCACTTTATTAGGGGGACAGTGTTTGACTTTGATAATGCTGCTTTTACTGTGTTTCCGGCCGGTTCCACTGTTTTTTTTCTGTGTACCGCGCCGATGATGCCTGATTTTCGGCCGCATGTTTAACTCTAGGCCCCGGCTTCAGCCGCGGCCTAGTTTCGTCTCGTTCCCCTGCATGTCAGTCATGCAGGGGGACGCTGCAGCGCCGCCCAACCGCCGCTCTGCACAGGGGAGGACACTCCTTGTTGAGGAGATGATTCCCTCCCCTGTACATTTCTTAGCCCTCCGATTCCCGCTCCTGGGTTAACCCCCGCCCTCCCCCCTCACTCTAGCGCCATTTTCTCAGCGTTCTTAGTACGCTGATCGGCGCTGGCTGCTCTGCAGTGCAGAGGGAGTGAATATCTGGCTGGGGGTCCAGGCTTGGAACCTGGGGGGGCACTCACAATAGCGGCCTGACAAGTCACAACCTCTGGTTGTGCACTTTTATATACTATCAGGGCATTGTGAAGGAGTTAATTCTTTATTATAGAACCTCCTCCTCAGCAGCATGTCTCACTAGGAGCAAAGCTCCAAGGCTGTACACTACATGTTCTGCATGTAGGCTCATATTGCCTGAACCGGCACATACTGTAATGGTTCTTAGGTGGTGGTGCCTCAGTCTGGAGTCTCCCCAGGCTGAACCCCTGTCTTGTGTTTTCTAGACATTCTAGTCAGAGCCCCCCACCTCTGCAGCAGGTCTCACAGAGCGAGGCTGCAGGCTGTTTTTTATTATCCACTGCTGGTAGTCTCGTACGGCTGTACCGAGCTCATAACCGCTGTGGCCCCTCAGCTTGGAGGCTCATGCATGGTCCCTCCAGCTGCTCCGGGTTCGGTGGCTGACCCCTGGGGGAATCTCTTTTTCCAGGGGTCGGCTGTCCCGGCATCCGCTGAGCATGCAACCCCCTTCTCAGGGCGTTTTCTGCTTGCTCAGCAAAGCTCACAGACCCCGTCCTCCTGTAGGGAGACGCAGGGTCCCCTGTCCTCCCCGTCCCACAGCTCCGATACGAGCTGACTCACTGGACGAGGAGGATGTCTCTATCAGGGGCTCGGACGCTGCTTTACGTACTTTGATCCGTCCGTAGATGACGGGGATGCGAATGATTAGATTGCGTCCATTATACTTGTATTGGACCTCCATCCGCCTGTATCAGGGGAGTATTCCCCGCTGGCAAAAAGGCATCAGTATACCTTTAACAAGACGAGGAGTGTGTTCCTTAACCACTCCAGTTTTCAGCCCGCTGCGTCCAAGCCCGCAGCCTGTCCTGCAGATCCCACAGCGGGGTTCTGCTGCCTGTCTCCCCCTCCCATCAGTGGTGGTCAAGGCAGGGCCGTATTTGCCACTAGGCACCCGTGGTCCCGTGCCTAGGGCGGCACGTTGCGGGGGGCGGCACTTTATGGCAGCAAAAAAAAAAAAAATTTTTATAATTTTTTTTTTTTTTTTTTTACATCCCCGCCCCCCGTCCCTCCCTCCGTTACACTCGGCTGTGTTCCGGGGGGGGGGGGGCACTTCTGCTGTCTATTTCAATACATTGCGGGCACCAGGCATAGTGAGCTGACTAACCCCGGAAGTTCCATGGCCTGCACTTCCGGGGTCAGAGGCGCGCGGGCGCAACATTCAGCTGACTGCCCCGTGCTGCAGCGTCCAATGCTGCAGATGACACACGCCGTGGAGGAGGACGCGTCTGAAGCTGGAGCCAGCCAGAAGAGGAGCCAGCCAGAGCAGGGCAGCGGGCACCGGAGCAGGTAAGGCAGAGGCAGAGCCTAGAATGTATGGGCTCCTTACAGGTTAGTTGATGATCGTTGCAAATTGCGATGCCTCTTTTTGTCCACTGTAATCATGCAAGGGGAGGCTGGGGGGAGAGAGGCTGAGGCTGGGGGAGGCTGGGAAGAGAGGGAGGCTGGGAAGAGAGAGAGGCTGGGGGGAGGCTGGGAAGAGAGAGAGGCTGAGGGGAGGCTGGGAAGAGAGAGAGGCTGGGGGGAGGCTGGGAAGAGAGAGAGAGAGGCTGAGGCTGGGAAGAGAGAGAGAGGCTGGGAAGAGAGAGGCTGAGGGGAGGCTGGGAAGAGAGAGAGAGGCTGAGGCTGGGAAGAGAGAGAGACTGAGACTGGGGGGAGGCTGGGAAGAGAGAGAGGCTGAGGCTGGGGGAGGCTGGGAAGAGAAAGAGGCTGGGAAGAGAAAGAGGCTTAGGCTGGGGGGAGGCTGGGAAGAGAGAGGCTGAGGCTGGGAAGAGAGGCTGAGGCTGGGGGGAGAGAGGCTGAGGCTGGGGGGGAGGCTGGGGGGAGAGAGAGGCTAAGGCTGGGGGGAGAGAGGCTGGGGGGAGAGAGAGGCTGAGGCTGGGGGGAGAGAGAGGCTGAAGCTGGGGGGGAGGCTGGGAGAAGAGAGGCTGATGCTGAGGGAGTCTGGGAGGGGGAGGCTGATGCTGAGGGAGGCTGATGCTGAGGGAGGCTGGGAGGGGGAGGGTGAGGCTTGGAGGAGGGAAGCTGATGCTGAGGGAGACTTGGAGGAGGGAGGGAGGAGGGAGGCTGATGCTGGGGGAGGCTGGGAGGAGGGAGGCTGATGCTGGGGGAGGCTGGGAGGAGGGAGGCTGATGCTGGGGGAGGTTGGGAGGAGGGAGGCTGAGGCTAGGGGAGGCTGGGAGGAGGGAGGCTGAGGCTAGGGGAGGCTGGGAGGAGGGAGGCTGATGCTGGGGGAGGTTGGGAGGAGGGAGGCTGAGGCTAGGGGAGGCTGGGAGGAGGGAGGCTGAAGCTGGGGAAGGCTGGGAGGAGGGAGGCTGAGGCTGGGGGAGGCTGGGAGGCTGAGCCTGGGAGGAGGGAGGCTGGGAGGAGGGAGGCTGGGAGGAGGGAGGCTGGGAGGGGGAAGGTGAGGCTTGGAGGAGGGAGGCTGATGCTGGGGGAGGCTGGGAGGAGGAAGGCTGATGCTGGGGGAGGCTGGGAGGAGGAAGGCTGATGCTGGGGGAGGCTGGGAGGAGGGAGGCTGATGCTGGGGGAGGCTGGGAGGAGGGAGGCTGATGCTTGGGGAGGTTGGGAGGAGGGAGGCTGAGGCTAGGGGAGGCTGGGAGGAGGGAGGCTGAAGCTGGGGAAGGCTGGGAGGAGGGAGGCTGAGGCTGGGGGATGCTGAGGCTGGGGGAGGCTGGGAGGAGGGAGGCTGAGGCTGGGAGGAGGGAGGCTGAGGCTGGGAGGGGGAAGGTCAGGCTGGGAGGAGGGAGGCTGATGCTGGGGGAGGCTGGGAGGAGGGAGGCTGATGCTGGGAGCAGGGAGGCTGATGCTGGGGGAGGCTGGGAGGAGAGCGGCTGATGCTGGAGGAGGCTGATGCTGGGGGAGGCTGGGAGGAGAGAGGCTGATGCTGGAGGAGGCTGATGCTGGGGGAGGCTGGGAGGAGAGAGGCTGATGCTGGAGGAGGCTGATGCTGGGGGAGGCTGGGAGGAGAGAGGCTGATGCTGGAGGAGGCTGATGCTGGGGGAGGCTGGGAGGAGAGAGGCTGATGCTGGGGGAGGCTGGGAGGAGAGAGGCTGATGCTGGAGGAGGCTGATGCTGGGGGAGGCTGGGAGGAGAGAGGCTGATGCTGGAGGAGGCTCATGCTGGGGGAGGCTGGGAGGAGAGAGGCTGATGCTGGAGGAGGCTCATGCTGGGGGAGACTGGGAGGAGAGAGGCTGATGCTGGAGGAGGCTCATGCTGGGGGAGGCTGGGAGGAGAGAGGCTGATGCTGGGGGAGGCTGGGAGGAGAGAGGCTGATGCTGGGGGAAGCTGGGGGAGAGAGGCTGAAGCTGGGGGAGGCTGGGGGGAGAGAGAGGCTGATGCTGGGGGAGAGGCTGCTGGTGAAGGCGGGAGAGAGCGGCTGCTGCTGGGGGAATGGGAGAGAGGGGCCAATGCTAGAGACAGAGGACAAGGGTTGAGGGATAGAGCAATGACAATATCGATGGGGGGGAGTGTAAGGGCTCAGAATAAGAGGGGGCCAGCATTGGGAGCTCATTATGGAGAAGGGGCAGCATGTCTGGGCTCAGTATGGAGTGGAACAATGTAGGGGAGTCAATATCAAGAGTGGGGTAGTGTGTGTGGGGGGGGGTCTCAGCATAAGCGTTAGTGTGGTGGTCTTAGGATGAATGGGGCAGCATGGAGGTGACATTATGGAAAAGAGGAAGGCAGCATTAGGAGCTCATGGAGAGGGGCAGCATGCACGGGACACTGAGGAGGGGGCAGCATGCATGGGACATTGTGAGGAGGGGGCAGCATGCATGGGACACTGTGAGGAGGGGGCAGCATGCATGGGACACTGTGAGGAGGGGGCAGCATGCATGGGACACTGTGAGGAGGGGGCAGCATGCATGGGACACTGTGAGGAGGGGGCAGCATGCATGGGACACTGTGAGGAGGGGGCAGCATGCATGGGACACTGTGAGGAGGGGGCAGCATGCATGGGACACTGTGAGGAGGGGGCAGCATGCATGGGACACTGTGAGGAGGGGGCAGCATGCATGGGACACTGTGAGGGGGCAGCATGCATGGGACACTGTGAGGAGGGGGCAGCATGCATGGGACATTGTGAGGAGGGGGCAGCATGCATGGGACACTGTGAGGAGGGGGCAGCATGATGTGAGGACAGTGTGCAGATCATATTTCATAATTGAGGAAGGTGTGGTGGGTATAATTTATAAGGGAGGGTAGTGTGTAGTTTATTAGGGGCAGTGTGACAGTCACAGTATATAAGTGGGGACGGTGGGAATATTTTGTACTCATGCTATGTTTTGATGTGCCCGTGGTGATTCCCATTGGGGGGGGGGGTTAGTGCCCTTCGTTTCTCATTGATACTTTTTCAAGTGTTTTACAGAGTAGATCTGCCTTAAACAGATGTCGTGTGCGAAAACTCAGTTTTACGTTGTCAATAAGGGGTGCGACCACTTAAAGTGCCTAGGGCAGCACGAAGGCAAAATACAGCCCTGGGTCAAGGAGTGTACTCATTCGCCAAGCGTGGCCACTCTGGTGTCCAGACTTTCAGCCCGGATAGTTGTATCAGTGGCTGACTGCACCTCTATAAGGATCCCACGGTACATTAATTTTGTACTGGACCTCAATCCGCCGGAGTTACCTTATCTAGGTGAACACAACGTGTGTTCCTTAACCACTCCAGTTTTCAGGCCCCTGTGACCAGCCCAGGGTCCGCTCTGACAGTCGCTTCCCATGAAGCGTGATTCTGAGGACTGGGTTTCCCCCGTCCACCAATGGTGGTCAAGAGGTGGGCTCATTCACCTCAGGTGGCTCAGCCCGGACCGTTATGTCAGTGGCTGATGGCTCCTCAGAGGAGATGCATTCCCTCACAGGGACTCTATGCCCAAGACGGTTGCCTGAACTTCCAGACTTCAGTCTTTCCATCCTCTGCCAAGTCTGCCATGCTGGACACCGCACAGCGGTGGTTTTGGCTACTTTCCTCGCTATCCGCAGGTGTGGCTTCGGCAATGGAAGGCAGATGCCTCTATAGAGGTTCCTTGCTGGGCTCTCCTTTGGTGGGACCAGTCTCTTCGGAACCAACTAGATGAAATTTAGGAAGCTCTCGGCGACGAGAGTTCTTCCTTGCCACAAACCTAAACCAGGGCAGGAATCAGTTGAGGTTTCGGTGGTTTCCGTTCCTCCTTCTGATCGTCCTCTAGCTCGGCCTTAGTTCATAGAACCAAATGGCTTGAAGCTGCGTCTTCAGAAGACCGCAGGAGATGCTACCACGGAGTCAGCTTCCTCCGAGCTATCTGGCCACGCCAACCACCTCCTTGGTCGGTGGCAGGCTCTCTCCACTTGGCGACGTATGGTTCTACCACGTCTCCGTTCAGTGGGGGCGAGTTTATATCTCCCATGGCTACAGGATGGAATTATGTCCACCCGCCAAACAGATTTTTTCTGTCAACTCCTCCCGGCTCCAAGGCCGCCGCCTTCTCACAGGCCGTGGCATTTCTTGCAGGCCAACGGAGTAATTGTTCCGGTTCCCGACTGGGAACGGTTCTGAGATTTTTGCTTAAATCTATTTCTAGTCCCCGAAGAGGGCGGTGCCTTCCGACCTGGATCTTTAGCTTTTCAAGCATGGTCAGGTGTGGCGTTTTCACATGGAGTCTCGGTCTTGTTCCGTGTGTTTTTCACCGGATCAATCAAGAACCCAAGGAGATTCCCTAGCAGCCATCGGCATCAGGGATGCCTTTCGGCAAGGGTCAATCGCAGTTTCACACCAGCGTTGACTACGTTTTGCCATCGGAGTGGTCCAATTCGTGGCTCTTCCCTTGGGGTTAGCCACGGCCCCTCGAGTATTCTCCTTGGGGCTGCTGTGATTAGGGTCCTGCACCCCTAGGGATTGGCAGTGATCGTTTGCCCTGGACGGTTTTCTTCTCGGGGTTTCATCCAGTGCAGACTCTTAGTAGAGTACTTCGCTTACTCTCGCCACTCTAATCTATTCGGGTGGCTTGTCATTCTGTCCAGGTCCACTCTGACTTCGCACCAGAGGTTTTCAGGGACGCAATTCGAGACTCTGTCGGCACTTGTGAAGCTGCTCTTAGTCGATCAGTAGTCCCTCCGCTGGCGGTCGACGTCGTTCTATCAGACACCAAATAAGGTGCTGGTCAGACGGTGGCGTCAATGGAAGCGATTCCTTGCCCAGTTTCTCCTGCGTCCTCTGAGACTGGAGGGTTTCCGCTGTACACGCTTACCTCCCTCCTTCTCGGAGTGGTGGCTTCGCCACTGACCAGGGGCTCGTTGCAGTGGTGGTTTCGGCCACTCTGTCTCAGGGATGCTCCTTCCTGGCCCCATCCCGGGTGATCCTCACCAGGGTGCTGGTCTTTCCGCCTTGGGAGCAGTATATCTCCACCGTGGAGCGCAGGGCGCTTGGACTCTGTCCGAATCAGCCCTCTGGTTCAATGTGCTGGAAATCAGAGCTGTATTTCTAGCTCTCTAAGCCTTCACCATCTGTTGGCGGCTAGGCACATTCGAGTCCAGTCGGACAACGTGACAGCGTTTTCCTACATCAACTTCCAGGGCGGGACATTCAGCCGTCTGGCAATCTTGGCGGCTCATCATTCTTCAGTGGACAAGGGACTCCTAGTCCACCATATCCGCAGCCCACATCCTAGATGTGAAAACTGAGAGGCAGACTATTTCAGCTGTCCAACCGTGGTCCACAATCCTCAGGTTTTGCGGTAGGCACACTGGTTCATGTTTGATCCCAGCTTCGTCTCTACCTCTTGCCCAGAGTCCTGCGCAAGATCAGTTAAGGGGGCCGTCGGGTCATTCTCATTCTCCAGACTGACCCAGGCAGGCTTGGTACCCTGACCTGCTCCTTCTGTCCGTTGGGTTGCCATGGCATCTTCCGGACCGTTCAGACCTTTTCTCAAAAGGGTCCGTTTTTTCCGTCAGAATTCTGGATTCTCAGATTGACGGCGTAGCTCTTGAGTCCTGGATCTTGGCGACTTCTGGTATCCTTCCTGAAGTCATCTCCGCTATGACTCGAGCTTCAAAGTGTCCTTTGACCTTTTTAGCTTTGCCGACCCTCCTGTCTCTTTCACAGTCCGGTTTACAGCTAGGACTATCCCTCATTAAGGGACAGGTCTCGGCTCTGTCAGTATGTGCCAGCGGCGTATCGTCCGGCTGGCTCCGGTGCGCTCCTTTCAGGGCGCATCTCACATTATTCCGCCTCTCCTGCGGCCTATGGAGCCCTGGGACCTTAATCCGGTCCTCTCGGTTCCCGGAAACCCCCCTTTGCGCCTCTTAGGGAGGTTTCTTTGTTTCATCTTTCACAGAAAGTAGTCTTCTAGTGGCTATAATTTCCCGCCAGAGAGTTCTGGCTGTACTCTCTCGGAGTCACCCCCTTCTTGGCCTTTTGCATCAAGACAAGGTGGTCTCCGTCCGACTCCGGACTTTTTTCCCTGAGGTGGTTACTGCTTCCACCTTATCCGGGGCAATTTTCCTGCCTTCCTTTTGTCCGGCTCCTGTTCATCGCTTGAGAAAGCGTTGCATATCCTGGATCTGGTGCGGGCGCTCCGGATCTATGTGTCTTGCACCGCCGTTATTAGGCAGTGCACCTCTCTCTGGTGCTGACCGCTAGTCAGCGTAGCGGTCTCTCGGCATCTAAGCCGACCCTGGTTCGTTGGCTTAGGTCGGCCATTTCCGAGGCCCAACAAGTGTACTCAAGTGCCTTCCCCGCCGGGGATCAGAGCACATTTGATCAGACCTGTCGGTGCCTTTTGGGCTTTCAGGCTCCAGGCTACGGCTCAGTAGGTCTGTCAGACTGCAGCTCGAATTAGTCTGCATACTTTTTTCGAAGCTCTATCCAAGGCATGCTTATGCTTTGGCAGACGCGGGCTTAGGCAGACGCATCTTTCAGGCGTCTGTCGCCCATTTGTGAAGTTAGGTTTTGCCTGCTTCTCAGTCGTCTGTTTATTCCCACCCATGGACTGCTTTGGAACGTCCCATGGTCTGGGTCTCCCATAGGAACGATAAAGAAAAAGAGAATTTTGTTTACTTACCGTAAATTCTTTTTCTTATAGTTCCGTCATGGGAGACCCAGCACCCTCCCTATTGCCTGTTGGCAGGTTTCTTGTTCCGGTGTCTTCACCGGCTGTTATTGTTGTAGACAGAGGTTCCGGTTCTTCCGGTTTTTACTCTGTCTCTTCTTGTGGGTGGATGTCCTCCTTCAGCTTTTGCACTAAACTGGCTAGGACTGGCTAGCAGGGGGTGTATATACTGGGAGGGAGGAGCTACACGTTTTGAGTGTAGTAACTTTGTGTGTCCTCCGGAGGCAGTAGCTATACACCCATGGTCTGGGTCTCCCATGACGGAACTATAAGAAAAAGAATTTACGGTAAGTAAACAAAATTCTCTTTTTTTACCCTTATCTTTGGAGGACGCGCTTCACTACTTATATCATACAGCTGAAGTGCAGCACAGATTCATCTCAACTAAAAGCCTAGATCCTTTGATGAGGAATAGAACAGACATTTATTACATTTCATAACTTTCCCAAATACTTGTGAAAAATATTATTCACATATTGCATTGAACTACTGTACCCAAATTATATATTTTTTTTGTCGGAGTCGGTCCATTTTATATCGACTCCGACTTCACAGCCTTGGTTGAGAAGCAAAACGTCACATACATGTTTTGCAAACATTTAATTTCTTGTTGGTTTTCCAACATTTCTGCTGGCCTCAGGGTAGTAAAGTCTGGATGCAATGCAATGAGGTGCTTAGTAATAAAAGGCTCTGTGTCATTGTAGAAAATAACATTATGGTTGATTTCCAGGACATGAGGATTGCGTTCGAGGGCTGGCAACGCTGAACGAGGCGGAATTTCTCTCTTGCGCCAATGATGCCAGTATACGAAGATGGCTTATTACCGGAGAGTGCCTGCAGATCTACTATGGCCACACCAATTATATCTATAGCATATGTCTCTTTCCAGGTTCTCAAGGTAGGAAAATGAGATGTAGACATGTTTACAGAGTCTAAACTACAAATGTGACAGCCCATGTTCCTCAGTATCTAGTCAGCAATCCCCCAGATACATAAAATGTTTGGTCAACCCCACGATGTGCATTCAGTTACTTACGAGACCCAAGAAATTAGCAATATCAGGATTCCTAATCATGTTAGTTGTTTTCTACTCACTGATTGCACCTCAGTTTTCACATCAAAGATGACCACAGCAGTACAATTAGTTCCCGCCCTGACCAGGAGCCAAAGCTACAAGGTATCTGACATAGAAGCAAAGACAATGTCGTTGGTAATGCTACCCACGGCTTATATCATCACTGCCTCGCATTCAATTACACAGCCGGTCATGCGCCCTGTGTTTGTGCCATCTAGTTGCTAAGACAATTTTAAGACTCTATAAACCTTTCCAGCAAAGGCCTTATTAATTATAAAAGAGGCTTCTAGTACACGATTGCCAGTCAGTGGGCCCCTGCATCTGCCTCCTGCGTCTCCCACTATAACATATCAACTTTACCACTTTTTGTTGTATTTTATTTATAGAAGGTAATGTGACCCTCCTTCCCCCCCAAAAAAAAGAACAACCCACAATTCTGGCATTTCATTTTTTCTTCTTTGCGCAACATTTATTGATTAGGTCACTTCATCTTATATTTGATAGATCAGGCTTTTACAGACAGGGTGATATCGAAAGTGTGTGTGTGTGTGTGTGTGAGTGATAGAGAGATATATAGATATATATATAGTTTTTTTTTTTCTTCAATTTTCTTTGAGGAAAGCGGAGTGATTCCATTCTGTTTTTATACTGTATTTCAGTACATCACTATCTAATGTAAATCACATTCTCCTACAAGAATTGGTATACCAGTAATGCGGCACGGTGGGACGATAAGGCCATGTGCCCACTGGAGAAAATACTTGCGGATTTTGCCGCGGAAAACCTGCGAATTTTCAGGATTTTCCAGACAAATCCGCAGGTTTACGCAAGTACAGAGAAAGTCGGTGAGGGGAGGAGGGGGAAGGAGCGATGGAATCCAGCACCAACAAAAATGATTTATATAAAAATCAAAAATGTATTTGAACATATAAGTTAAAAATGAGAAAGCCACTAAGGGAAAGGAAAAGACATCATTTACATCCTTACGCGTTTCAGACACTGGGTTAAAAACATGTCCTTAATCATAGGACGATAAGGCCATGTGCCCACAGGAAAAAATACCTGCGGATTTTGCCGCGGAAAACCTGCGGATTTTCGGGATTTTCCAGACAAATCCGCAGATTTACGCAAGGACAGACACTCACCATGTTATCCTATGGGATTTGGGGAGTGTTGTATCAATGCTGCGGTATGTGTGGCTGCGTAAAATGCTACGGATTTCCCGCAGCCGCACGTAACTGCATGTCAATTATTCATGCGGATCTCTATACTTACTTGATTGACGACACTGGAGACTCTTCCTTCGGTATAGAAGAGTGGGACGGAGCCAGGAGCAGGCTACAAGAGGTGGGTGGGGCCTGCACGAGCTGCGGTCATGTGACCCCCCCGAGCTCCAGCCATCTGACAGCCGGAGCTCATCCAGGAGCCGGCCGGAAACCAAGTTAATGTGCGATACAGGTAAGTATGAACTCACCGATCACTCCAGCACTTGTTCTGCATTGAGGATGCAGTGTCCAAGCTATGGTATTGTATCCTCAATGCAGAATGCCCGCAGCATATCCGCAGGACCTGCGCACCAAAAACGCAGCACAACTCCGACAAAGTTGTGCTGCGGATTTCTGGGCGCTCCTGCAGGACACATATATTCGCAGGACACTCTCCCCATGGGCACATGGCCTGGTTACACGGTACGGTATATCGTGCGATATGTCGTCAGGGTCACGGACTTCGTGACGCACATCCAGCATCGTTAGAGATGTTGTACTGTGTGACACCTCCGAACAACTGTTAACGAGCAAAAATACTCACCTTATCGTTGCTCGTTGACACTTTGTTCATTTCCATACTGTCGTTCCTCCTTTTGTGCTCCGGTTGTTCATCGTTCCCGAGGCAGCACACATCACTACGTGTGACACCCTGGGAACGACGAACACAGCTTACCTGCATCCCGCTGGCAATGAGGAAGGAAGGAGGTGGGCGGGATGTTACATCCCCCTCATCTCCGCCCCTCCGCTTCTATTGGACGGCTGCTGTGTGACGTCGCTGTGACGCCGAACGTCTCTCCCCCTTCAGGAAGAGGATGTTCACCACCCACAGCGACGTTGTTAGGGAGGTAAGTACGTGTGACGGGGTTTAACGACTTTGTGTGCCAGAGGCAATGAATTGCCCGCGACGCACAAACGACGGTGGCGGGTGCTATCGCTCATGCGATCGCACGATAAATCATTGCATGTAACGCCGCCTTTAGAGTTGCTGCGCTCAAACAATATATTGACAATGACGTCTGACTGGTTACCAGTAGTGATCGGAGCTCAGGTTCATCCACTGCTGTTAGGGACCGATGCCGGCTGTGTAATATAGTCCGCTCCTTAGCCCGCTCTGCACTTGCAGACCCCGCGCAGACATGCATTTAGGTCCATATACCTCAGGGGGTTTGGGATATGTTTATCTTGTGAAATGCTTTTCCTAATTGATTCCTCTTCAATCTGTAGCCATATTCAGACATGGCTCTCAGCACTGTGGCTTATTAAAATGACCTAAGTAAATGTTGAAAGTACTAAATTTGAATGAATGAATGAATCTAAACAACGTTCTGTGCTTTCCTACTAAATATTACAAGGTGGAATTTTAATATGTGTAATTTATTTTAGACTTTGTGACCACGGGTGAGGACAGATCAGTGCGGATCTGGAGTAAAGGAGAGTGCACCCAGACAATCTGCCTACCTGCCCAGTCAGTGTGGTGCTGCTGTGTCCTGGAAAATGAAGACATTGTCGTAGGATCAAGGTATATATACAACAGACGTCCCCTGTAATTCTATCAGTGATGTAGAGACCGCATCAAGCCTCGATATCATGTTGATGTACGAACACTACAAATGGGATGATCCTTATTCCCAAGAAAATGCAAATGAGAGAGCTGGCTTCTGTATGAAATAATGATCACCTTGCTTTACTATCTCATTACATATACAGAAACTGCTTCTCGGGGAAGTCGTCAAAAATGGCCGACATCACATATTTCCAGTTGCAACTCGTTCTAGGCGTGTATTAGAACAGATGGCCTGATCACACTACACAAGTCTCTAAGAAATGTTAAAGCAAATTGCTGTCAAGATGAGGGGCATAAATGAGCGTGATGCACTCCGCCCCCCCCAGGTTTACAACTGAGCACTGCTCAGTCAGCCTAGAAGATTTCTTATTTTAATCCTGCTATAACCCTGTTTTGTGCACAGCTATAAACTTATTCTGCTCAGTCAGCTCTATGTGCGTTGCTATAAATAAAAGTGCTTCTCAATAAATTAGAATATCATCAAAAAGTTAATTTATTTCAGAAATTCAGTACAAAAAGGGAAACGCATATATTATATAGTTATTACAAACAGAGGGATCTATTTCATTTGTTTTTTTGTTAATGTTGAGGATTATGGCTTACAGCCAATGAATACCCAAAATGAATTCTCAGAAAATTAGAATAATTACCACAAAACACCTGCAAAGGCTTTCTAAGCGTTTAAAATGGTCCCTTAGTCTGGTTCAGTAGGCTACACAATCATGGGGAAGACTGCTGACTTGACACATGTGCAGAAGTCAGTCATTGACACACTCCACAAGGAGGGTAAACCACAAAAGGTCATTGCTAAAGAAGCTGGCTGTTCCCAGAGTGCTGTATCTAAGCATATTAATGTAAAGTTGAGTGGAAGGAAAAAGTGTGGTAGAAAAAGGTGCATAAGCAACTGGGATAACTGCAGCCTTGATAAGATTATTAAGAAAAGGTCATTAAAAAATTTGGGGGAGATCACAAGGAGTGAACTGCTGCTGGACTCAGTGCTTCAAGAGCCACCACACACAGAGGTATCCAGGATATGGGCTGCAACAGTTAAATTCCTTGTGTCAAGCCACTCATGACCAATAGACAATGCCAGAAATGTCTTACCTGGGCCAAGGAGAAAAAGAACTGGACTGTTGCTCGGTGGTCCTAGATGTTAATTTCAGATGAAAGTAAATTTAGCATTTCATTTGGAAATCGCGGTCCCAGAGTCTGGAGGAAGAGTGGAGAGGCCACAATCCAAGCTGCTTGAGGTCTAGTGTGAAGTTTCCACAATCAGTGATGGTTTGGGGAGCCATGTCATCTGCTGCTGTAGGTCCACTGTGTTTTATCAAGACAAAAGTCAGCGCTGCCGTCTACCAGCAAATATTAGAGCACTTCATGCTTCCCTCTGCCAACAAGCTTTTTGGAGATGGAAATTTCATTTTCCAGCAGGACTTGGCACCTAACCACACTGCCAAAAGTACCAATACCTGGTTTAATAACCAAAGTATCACTGTGCTTGATTGGTCAACAAACTCCCCTAACCTAAACCCCATAGAGAGTCTATGGGGTATTGTCAAGAGGAAGATGAGACACCAGACCCAACAATGCAGACAAACTGAAGTCTTCTATCAAAGCAATCTGAGCTTCCATAACACCTCAGCAGTGCCACAGGCTGATCACCTCCATGACACGCCACATTGATGCAGTAATTCATAAAAAAGGAGCCCCGACCAAGTATTGAGGGCATTTACTGTACAGACTTTTCAGTAGGCCAACATTTCTGAGTGTAAAACCATTTTATCAATTGGCCTAATAATAATCTAATTTTCTGAGATAATGAATTTGGGTTTTCATTGGCTGTAAGCCATAATCATCAACATTAACAGAAATAGACACTTGAAATATATCCCTCTGTGTGTAATGACTCTCTATATAATATGTGTTTCCCTTTTTGCATTGAATTAGTGAAATAAATTAATTTTTTGATGATATTCTAATTTATTGAGATGCACTTGTATGTTAGGTTTATAACTAACCAGGCCTGAAGTAGGAGAAAAAGTCTGTTCTTCTCAGTCAGCCAAGAAGTGTTTTTTTTCTCTTCCGCTTCAGTCCTGCTTTGTACCCAGCTGTAAACCTGTGGGGCTGAGTGAGAAGATTAGTTGCGCTTACTCATTCTGTTCCTCTGCTTCACAGGAACATAGGGGTACTTCTCACATAGCGAGATCGCTACTGAGTCACGGTTTTTGTGACGCACCAGTGACCTCATTAGCGATCTTTCTGTGTGTGACACTGAGCAGCGATGCGGCCCCTGCTGTGAGATCACTGATCGTTACACACAGTGCTGGTTCATTTTTTGGACGTTTCTCTCCTGCTGTGAAGCACACATCGCTGTGTGTGACAGCGAGAGAGCAACGATCTGAATGTGCAGGAGCCGGCGTCTAGCAGCCTGCGGTAAGCTGTAACCAAGCTAAATATCGGGTAAGCAAGGGAAGCCCTTTCTTAGTTACTCGATATTTACCTTGGTTACTAGCGTCCGACGCTCTCAGACTGCCAATGCCGGCTCCCTGCACACGTAGCTGGAGTACACATCAGGTAAATAAGCACAGCGGTTTGCTTATTAACCCGATGTGTACTCTAGCTAGGAGTGCAGGGAGCCAGCGCTAAGCTGTATGCGCTGGTAACATGGGTAAATATCGGGTAGCCAAGCGCTTGGTTACCCCGATATTTACCTTAGTTACCAAGCGTAGCATCGCTTCCACGCGCCGCTGGGGGCTGGTCACTAATCGCTGGTGAGATCTGCCTGATAGCTCACCAGCGACCATGTAGCGACGCACCAGCGATCGCTGGTGGGATCGCTGGAGTGTCGCTAAAGTGTGACGGTACCCTTACTCTAACATCACTTTAAGGCCTGTTTCAGACGTCAGTGATTCTGGTACATATGTGCTAGTTTTTATATGTACCAGAATCACTGACATATGCAGACCCATTATAATCAATGGGTCTGCTCACACATCAGTGATTTCTCACTGACCGTGTCTCCATGCAGCGTACACGCATGTCCGTGATTGCCGCACAGAGACATGTCCATTTTTTTCTGGCATCACTGATGTCCCACGGATTACACTGTGGTGTGGTCCGTGAAACACTCACCAGAAAAACATGGTCATTGAAAATAAAAAGCATTTTTAACTCGCCTTCTTCAGCGCTGCTTGTCTCCCGCCTCTGCTGGCTGCTGCTTCAGAGCTGGCTGCTTAGGCCTCTTTCACACATCGTTTTTTCTTTATCGCTCCTAATTGGGAGACCCAGACAATTGGGTGTATAGCTACTGCCTCCGGAGGCCACACAAAGCACTACACTTAAAAGTGTAAGGCCCCTCCCCTTCTGCCTATACACCCCCCGTGGGATCACGGGCTCCTCAGTTTTCATGCTTTGTGCGAAGGAGGTCAGACATCCACGCATAGCTCCACTGTTTAGTCAGCAGCAGCTGCTGACTATGTCGGATGGAAGAAAAGAGGGCCCATACTAGGGCCCCCAGCATGCTCCCTTCTCACCCCACTTTTGTCGGCGGTGTTTGTTAAGGTTGAGGTACCCATTGCGGGTACGGAGGCTGGAGCCCACATGCTGCGTCCTTCCCCATCCCCCTTAGGGCTCTGGGTGAAGTGGGATTTTACCGGTCTCCAGGCACTGAGACCGTGCTCCATCCACAGCCGCTGGGGAATCTGCTGGATATGGAGCTGAGTATCGTCAGGGACATGGCCCTGCTACGTCAAGGTACTCTGTGTCCCCGTACAGACCGCACGCAGACACACTGCAGCATTGCTGGGTGTGTTAGTGCGCCGGGGACAACAGCGCTGCGCGCTTGTGCCACTACTCACTACAGCTCTGCTGAGTGAGTTAATGTATTGGGAACTGCCACGCCGGCCGCTGCTGTCAGTTTACGCTGCGGCGCGGCTGGGACTTGTGGTGCGCCGGGGACTTCCGCGCTGGCCGTGCATATATGACGGCCGCGCTTATTACTCGAGTCCCCGGCTTTTGCGGCCTAGTTTCGCTTCGTTCCCGCCCCCAGGCCTGCCAGTCAGGGGAAGGGCGGGACGCTGTACAGAACATCAGCGCAGAGGGCTGGAGTCTACTTTACATACTCCAGCCCTCACACTGGGCACAGTGGGACGCCAGTTTCCCGCACTTTGTCTGAGGCACGCCCACGGTCCGCCCCTCTTCACAGAACGCCGGCAGCCATTCCTGTGTGCAGTCTGAGCTGGAGAGGGGAGACAAGTTCTGGGAGACCCAGACACGGGATTCTGGCGACCACACACCCGCGTTTGCGCGGGCGGTAAGCGGCACCTCTGGTGCTGACCCCACTAGTGCCGAAGTGTACATTTGTATTTTTATGCTTGCATGCTATACATTGCACTGTACGGTCGCTGGTGATTCTTGGCTATATACCCTCCTAGATTACTCAGAGGAGACAACAGCATGTCATCCGCAAAAAGCAAGGGTGCCAAGGCACAGGCTTTCTATGCTGCTTGTACCGCATGTGAGGCTACTCTACCGGCAGGTTCCACTAACCCCCATTGTGTGCAGTGCTCGGCCCCTGTGGCACTTGCTCGGCCGGGGCCTCTGCTAGAGGTGACCCAGGGAGAACCACCTGTGAATACTGTCCAGGTGACGGGGACGGAGTTTGCAGTTTTTGCGGATAGATTGTCTGTGACTATGACTAAAATTCTAGAAACTTTGCAGTCTAGACCAGTAACTCAGACCATGGGCACTGTTAAATCATTGCTCCCTGGTCCCCCTCAGTTGGAACAGCTCCGGGCTCCGGGGGTGTCCCATGCATCCCAGGGTGAAGGCTCTGACACGGACGACAGTCCCAGACAGCCTAAGCGAGCTCGCTATGAGCGGCCCTCGACTTCATCACACTGGTCAGGGTCCCAGCAGGAGGACTCTCTGTATGATGAGGCGGAGGTAGCTGATCAGGATTCTGATCCTGAGACCGCTCTCAATCTGGATACTCCTGATGGTGACGCCATAGTGAATGATCTTATAGCGTCCATCAATAGAATGTTGGATATTTCTCCCCCAGCTCCTCCAGTGGAGGAGTCAGCTTCACAGCAGGAGAAATTCCATTTCAGGTATCCCAAGCGTAAATTAAGTACTTTTCTGGACCACTCTGACTTTAGAGAGTCAGTCCAGAAACACCACGCTTATCCAGATAAGCGTTTCTCCAAACGGCTTAAGGATACACGTTATCCCTTTCCCCCTGACGTGGTCAAGGGCTGGACCCAGTGTCCCAAGGTGGATCCTCCAATCTCCAGGCTTGCGGCTAGATCCATAGTTGCAGTGGAAGATGGGGCTTCACTTAAAGATGCCACTGACAGACAGATGGAGCTCTGGTTGAAATCCATCTATGAAGCTATCGGCGCGTCGTTTGCTCCAGCATTCGCAGCCGTATGGGCACTCCAAGCTATTTCAGCTGGTCTTACACAGATTGACACGGTCACACGTACATCTGTTCCGCAGGTGGCATCCTTAACCTCTCAAATGTCTGCATTTGCGTCTTACGCGATTAATGCGGTCCTGGACTCTACGAGCCGTACGGCAGTGGCGTCCGCCAACTCCGTGGTTTTACGCAGAGCCTTGTGGTTAAGGGAATGGAAGGCAGATTCTGCTTCCAAAAAGTGCTTAACAAGTTTGCCATTTTCTGGTGACCGACTGTTTGGTGAGCGTTTGGATGAAATCATTAAACAGTCCAAGGGTAGGATTCATCCTTACCTCAGCCCAGACAAAACAAACCCCAACAGAGGAGGGGACAGTCGGGGTTTCGGTCCTTTCGAGGCTCGGGCAGGTCCCGATTCTCCTCGTCCAAAAGGACTCAAAAGGATCAGAGGAGCTCAGATTCTTGGCGGGCTCAGTCACGCCCCAAAAAAGACAGCCGGAAGACCCGCTACCAAGGCGGCTTCCTCATGACTTTCGGCCTCCTCTCTCCGCATCCTCGGTCGGTGGCAGGCTCTTCCGCTTTGGCGACATTTGGCTGCCACAGGTCAAAGACCGTTGGGTGAGAGACATTCTGTCTCACGGGTACAGGATAGAGTTCAGTTCTCGTCCTCCAACTCGATTCTTCAGAACTTCTCCACCTCCCGACCGAGCCGATGCTCTTCTGCAAGCGGTGTGCACGCTAAAGGCAGAAGGAGTGGTGACCCCTGTTCCTCTTCAGGAGCAAGGTCACGGTTTTTACTCCAATTTGTTTGTGGTGCCAAAAAAGGACGGGTCTTTCCGTCCCGTTCTGGATCTAAAACTGCTCAACAAGCACGTGAAAACCAGGCGGTTCCGGATGGAATCCCTCCGCTCCGTCATCGCCTCAATGTCTCAAGGAGATTTCCTAGCATCAATAGACATCAAGGATGCTTATCTCCACGTGCCGATTGCTCCAGAGCATCAGCGTTTTGTACGCTTCGTTATAGGAGACGAACACCTTCAGTTCGTAGCTCTGCCTTTCGGGCTGGCGACAGCCCCACGGGTCTTCACCAAGGTCATGGCAGCAGTAGTAGCAGTCCTGCACTCTCAAGGTCACTCTGTGATCCCGTATTTGGACGATCTACTGGTCAAGGCACCCTCTCAAGAGACATGCCAACACAGCCTGAACGTTGTGCTGGAGACTCTCCAGAGTTTCGGGTGGATCATCAACTTTTCAAAGTCAAATCTGACCCCGACCCAATCGCTAACATATCTTGGCATGGAGTTTCATACTCTCTCAGCGATAGTGAAGCTTCCGCTGGACAAACAGCGTTCACTACAGACAGGGGTGCAATCTCTCCTTCAAGGCCAGTCACACCCCTTGAGACGCCTCATGCACTTCCTAGGGAAGATGGTAGCAACAATGGAGGCAGTCCCTTTCGCGCAGTTTCATCTGCGTCCACTACATTGGGACATTCTCCGCCAATGGGACGGGAAGTCGACATCCCTCGACAGCAACGTCTCTCTTTCTCAGGCGGCCAAGGATTCTCTTCGGTGGTGGCTTCTTCCCACCTCATTGTCAAAAGGAAAGTCCTTTCTACCCCCATCCTGGGCGGTGGTTACGACAGACGCGAGTCTTTCAGGGTGGGGAGCAGTTTTTCTCCACCACAGGGCTCAAGGTACGTGGACTCAGCAAGAGTCCACCCTTCAGATCAATGTTCTGGAAATCAGAGCAGTGTATCTTGCCCTACAAGCCTTCCAGCAGTGGCTGGAAGGCAAGCAAATCCGAATTCAGTCGGACAACTCCACAGCGGTGGCATACATCAACCACCAAGGAGGAACACGCAGTCGGCAAGCCTTCCAGGAAGTCCGGCGGATTCTGACGTGGGTGGAAGACATGGCATCCACCATATCCGCAGTTCACATCCCAGGCGTGGAAAACTGGGAAGCAGACTTCCTCAGTCGCCAGGGTATGGACGCAGGGGAATGGTCTCTTCACCCGGACGTGTTTCAGGAGATCTGTCGCCGCTGGGGGATGCCGGACGTCGACCTAATGGCGTCCCGGCACAACAACAAGGTCCCGGCTTTCATGGCACGGTCTCACGATCACCGAGCTCTGGCGGCGGACGCCTTAGTTCAAGATTGGTCGCAGTTCCGGCTACCTTATGTGTTCCCACCTCTGGCACTGTTACCCAGAGTGCTGCGCAAGATCAGGTCCGACTGCCGCCGCGCCATCCTCGTCGCTCCAGACTGGCCGAGGAGGTCGTGGTATCCGGATCTCTGGCACCTCACGGTAGGCCAACCGTGGGCACTTCCAGACCGACCAGACTTGTTGTCCCAAGGGCCGTTTTTCCATCGGAATTCTGCGGCCCTGAACCTGACTGTGTGGCCATTGAGTCCTGGATCCTAGCGTCTTCAGGATTATCTCAAGAGGTCATTGCCACCATGAGACAGGCTAGAAAACCATCCTCCGCCAAGATCTACCACAGGACGTGGAAGATATTCTTATCTTGGTGCTCTGCTCAGGGAGTCTCTCCCTGGCCATTTCATTGCCTACTCTTCTTTCCTTCCTGCAATCCGGTTTGGAAAAAGGTTTGTCGCTAGGCTCCCTTAAAGGACAAGTATCAGCGCTGTCTGTATTTTTTCAGAAACGCCTAGCACGACTTCCTCAGGTACGCACGTTCCTGCAAGGGGTTTGTCATATCGTCCCTCCTTACAAGCGGCCGTTAGAGCCCTGGGATCTGAACAGGGTTCTAATTGCTCTCCAGAAGCCGCCTTTCGAGCCTATGAGGGATGTTTCCCTTTCTCGCCTGTCACAGAAAGTGGTTTTTCTAGTAGCGGTCACGTCTCTTCGGAGAGTGTCCGAGCTAGCAGCGCTGTCATGCAAATCTCCCTTCCTGGTGTTTCACCAGGACAAGGTGGTTCTGCGCCCGATTCCGGAGTTTCTCCCTAAGGTGGTATCCCCCTTTCATCTCAATCAGGATATCGTCTTACCTTCTTTGTGTCCTCATCCAGTTCATCAATGTGAAAAGGATTTGCATTTGTTGGATCTGGTGAGAGCACTCAGAATCTACATTTCCCGCACGGCGCCTCTGCGCCGCTCGGATGCACTCTTTGTCCTTGTCGCTGGTCAGCGTAAAGGGTCGCAAGCTTCCAAATCCACCCTGGCTCGGTGGATCAAGGAACCAATTCTTGAAGCCTACCGTTCTGCTGGGATTCCGGTTCCCTCAGGGCTGAAGGCCCATTCTACCAGAGCCGTGGGTGCGTCCTGGGCATTACGGCACCAGGCTACGGCTCAGCAGGTGTGCCAGGCGGCTACCTGGTCGAGTCTGCACACTTTTACCAAGCATTATCAGGTGCATACCTACGCTTCGGCGGACGCCAGCCTAGGTAGACAAGTCCTTCAGGCGGCGGTTGCCCACCTGTAGGAAAGGGCTGTTTTTACGGCCCTATCACGAGGTGTTATTTTACCCACCCAGGGACTGCTTTTGGACGTCCCAATTGTCTGGGTCTCCCAATTAGGAGCGATAAAGAAGAAGGGAATTTTGTTTACTTACCGTAAATTCCTTTTCTTCTAGCTCCAATTGGGAGACCCAGCACCCGCCCTGTTTTCTTAGGGATTTTTGTTTTTTCGGGTACAGATGTTGTTCATGTTGAATGGTTTCAGTTCTCCGATGTTTCATCGGATTGAATTTGTTTTTTAAACCAGTTATTGGCTTTCCTCCTTCTTGCTCTTGCACTAAAACTGAGGAGCCCGTGATCCCACGGGGGGTGTATAGGCAGAAGGGGAGGGGCCTTACACTTTTAAGTGTAGTGCTTTGTGTGGCCTCCGGAGGCAGTAGCTATACACCCAATTGTCTGGGTCTCCCAATTGGAGCTAGAAGAAAAGGAATTTACGGTAAGTAAACAAAATTCCCTTCTTTTCCATCAGTTACAATCCGTTTTGTGACTGATGCATCGGATCTGTTGCAGAGTGTGGTAAAACTGATGTGATGGATCCTGTAAAAAAAAAACAAAAAAAAAACGGATCCGTCGTACCACTTTTTTCACTTTTTTTTCTGACCAGAAATGAATTTACATCTCATATGAGTATGCTCGGTTGAAAAAAACGGATACGTCGATGGAATCCGTCATTTTACGGATTGCGACGGATCCTGCGCCCATAGGTTTCTATTATAACAAACGATGGACGCTGACGGATCCGTCGCTGTCCGTTTTTTCGACGTAGACAAAAAATGTTCATGTGGACGTCGGCCAGACAAACATTTTATGACTGATCTGTCACACAACGGATCCGTCACACGACGGATGTAACGTGAGGCTATCTGTCGCAATCCGTCGCTGATACAAGTCATTGAGAAAAAAAATCGGATCCAGCGCTAGATCCGTTTTTTCCACAAAATGACGGATTTTGACTGATGGCAAAAAACTGATGTGTGAAAGAGGCCTTATTCTCATGCATATTCATGTCTGCAGCCACACCTGACCCAGCAGTAGCTGCAGCGGGGGCGGAAACACAGCAGAGCCGAAGAGTTCAGCACCACAGACAGCAGGAGCGGGGACAGGTGAGTTGATCACTATGTGCAATCACGTATGACTGATCATGTCTCACGGATTGCACATGGACAACCCACGTGTGCCATGAATCACGGCACTCGGAGGGACATAAGCGCTTTTAACAACGTCAGTGAAAAACGTCTGTCTGTAGCAGCGTGTCTTCTGTCAACCTGTCCTGATGGCTGTCTTTGATAGTTTGCAGCTGGAAATATGTGAAAACAATAATATTAGTTTACAGGGTCACTCTAGGCAGTCTCTTGCAATTTGTGACCTTCTGGCAGCTCCAGTGTTTTATGAAGTAAGTCAGCGGTCCAAATAAATACAAGTCTGTCAGGCTCTTATAGAAATGCATTGGTCGCTTGTGACGTAACTTCTGACTTCCAGCCAGTCAAAAGATACAGATACAAGATGGGCCAAGGGACTGGAGTGTCGCTGAAAAAACAAAACACTCGAGTGGTACTTTAAAAATATAGCTATTTGTTTCTTTTTTCATTTTTTCATATATCGTATAATATATTGCTGGTTGTTTTGTGCCCAATGAGAAATTTGTTTTGTTACATAAAATGTACTGTTTAACTTTTACTACTTTTTCTCCTGGAGTGGTAGAAAAAAAAACAAAATGTGATTTTTGACTTTTTTTTTTTTTTTTGGGGGGGAGGGGGGGTCTTTGGCATCAACAGCCCTAAATATGCACGTGATGCACGTGTATGATCTCCTCTCCATTCCTGACATGAGATGAGGTCCTGTTTTTGGATTCCAGCGGTGGGAACAAGATGTTGGCCATTTCTTGCGTACCCTATTGATATTCCATAAATGCAAACCACTGATCCCTCATTGTAA
The DNA here is from genome assembly GCF_048569485.1 of Anomaloglossus baeobatrachus. Taxonomy (NCBI): domain Eukaryota; kingdom Metazoa; phylum Chordata; class Amphibia; order Anura; family Aromobatidae; genus Anomaloglossus; species Anomaloglossus baeobatrachus. Next base: position 551,615,969 of record NC_134353.1, on the reverse strand, counting down.
TGCCATGTGTATATTCCATTTCGAAATAAAACATTTAGCATATTTGTAAGGGTGGCAGTCTGCGTATGTCATATAGGGGCATATGTTTACACCGCTGTGCTCAACCACACAACCCGGTGAACCCAGCAGTCAGCAATCGCCCATGATAATCATTTAGGGAAGGATCAATAGTAATGTTGCTGTAAGTTTATATTCTATGTTAATGGCAATGTTTCTGGCTTGTAAATGTGCTGTGTCTGCATTACTTTAGTGATGGCCTTATCCGGGTGTTCACAAAATCCCAGGAACGCACGGCCAGTGCTGAGGAAATCCAGGCTTTTGAAGATGAACTGTCCCAAGCTATTATTGATCCTAAAACTGGTAACCTGGGGGACATTAAACTAGAGGAACTTCCAGGAAAAGAGCATCTCAGTGAACCCGGTAAGTGTGCATATAGCCTTAGTGCAGCATTTTTTGTCAATGGGGCACCCCTACCAACTATATTTTTCAAATGTCCAAAAAGCATAAAATACAATACACACCACTGTTAGGTGTGGTAGTGATATTTAATTAATAGGGATGATCGAATACCACAAATATTCGGCTTTGCGAATATTCAGCGAATAGGTCATCACTATTCGCGAATATTCGATGCGCAATGTAAGTCTATGGGAAACCCGAATAACAACTATTCGGAACTATTCGGGCTTCCCATAGACTTACATTGCGCATCGAATATTCGCATAGCGGTGACCTATTCGTCAGATATTCGCAAAGCCGAATATTTATGGTATTCGATCATCCGTATTAATTAACATTTTACGTTAAAATTGGAAATAGACTTATCATTTCAGTGTACCCCCCTTACCTTGCTTCTTGTGATCAAGCTGGAGAAGGTTTGATCACAAGAGGTAGAAATGGTGCTGGTTTGTAGAAATTGGAAAAAAAGAAGGATTTTCTGATTTTATTGAAGTTTCTGCTGTTCTTCATCCACTATGCAGCAGTGTGGTGTTTTTCCAGTTATTAGCACTTGTAGACCAGACCGGCTCATTTTGCCCATACACTGTCAGGTAGCACATATTTTTCCTAAAATCCTATATTCTCACATGGAATATAGGATTTATTCATGCAGTGATGTGAAATAAATGATGGCAAGCTTTGTACCAATTCCTTTCTTACAGGCACAAAGGAAGGGCAGACTCGTCTGGTGAATGTAGATGGCAAAGTGGAAGCCTACCAGTGGAGTGTTAGCGAAGGACGCTGGCTCAAAATTGGGGATGTGGTTGGCTCTTCTGGAGCTACTCAGCAAACTTCTGGAAAAGTTCTCTATGAAGGAAAAGTATGTAGACATTACTGCTCTGCTACATAAAGTCACGTGATCTTCTGGAATGTAATAAGGTTATCTGAGTAAGGCTAGGTTCACATGAGTGTATTAGGGCCTTCTGAATAAGGCTAGGTTCACATGTGTATTAGGGTCTTCTGAATAAGGCTAGGTTCATATGAGTGTATTAGGGTCATCTGAATAAGGCTAGGTTCACATGTGTATTAGGGTCTTCTGAATAAGGCTAGGTTCAGATGAGTGTATTAGGGTCCTCTGAGTAAGGAGGAGTAGGAGATACGATGTTGTTCCTCGTTCCTGCGGCAGCACACATCGCTGTGTGTGAAGCCGCAGGAGCGAGGAACATCTCCTTACCTGCGTCCACCGGCTACGCGGAAGGAAGGAGGTGGGTGGAATGTTTACGTCCCACTCATCTCCGCCCCTCTGCTTCTATTGGCTGCCTGCCGTGTGACGTCGCTGTGACGCAGCACGACCCGCCCCCTTAGGAAGGAGGCTGATCGCCGGCCACAGCGACGTCGCAGGGCAGGTAAGTGCGTGTGAAGCTGCCGTAGCGATAATGTTTGCTACGGCAGCTATCACAAGATATCACATGTACGTCGGGGGCGGGGACTATCGCGCTCGGCATCACTAGCATCGGCTAGCGATGTCGCAGCGTGCAAAGTACTGCTAAGGCTAGGTTCACTTGAGTGTATTAGGGTCCTCTGAGTAAGGCTAGGTTCACATGAGTGTATTAGGGTCCTCTGAATAAGGCTAGGTTCACATGAGTGTATTAGGGTCCTCTGAGTAAGGCTAGGTTTGCATGTGTATTCGGGTCTTATGAATAATGCTAGGTTCACATGAGTGTATTAACCCCCTTCACGACCGGCCGATTTTTCGCTTTCCGTTTTTTTTTTTCGCCATTCTTTTTCTGAGAGACATAACTTTTTTATTTTTCAGTCAATATGGTCATGGTAGGGCTCATTTTTTGCGGAACGAGCTGTACTTTTAAATGAAACCATCAGTTTTACCATATAGTGTACTGGAAAATGGCAAAAAAATTCCAAATGCAGAAAAATTGCAAAAAAAGTGCGATAGCACTATGGTTTTTGAGATATTTTATTCACTGTGTTCACTATGTGGTAAAACTGATGTGTGGGTGTGATGCCTCAGGTCAGTGCGAGTTCGTAGACACCAAACATGTATAGGTTTACTTTTATATAAGGGGTTAAAAAACAATTGGAAGTTTGTCCGAAAAAAGTGGCGCACGTTTTACGCCATATTCCGTGACTTGTAGCATTCTCATTTTTCGGGATCTATGGCTCAGTGACGGCTTATTTTTTGCGCCTCGAGCTGACGTTTTTAACGGTACCATTTTTGCGCAGATGCTATGTTTTGATCGCCTCTTATTGCATTTTGCGCAAAAGTTGTGGCGACAAAAAAACGTCGTTTTGGCGTTTGGATTTTTTTTTGCCGCTACGCCGTTTACTGACCAGATTAATTGATTTTATATTTTGATTGATCGGGCGTTTCTGAACGCGGCGATACCAAATGTGTGTATATTTTTTATTTTTTTAACCCTTTAATTTTCAATAGGGCGAATGGGGGGTGATTTGAACTTTTAGGTTTTTTGTTTTTTTTTTTTAATTTTTTAAAACTTTTTTTTTTTTACTTTTTTTTTTTATTTTACTAGTCCCCCTAGGGGGCTATTGCGATCAGCAATCCGATCGCTCTGCAGTATCTGCTGATCACAGCTACAAGGCTGTAAACAGCAGACACGCTCTCTTTCTCTTTTGCTGTGCCGCTGGCACAGCGAAAGTGAAAGCAAGTCAGGTGTAGTACAGGAGTCATCACATGACCCTGTGCTACCATGACAACTATCGGAAGTCACGTGATCGCGTCACGTGACTTCCGGTATCGGGCGGTAAGTAAACGTTTACCGCGATCGCGCTTATAATGGCGCTGTCACATATTGACAGCGCCATATAAGGGGTTAAACGGCACGAGCAGATAATGATTCTGCTCGTGCCTAGCAGGCACACATCTCAGCTGTGAAAATCAGCTGAGATGTGTGCCGATCGCAGCATGATGCTGCCGGCAGACCGCGGGCAGTAACGTTATGACCGCTAGGACGTAATTTTACGGCCCGCGGTCGTTAAGGGGTTAAAAAAAAAAACAACACGTTCAGTTTTTATCCAGACAAAGGGACTTCTGTCATCCGTATGCAATTAGTAAGGCATCCCAATGGCATTCCTTTTTATACATCAGCAGTGAATAAAATTTACCAAAACAAATAGTTTCCAATGTTAAAGGAATAGCTCAGTACTCAAGACAAAACCTTCTCACGCCTTCTGTTTCCCCCAAGTAAAATAATAACACTTAGGGGTACTTTGTACGCTGCGACATCACTAGCCGATGCTAGCGATGCTGAGCAAGATAGTTCCCGCCCCCATCGCAGCTGCGATATCTTGTGATAGCTGCCATAGTGAACATTATCGCTACGGCAGCTTCACATGCACTCACCTGTCCTGCGACGTCGCTCTGGCCGGCGAATCGCCTCCTTCCTAAGGGGGCGGGTCGTGCGGCGTCACAGCGACGTCTCACGACAGGCGGCCAATAGAAGCGGAGGGGCGGAGATGAGCGGGACGTAAACATCCCGCCCACCTCCTTACTTCCACATAGCCGGCGTGAGCCGCGGTGATGCAGGTAAGGAAATGTTCCTTGCTTCTGCGGCTTCTCACACAGTGATGTGTGCTGCCGCAGGGGAACGAGGAACAACATCGTACCGTCACTGCAGGTAAATTATGAAAATGTCGGACACTACACCGATGATACGATTACGACGCTTTTGCGCTCGTTAATCATATCATAAAGGATTTGCACACTACGATATCAACAGCGACGCCGGATGTGCGTCACTTTCGGTTTGACCCCACCAACATCGCACCTGCGATGTCATAGTGTGCAAAGTACCCCTTAGACTCTCCTCCAGTGCCGTTCCAGCGGTGTCGGAAGTACTATCCAGGGGATCAGATGACCTTATGTCATGTGATCCCAGCGGCCAATCAGTGGTCACTTCACTTTCCTATGGACATTATTAGACATACGCAGGAAGTGAGCGCTGCAGCTGGTCTCACTTCTTCCAGATGTCTTGATCTGTCTACATCACACAATACAACTTCGGTGATTGTCTACTTCATATAGTTCTGTAGGTAAGTGGTCCTTGTACATCAGTGGTGTTAGATATCATGTATTGTGACATCTAAACAAATCTGTATTTACCTCTCGTTACAGGAGTATGACTATGTGTTTACGATTGATGTGAATGAAAGCGGACCTTCCTACAAGCTGCCATTTAATGTCAACGAGGACCCATGGCTTGTGGCACACAATTTCCTCCAGAGGAATGATCTCAATCCCATGTTCTTGGATCAAGTGGCGAATTTTATAATAGACAATACTGGAGGACAGATTCTAGCTGCTACAAATACTGGATTTGCCGATCCATTTACTGGTAAATAGTGAAATATGGTTACAGGATAGTCAGATGACTCGTAGCTGAGTGTGGGTGCGCTGGTCTCGTCTCACACAGTGCTCTGTCTTCTTGCGATTTTGTTATTAAAGGGGTTGGCCACCTTGCCAATACTTTTATTTTTACTGGTCATCATTTGGATAGGGGGGTGAAGCTGTAAAACTCAGCTGCAGGTGCCATAGAAGTGACGGCGCTGCTGTGTTTCGGGAACTTCCGGCTGGTGTCACATTTCCAATGATCAGATATCTATGGCCTATCCTAGTGACAGGCCATCACTAAAAGAGTAATAGCTAGCCCCTTTAAGGAAAGTAGTTGGATTTTCAGAGGTATTTCTATAATATATAAAGTACAAAGGCCTAAATCTAAAAATATGTGAAAGCCCTTCCTCTATAGAAAATGTAGACTCCATATATTCCCTTTAGTATAGATCTAAGTTGAATTCATAGGAATAATTAGCTATTCTGGAAAATATGTGGTTGGCTTTGATGTTTAATTTTACAAAAAATTACATTTGTGAAAAGTGTCCCCCATTAGAGGTGCAGTACCAAACATTTTTTGGACTGTATATATCTTTAGGATAAAAACAGCAGCACAGTGGAGTATTAGCTTCAAGCTCGTTCTCATTGGTTTGAGGACCACTCAATATAATAGAATAGAAACGTGTGTGTGCGTGTGTGTATGCATACGGTAATTGATCAACCCATCTGAATGCAATGTTTCTTTTCCAGATAAAATAAAATCTGCTGATTCTTTTGTAGGTGGAGGTCGTTATATCCCTGGAAGTTCATCCTCTATTCCTTCTGGTGCAGATCCATTCACAGGCAAGTTTCTGACAGATGTATAGCATTAGCAATCACCAAATACACAGGATGGGAGACAACTTGTTAATCATTGGTGTACAACACCTTGGACCTGTAAGGATTAGGCTGCTTTCACACCTCCGGTTTTTGCTATGCGGCACAATCCGTCACTTTGCAGGAAAAACGCAACAGTTTTTTTTTGCTGCCAGTTGCGTTTTTCCTGCATAGACTTTAATTAGTGCCGCATTGTGCCGCATGGCCTTGCGTTTGGTCCGGTTTTTGCCGCATGCGGCAGATTTAGCCGATGCGGCGGCCGGATGGAACGTTGCCTGGCACGTTTTTTGTGCGGCAAAAAAAACCGCATCGCGCCGCATCCGGTCGATGCGTCGCTTTTCTCAATGCATTCCTATGGATGCCGGATGTGGCAAAAAACGCATCCGGCCGCCGCATGCGGTTTTTGCCACTGCGCATGCTCAGTAGCATGCCGCAAGCGGCAAAAACCGGACGTGCCACATGTAAAAAACTTATGCAAAGGATGCGGTGTTTTCACCGCATCCGTTGCATAGGTTTCACAGCCGGATTGAGACGCACGGCTCAAACCGGATGTGTGAAAGCAGCCTTAGCAGAACCGGGAATTTTATCCTGTAAATAAACAGAGCAGCATGTTTGACCGCTGAACTCTGCTCTTTTCATCAGCGCCCTAGAGAATGTGTGCTGCCCCAGCAGCAGTCGAACTGCTCGGATCCGGGGTTGCTGTGGCTCGAGGGTCTCCGGACCCGGGGGCTTGCGGCCACTTCAAATGTAAGGGGATATTTACAGGGGATGAATGTTCGTGACCCCACCTGCAGGTTGTGGTAAGGGGGAGTACCGCCGCTGCCGATGGGAGTCCTGGGGCAGATGGTATGGGGCAGCCAGGTGTCAGTCCCTCCGCAGGTAGGGAAGGCCCCGGATAGTAGGGATTTGGTGAATGGGTGGCTTGGCCTTGGGAAGGCAGGGTGCAGGGGTCAGATTACTCACTGCGGTAGTCGTGGTGCTGGATCAGGTGGAATAAGCAGACACTCACACAGATGGTAAACCAAAGTCTCTAGGCACCGCAGTCTCTATGGGGGGAGCCCGTCCAGGTCCCGCTCCCACCAGTGTCACTTGGTAAGTCCAGAGCCCTGCCTCTGTGCACAAATTGTTTTACAGTTGTGGTCCCTTGGCTTGAAGCTTTCGGGGCCCCGCTACCCGTGTGTATGGCAGCTGTGCTCTTGATGGCTGGCACTTGGGATTTCAGTGGGTTGTGTATTTTGGAGAACCCTATCCTCTGCATTGTGCTGATACTTCCAATCTTTGAGCTCTTGGGGAAAGTTCATAAAGAGACTATCCTCCACAGGTTAATTATCAGGTTACTTGAAGCTACTCCCCGATCTAGGGTCCTGTACCCTGCCGTGCTCAGTACTGGTAAGGTGGCTGGGCTTTCTGGTACCAATAGTCCTCTCAGACTGCGTCTGTTACACTCCTGTCTAGTGTTCCTAATACCGGTCCCAGACTCCTGTGGTCCCAGACCACCGTCTGTGACCCAACCTGTCGCCTCCCCTGCTCCTCACTCTTTGAGAGCTAACTCTGTTCTCCTTGTCTCCCCTCCCACCAGTCTGCCTGAGACCTAACTGGGCAGCCGTGCTTCAACTGGACCAACCCACTGGTGTGTCTGTCCAGTACTGGTGTGAGGTGTGGTTGGGATTTGTAGTGCGGATGTCAGTAACACTATTGATGGGAACCTGGAACCACAGGAGGGTAGACCCTGCAGTACAGTATGCAGTTCCCTGTAGCACCCGGACGCAGCCAGGGGCGCTACAAATGCATAGAGTGGCAGAGAGGCATTCAAGCATCCGATCTACTGCGCCATTTGGTAACTGGGATAAAATTCCTGCCTATCTGTGTGTCGGATCGGTCAGACCCCATCGATTATTAATTTATCACCCATCCTGTGGACAGGTGATAATTTCTTTTAGCCAGACAACCCTTTTAAGGCAGGTAGTGTTTTATGTACAGCCAAGGTGATTTATAATTTAGCATTTCTTTGTCGCTCCACTGGGAGACCCAGACAATTGGGTGTATAGCTTCTGCCTCCGGAGGCCACACAAAGTATTACACTTTAAAAAGTGTAACCCCTCCCCTCTGCCTATACACCCTCCCGTGCATCACGGGCCCATCAGTTTTATGCTTTGTGTTGAAGGAGGCACACATTCACGCAAGCTCCACATTTTAGTCAGCAGCAGCTGCTGATTGTATCGGATGGAAGAAAAGAGGGCTCCTCACGGGGCCCCCGGCATGCTCCCTTCTCACCCCACTAAGTCGGCGGTGCTGTCAAGGTTGAGGTACCCATTGCGGGTACAAAGGCTGGAGCCACATGCCGTTTTCCTTCCCCATCCCCTAGAGGCTCTGGGAGAAGTGGGATCCTAACCGGTCACCTTTCACTGGGACCGGGCTCCCTCCGCAGCCCCTGGGGGAATCTGACGGACAGGAGACTGAGTATCATCAGGGACAGGCCCTGCATCTAAAAGGTACTCTGTGTCCCCTTGGGGACGGTGCATGGAGCGCCTGTGTTACAACGCTGCAGCGGCTGCTGTTTTTCTGTGACACCGGGACTACCGCGCCGACCGCGCCTGATCGCCGGCCGCGTTATTAAATTTAGTCCCCGGCTTCTGCGGCCTAGTACCATAACTCCCGCCCCCGGGCCTGCCAGTCAGGGGTAAGGGCGGGACGGTCGACTGGACGTCGGCAGTGAGGGCTGGAGCATACTTAGGTGTTCTCCTCCCCCCTCACTGAGCACTGTGGGGCACCAGATTCCCGCACTTTATTAGTCACGCCCACGGCTCCCTCCTCCCCTGAGAACTCTGGCAGCCATTGTTACAATCACTTCTGCCGGTGGAGGATTTCAGAACGAGCTCTGTAGCTCTGGGAGGCCCAGGCTGGGAATCTGGTGGACACACAACCGCTTTGGGCGGTCGGTAAGCCACACCGGTTACCAGGTGCTGGCCCCCCTAGGGTGCCGAAGTGTATATATATATTATATATATATATTGTATACATTTTCTCTGTTCGGCCGCATTATTTTGCTTTTGGCTATATACCCTCACTGATCATTCTCAGAGGAGACTACAGCATTTCGTCCGCAAAGAGCAAGGGTGCCAAGGCACAGGCTTATTTTGCAACCTGTACTTCTTGTGGGGCTATGTTACCTGCAGGTTCCACCTACCCTCACTGTGTGCAATGCTCGGCCCCTGTGGCACTCACTCAGCCGGAGCCTCGGGCACTGGTGGGACCCTCGGCTCAGGTAGAACCGCCGGCTTCCACTGTCCAGGTGGCAGGGACAGAGTTTGCAGTGTTAGTTGAGAAACTCTCTGAGTCGCTTTCACAATCCATGGCTCAGTCTATGGACAAATGGTCTGCTAAGATACTAGAAGCCTTGCAGTCCAGATCGGTAACACAGGCCCAGGGCACTGTGAGTTCATCGCCCCCAGGCCCCTCTCGGTCGGTGCAGCGAAGTGCTCCTGGGGTGACACCCAGGTCCCACGGTGAGGACTCCGACACGGACCGCAGTCCCAGACCGGCTAAGCGGGCTCGCTGGGAACCTTCCCCGACTTCATCACGCTGTTCGGGGTCTCAGCATGAGGACTCTCTGGAGGATGAAGCGGAGGTCGCAGCTCAGGGCTCTGATCCTGACGTTGCTCTCAATCTTGATACACCTGAAGGGGACGCCATAGTAAATGACCTTATAGCGTCCATCAACCAGGTGCTATATCTTTCTCCCCCAACTCCACCTATAGAGGAGTCGGCTTCGCAGCAGGAGAAGCACCAGTTTAGGTTTCCCAAACGTACACGGAGTGCGTTTTTCGATCACTCTAACTTCAGAGATGCTGTCCAGAAGCACAGAGCATTTCCGGACAAGCGCTTTACTAAGCGCCTTAATGACACACGTTACCCCTTCCCCCCTGACGTAGTTAAGGGTTGGGCTCAGTGTCCCAAGGTGGATCCTCCAGTCTCTAGACTGGCGGCTAGATCCGTAGTATCAGTGGCAGATGGTTCATCGCTCAAGTATGCCACTGACAGGCAAATAGAGCTCCTGATGAAATCCATCTATGAAGCCATAGGCGCGTCTTTTGCTCCGGCCTTTGCAGCTGTGTGGGCACTCCAAGCTATCTCAGCTTGTCTGTCTGAGATTAATGCGGTCACACGTACCTCTGCTCCGCAAGTTGTGTCTTTGACTTCTCAGGCGTCAGCCTTTTCGTCCTACGCCATGAACGCCGTCCTGGACTCTGCGAGCCGTACAGCGGTAGCGTCCGCCAATTCGGTGGCAGTCCGCAGGGCCATGTGGCTACGCGAATGGAAGGCAGACTCTGCTTCCAAGAAGTTCTTAACCGGTTTGCCATTTTCTGGCGACCGTTTGTTTGGCGAGCAATTGGACGAAATTATTAAACAATCCAAGGGAAAGGACTCGTCCTTACCCCAGTCCAAACCAAACAGACCTCAGCAACGAAAAATACAACCGAGGTTTCGGTCCTTTCGGCCCTCAGCCAGGTCCCATTCCTCCACGTCCAACAGGTCACAGAAGGGCCAGAGGAACTCTTCTGCATGGCGGTCTAAGTCACGTCCTACAAAGACCGCCGGAGGAACCGCCTCCAAGGCGGCCTCCTCATGACTTTCGGCCTCCCCAAACCGCATCCTCGGTCGGTGGCAGGCTCTCCCGCTTTTGCGACGCCTGGTGGCCACATGTCCAAGACCGATGGGTGAGAGACATTCTGTCTCACGGTTACAGGATAGAGCTCAGTTCTCGTCCTCCGACTCGTTTCTTCAGAACATCTCCGCCCCCCGAGCGAGCCGATGCACTTTTTCAGGCGGTGAACACTCTGAAGGCAGAAGGAGTTTTGATCCCCGTTCCCCTTCAAGAACGCGGTCGCGGTTTTTACTCCAACTTGTTTGTGGTGCCAAAAAGGACGGATCATTCCGTCCCGTTCTGGACCTCAAACTGCTCAACAGACACGTGAGAACCAGACGGTTCCGGATGGAATCTCTCCGCTCTGTCATCGCCTCGATGTCCCAAGGAGACTTCCTAGCATCAATCGACATCAGGGATGCTTATCTCCATGTGCCGATTGCACCAGAGCATCAACGCTTCCTGCGTTTCGCCATCGGGGACGAACACCTTCAGTTCGTGGCACTGCCTTTTCGGCCTGGCGACAGCCCCACGGGTCTTCACCAAGGTCATGGCAGCAGTGGTGGCGGTCCTACACTCTCAGGGCCACTCGGTGATCCCTTACTTAGACGATCTTCTAGTCAAGGCACCCTCCCGGGTGGCATGTCAACACAGCCTGACCATTGCTCTGGAGACTCTCCAGAGGTTCGGGTGGATCATCAATTTCCCAAAGTCAAAATTGACACCGACCCAATCACTGACTTACCTCGGGATGGAGTTTCATACTCTCTCAGCGATAGTGAAGCTTCCGCTGGACAAACAGCGTTCGCTGCAGACAGGGGTGCATTCTCTCCTTCGGGCCCAGTCACACCCCTTGAGGCGCCTCATGCACTTCCTAGGGAAGATGGTGGCAGCAATGGAGGCAGTTCCCTTTGCGCAGTTTCATCTGCGTCCACTTCAATGGGACATTCTCCGCAAATGGGACAGGAGGTCGACGTCCCTAGACAGGAACGTCTCTCTTTCACTGGCAGCCAAAACCTCTCTTCAGTGGTGGCTTCTTCCCACTTCTTTGTCGAAGGGAAAATCCTTTCTGCCCCCATCCTGGGCTGTGGTCACGACGGACGCGAGTCTGTCAGGGTGGGGAGCGGTCTTCCTCCACCACAGGGCTCAGGGAACCTGGACTCCGACAGAGTCCTCCCTTCAGATCAATGTTCTGGAGATAAGGGCAGTGTATCTAGCCCTAAAGGCGTTCCAGCGGTGGCTGGAGGGCAGGCAGATCCGAATACAGTCGGACAACGCCACGGCGGTCGCGTACATCAACCACCAGGGCGGCACACGCAGTCGTCAAGCCTTCCAAGAAGTTCGGCGGATTCTGCTGTGGGCGGAAGCCACAGCCTCCACCATCTCCGCAGTTCACATCCCGGGCGTAGAAAACTGGGAAGCAGACTTTCTCAGTCGCCAGGGCATGGACGCAGGGGAATGGTCTCTTCACCCGGACGTGTTTCAAGAGATCTGTTGCCGCTGGGGAACGCCGGACGTCGACCTCATGGCGTCTCGGCACAACAACAAAGTCCCGGCATTCATGGCACGGTCTCAAGATCACAGAGCTCTGGCGGCGGACGCATTAGTTCAGGATTGGTCGCAGTTTCGACTGCCTTATGTATTTCCTCCTCTGGCACTGCTGCCCAGAGTGTTACGCAAGATCAGGTCCGACTGCCGCCGCGCCATCCTCGTCGCTCCAGACTGGCCGAGGAGGTCGTGGTACCCGGATCTGTGGCACCTCACGGTGGGTCAACCGTGGGCACTCCCAGACCGACCAGACTTGCTGTCTCAAGGGCCATTTTTCCATCTGAATTCTGCGGCCCTCAACCTGACTGTGTGGCCATTGAGTCCTGGCTCCTAGCGTCCTCAGGGTTATCTCAAGATGTCATTGCCACCATGAGACAGGCCAGGAAACCAACGTCCGCCAAGATCTATCACAGGGCTTGGAGGATCTTCTTATCCTGGTGCGCTGATCAGGGTTTTACCCCCTGGCCGTTTGCCTTACCCACTTTTCTTTCTTTCCTTCAATCCGGAATGGACAAGGGTTTGTCTCTCGGCTCTCTCAAGGGACAAGTATCGGCGCTTTCCGTGTTTTTTCAAAAGCGTCTAGCCAGGCTTCCGCAGGTCCGCACGTTCCTGCAGGGAGTTTGCCACATAGTCCCACCTTACAAGCGTCCGCTGGAACCCTGGGATCTTAACAGGGTGCTAACGGCTCTTCAGAAACCACCTTTCGAGCCGATGCGGGATGTCTCTCTATCACGCCTTTCGCAGAAGGTGGCCTTCCTAGTGGCAGTCACATCACTTCGGAGAGTGTCTGAGCTAGCAGCGCTGTCATGCAAAGCCCCCTTCCTGGTGTTTCACCAGGATAAGGTGGTTCTGCGTCCGGTCCCGGAATTTCTCCCTAAGGTGGTATCCCCTTTTCATCTCAATCAGGATATCTCCTTACCTTCTTTTTGCCCTCATCCTGTTCACCAATGTGAAAAGGATTTGCACTTGTTAGATCTGGTGAGAGCACTTCGGCTCTACATTTCTCGCACGGCGCCCCTGCGCCGTTCTGATGCGCTCTTTGTCCTTGTCGCTGGCCAGCGTAAGGGGTCGCAGGCTTCCAAGTCATCCTTGGCTCGGTGGATCAAGGAACCGATTCTTGAAGCCTACCGTTCTTCTGGGCTTCCGATTCCTTCAGGGCTGAAAGCCCATTCTACCAGAGCCGTAGGTGCATCCTGGGCATTGCGGCACCAGGCTACGGCTCAGCAGGTGTGTCAGGCGGCTACCTGGTCGAGTCTGCACACTTTCACGAAACACTATCAGGTGCATGCCTATGCTTCGGCAGATGCCAGCCTAGGTAGGCGAATCCTTCAGGCGGCAGTTGCCCACCTGTAAGAGGGGGCCGTTTTCGGCTCTTTTTATCGAGGTATTCTTTTACCCACCCAGGGACTGCTTTTGGACGTCCCAATTGTCTGGGTCTCCCAATGGAGCGACAAAGAAGAAGGGAATTTTGTTTACTTACCGTAAATTCCTTTTCCTTTTCTTCTAGCTCCTATTGGGAGACCCAGCACCCGCCCCTGTTCCCTTCGGGCTGTTGTTCTTTTGTGTACACATGTTGTTCATGTTGAATTGTTCTTTGGTTCATGGTTTCAGTTCTCCGAACATCCTTCGGATTGAATTAACCTTAGACCAATTTATAAGTTTCCTCCTTCCTGCTTTGGCACCAAAACTGATGGGCCCGTGATGCACGGGAGGGTGTATAGGCAGAGGGGAGGGGTTACACTTTTTAAAGTGTAATACTTTGTGTGGCCTCCGGAGGCAGAAGCTATACACCCAATTGTCTGGGTCTCCCAATAGGAGCTAGAAGAAAAGGAATTTACGGTAAGTAAACAAAATTCCCTTCTTTCCAGTATCAGATTATTTTTTTCTAAAGGAGAGGAATACCAGAAATTCTTAGCAGCAAAATGACGCATCGTGGATCTGGCATCGCTGTTCTGATCAGTTTACTCCAACAGTGAAGTGACCATTGCAGTCACTCACTAACCTAAGCAGTTTTGTGCCATCCACCGGTGAGGTGTACAGTAATAATGAAATATTAACAGGAAAAGGGCATGAGCTTCTGCATAGTCATAATAATCCACATATTCTCCTCTGCAACCATTCTGTATACCCCCTAATTAATCTTTGCTGACAGATTTCCTATGAATCCCATAGAAAAAGCTGGAAGCATTGCATTTGGGAAAGAATATGTCCATCATAAGGCTTCATTGGCTGTACATGTCTGTAATAATATACCATGTGCATAAGGCCTAAAATAAAAATGAAAGTGGGTAAAACTGCATAAAGGTACAAAAGAAGTGCTAACTTTAACATATACAAGTCACACCAGCTGGTCTCACACCATCTGGTCCCTGTTTTCCCCATATCAGTACTCGTCGCTCTCTTTGACCATACCAAGCTTTTTGTATTGCCTTTTTGTGTGCTACAGAGTCTGTGTGTTAAGCCTAAGCCACACGGCGAGAAAATCGGTGCGAGTGGAGTGCGATAAAACAACGCATTCAACTCGGACCAGTATTAGCGTGTGTGTCAGCGCACATGAGCGATTATTTTCTCAGGCCTAATCGGACCGAGAAAACAATCACAGCATGCTGCGATTGTAATGCGAGACTCTTTTCTCTCGCACCCATTCAAGTCTATGGGGCGAGAGAGAAATCGCACTGCAGTCGCGGTACACCGGTGTACCGTGCGTGCACAGCGAAAATCACAATAGCCGGCTACGGAGCCCCTCCTCCATGCCGGCCCGCCTTTCCTCAGCGCTGGCCCTCCCCTCCTCTCCTCAGTGCCAGCCCGCCCCCCTTCCCTTCGCAGCTGAGGTCCACTCGCACAGTCGGACCTCAGTCGCATGGATACTACCATGACACTCGGCTGTGCTGCCAGCGCGAGCCGAGTGTCATGCGAGCATCGCACTAGTGCTCCGTGTGGCCCCGGCCTTACATCACTTTTTGTATTTCTCTTGCTAGGAGCTTTAGAGTCACCACAATAATTACATACCTGAAAGCATATAGTGGTGACAAACTGCATTTATTTTAAAGTGATATTAATTCGATGCACTCCACTTATAAAAACAGGTTTACACACATAACAGAAGGCAAAAGCAATAAACATGACCTAATGAGTGAGGACCCCCTGTCTGTGAGGGCTCATATGGGAAAACTAACCAAATAATGGAGTGGAGTCAGAATTTCACAAACAAGGCAAACATCTGCGGTCATATATAGCAGAGGTGTGGCATCCTGTCTGTTAGTTTTCACACCATCTTGAAAAATAGCATTGAAATAAGCATCTGTATTGTAAAATCACAAAATAAAAACAGAAGCAAAAGATATACACCTATATTTACTTCAAAGCCAGCAACAGGGAACAATCTTTGCCACCTTTACACAAGGAACTGGGACTAGTTAACCTTTTCATCTGGACTGGTCCCAGTAGGTGGATCCGCAATGATATGTGCCTGGCATATATTGTTAATAAGCTATTTATGTGTTTTTGTGAAGACAATGCCCCTTAAAGGGAATTTGTCACTAGGAATTTGCAATGTAAGCTGAGGACAACATGCTGCAAGAGTTAAAGTAAAAACATCTGTTTTTCTCATATATGTCCAAGCTATTGTTTACTCATACTAATGGGTTTATTGCTCCGTGATTAACATTGTTGTGACTCAGTGCCTCATGCATACCCCCTGCTCTGATGACACCTCACAGTCAATGTACAATCTTTATGGAGAGCCTGGTGTGGGCAGAGATAACTTCCAGCTCTGCTGCACTTAATTCTGAGATAAAGTCAGAATGGCTGCACACAGTGATCTAAGATAAAGGTGGTTCGTTTCAGGATCTCTGCCCCTACCATATGCTGCTCTCAGATGAAGCAGCAAAAACCTGGTGACAGATTATTAAAAAGGACCTGCATCAGGGGAAAAGTGACTAGTTATTGCTTTCTTTTATTCCCTCATCTCCAGTGAATATACTTATCCACCATACGATTCCAGAGGTATGGGTCCTTTTTAGTTAGAGCATAGTGTTCCCAGAGGTCAGACCCATATCTGACCAACTTTAAAGGGAGACCTAAAGTAAGGGTGTCACAGGCGTCTATATTCCCATGATCAGTGCCGTAAACAAGTGAAATTGTACCTTCCGTATCCTCCACTTGCTCCATATGAGGCTTGTTAGACGTTGTCATTTCCCAGGGGGGCTCTGAATCCTTTTGAAGAAGGAGGACAGAAGACAGGAGGCTGATTAGGTCTCTTGGGAATAGGAAATTGTGAGAAACTGGTGATGAGGCAGCAACCATATATCAAAGCTTCTCCGGCTTCAAAGAAACCAATTTAGTTCACATTGTGAAAGGTTGCTGCAGGTTAATCTGCGGTTGGCTCTCAGGTAGCGGCGTCCTGTCCTGTTATTTTTGTCTTTGTTATAGTTTGCTTTCTTTTTACTGAATGTGAGCTTTCTGCGCCTCCAGTATACTGTCATTATAGTGATCACTCCTTTATGGTGCGAGAAAATTCCAGTAATTCTGTTTTATCACCCATGGCATTATCCACTGTAGTGTTCAGCACAAGAAATGGTAGAGACTGGTTACGGGGACTTGTTAAAGACACAAAATGCCATCCTGTAATGGGACACTAGAAGGAAGCTCTTCCCTGCTATGACAAGCCTTCTTCATGGAATAAAATACAATGTGTAGTTTGTCCCTCCGGTGCAGTGACGCCTGTCGTGTGACATTTTCATCTACAGGTGGCAGCAGATACACGCCTGGCGCATCTTCAAGCCTTTCTGCTGCAGGGGCAGGAGATCCATTTACAGGTAATTATTAGGAACAGTTTTGTATCATTGTGAGAACCCCCTTCCGTACTGGCCTATATGCATTAGTGTATATGCTGACTTCACAGGGCTTGTCTGGTCTAAAATGACAAATGTGCAGTCACTCTATGCGACTGAAGACTTGTGAACACTCATATTGCGCACATTGCATGCTATGAAGATTCTTCCTGGGAGCGGCGGTCACGTGATCATGAGTATGCGATATGCAGAATCTTGACTAGATTTCCAGCGCGCTCAATGTAAGTGTATTGTGCAAGGCTGCAAACAGCCTTGTCGGATTCTGCCCGGAGCATGCATATCGTATACTCATGATCACCTGACTGCTACTCTCCGCTCACACAGCGGAGAATCCTCACAGCATTCAGTGTGCGCAATGTGAGTATTCACAAGTCTGCAGTCGCGTAGAGTGACTGCAGATTTGTTGTTTTAGACCAGACAACCCCTATTTGATGGAGAAATTTCTGCGTCTTTTGGCAGAAAAAAACGCAACGTAAAATATGTGCACAGACCCCAAGTCTTTCTCTTATATATCATTAATGTGGAAAAATTAATTGGGTTTTACCAAGGCTTTCACAATTATATAACATATTCATAGGATAGGTGATAACTTGCTAATTGATGGTCCTCACCGATCGGCAAACTATTATCCCCATTACAAAATGACATGGCAGGTTGGATGCCTGACTATTGCCCTACTACAGGCTTTATTGGGCTACCAGAAAAAGCCGAGTACAGCACTCGGCGGCCCCTTAGATAGTGAATACAGCATTTGTCAATAATGTACATTCTGACAGATAAGTGCTCTATTCTGCCCCCGATGCAGCTCCCAGCGATTGGACCCCACTAATCAATACCATATCCCTAGTGTTGAGCGGACCTGGACCGGCAAAATCCGGATCCGCGCGGTTTGAGCGGCATATCAGAGTCCAACCCGGACTCCCCTCTCTCTCTCCCCGTCCCTCTCTCTCTCCCCGTCCCTCTCTCTCTCTCCCCGTCCCTCTCTCTCTCTCCCCGTCCCTCTCTCTCTCTCCCCGTCCCTCTCTCTCTCTCCCCGTCCCTCTCTCTCTCCCCGTCCCTCTCTCTCTCCCCGTCCCTCTCTCTCTCTCTCCCCGTCCCTCTCTCTCTCTCTCTCCCCGTCCCTCTCTCTCTCTCTCCCCGTCCCTCTCTCTCTCTCTCCCAGTCCCTCTCTCTCTCTCCCCGTCCCTCTCTCTCTCTCCCCGTCCCTCTCTCTCTCTCCCCGTCCCTCTCTCTCTCTCCCCGTCCCTCTCTCTCTCCCCGTCCCCCTCTCTCTCCCCGTCCCTCTCTCTCCCCGTCCCGGATTCCGCTCCCCATTGACATATATGGTCCCAGATTCCGGATCGGATCCGGACTTCTTTGTCAACCCGCCGCTGATCCGCCGGACCCGGATTATTGGCAGTCCGCTCAACTCTACATATCACCTGTTCTGGTGGTAACACTACTCACAGCATGAAGATCTGGATAAAATAGCTGCCATTTCTGTCTTATGTCCCAGCAAGGCTTATCAAAGATGCTTACATGTTGCTTCCCATTTCTTTCAGGGAGGAATGCCTACAGATCCGTGGCTGCTCAAATTCCAAACACTTACTTTCCTAAGAAGGAGCCTCTCACGTTCGATCAGGCAAACCCGGGACAAATTTGGGGTATTTATTGCCTCTTTTACAGGACCATGTCATGTTGCGCTGTTAGTCAGTGAAGTCATAGGCCTAGCTTCTTGCATTGGCACGTCTCTTAAATTGGTATTCTACATGTGGGCAAATTGATGACCAGACCTCTAAAATACACATGGCTGCTCCTAATGATTGCACCATAAGGGTACGTTCACACATTCAGCTTATGTTGTTTTTAAAGACAAGGGCCATATTTTGATCTGAGAGAAGTAGTAGTCTTGGGCTTTTCTATACAGGTATCTAATGTTTATGATCCATTTATGGCTTTGACTTTAAAAACAAGGATAAGTGACAACTTGGTCATACCTGGGGGTCCCACTATTGGGACTCTCACCGATCCCAAGGACACAGCTCTGAAATGCTCCATTTGAATGGAGGGATGGCACACACCTACACTCTACAGCTCCACTCATTGTGTGCTGCTCACAGCTTTTTTTTCTGTTGGACATCTTTGATCTGACAGTCCCACAGACCATGAATGTTGTGGATTGGAATTCCTGCGCTGTACAGATCTACTCATTGTTTATTGAACATGTCTCCGATATCTTCGTCTCACCGACATTCACTCATTGCCTATTGTACAGACCTCAGACATCTCCGACAGTCTCACAGACAATGAATGGAGGGATGGGTACGCCTTGAATCTACAGCTCCACGCATTGTCTATTGTACAAAGCTCAGTCTCAGACAATGGATGGATGGATTGCTATGCCTATGCTCTACAGTTCCACTCATTGCCTATTGTACAGAGGTCAGACATCTTCAACAGTCTCCCAAATAATGAATGGAGGGATGGGTATGCTTTGGATCTACAGCTCCATACATTGTCTGTACAGAGTTGGACATCTGACAGTCTCAGACAATGGCTTGATAGCCTACGCTTTACAGCTCCTCTCATTGTCTATAGTACAGAGCTTCGACATTTCCAACAGTCTCACAGAAAACGTATATATCGGTGGTGCTCATCAAAGGCCTTGGCTCTATTAAAAAAGAGCACAATGGAGCTATGTTCTTGGGGTCAGTGGGGTTCATGCAGTAGGATAGGTGATACTTTATTGCCAAGTTGGAACAATCCCTTTAAGAGTAAACCAATGATCATTCTCATTTGTTATTATAGTAAACATTCTATTACAGAACCAACATGAATGTCCAGATGGCTATGCTGGTGTATGGCTTTCATGTGACCCAGATTAATTCTACTGTATATGCAACCAGGAACACCAATGGGAAGGGGTAGGCATTCGCTACATGCACCGCCTCCTGCTGTGCTTACACTCGCTCTATACAGTAGAATTCTTGTATTAACCTTTCAGTTGCTGTGATATGTCCAGACATTTGCACATTGAATGTTAGGTCGGTTTTCTTTGTCGCTCCTAATTGGGAGACCCAGACAATTGGGTGTATAGCTATGCCTCCGGAGGCCACACAAAGTATTACACTAAAAGTGTAAAGCCCCTCCCCTTCAGCCTATACACCCCCCGTACTGCTACGGGCTCATCAGTTTTTATGCTTTGTGCGAAGGAGGTCAGACATCCACGCATAGCTCCACAGCTTAGTCAGCAGCAGCTGCTGACTATGTCGGATGGAAGAAAAGAGGGCCCATAACAGGGCTCCCAGCATGCTCCCTTCTCACCCCACTCTTGTCGGCGGTGTTGTTAAGGTTGAGGTATCCATTGCGGGTACGGAGGCTGGAGCCCACATGCTGCTTTCCTTCCCCATCCCTCAATTAGGGCTCTGGGTGAAGTGGGATCCCATCGGTCTCCAGGCACAGGAGACCGTGCTCCATCCACAGCTCCTGAGGACCCTGCTGGATAGGAGCCGAGTATCGTTCAGGGACATGGCCCTGCTACTTGGAGGTACTCTGTGTCCCCGTGGGGACCGCGCACAGCAACACTCCAGCATTGCTGGGTGTGCTAGTGCACCGGGGACAGTAGCGCTGGCTGCATTTGTGCCACTATACACTTCAGCGTCGCTGAGTGTATTTGTGTAGGGGGACTGCCGCGCTGACCGCCGCTGCCATGGTTATCCCTGCGGCGCGGCTGGGACTGTTAGTGCGCCGGGGACTTCCGCGCCGACCGCGCTTATACGGCGGCCGCGCTTATAACTATAGTCCCCGGCTTCTGCGGCCTAGTCTCATTCTTTTCCCGCCCCCAGCCCTGCCAGTCAGGGGAAGGGCGGGACGCTGTACAGGTCGGCAGCACTGAGGGCTGGAGCATGCTTTGCATACTCCACCCCCCTCACTCTGCACAGTGGGGCACCAGTTCCCGCACTTTTCTGGGTCACGCCCACGGCTCCCTCCTCTCCCCAGGACGCTGGCAGCCAGTCCTCTCAGCTCTGCTAACTCTGGAGAGGAGAGACCAGCTCAGAGACCCAGGCAGGAATTCTGGTGCCCACACAAACGCTTTGCGCAGGCGGTAAGCAGCACCTGTGGTGCTGGCCCCACTAGTGCAGAAGTGTATTTATAGTTTATATGATTATAGTCTATACTTTACACTGTAGGGTGCACTGTTGATTTGTGGCTATTTACCCTCCTGTATTGCTCAGAGGAGACAACAGCATGTCGTCCACAAATAGCAAGGGTGCCATGGCACAGACTTACTATGCTGCCTGTGCAGCATGTCCGGCTATACTGCCGGCAGGTTCCACTGACCCTCATTGTGTGCAATGCTCGGCCCCTGTGGCACTTTCTCAGCCGGAGCCTCTGCTAGGGGTGGCCCAGGGAGAACCACCTGTTAACACTGTCCAGGTGACAGGGACGGAGTTTGCAGTTGTTACTGAAAGACTTTCTGAGACTATGGCTAAGATATTAGAAGCCTTGCAGTCCAGGCCGGCATCTCAAGCCAGGGGCACTGTGGTATCATTGTCCCCTGGTTCCCCTCAGTTGGAACAGCAATGTCTTCCCGGGGTGTCTCATGGATCCCAGGGTGAGGTCTCTGACAGATACTCCTGATGGGGACGCCATAGTGAATGATCTTATTGCGTCCATCAATGAAATGTTGAATATTTCTCCCTCAGCTCCTCCAGTGGAGGAGTCAGCTTCTCAGCAGGAGAAATTCCGTTTCAGGTTTCCCAAGCGTACAAAGAGTATGTTTCTGGACCACTCTGACTTCAGAGAGGCAGTCCAGAAACACCGAGCTTATCCAGATAAGCGTTTTTCCAAGCGCCTTAAGGATACACGTTACCCTTTTCCCCCTGACGTGGTCAAGGGCTGGACTCAGTGTCCCAAGGTGGATCCTCCAATCTCCAGACTGGCGGCTAGATCCATAGTTGCAGTGGAAGATGGAGCTTCACTCAAGGATGCCACTGACAGACAGATGGAGCTCTGGTTGAAATCCATCTATGAAGCTATCGGCGCGTCTTTTGCTCCAGCATTCGCAGCCGTATGGGCACTCCAAGCTATCTCAGCTGGTCAGGTGCAAATTGACGCACTCACGTACGTCTGCGCCGCAGGTGGCGTCCATAACCTCTCAAACGTCGGCATTTGCGTCCTACGCTATTAATGCTGTCCTGGACTCTGCAACCCGTACGGCGGTTGCAGCCCCCAATTCGGTGGTAATACGCAGGGCCTTGTGGCTGCGGGAATGGAAGGCAGATTCGGCTTCCAAAAAGTGCTTAACTGGATTGCCATTTTCTGGCGACCGTTTGTTTGGTGAGAGATTGAATGAAATCATCAAACAATCCAAGGGAAAGGAAACATCCTTACCCCAAGCCAAACCAAAAACACCCCAACAGAGGAGGGGACAGTCGAGGTTTCGGTCCTTTCGGGGTGCGGGCAGGTCACAATTCTCCTCGTCCAAAAGGCCTCAGAAGGATCAGAGGAACGCCGACGCATGGCGGTCTAAATCACGCCCTAAAAAGACCGCCGGAGGTGCCGCTACCAAGGCGGCTTCCTCATGACTTACGGCCTCCTCACACCGCATCCTCGGTCGGTGGCAGGCTCTCCCGCTTTTGCGACACCTGGCTGCCACAAGTAAAAGACCGTTGGGTGAGAGACATTTTGTCTCACGGTTACAGGATAGAGTTCAGCTCTCGTCCTCCGACTCGATTCTTCAGAAAGGCTCTTCTGCAGGCGGTGGGCATTCTGAAGGCAGAAGGAGTGGTGGTCCCGGTTCCTCTTCAGCAACAGGGTCACGGTTTCTACTCCAACCTGTTTGTGGTTCCAAAGAAGGACGGGTCCTTCCGTCCTGTTTTGGACCTAAAACTGCTCAACAAACACGTAAGGACCAGGCGGTTCCGGATGGAATCCCTCCGCTCCGTCATCGCCTCAATGTCCCAAGGAGATTTCCTAACATCGATCGATATCAAGGATGCTTATCTCCACGTACCAATTGCTCCAGAGCATCAGCGCTTCTTGCGCTTCGCCATAGGAGACGAACACCTTCAGTTCGCGGCACTGCCGTTCGGCCTGGCGACAGCCCCAAGGGTTTTCACCAAGGTCATGGCTACAGTAGTTGCGGTCCTCCACTCTCAGGGTCACTCAGTGATACCTTACTTAGACGATCTGCTGGTCAAGGCACCCTCTCAAGAGGCATGCCAACACAGCCTCAACGTTACTCTGGAGATTCTCCAGAGTTTCGGGTGGATCATCAATTTTCCAAAGTCAAATCTGACACCGGTCCAATCACTGACATATCTTGGCATGGAGTTTCATACTCTTCCAGCGATAGTGAAGCTTCCGCTGGACAAACAGCGTTCACTACACACAGGGGTACAATCTCTCCTTCAAGGTCGGTCACACCCCTTGAGGCACCTCATGCACTTCCTGGGGAAGATGGTGGCAGCAATGGAAGCAGTCCCTTTCGCGCAGTTTCACCTGCGTCCTCTTCAATGGGACATCCTACGCAAGTGGGACAGGAGGCCGACGTCCCTAGACAGGAACGTCTCCCTCTCTCAAGCAACCAAAGCCTCCCTTCGGTGGTGGCTTCTTCCCTCCTCATTATCGAAAGGGAAATCCTTCCTACCCCCATCCTGGGCGGTGGTCACGACGGACGCGAGCCTGTCAGGGTGGGGAGCAGTTTTTCTCCACCACAGGGCTCAGGGTACGTGGACTCAGCAAGAGTCCTCACTTCAGATCAATGTTCTGGAGATCAGGGCAGTGTATCTTGCCCTAAAAGCGTTCCAGCAGTGGCTGGAAGGCAAGCAGATCCGAATTCAGTCGGACAACTCCACAGCGGTGGCTTACATCAACCACCAAGGTGGGACACGCAGTCGGCAAGCCTTCCAGGAAGTCCGGAGGATTCTGCTGTGGGTGGAAGCCACAGCATCCACCATATCCGCAGTTCACATCCCGGGCGTAGAAAACTGGGAAGCAGACTTTCTCAGTCGCCAGGGCATGGACGCAGGGGAATGTTCCCTTCACCCGGACGTGTTTCAGGAGATCTGTTGCCGCTGGGGGATGCCGGACGTCGACCTAATGGCGTCACGGCACAACAACAAGGTCCCAACATTCATGGCTCGATCTCAAGATCACAGAGCTCTGGCGGCAGACGCCTTAGTTCAGGATTGGTCGCAGTTTCAGCTTCCTTATGTGTTTCTTCCTCTGGCTCTGTTGCCCAGAGTGTTACGCAAGATAAGGGCCGACTGCCGCCGCGCCATCCTCGTCGCTCCAGACTGGCCGAGGAGGTCGTGGTACCCGGATCTGTGGCATCTCACGGTCGGCCAACCGTGGGCACTGCCAGACCGACCAGATTTGCTGTCTCAAGGGCCGTTTTTCCATCTGAATTCTGCGGCCCTCAACCTGACTGTGTGGCCATTGAGTCCTGGATCCTAGCGTCTTCAGGATTATCTCAAGAGGTCATTGCCACTATGAGACAGGCTAGGAAACCAACGTCCGCCAAGATCTACCACAGGACGTGGAAAATATTCCTGTCGTGGTGCTCTGCTCAGGCGTTTTCTCCCTGGCCATTTGCCTTGCCCACTTTTCATCTCAATCAGGACATCTCCTTACCCTCGTTTTGTCCTCATCCAGTTCACCAATGTGAAAGGGATTTGCACTTGTTAGATCTGGTGAGAGCACTCAGACTCTACATTTCTCGTACGGCGCCCCTGCGCCGCTCCGATGCTCTCTTTGTCCTTGTCGCTGGCCAGCGTAAAGGGACACAAGCTTCCAAATCAACCCTGGCTCGGTGGATCAAGGAACCAATTCTCGAAGCTTACTGTTCCTCGGGGCTTCCGGTTCCCTCAGGACTGAAGGCCCATTCTACCAGGGCCGTGGGAGCGTCCTGGGCCTTGCGACACCAGGCTACGGCTCAGCAGATGTGTCAGGCGGCTACCTGGTCGAGCCTGCACACTTTCACGAAACACTATCAGATGCATACCTATGCTTCGGCAGATGCCAGCCTAGGTAGGCGAGTCCTTCAGGCGGCAGTTGCCCACCTGTAGGACGGAGCCGTTACGGCTCTATTATGAGGTATTATTTACCCACCCAGGGACTGCTTTTGGACGCCCAATTGTCTGGGTCTCCCAATTAGGAGCGACAAAGAAGAAGGGAATTTTGTTTACTTACCGTAAATTCCTTTTCTTCTAGCTCCAATTGGGAGACCCAGCACCCGCCCCTGTTTTTTGTATACACATGTTGTTCATGTTAAATGGTTTCAGTTCTCCGATATTCCTTCGGATTGAATTTACTTTAAACCAGTTTATAATTTTTTCCTCCTTCTGGCTTTTGCACCAAAACTGATGAGCCCGTAGCAGTACGGGGGGTGTATAGGCTGAAGGGGAGGGGCTTTACACTTTTAGTGTAATACTTTGTGTGGCCTCCGGAGGCATAGCTATACACCCAATTGTCTGGGTCTCCCAATTGGAGCTAGAAGAAAAGGAATTTACGGTAAGTAAACAAAATTCCCTTCTTCCCCATGTGTTGGTTAATTGTCTTTCATTGGACTAGGTAAAATGAAAGAACTGAACGAGTCTGCTCCAGAAGAATACAGGATGCCTGAAGATGACTTGATCAGACTTGATAAACTGCTGTCCTTAGTTGTTAATACCTCAAGAGAAACGGTCACCGCTCAACAAGTGGACACACTATGGAGGGCGGTCAGATGGCCTGAAGGTACAGTATGTGTGTTCCAAGGAGTAAAGCGGACCATGCAGATAAATGCTGACTATCTATGGTTACGGGGGTATTCTGACTTTATTCCACAGCAGATGTCGGGGCAGGTAGGATGGGGCTATCGCTCCTTATGTTCTTAAGGGAGCTGTGTTCTCTGACAGTGGCTTCTGCCCTCTTCCTAAGCAGTATACATGCTTAGCCGGGACGGGGTTGAGAGGGAGAGCTGTTAGTCGTTCTATATATGACCAGTTTTACTCTGCAGACTAAAGGCCGCTTTACACGCTACGGCATCGCTCAAGCGATCTCGTTGGGGTCACGGAATTTGTGACGCACATCCGGCCGCGTTAGCGATGTCGTTGCGTGTCACACCTATGAGTGATTTTAAATTGTCGCAAAAAACGTGCAAAATCGCTAATCGGTGACATCCCCCCTATTCCCAATTATCGTTGCTGCTTGTTCGATGTTGTTCGTCATTCCTGAGGCAGCACACATCGCTACATGTGACACCGCAGGAACGACTGACATCTCCTTACCTGCATCCACCGGTAATGCGGAAGGAAGGAGGTGGGCGGGATGTTACGTCCCGCTCATCTCCGCCCTTCTGCTTCGATTGGGCGGCCGCTTAGTGAAGTCACTGTGACGCCGAACAAACCGCCCCCTTAGAAAGGAGGCGGTTCGCCGGTCACAACGACGTCGCTAGGCAGGTAAGTAGTGTTACGGGTCCGCGCGATTTTGTACGCCACGGGCAGCGATTTGCCCGTGACGCACAAATGATGGGGGCGGGTACGCACGCTGGCGATATCGGTAACAATATTGCAGCGTGTAAAGCGGCCTTAAGGCTGCATTCACACTTCTGTTGTTTTGCATCAGTCACAATCCGTTTTGTAACTGATGTGACGGATGCGTTGCAGGTTGTTGTACAACTGATGGGATAGATCCGTTAAACTGATCCGTTGTAGCAGTTTGTGCCAGAATCCAGCTGTGGCCGCGGGTAACCTGAGTGATGTCACCCGCTGATTGTGCACCTCACTTCAGTTGCTCCGTGGAGCTCACAGCGAGCGGCGTTGCTCTACAGCCGCTCCTGTCAGTTTCCGATGAAGCAGAGCTGAAAGCATTGTGGGACCTAGCGTGGATTACGCCGGACCTGGAGGGGTATTTCAGGATTAATAAAGTGGTGGAGAGTGTTTGTTGATATTTTTTTTTTTTTATTTCAAATACAGGATTTTTTGGTGTTTGTGTTTATTTATTTTCACTACAGTTTACTGATGGGGGGGTGTCTCATACACTTGCCATCACTAAGCTAGGACTTAGTAGCAGCTATGGGCTGCCATTAACTCCTTTATTCCCCCGATTGTCACCGCACTAGGGCAATTTGGGATGAGCCGGTTAGAGTCCCGGGACTGTCTCATCTAATTGATGTGGCAATTGCGGGCAGCTGCTGGCTGATACTTTTAGGCTGGGGGGCTCCCCATAACATGGGGCTCTCCATCCTGAGAATACCAGCCCTCAGTTGTGTGGCTTTACCTTGGCTGGTATCAAAATTGTGGGGGACCGCACGTTTTTTTTTTGTTTTTTTTTTAAATTATTTATTGTACTGCACGATGCAGACCCGCCCACCGGCGGCTGTGATTGGTTGCATTGAGACAGCGGTCACTCAGCGTGGGGGCGTGTCTGAATGCAAACAATCATAGGCGATGGTGGGCGGGGGAAGCAGGGAATACGAGATTGAATAATGAGCTGCCAGCATTTTCAAAAGCAGGAGAAGCCGCCGGAGCAGTGTGACAGCTGTGCAGCGCCGCATCGGTGATCGGTTAGTGATCGTTGAGGGAGGGAGAGAGAGAGAGATTTTCTAACCAGTAAGGAATTTACACATCTGAGCATGCTCTGTTGCTAAAAGACGGAACAGTCGCCGGAATCTATCATTTGACAGATTGGACGGATTCAGGCGCCCATAGCCTTCCATTATAACCAACAACTGATGCCGACGGAATCCTGCGCACTGTGTTTTTTTCGACACTAGAAAAAAACATTACATTCTGTGTTGTTTCCGCCCGGCGGTCAGTCATTTCATGACTGATCAGTCGCAATCTGTCATTAAGAAAAGTCTATGGTGAAAAAAACAGAATCATGCAAAATATTTTGCAGGACACCGTATTTCCTCAAGGCGATGGATTGTGACTGATGCAAAACAACGGAAGTGTGAAAGCAGCCTTACCCGTTCACTACCTTTTTGATTTTTTTCCTTCCCTTCTTCCAAGAACCATAAAGATTTTTTTTTCTGCCCCTAATGCCATATTGTACTTTTGAATGGCGACATTCATTTTTATCATGTGATGCACTGGAAAGCAGGAAAAAAAAAACTCCCAAGAATTCAGAAACGTAAGAAAAAAAATTCACTTTTGCCGCTATTTTTCAAGACCCGTAACATTATTTTTTTCAGAAACTGGGGCTCAGTGATAGCTTATTTTTTGCACTCTTAGGCCGGTTCCTCACATTCTTGCCACGATGCCATTGTACTGTAATGGAGTGTGACAGATCTGGCAAAGCGGCGAAATACTGGATGTGTGATACTGGCCTTAGCTGACATTTTACTTACACTATTTTGGGGTAGATATAATGTTTTGATTGCCTTTTATTGCAATGTTGCGGCGACCCAAAAAAAACCCCGTAATTTTGGAGTTTTGTTTTTTTTTTGCCATTATGCTTTTTACGGACTGGATTAATTTATGATATTTTCATACATCGGACTTCTACAAACTCAGCATTACCAATACAGTGGAACCTCGCTTAACGAGTAACCCACTTAACAAGAATTTCGCTTAACAAGCAAAGCTTTCTGTAAATTTGTAACTCTGTTTACGAGAAAGCTTTGCTGTACGAGCAAAATCCTCACCGCACACTTCCGGTTCTGTACATCCACCGCGCTCTGACCCGCTCTTGCAGTCCACACAAACACACATATGCACGCATAAACACACACAAACACGCACGCACGCATACACACATACAGTATTATGCTAACCTTATCTTCCATTCCATCGCCGGCCTCCTGGGTCTTGTAGTTCGCCGGTGGATCGCGACGAGGGAGGAATCCACCTGCACGTGTTAAATCCCGATGTTGGAGATTAACAGCGGGACATAACTGGTTACCAGCTGTGGGCAGATTTCCGATCCACCTGCGGCTGTTAGAGGCACATGGCTAATCAGATCAACTGACATGTACGCCAAGCCCCTCATCAAAGGGAGGCACACGTACATGCATGTCAAAGGTTGTCTAGGGGTTAAAGCGGACTTATTTCATGTCATTAAATTCACTTAAATTTCCTATATTACAATTTTTATTAAAAATATATTAGTAATCTTGTAATTTTCATTGGCCACTGGGGCTTTTTTTTTTTTTTTTAGAACCATACTTTGTCTTTTCAGGAAGAGATTTCAGCAAGGCTGCATATTATCAGCAGAGGCACGATTACACTGACATTTGACATCTCTAAACACATCTGGTAACATGGGATCCACCAATCACAATATGTGATGTCACAGCTGAACCTGCTCCCCTTCCTTCACAATGACCTTTGCACACGCTCATTAGATGCTTTACTACAAAAGATAGGGTTGGGGTCTAAGCACTATGGCACTGTACACATGTTTCCTGAAACCGGAAAATCAAAAAAAAAAAAAAAGCCCCAGTAGCCAGTACGAAAATTGCAAGACTTATGGTTTTGTTTTTGTTTTTTTAATACTGATTGTGGTGTGTTAAAAATTGATAAAATGTAAAATAATAAAAAAAACCTGATTTAAACAATAGGTCATGCACTTGTCTTCAGAAGATCTCCATAAATTAGAATATCTTCAAAAAGTTAATTTTAGTAATTCAATACAAAAAGGAAACGCATATATTATATAGTCATTACCGAGTGATCTATTTCATGTGTTTTTCTGTTAATGTTGAGGATTATGGCTTACAGCCAATGAACACCCAAAGTGCATTCTCAGAAAAGTAGAATAATTACCACAAAACACCTGCAAAGGCTTCCTCAGGGTTTAAAATGGTCCCTTAATCTAGTTCAGTAGGCTGAACAATCATGGGGAAGACTGCTGACTTGTCCAGAAGGCAGTCACTGACACACTCCACAAGGAGGGTAAACCACAAAAGGACGTTGCTAAAGAAGCTGGCTGTTACCAGAGTGCTGTATCCAGGCATATTAATGGAAAGTTGAGTGGAAGGAAAAAGTGTGGAAGAAAAAGGTGCACAAGCAACCGGGATAACCGCAGCCTTGATAGAATTGTTAAGAAAAGGCCATTCAAAATATTGGAGGAGATTCACAAAGAGTGAACTGCTGTGGAGCCATCACACACAGACGTATCTAGGACATGGGATACAACTGTCACATTTCTTGTGTCAAGCCACTCATAACCAATAGACAATGCCAGAAATGTCTTACCTGGGCCAAGGAGAAAAAGAACTGGACTGTTCTCAGTGGTCCAAGATGTTGTTTTCAGATGAAAGTAAATTATGCATTTCATTTGGAAATCGCGGTCCCAGAGTCTGGAGGAAGAGTGGAGAGGCCACAATCCAAGCTGCTTGAGGTCTAGTATGAAGTTTCCACAATCAGTGATGGTTTGGGGAGCCATGTCATCTGCTGCTGTAGGGCCACTGTGTTTTATCAAGACCAAAGTCAGCACAGCTTTCTACCAGCAAATATTAGAGCACTTCATGCTTTCCTCTGCCAACAAGCTTTTTGGAGATGGAAATATAATTTTCCAGCAGGACTTGGCAGCTGTCCACACGGCCAAAAGTACCAATACCTGGTTTAATTAATCACAATATCACTGTTCTTAATTGGCCAGCAGACTGGCCTGACCTAAACCCCATAGAGAATCTCTGGGGTATTAAGAGGAAGATGAGAGACACCAGACCCAACAATGCGAATAAGCTGAAGGCTGCTATTAAAGCAACCTGGGCATCCATATCACCTCAGCAGTGCCACAGGCTGATCACCTCCATGACACGCCGCATTGATGCAGTTTAACATTTTTTCAGTTGGTCCTATATAATAATCTAATTTTCTGAGATAATGACTTTTGGGTTTTCATTGGCTGTAAGCCATAATCATCAACAGTAACAGAAATGAACACATGAAATAGATCACTGTGTGTAATGACTATATAATATATACATTTCCCTTTTTGTATTGAATTCCTGAAATAAGTTAATTTTTTGATATTCTAATTTATTAAGATGCATTTGTAGTTTCCCTTTAAAGGGAACCTGTCAGTAGTTTTGGGGCCTATAAGCTGCAGCCACCACCAGTGACCTCTTATATACAGCATTCTACCATGCTGTATATAAGAGCCCAGGCCGCTGTGTAGAAGGTAAAAATCACTTTATAATACTTACCTAAACAGTCGCTGCGGTGGAGTTGGGTCATATGGGCGTCTTCGTGCTCCAGTGCCGGCGCCTCCTCTTTCAGCCATCTTCGTCCTCCTGAAGCCCGTGTGCATGACGCGTCCTATGTCATACACACTCACCGGTCCCACGCAGGCGCACTACAATACTTTGATCTGCCCTGCTTAGGACCTCAATGCCAGCGAATGTGGATGACGTAGGACACGTCATGCACCCTGGCTTTAGAAGAAGGACAACAAAGATGGCCGAAAGAGGAGGCGCTGGTACCCGAGAACAGAGACGCCCATATGCACCAACTCCACCGCAGCGACCATTTAGGTAAGTATTATAAAGTGATTTTCTTCGGCGCTCCATTGGGAGACCCAGAAGATTGGGTGTATAGCACTGCCTCCGGAGGCCACACAAAGCATTACACTAAAAAGTGTAAGGCCCCTCCCCTTCTGGCTATACACCCCCCGTGGGATCACGGGCTGCTCAGTTTTCAAGCTTTGTGCGAAGGAGGTCAGACATCCACGCATAGCTCCACTGTTTAGTCAGCAGTAGCTGCTGACTATATCGGATGGAAGAAAAGAGGGCCCATACTAGGGCCCCCAGCATGCTCCCTTCTCACCCCATTCCTATTGGCGGTGTTTGTTAAGGTTGAGGTACCCATTGTGGGTACGGAGGCTGGAGCCCACATGCTGCTTTCCTTCCCCATCCCCCTGAGGGGCTCTGAGGAAGTGGGATCTTACCGGCCCCCAAGCCCTGAGGCCGGGCTCCATCCACAGACCCGTAGAACCTGCTGGATACGGAGCTGGGTACCGTTCAGGGACAAGGCCCTGCAACATTCAGGTACTCTGTGTCCCCGTATGGACAGGCCGCGCACACTCCAGACTTGCTGGGTGTGCTAGTGCGCCGGGGACAGTAGCGCTGCGCGCTGGGGTTACAGTCACTGCAGTTTCTCTGAGGGACTTTATGTGTTGGGGACTGCCGCGCCGGCCGCCCCTGGAGCGGCGGCGCGGCTGAGACTTGTGGTGCGCCGGGGACTTAGCGCCGACCGTGCTTTTACGACGGCGGCGCTTATAAATCTAGTCCCCGGCTTTTGCGGCCTGGCTCCGCTTCGTTCCCGCCCCCACCCTGTCAATCAGGGCAAGGGAGAGACGCTGTACGATAGTCAGCGCCGAGGGCTGGAGTCTTATTTACATACTCCAGCCCTCTCACTAGGCACAGTGGGACGCAAGTTTCCCGCTTTTCGTCTGGACACACCCAGGGCCCGCCCCTCTCCACAGGACGCCGGCAGCCATTCCTGCATGCAGTCTGGCTGGAGAACGGACACAGGCTCTGGGAGACCCAGACAAGGGATTCCTGGCGACCACACACCCGCGTTAAGCGGGCGGTAAGCAGCACATTAGTGCTGGCCCCACTAGTGCCACAGTGTTATATTGGTGTATTTTTTTCTCTATACCATATATATATATATATATTGCACTGTAAGGTCGCTTCTTGGCTGTATACCCTATATTGCTCTGAGGAGACGACAACATGTCATCCGCAAAACGCAAGGGTGCCAAGACACAGGCTGTATACGCTGCTTGTGCCGCTTGTGGGGCTGATCTACCGGCAGGTTCCAATGACCCCCATTGTGTGCAATGTTCGGTCCCTGTGCCACTTCGTCAGCTGGAGTCTATGGTGGTAGTGGCCCAGGCAGAGTCACCGGTGAACCCTGTCCCGGTGACGGGGACAGAGTTTGCAGTTTTTGCTGACAAGATGTCTGTCACTATGACAAAAATCCTAGAGACCTTGCAGGCCAGGCCAGTTACTCAGACCATGGACACTGCTGCGTCAATGTTCCCCGGTCCCCCTCAGTTGGAGTTAATCCGTGCTTCAAGGGGGTCCCAGGCATCTCAGGCTGAAGGCTCTGACTCAAATGACAGTCCCAGGCAGCCTAAGCGAGCTCGCTGGGAGAGACCCTCCACGTCATCACGCGGATCAGGGTCTCAGCGAGAAGAGTCTCTGCATGATGAGACAGAGGAGGGTGATCAGGAGTCTAATCCTGAGACCGCTCTCAATCTGGATACTCCTGATGGTGACGCCATGGTAAATGACCTTATAGCGGCCATCAATAGACTGTTGGATATTTCTCCCCCAGCCCCTTCAGCAGAAGAGGCAGCTGCACAGCAGCAGAAGTTCCATTTCAGGTATCCCAAGCGTAAACTGAGTACTTTTCTGGACCACGCTGACTTCAGAGAATCAGTCCAGAAACACCATGCTTATCCAGACAAGCGTTTCTCCAAACGTCTTAAGGATACACGTTATCCCTTTCCCCCTGACGTGGTCAAACGCTGGACCCAGTGTCCGAAGGTGGATCCCCCAATCTCCAGGCTTGCGGCTAGATCCATAGTTGCAGTGGAGGATGGGGCTTCACTTAAAGATGTCAATGACAGACAGATGGACCTTTGGTTGAAATCTGTCTATGAAGCTATCGGCGCGTCGTTTGCTCCAGCATTCGCAGCCGTGTGGGCACTCCAAGCTATTTCAGCTGGTCTGGCACAGGTGGACTCTATCATACGTCCAGCAGTGCCGCAAGTGGAGTCCTTAACTTCGCAAATGTCTGCGTTTGCGACCTATGCTATCAATGCTGTCCTGGACTCTACGAGCCGTACCTCAATGGCGTCTGCCAACTCTGTGGTTTTGCGCAGAGCCTTGTGGTTAAACGAATGGAAAGCGGATTCTGCTTCCAAAAAATGTTTAACCAGCTTGCCACTATCTGTAGACAGACTGTTTGGTGAGCAATTGGCTGAAATCATTAAACAGTCCAAGGGTAAAGACTCCTCCTTACCCCAGCCCAGATCAAGCAAACCTCAACAAAGGAGGTGGCAGTCGAGGTTTCGGTCCTTTCGAGGCTCCGGCAAGGCCCAATTCTCCTCGTCCAAAGGGACTCAGAAGGAGCAAAGGAGCTCAGATTCCTGGCGGGCTCACTCACGCCCCAAGAAAGCAACCGGAGGAACCGCTTCCAAGGCGGCTGCCTCATGACTTTCGGCCTCCTCCCTCCGCATCCTCGGTCGGTGGCAGGCTCTCCCGCTTTTGCGACATTTGGCTGCCACAGGTCAAGGACCGGTGGGTAACAGACATTTTGTCTCACGGGTACAGGATAGAGTTCAGTTCTCGTCCTCCGCCTCGGTTCTTCAGAACTTCCCCACATCCCGACCGAGCAGATGCCCTTCTGCAGGCGGTGGGCTCACTAAGAGCAGAAGGAGTGGTGATCCCTGTTCCTCTTCAGGAACAAGGGCAAGGTTTTTACTCCAATCTCTTTGTGGTTCCAAAAAAGGACGGCTCGTTCCGTCCTGTTCTGGACCTAAAGCTGCTCAACAAGCATGTGAACGCCAGGCGGTTCCGGATGGAATCCCTCCGCTCCGTCATTGCCTCAATGTCTCAAGGAGATTTCCTTGCATCAATAGACATCAAAGATGCTTATCTCCACGTGCCGATTGCTACAGAGCACCAACGTTTTCTACGTTTCGTGATAGGACACGAACATCTCCAGTTCGTAGCTCTGCCATTTGGTCTGGCGACAGCCCCCACGGGTTTTCACCAAGGTCATGGCGGCAGTGGTAGCAGTCTTGCACTCCCAGGGACACTCGGTGATCCCTTACTTGGACGATCAACTTTTCAAAGTCAAATCTGTCACCGACTCAATCACTAACGTATCTTGGCATGGAGTTTCATACTCTCTCAGCGATAGTGAAGCTTCCGCTGGACAAGCAGCGGTCACTACAGACAGGGGTACAGTCTCTCCTTCATGGTCAGTCGCACTCCTTAAGGCGCCTCATGCACTTCCTAGGGAAGATGGTGGCAGCAATGGAGGCAGTCCCGTTTGCGCAGTTTCATCTGCGCCCACTTCAATGGGACATTCTCCGCCAATGGGACGGGAAGTCAACTTCCCTGGACAGGAAAGTCTCCCTTTCCCAGACGGCCAAGGACTCTCTGCAATGGTGGCTTCTTCCCACCTCATTATCACAGGGAAGATCATTCCTACCCCCATCCTGGGCAGTGGTCACGACAGACGCCAGTCTGTCAGGGTGGGGAGCAGTTTTTCTCCACCACAGGGCTCAAGGGACGTGGACTCAGCAGGAGTCCACCCTTCAGATCAATGTTCTGGAAATCAGGGCAGTGTATCTTGCCCTACTAGCCTTCCAGCAGTGGCTGGAAGGAAAGCAGATCCGAATTCAGTCGGACAACTCCACAGCGGTGGCATACATCAACCACCAAGGAGGGACACGCAGTCGGCAAGCCTTCCAGGAAGTCCGGCGGATTCTGTTGTGGGTGGAGGACAGAGCATCCACCATATCAGCGGTTCACATCCCGGGCGTAGAAAACTGGGAAGCAGACTTCCTCAGTCGCCAGGGTATGGACGCAGGGGAATGGTCCCTTCACCCGGACGTGTTTCAGGAAATCTGTCGCCGCTGGGGGGTGCCGGACGTCGACCTAATGGCGTCTCGGCACAACAACAAGGTCCCGACTTTCATGGCGCGGTCTCGCGATCAAAGAGCTCTGGCGGCAGACGCCTTAGTGCAAGATTGGTCGCAGTTCCGGCTCCCTTATGTGTTCCCACCTCTGGCACTCTTGCCCAGAGTGCTACGCAAGATCAGATCCGATTGCAGCCGCGTCATACTCGTCGCCCCAGACTGGCCGAGGAGGTCGTGGTACCCGGATCTGTGGCATCTCACGGTCGGCCAACCGTGGACACTACCAGACCGACCAGACTTACTGTCCCAAGGGCCGTTTTTCCATCGGAATTCTGCGGCCCTGAACCTGACTGTGTGGCCATTGAGTCCTGGATCCTAGCGTCTTCAGGATTATCCCAAGGAGTCGTTGCCACCATGAGACAGGCTAGGAAGTCCACTTCTGCTAAGATCTACCACAGAACGTGGAGGATTTTCTTATCCTGGTGCTCTGCACAAGGAGTATCCCCCTGGCCATTCGCGTTACCTACTTTTCTTTCCTTCCTGCAATCTGGGTTGGAAAAGGGCTTGTCGCTCGGCTCCCTTAAAGGGCAAGTCTCGGCACTATCCGTGTTTTTTCAGAAGCGTCTAGCACGACTTTCTCAGGTGCGCACGTTCCTGCAGGGGGTTTGTCATATCGTCCCTCCGTACAGGCGGCCTTTAGATCCATGGGATCTAAACAGGGTACTAGTTGCTCTCCAGAAACCGCCCTTCGAGCCTCTGAGGGATGTTTCACTTTCTCGTCTCTCACAGAAAGTGGCCTTTCTAGTGGCGGTCACGTCTCTTCGGAGAGTGTCTGAGCTAGCAGCGCTGTCATCCAAGGCTCCCTTCCTGGTGTTCCACCAGGACAAGGTAGTGCTGCGCCCCATTCAGGAGTTTCTCCCTAAGGTGGTATCCTCTTTTCATCTTAATCAGGATATCTCCTTGCCTTTCTTTTGTCCTCATCCAGTTCATCGGTATGAAAAGGATTTACATTTGTTAGATCTGGTGAGAGCACTCAGAATCTACATTTCCCGCACGGCGCCCCTGCGCCGCTCTGATGCACTCTTTGTCCTTGTCGCTGGTAAGCGCAAAGGGTCGCAGGCTTCCAAAGCCACCCTGGCTCGATGGATCAAAGAACCAATTCTTGAAGCCTACCGTTCTGCTGGGCTTCCGGTTCCGTCAGGGCTGAAGGCCCACTCAACCAGAGCCGTGGGTGCGTCCTGGGCATTACGACACCAGGCTACGGCTCAACAGGTGTGCCAGGCAGCTACCTGGTCGAGTCTGCACACTTTCACCAAACATTATCAGGTGCATACCTATGCTTCGGCGGACACCAGCCTAGGTAGAAGAGTCCTGCAGGCGGCAGTTACCTCCCCGTAGGGGAAGGCTGTCTTGCAGCTCTAACATGAGGTATTTCTTTACCCACCCAGGGACTGCTTTTGGACGTCCCAATCGTCTGGGTCTCCCAATGGAGCGCCGAAGAAGAAGGGAATTTTGTTACTTACCGTAAATTCCTTTTCTTCTAGCTCCTATTGGGAGACCCAGCACCCGCCCTGTTGTCCTTCGGGATTGTTGGTTTTTTTCGGGTACACATGTTATTCATGTTGAACGGTTTTCAGTTCTCCGATGTTACTTCGGAGTGAATTTGTTTAAACCAGTTATTGGCTTTCCTCCTTCTTGCTTTAGCACTAAAACTGAGCAGCCCGTGATCCCACGGGGGGTGTATAGCCAGAAGGGGAGGGGCCTTACACTTTTTAGTGTAATGCTTTGTGTGGCCTCCGGAGGCAGTGCTATACACCCAATCGTCTGGGTCTCCCAATAGGAGCTAGAAGAAAAGGAATTTACGGTAAGTAACAAAATTCCCTTCTTTATGTTCTGCACAGTGGTCTTGACTCATATTTATATTATATTATAATATATATATTCATTAAAAATTTTGCAAGATTTTGATACATCATTTGAGAGGAGCTCTGAAAAAGGAGTTGCCCACTCTGTCAAGACAGTCAGAGAATTAGCTTATGGTATCTCAATACACAGTGGAACAAAGGCGCTAGTGCTAAACTTCTAATGAAAATCAATTGCAAAAGTTATATTTTAGCCCCGAATTGATGCATGTAAGTTAAAAAAAAAAAAAAAAAAAAAAAAATCCAGCCATTTATTCCCCAATAACCATAAAGATAGTCAGTGCCCCCCCAAAACTTCCATTAAACTGCTAGTACAATCATATAAAAATCATGCCGGTACTACAGAATGTGCTGGCCAGAAAAAAAACCCCATTTAATATATAAATCGGGGCTGCAGCTGAGCATGCACTAACACTGTGTGCACACCACACCACTGGATTCTCTTAGTGTCAGTGTGCAATAAAATAATAGTTTTAATATGTAAATTGGTGCCATTCTCCCCCTCACTTAGCTTGGGGTGCACTGCCCCTTAACTTGATGGCTTGCACACTTGCCCAGAGTAAGCACTTATTTAACCGATTCAGGATGCACACTGACTGTGCCCAAAGCCCAGCAGTGTACACAGTGTTAGTGCGCTCTTTTTCCCTCACAGTTAGGATTGAAGAGCTTTGATTTACAGAAATAACTTTTTATTCTGGACCTTTAAAGCCATAAAACATATTACGGCTTGATCTTTGTATGTACTGGCAGATTAATCGGAGTTTTGGGGGAGACAGACTCTTTAATACCTGTTTCTGGATGAGCTGGTGCCGGTTTTCAGATTGTTTTGCTGTTTCCACCAATGATAGGATAACGTCTCCTTTTCTTTCCCCTCCAGATATAGTTTTCCCTGCGTTAGATATTCTCCGGTTAGCCATCAAGAATCCCACTGTGAATGAAATGTTCTGCAGTGAAAGAGAAGGGAGTGCGTTCACCAACTACCTCTTCCAGATCATGCGGCCCGCGGGCAGACAGGCCAATCAGCTGCTGGCTCTTCGGACATTATGCAATTGTTTTTCAGATGACGCAGGTGCGAAGTTCATGATGTCACAAAGAGACGCCGTAATAACAAAGTCCATTGAACTCAAATCTGTGTCCAATAAGAACGTCCACATCGCCCTGGCCACGCTGGTCCTCAACTATGCCACCCGTTTACATAGGGTAGAAGACTTAGAAGGGAAAGCCCAAGTGCTGTCCGCCATCAGTACGGTCCTGGAAGTCGTGCACGACCTGGAAGCTGCGTTCAGACTCCTCGTGGCCCTTGGGACGCTCATCAGTGATGATTCCAATGCTGTGCAGTTAGCCAAGTCCCTGGGGGTGGACTCTCAGATTAAGAAATACATGTCTGTCACAGAACCAGCCAAAGTTAGCGAGTGCTGCAGGTTACTTCTAACTACGCTCTAAGCTTGTCCCCATTACCACCTCTGGAGAAAGGCACACCTGCAGCAGATTTCTTTTTTACCATAACATGCCATGAATACACTGAATGCTGTGGATTGAATGCTGAAAGTTTGTCTTGTCTTTAAAATATAAATTTACTTAAATACATTTTTGCACTGAATATATGTTGTAAATATCTTTTATTTCTTAATCATGAAATCGTATAGCAATGCAATATTAGAGGGTCATTGTCACCAGTGATAAGTACCAAAGCTGGCACTAATAGTAGGCTGCCACTGTATATAGGGATGATGCCATCTCCAAGATCCTATCCCAATATGGAGTAGGTATAATAATAAATGCCTTCAATTAGAAATGTAGTATAGTTTTCCTGATTCACTTACCTCATGTTCAGGGCATTGCACCGAACATTTACTGACTTGGGTATCCATGGTTACCACCACTAGCATCTAACAGTCACAAAATATGTGGTGGTAACCACAGCTACCTAAGGTCCTGCAATGCCCTGCACATGAGGTAAGCAACATAGTAAATCAGAAGAACTATACTACATTTCTAATTGGAGATATTTGCTTATATTATACCTACTAAATATTGGGATAGCATCTTGGAAGATAGGAAAACTCCTTTAAAAAGTTTACCTACACTTCACTCATTTCAGTATGTGAAATGTGACAAAATTCCCTGCAGCTTGGTAGGTGGTCCGGACCCCCCCCACCCCGGTCACCCACTGTTCAGGAGGTGGAAGCACTCTGTCCTGCATGTGCGTGCGCCCAGGCTTAATAGGAAGGGTAATGCACTCTTCCAACCCCAGTATAATAAGAATACTGCAGTTGTATTATCCAAGTAATCAGCATGGTATATGAGATTTATACACCAACTTCTAGCATGTCTGTGCAATTGTGACCCCTTCCAAAGGGCAACTACCTAGTAGAGTACCTAATCTGCATTGCATGAGGCCACTATAATACATATAATAGCACCCTTGCATTACTTTTATATGTTAATTCATCTTTTAAAATACATTAAAGGAATTCTCAGGGCATCTAGTATTGATGAGCTATCCTCGGGATAGGTCATCAGCATGAGAAAGGTGGTGGTCTAATAGCTGGAACCCCCATGATCTGCTGTTATCTGCCCTGGCTACATGTAAATACTGTGCAGAGCTGAACAGCATTCATTCAATGCCCAGGCACTGTTACTATTCCAGGTCAGGAGCCAATCTGCAGTACTCTGCAGGGGCAGCTAGCAGAGCTGTGCGGTATCTGCTCTATGTAGAGAGCTGCCAGGGCCAATTACAG
This sequence comes from Anomaloglossus baeobatrachus, assembly GCF_048569485.1. NCBI lineage: Eukaryota > Metazoa > Chordata > Amphibia > Anura > Aromobatidae > Anomaloglossus > Anomaloglossus baeobatrachus. The sequence continues at coordinate 551,576,004 of NC_134353.1, read as the reverse complement.
CTGTGTGCAGGGGGCGCTGGACCTGCTGTAATATTTATACTCCATCCTAACGATACATCATCTGCAGTGATGAGTGAGCACTACCATGTTCAGTACTCGGAATGTGCAGCTGAATGCTTGGACTCGTGTGCTGAGTATAATGGAAGTCAATGGTGAACTCCAGCATTTTTCCAAAAGATTTCCTGGGAAAATGCTCAAATGCCCCATTGACTTCCATTATACTCGAGTCTTTCCAATCCGAGCATTTAACGGCTTAAAAGTACTGAATATGGTAGTGCACGCTCATCACTAGTCATCAATATTAAAGGGAACCTGTCACCTAGAATATGCGATCTGACCTATCAGCAGACACGTGTGCCCTAATTACACCTCCCTACCCATCCCTGTGTTGTAAAATTGTATAATATGAAAGTAATAAACGTTTTATTACCTTCATATTTCGTATGTAAATAGCAGGCAATGTGGTCACGGGATGGCGTCTTGCCCTATAGACGTCTGCATATTTCCGTGGTATCACGCCCCTGTGACGTCCCCGCGCACATTGCAGCAGGCTTCTCTTCCGGGTGTTCAATCACCGGCCTCAGACACGCACTGCGCATGCGTCTGAAACTGACTTTACTTTCATATTATACAATTTTACAACACAGGGATGGGTAGGGAGGTGTAATTAGGGCACATATGCATCTGCTGATAGGTCAGAACGCATATTCTAGGTGACAGGTTCCCTTTAAATGCCAAGACAGCTGCTTTAATCCTTAAACAGCAAACTCATCCTGCCCAGATACGCGGCTCATTAGAAGCATTAAAAAGGTTATCGCACAAACTTCACTACATTTCTGTTGGATCACACAATTGCAAATATAATAATAATTTCTAAAATGCTCCTGTCTAGATAATTACATGACCCGATTCTGGCCCCTGGTAATCCTTATATTCGCCTCCTCATCAGCCTGCGAGCCATATGCATCCCCTTAGGCTCCATTGTGCAGCTCTTGGGCCTCTGAGACAATCAAGTCATGGGGCCACCAGCGCTTTTTTTGAGACTAAGGTTCATATCGCCTGAACCAGCCACTTTCCTGACAGGAGCTGGTCACCTGCATAAAAACACATGAAGCTGACCCGCTCCAGTCAGGAGAGCAGGCGGCCGGTCCAGGAGATGCGATCCTCGCACGAGACAAGTGTGCCCCAGCCTGAATGTGCATTCTCACACATTTAATTGAAATGTATTGTGGTGCCAACTCTGCACCGCAATACTCATACCAGGCACTGGCCTATCTGTCATGACCACGCCTGACATCCCTGCTATACGCTGCCCTGGCTGAGGAAGAGGATGATGATCACTCAGGGCATGAGGACAGGTGAGAAGGATCTATGTATTTAAAAAATGGCAGAATATGGGACATTATGGCAGGAAAGCTGGTACCAGATGATTGGGGCGGGGGGGCCGGCGTCAAGTGTTAGACTCCCACCAATCTAATGCCGAACTAAAAAAAGGTCATCACTATGAAAGTAATGGACATCCCTTTTAATTGTTGGCCAAGCCCCCTAAGGCATAAAGGTGATCTGTATCACACACATTCTGAATGTCGTACTATTCTCTTAGCACTGCTTCCAATGGAGAATCCTGTTCCTTACAGAGGCACCGTCAGGTCTGCATCTGTACATAGTGTAGCTGTATACAACCTCAAACTGTGCACTATAGAACTGCATATATAGAGCTGAAATTAAACTCCACACCTTAGTCACTGGGTGATAATGCCCCATTTATTCATGAACAGTATTCAGCATGTACACAAAGTGATGGCTTCTCACAGATGAAAGGAGTAAGAAATGATATCTGGCCCACGAATGAGCGCCTCCTTCTGCACACCCAGGGGCGTCTGCAGGTTAGACACCTGGAAATTATGGCCCTCTATGTCACAGGCGTTAAACCGCTCAGCAGAGACTGCGACACGCTGGTAAAGTGTGAACGTGACCGGAAGACCCGCAGAGGCAAGAAGGCTGCGAAGAAAGTGTAGGCGAAGACTGGAGCGGATTTTCTGATGGGCATCAGAGCTATGATGTGCCAGAGCTCGTGGGGAGGCCGGATCAAAACCACGGCCAGAGGGGGACGGTGGCCGGGGCAGACGAAGGATGGGAACCTGAGGAAGAAGTGGGGGTTCCTAAGAGAAAAGCAAACAGTGTCAGCACAGAAGGAAATAAATGAGAAATACCTGTATGTAAGTGATAATTCCATTCCTGAGCACCATAGGTGGGCCACACGTCCATCGCTGTGATAGCGTCACTTATGAGTGTACACTGCACACGGTAAGTGTCTCCAAATGCACAGAGGAAAATATCACCACATTGTGCATGTAAAAGGCTGCATTGTGTAGTCTTCAAATAAATGGGCCTCAATGGGGTATTATATGGCCAAATAGGAGGGGGCCTATAGGGTTACGGAACCACATTACAGCTACATAACCAGAAAGTTGTATGGATCCAGAAAACTACTCTCCTCTTCTAGATAAAGACTTTTTCATCTACCATGCCATCAGACACTTTGGTACTCAGTAGTGACATAGCGAGGGGTAGAAGGCAGAGGGCACCTGGGGCAATTGCCCAATGTCTATAGGGGAGTAAAAGGGCTCCACTGCACTTAGCCACTTCTGGATGGAGACTGTCCGCCAAGCAAGATGAGAAGACTCGGTATAATAAACTCAACTTTTTCATCTTGCTCGCTGCCTATGCAGAGTGCAGCAGCCATTGACCAACTCATCTCCATTGCTGCGCTCTGCACAGGCAGAGAAGATAATGAGTCATGTAGACTGCCTCTCTTCTCAATTGTCATTTTGTGAGAAGAGGAATGGAGACCTATTAGGAAAGCTGACACAAATAAAAAAAAAAAAATTCAACAAAAACAAGAAAAAAATAAAATACATGTTACGATTCTCCATATCTAAATAAAGCAATAATATAGTTACATATAAAGAAAAGTTATTAAACACGTACAACTATTTTTTCAATGTTAAGTCTTATTTCAGCAAAAAAAAAATCCGACCTTACATGTGTTTAGAGAATAAGGGGTGCAATACCGAATGGGGATCATGGCACACTGGCACAAAATACTTGCCGTGGCCCCATAACCCACGCTGTCACTGGCATTGATACAATCACACACTGGCACTATGGCGATCCAGGCATCAGAGACTCTCACATATGGATAATGAAGTCACATCCTTAGCACTGTCAGTCACAGACGGCACGCGGACGGCACAGTAACGCAATCGGTGTGGTGTCCGTACTCTTCATCACGGACCCGCACACTTGTGTGGGTAATTTTGATCTGTGTCCATGCAAAAATCAGAGACGTCAGTTTTTGGACACATGGTTCACAAATAAAACCACAGAAATGTGAACAGCGCCACAGATTAGAATAAGTGACGAGAGTCCGCCTGCATGGGGCCAGGGGAGATTTGGTGGAGGTCAGGGTCATTCGCACCCAATATCGGAGCTCCACATCTGTCGGAGTGTTTGGGCCATGTCAACAGGGGTGCTGAGTACAACAATCACACCTAGCACCTTGCAAAGCCAGATATTCGGTAAGAAGCCGCCATATAAAAGGATTACCAGGAACAATGCTGGTCTCACCCAGCCACAGGACTGAGGCACACAGCCAATTACTAACCACCACTGCAGGGACTATGGCCAGCACCGAGGCACACAGCCCATTACTAACCACCACTGCAGGGACTATGGCCAGCCACAGGACTAAGGCACACAGCCCATTACTAACCACCACTGCAGGGACTATGGCCAGTCGCAGGACAGAGGTACACAGCCCAATACTAACCACCACTGAAGGGACTATGGCCAGCCACAGGACTGAGGCACACAGCCCATTACTAACCACCACTGCAGGGACTATGGCCAGCACCAGGACTGAGGCACACAGCCCATTACTAACCACCACTGCAGGGACTATGGCCAGTCGCAGGACAGAGGTACACAGCCCAATACTAACCACCACTGAAGGGACTATGGCCAGCCACAGGACTAAGGCACACAGCCCATTACTAACCATCACTGCAGGGACTATGGCCAGCACCAGGACTGAGGCACACAGCCCATTACTAACCACCACTGCAGGGACTATGGCCAGTCGCAGGACAGAGGTACACAGCCCAATACTAACCACCACTGAAGGGACTATGGCCAGCCACAGGACTGAGGCACACAGCTCATTACTAACCACCACTGCAGGGACTATGGCCAGCCACAGGACTGAGGCACACAGCTCATTACTAACCACCACTGCAGGGATTATGGCCAGCCACAGGACTGAGGCACACAGCCCATTACTAACCACCACTGCAGGGACTATGGCCAGCACCAGGACTGAGGCACACAGCCCATTACTAACCACCACTGCAGGGACTATGGCCAGCACCAGGACTGAGGCACACAGCCCATTACTAACCACCACTGAAGGGACTATGGCCAGCCACAGGACTAAGGCACACAGCCCATTACTAACCACCACTGCAGGGACTATGGCCAGCACCAGGACTGAGGCACACAGCTCATTACTAACCACCACTGCAGGGACTATGGCCAGCACCAGGACTGAGGCACACAGCCCATTACTAACCACCACTGCAGGGACTATGGCCAGCACCAGGACTGAGGCACACAGCCCATTACTAACCACCACTGCAGGGACTATGGCCAGCCACAGGACTAAGGCACACAGCCCATTACTAACCACCACTGCAGGGACTATGGCCAGCACCAGGACTGAGGCACACAGCCCATTACTAACCACCACTGCAGGGACTATGGCCAGTCGCAGGACAGAGGTACACAGCCCAATACTAACCACCACTGAAGGGACTATGGCCAGCCACAGGACTGAGGCACACAGCCCATTACTAACCACCACTGCAGGGACTATGGCCAGTCGCAGGACAGAGGTACACAGCCCAATACTAACCACCACTGAAGGGACTATGGCCAGCCACAGGACTGAGGCACACAGCCCATTACTAACCACCACTGAAGGGACTATGGCCAGCCACAGGACTGAGGCACACAGCCCATTACTAACCACCACTGAAGGGACTATGGCCAGCCACAGGACTAAGGCACACAGCCCATTACTAACCACCACTGCAGGGACTATGGCCAGCACCAGGACTGAGGCACACAGCCCATTACTAACCACCACTGAAGGGACTATGGCCAGCCACAGGACTAAGGCACACAGCCCATTACTAACCACCACTGCAGGGACTATGGCCAGCACCAGGACTGAGGCACACAGCCCATTACTAACCACCACTGCAGGGACTATGGCCAGCCACAGGACTAAGGCACACAGCCCATTACTAACCACCACTGCAGGGACTATGGCCAGCACCAGGACTGAGGCACACAGCCCATTACTAACCACCACTGCAGGGACTATGGCCAGTCGCAGGACAGAGGTACACAGCCCAATACTAACCACCACTGAAGGGACTATGGCCAGACACAGGACTGAGACACACAGCCCATTACTAACCACCACTGAAGGGACTATGGCCAGCCACAGGACTGAGGCACACAGCCCATTACTAACCACCACTGCAGGGACTATGGCCAGCCACAGGACTTAGGGTATGTGCGCACGTTGCTTTTTACCTGCTTTTTACCTGCTTTTTTGCTGCTTTTTCTTCTGCGCTGTTTAATGCCAAAATGGATGTGTTCTTCTATTCAAGCAAAGTCTATGGGAATTTGGGTTTCTTGTTCACACTATGTTGTTCAAAATGCTGCCTTTTTGTGGCAGAACTTTGGTCAAAAACTCAGCTTTTCAAAGAAGCAACATGTCAATTGTTTTTGCCATTTGGGTTTTGCACTGCAAAGCTGAGTTTTTGACCAAAGTTCTGCCACAAAAAGGCAGCATTTTGAACAACAAAGTGTGAACAAGAAACCCAAATTCCCATAGACTTTGCTTGAATAGAAGAACACATCCATTTTGGCATTAAACAGCGCAGAAGAAAAAGCAGCAAAAAAGCAGGTAAAAAGCAGGTAAAAAGCAACGTGCGCACATACCCTAAGGCACACAGCCCATTACTAACCACCACTGCAGGGACTATGGCCAGCACCAGGACTGAGGCACACAGCCCATTACTAACCACCACTGCAGGGACTATGGCCAGTCGCAGGACAGAGGTACACAGCCCAATACTAACCAACACTGAAGGGACTATGGCCAGCCACAGGACTGAGGCACACAGCCCATTACTAACCACCACTGCAGGGACTATGGCCAGTCGCAGGACAGAGGTACACAGCCCAATACTAACCACCACTGAAGGGACTATGGCCAGCCACAGGACTGAGGCACACAGCTCATTACTAACCACCACTGCAGGGACTATGGCCAGCCACAGGACTGAGGCACACAGCTCATAACTAACAACCACTGCAGGGACTATGGCCAGCCACAGGACTGAGGCACACAGCCCATTACTAACCACCACTGCAGGGACTATGGCCAGCACCAGGACTGAGGCACACAGCCCATTACTAACCACCACTGCAGGGACTATGGCCAGCCACAGGACTGAGGCACACAGCCCATTACTAACCACCACTGCAGGGACTATGGCCAGCCACAGGACTGAGGCACACAGCCCATTACTAACCACCACTGCAGGGACTATGGCCAGCCACAGGACTGAGGCACACAGCTCATTACTAACCACCACTGCAGGGACTATGACCAGCCACAGGAATGAGGCACACAGCCCATTACTAACCACCACTGCAGGGACTATGGCCAGCCACAGGACTGAGGCACACAGCTCATTACTAACCACCACTGCAGGGACTATGGCCAGCCACAGGACTGAGGCACACAGCCCATTACTAACCACCACTGCAGGGACTATGGCCAGCCACAGGACTGAGGCACACAGCTCATTACTAACCACCACTGCAGGGACTATGGCCAGTCGCAGGACAGAGGTACACAGCCCAATACTAACCACCACTGAAGGGACTATGGCCAGCCACAGGACTGAGGCACACAGCCCATTACTAACCACCACTGAAGGGACTATGGCCAGCCACAGGACTGAGGCACACAGCCCATTACTAACCCCCACTGCAGGGACTATGGCCAGCCACAGGACTGAGACACACAGCCCATTACTAACCACCACTGCAGGGACTATGGCCAGCACCAGGACTGAGGCACACAGCCCATTACTAACCACCACTGCAGGGATTATGGCCAGCACCAGGACTGAGGCACACAGCCCATTACTAACCATCACTGAAGGGACTATGGCCAGCACCAGGACTAAGGCACACAGCCCAATACTAACCACCACTGCAGGGACTATGGCGAGCACCAGGACTGAGGCACACAGCCCATTACTAACCATCACTGCAGGGACTATGGCCACCCACAGGACTGAGGCACACAGCCCATTACTAACCACCACTGCAGGGACTATGGCCAGCCACAGGACTGAGGCACACAGCCCATTACTAACCACCACTGCAGGGACTATGGCCAGCACCAGGACTGAGGCACACAGCCCATTACTAACCATCACTGCAGGGACTATGGCCACCCACAGGACTGAGGCACACAGCCCATTACTAACCACCACTGCAGGGACTATGGCCAGCCACAGGACTGAGGCACACAGCCCATTACTAACCACCACTGCAGGGACTATGGCCAGCCACAGGACTGAGGCACACAGCCCATTACTAACCACCACTGAAGGGACTATGGCCAGCCACAGGACTGAGGCACACAGCTCATTACTAACCACCACTGCAGGGATTATGGCCAGCCACAGGACTGAGGCACACAGCCCATTACTAACCACCACTGCAGGGACTATGGCCAGCCACAGGACTGAGGCACACAGCCCATTACTAACCACCACTGCAGGGACTATGGCCAGCCACAGGACTGAGGCACACAGCTCATTACTAACCACCACTGCAGGGACTATGACCAGCCACAGGAATGAGGCACACAGCCCATTACTAACCACCACTGCAGGGACTATGGCCAGCCACAGGACTGAGGCACACAGCTCATTACTAACCACCACTGCAGGGACTATGGCCAGCCACAGGACTGAGGCACACAGCCCATTACTAACCATCACTGAAGGGACTATGGCCAGCACCAGGACTAAGGCACACAGCCCAATACTAACCACCACTGCAGGGACTATGGCGAGCACCAGGACTGAGGCACACAGCCCATTACTAACCATCACTGCAGGGACTATGGCCACCCACAGGACTGAGGCACACAGCCCATTACTAACCACCACTGCAGGGACTATGGCCAGCCACAGGACTGAGGCACACAGCCCATTACTAACCACCACTGCAGGGACTATGGCCAGCACCAGGACTGAGGCACACAGCCCATTACTAACCATCACTGCAGGGACTATGGCCACCCACAGGACTGAGGCACACAGCCCATTACTAACCACCACTGCAGGGACTATGGCCAGCCACAGGACTGAGGCACACAGCCCATTACTAACCACCACTGCAGGGACTATGGCCAGCCACAGGACTGAGGCACACAGCCCATTACTAACCACCACTGAAGGGACTATGGCCAGCCACAGGACTGAGGCACACAGCCCATTACTAACCACCACTGCAGGGACTATGGCCAGCACCAGGACTGAGGCACACAGCCCATTACTAACCACCACTGCAGGGACTATGGCCAGCCACAGGACTGAGGCACACAGCCCATTACTAACCACCACTGCAGGGACTATGGCCAGCCACAGGACAGAGGTACACAGCCCAATACTAACCACCACTGAAGGGACTATGGCCAGCCACAGGACTGAGGCACACAGCCCAATACTAACCACCACTGAAGGGACTATGGCCAGCCACAGGACAGAGGTACACAGCCCAATACTAACCACCACTGAAGGGACTATGGCCAGCCACAGGAATGAGGCACACAGCTCATTACTAACCACCACTGCAGGGACTATGGCCAGCACCAGGACTAAGGCACACAGCCTCCAGGGCAGGGACTATGTTCAGCCCATTACTAACCACCAGTGCAGGAACTATGGCCATGGCCAGGCCCAGGAGCGAGGCACACAGCTCATTACTAACCACTAGGGCAGGCACTATGGGAATGCCCCACCACATACCAGCACCCTGGCCTCCATGCAGCCATATACTCACTCTCTTCTCACCCATGCTCGAGTCACGTGATCTGCGAGCGACTTCCGGATCACCAGAAATGGCGCTCACCCGTTGCTTTCCTCCACACCTTCAGTTTTTCCTCAGTCACAACACAGCCATAGCAAGCGTCAGTATTCCCTCACAATGCCCCTTGTGTAGTGCTTGTTACAAGCTTCTAGTTTATCATGCCCTCACTTTACATGGTTCCTCCGACTTCAACATCATAAGCGTCACTGCGTGGCTTGTGTACGGAACCTCGTGAGGGACATGTGACTGCTTTCAGCGCTGTGATTGGTGGGAAGGAGTTCACTGTTCTGTACAGTGTCATGTGGGAAGCTCCTTGTTTTCCTGTGTAGTGGTCCCCCGAGGCAAGGTGTACTGTACACAGCGGTGTCACTGTACGGGCAGCCATGACCGGAGGCAAGAAGAGCTCCAAGGAGAAGAAGAAGAGGAGGAGGTCCGCGTCCTGTGAGCACGGCTCTCAGGTGGAGAGGAAACGGAGGAGCACGGAGTCCAGCCAGCAGGTGCTCCCTCTATGCCCCTAGGTGCATTCATCTGTGCATTGTACATAGTGATGGCAAACCGTACAGTGATTCCTGGGCATCCATGGCCGTGCTCTGTGTGTACTGGTCCTCAGAGCACCATACACTCATTCCTGGGAAATCTATGGCCGTGCTCTGTGTGTACTGGTCCTCAGAGCACCATGCCCTCATTCCTGGGAAATCCATGGCCGTGCCCTGTGTGTACTGGTCCTCAGAGCACCATACACTCATTCCTGGGAGATCTATGGCCGTGCTCTGTGTGTACTGGTCCTCAGAGCACCATACACTCATTCCTGGGAAATCCATGGCCGTGCCCTGTGTGTACTGGTCCTCAGAGCACCATGCAGTCATTCCTGGGAAATCCATGGCCGTGCTCTGTGTGTACTGGTCCTCAGAGCACCATGCCCTCATTCCTGGGAAATCCATGGCCGTGCCCTGTGTGTACTGGTCCTCAGAGCACCATGCCCTCATTCCTGGGAAATCCATGGCCATGCTCTGTGTGTACTGGTCCTCAGAGCACCATGCACTCATTCCTGGGAAATCCATGGCCGTGCTCTGTGTGTACTGGTCCTCAGACCACCGTGCCCTCATTCCTGGGAAATCCATGGCCGTGCTCTGTGTGTACTGGTCCTCAGACCACCATGCCCTCATTCCTGGGAAATCCATGGCCGTGCTCTGTGTGTACTGGTCCTCAGAGCACCATACACTCATTCCTGGGAGATCTATGGCCGTGCTCTGTGTGTACTGGTCCTCAGAGCACCGTACACTCATTCCTGGGAAATCCATGGCCGTGCCCTGTGTGTACTGGTCCTCAGAGCACCGTGCCCTCATTCCTGGGAAATCCATGGCCGTGCTCTGTGTGTACTGGTCCTCAGACCACCGTGCCCTCATTCCTGGGAAATCCATGGCCGTGCTCTGTGTACACTGGTCCTCAGAGCACCGTACACTCATTCCTGGGAGATCTATGGCCGTGCTCTGTGTGTACTGGTCCTCAGAGCACCGTACACTCATTCCTGGGAGATCTATGGCCGTGCTCTGTGTGTACTGGTCCTCAGAGCACCGTACACTCATTCCTGGGAGATCTATGGCCGTGCTCTGTGTGTACTGGTCCTCAGAGCACCGTACACTCATTCCTGGGAAATCCATGGCCGTGCTCTGTGTGTACTGGTCCTCAGAGCACCGTACACTCATTCCTGGGAAATCCATGGCCGTGCTCTGTGTGTACTGGTCCTCAGAGCACCGTACACTCATTCCTGGGAAATCCATGGCCGTGCTCTGTGTGTACTGGTCCTCAGAGCACCGTGCCCTCATTCCTGGGAAATCCATGGCCGTGCTCTGTGTGTACTGGTCCTCAGAGCACCGTGCCCTCATTCCTGGGAAATCCATGGCCGTGCTCTGTGTGTACTGGTCCTCAGAGCACCGTGCCCTCATTCCTGGGAAATCCATGGCCGTGCTCTGTGTGTACTGGTCCTCAGAGCACCATGCCCTCATTCCTGGGAAATCCATGGCCGTGCTCTGTGTGTACTGGTCCTCAGAGCACCGTACACTCATTCCTGGGAGATCTATGGCCGTGCTCTGTGTGTACTGGTCCTCAGAGCACCGTACACTCATTCCTGGGAGATCTATGGCCGTGCTCTGTGTGTACTGGTCCTCAGAGCACCGTACACTCATTCCTGGGAGATCTATGGCCGTGCTCTGTGTGTACTGGTCCTCAGAGCACCGTACACTCATTCCTGGGTAATCCATGGCCGTGCCCTGTATGTACTGGTCCTCAGAGCACCGTACACTCATTCCTGGGTAATCCATGGCCGTGCTCTGTGTGTACTGGTCCTCAGAGCACCGTACACTCATTCCTGGGTAATCCATGGCCGTGCCCTGTGTGTACTGGTCCTCAGAGCACCGTCCAGTCATTCCTGGGAAATCCATGGCCGTGCCCTGTGTGTACTGGTCTTCAGAGCACCATACACTCATTCCTGGGAAATCCATGGCCGTGCCCTGTGTGTACTGGTCCTCAGAGCACCGTACACTCATTCCTGGGAAATCCATGGCCGTGCCCTGTGTGTACTGGTCCTCAGAGCACCGTGCCCTCATTCCTGGGAAATCCATGGCCGTGCCCTGTATGTACTGGTCCTCAGAGCACCGTGCCCTCATTCCTGGGAAATCCATGGCCGTGCCCTGTGTGTACTGGTCCTCAGAGCACCGTGCCCTCATTCCTGGGAAATCCATGGCCGTGTCCTGTATGTACTGGTCCTCAGAGCACCATACAGTCATTCCTGGGCATCCATGGCCGTGTTCTGTGTGTACTGGTCCTCAGAGCACCATGCTCTCATTCCTGGGAAATCCATGGCCGTGCCCTGTGTGTACTGGTCCTCAGAGCACCATTCACTCATTCCTGGGAAATCCATGGCCGTGCCCTGTGTGTACTGGTCCTCAGAGCACCGTGCCCTCATTCCTGGGAAATCCATGGCTGTGCTCTGTGTGTATTGGTCCTCAGAGCACCATGCAGTAATTCCTGGAAATCCATGGCTGTGCTCTGTGTGTACTGGTCCTCAGAGCACCATGCAGTAATTCCTGGAAATCCATGGCCGTGCCCTGTGTGTACTGGTCCTCAGAGCACCATACACTCATTCCTGGGAGATCTATGGCAGTGCTCTGTGTGTACTGGTCCTCAGAGCACCGTACAGTCATTCCTGGGATATCCATGGCCGTGCCCTGTGTGTACTGGTCCTCAGAGCACCATGCAGTAATTCCTGGAAATCCATGGCCGTGCCCTGTATGTACTGGCCCTCAGAGCACCATGCCCTCATTCCTGGGAAATCCATGGCCGTGCCCTGTGTGTACTGGTCCTCAGAGCACCATGCAGTAATTCCTGGAAATCCATGGCCGTGCCCTGTGTGTACTGGTCCTCAGAGCACCGTGCCCTCCTTCCTGGGAAATCCATGGCCGTGCCCTGTATGTACTGGCCCTCAGAGCACCATGCCCCCATTCCTGGGAAATCCATGGCCGTGCCCTGTGTGTACTGGTCCTCAGAGCACCATGCCCTCATTCCTGGGAAATCCATGGCTGTGCTCTGTGTGTACTGGTCCTCAGAGCACCATTCACTCATTCCTGGGAAATCCATGGCCGTGCCCTGTGTGTACTGGTCCTCAGAGCACCGTGCCCTCATTCCTGGGAAATCCATGGCTGTGCTCTGTGTACTGGTCCTCAGAGCACCGTGCAGTAATTCCTGGAAGTCCATGGCTGTGCTCTGTGTGTACTGGTCCTCAGAGCACCATACACTCATTCCTGGGAGATCTATGGCAGTGCTCTGTGTGTACTGGTCCTCAGAGCACCGTACAGTCAATCCTGGTAAATCCATGGCCGTGCTCTGTGTGTACTGGTCCTCAGATCTCTCGTTCCTGGGGAAATCCATGGCTGTGCCCTGTGTGTACTGGTCCTCAGAGCACCATGCCCTCATTCCTGAGAAATCCATGGCTGTGCTCTGTGTGTACTGGCCCTCAGAGCACCATGCCCTCATTCCTGGGAAATCCATGGCCGTGCTCTGTGTACACTGGTCCTCAGAGCACCGTACAGTCATTCCTGGGAAATCCATGGCCGTGCTCTGTGTACACTGGTCCTCAGAGCACCGTACAGTTATTCCTGGGAAATCCTTGGCCGTGCTCTGTGTGTACTGGTCCTCAGAGCACCATGCCCTCATTCCTGGGAAATGCATGGCCGTGCCCTGTGTGTACTGGTCCTCAGAGCACCGTGCCCTCATTCCTGGGAAATCCATGGCCGTGGCCTGTGTGTACTGGTCCTCAGAGCACCATGCAGTAATTCCTGGAGAAATCCATGGCCGTGCTCTGTGTGTACTGGCCCTCAGAGCACCATGCCCTCATTCCTGGGAAATCCATGGCCGTGCTCTGTGTACACTGGTCCTCAGAGCACCATGCCCTCATTCCTGGGAAATCCATGGCCGTGCCCTGTGTGTACTGGTCCTCAGAGCACCATGCCCTCATTCCTGGAGAAATCCATGGCCGTGCCCTGTGTGTACTGGCCCTCAGAGCACCATGCAGTAATCCCTGGAAATCCATGGCCGTGCTCTGTGTGTACTGGTCCTCAGAGCACCATGCAGTAATCCCTGGAAATCCGTGGCAGTGCTCTGTGTGTACTGGTCCTCAGAGCACCGTACAGTGATTCCTGGGAAATCCATGGCCGTGCTCTGTGTGTACTGGTCCTCAGAGCGCCACGCAGTAATTCCTGGAAATCCATGGCCGTGCTCTGTGTGTACTGGTCCTCAGAGCACCATGCCCTCATACCTGGGAAATCCATGGCCGTGCTCTGTGTGTACTGGTCCTCAGAGCACCATGCAGTAATTCCTGGAAATCCATGGCCGTGCTCTGTGTGTAGTGGTCCTCAGAGCACCATGCAGTAATTCCTGGAAATCCATGGCCGTGCTCTGTGTGTACTGGTCCTCAGAGCACCATGCCCTCATACCTGGGAAATCCATGGCCGTGCTCTGTGTGTACTGGTCCTCAGAGCACCATGCAGTAATTCCTGGAAATCCATGGCCGTGCCCTGTGTGTACTGGTCCTCAGAGCACCGTGCCCTCATTCCTGGAAATCCATGGCCGTGCCCTGTGTGTACTGGTCCTCAGAGCACCGTACCCTCATTCCTGGGAAATCCATGGCTGTGCTCTGTGTGTACTGGTCCTCAGAGCACCATGCAGTAATTCCTGGAAATCCATGGCTGTGCTCTGTGTGTACTGGTCCTCAGAGCACCATACACTCATTCCTGGGAGATCTATGGCAGTGCTCTGTGTGTACTGGTCCTCAGAGCACCGTACAGTCATTCCTGGGATATCCATGGCCGTGCCCTGTGTGTACTGGTCCTCAGAGCACCATGCAGTAATTCCTGGAAATCCATAGCCGTGCTCTGTGTGTACTGGTCCTCAGAGCACCATGCCCTCATTCCTGAGAAATCCATGGCTGTGCTCTGTGTGTACTGGCCCTCAGAGCACCATGCCCTCATTCCTGGGAAATCCATGGCCGTGCTCTGTGTACACTGGTCCTCAGAGCACCATGCCCTCATTCCTGGGAAATCCATGGCCGTGCCCTGTGTGTACTGGTCCTCAGAGCACCGTGCCCTCATTCCTGGAGAAATCCATGGCCGTGCTCTGTGTGTACTGGTCCTCAGAGCGCCATGCAGTCATTCCTGGAGAAATCCATGGCCGTGCCCTGTGTGTACTGGTCCTCAGAGCACCATGCAGTAATCCCTGGAAATCCGTGGCAGTGCTCTGTGTGTACTGGTCCTCAGAGCACCGTACAGTGATTCCTGGGAAATCCATGGCCGTGCTCTGTGTGTACTGGTCCTCAGAGCACCATGCAGTAATTCCTGGAAATCCATGGCCGTGCTCTGTGTGTACTGGTCCTCAGAGCACCGTGCCCTCATTCCTGGAAATCCATGGCCGTGCCCTGTGTGTACTGGTCCTCAGAGCACCGTGCCCTCATTCCTGGGAAATCCATGGCCGTGCCCTGTGTGTACTGGTCCTCAGAGCACCATGCAGTAATTCCTGGAAATCCATGGCCGTGCTCTGTGTGTACTGGTCCTCAGAGCACCGTGCCCTCATTCCTGGGAAATCCATGGCTGTGCTCTGTGTGTACTGGTCCTCAGAGCACCGTACACTCATTCCTGGGAAATCCATGGCTGTGCTCTGTGTGTATTGGTCCTCAGAGCACCATGCCCTCATTCCTGGGAAATCCATGGCTGTGCTCTGTGTGTACTGGTCCTCAGAGCACCGTACACTCATTCCTGGGAAATCCATGGCCGTGCCCTGTGTGTACTGGTCCTCAGAGCACCGTGCCCTCATTCCTGGGAAATCCATGGCCGTGCCCTGTATGTACTGGTCCTCAGAGCACCATGCAGTAATTCCTGGAAATCCATGGCCATGCTCTGTGTGTACTGGTCCTCAGAGCACCATGCAGTAATTCCTGGAAATCCATGGCCGTGCCCTGTGTACTGGTCCTCAGAGCACCGTGCCCTCATTCCTGGAAATCCATGGCCGTGCCCTGTGTGTACTGGTCCTCAGAGCACCGTACCCTCATTCCTGGGAAATCCATGGCTGTGCTCTGTGTGTACTGGTCCTCAGAGCACCATGCAGTAATTCCTGGAAATCCATGGCTGTGCTCTGTGTGTACTGGTCCTCAGAGCACCGTGTCATTGCGATTAAGACAGATATGCAGCTAATAGATGTATAGAAAATGAAATCCATTCACTGACCGCAAGTGATATTGTAATGGTGGGGGAGTATGATACAAAATATGTTAGACGTTGTTCACACTTGTGTACATTGCTCAGTATAGTGAATCCGTAGCGGATAGCAGGAATAGATCATCACAACCAAATAATAGATAAGTTACTGCTATCTTATACCCGAGTATATAAACCTGTAGAGAAATCCAAGAGTTTGTAGCACATATTCAGATTTAACTGTATACGTTTATTGAATATTTAAACATATAGTACAGTTATTGCAGCTCTGTATATAATGAGGCGATAAAGAGCAAATTAGCAAAAGGAGAGGGGAAATCTTGAGACACAGTAGACTGTCTCACTTAGGCGACTGTAGCGTGGGGCAATTGGTGGAGTCGCACGGGGGCTCATTTGTACCACAAAGCAGGTGGAATTTTTCATTTTTCTGAGATTATTGGACTGAAAAGGGCCCAAGGGCCCAATGTTTGTACAGGGATCCTTTTCTGTCTGTTTCCACCAGAGGACCATAGTAATAGTAAAGTGCATAACAATAAATGCACATATCATAGATGGTAATTTGCAATTCCTGTTAAATAATATAGATTTTTGTGTAAGAAACCTTCATACATGTCACATGACCCTCGACTCTGCTCTATCCTTTAAGCCACACATCCAAGCCCTCTTCAACTCATGCCGTTTACAACTCAAAAATATCTCCCGGATCCGTGCTTTCCTTAACCAAGAATCAGCAAAAACATTAGTGCATGCCCTCACCATCTCCCGCCTCGACTACTGCAACCTCCTGCTCTCTGGCCTCCCTTCCAACACTCTTGCACCCCTCCAATCTATCCTAAACTCTGCGACCCGCTTAATCCACCTCTCCCCTCGCTACTCCCCAGCCTCGCCACTCTGCCAATCCCTTCACTGGCTTCCCATCACCCAACGACTCCAGTTCAAAACATTAACAATGACTTACAAAGCCATGCACAACCTGTCTCCTCCCTACATCTGTGACCTAGTCTCCCGGTACCTACCTGCACGCAACCTCAGATCCTCACAAGATCTCCTCCTCTGCTCTTCTCTTATCTCTTCTTCCCACAATCACATACAATATTTCTCCCGTGCGTCCCCCATACCCTGGAACGCTCTACCTCAGCACATCAAACTCTCCCCTATCGTGGAAAGCTTCAAGAGGAACCTCAAGACCCACCTCTTCCAACAAGCCTACAACCTACAATAGCCCTCAGTCCAGTAGACCACTGCGCAAGCAGCTCTGTCCTCACCTATTGTACCATCACCCATTCCCTGTAGACTGAGCCCTCGCGGGCAGGGTCCACTCTCCTATACCAGTCTGTTTTGTACTGTTAATGATTGTTGTACGTATACCCTCTTTCACTTGTAAAGCGCCATGGAATAAATGGTGCTATAATAATAATAATAATAATAATAATGACTAAGTTAAGTGGATGTGATTGTAGGATACAAGCTGTGATAAAATCTAGAACGTCAAATAGCAGCAAGCCATGCCCCCTCCCAATAGTACCTTGGGACATCCTGGTCACCAGATGAGACACACCCCTGAGGAAACCATATCTTCCGGGGTGAAACGCCTCATCTGGTGGGTGTTATAGTGATCGGACCTCCAGGGATCAGATACTTTTCACCTGTTTTGTGGATCAGGGGAAACTTGTGTAAGGGTTTGCTCACACTCGCGTATAAATATGAGAGCAATCCGATAGAAAATCTTATTGTCCTCAGACCAATGTTATTCAATGAGGAAGCCCTGTATTCTGCCTAAGGAAAAAAATCACAGCATGCTGAGTATGGGCGCTTAAACCGGCTGAGACTTGCCAATGCAAGGCTGTATGGGTGCGACAAAGAAAACGGACAGCACACTGATCATCCATATGCCATCCTTTTTGATGGATACATAACCATTCTGCAGTACTGAATACTGCAAATGGTCCTGTAAATGATTGTAGAATATTAGGTACTGTAAAGTGTGTCATAGGGATGCTAGATGAGAAAAAAATCACACTCGCATATGGAATACAAAATGGATTTCACTCATCCAACTTTTCTGGATGAATATTGGAGCGATTTATTATACGCATACCCTTAGCCATACATACTGAAAGATGAATGTTTCTTCTCTGTCCTCAAAATTTCCAAGATTCTTATCGGCCCCGTTTTTAAAGACATCCATTCTTTTCCAGTCCGGCTTCTTCTCTATAAAGAGCTATAGAAAGTTCCCAGTGTAATGTTGGAGTCGTTATATTTTAAGCTTTGCTTTCATCCTCATTTTAGTATTACATTATTTAAGCATAGGTTCAAATATAGCGTTTTATGGAACGGCACGGTCAGCCCAGGTTGTCACCTGTCCTGGTCTTGTAAAGTTTAGGTTTTCCTTCCAGATATATTCCATGAGTAACTTTTTAGAGCCTTTTCTGGTGGTTCATAATGGACTTCTCCCATGAAGGTAAAAAAGTGTCTTCCTTCTATTAGCGCCATGGCAAATAATGACTACCGGTTCTGAGAATCGAGTACAGCGTTGTATTAAGTAATCTCCATGTAACACAACATAGTTAAGCAGCTAGACATCTACCAGACACTTAAAGAAGGGGATGCAGTTATTTCTCAGTTTTTCGATTTCTTCTTCTCTGACCTACAGCGTTGACAGTCTCTCTAGATGTAGGTAGTCATACATTATGATGGACCTTTATTATTTATCTTTCTCAGGATCCAGAACTGTCTGCTCCGTTCACTGTAACAAAGGAAGAAGATGTTGAAGAGCTGAGTGATATAGAAGAGGGAGGCCTGGACCTGAGCGTGCCACTGAAGCCTATAAGCTTTTACATTGCTGACCGGAAGGAGATGCTTGAACACTGCTTCCGAGTCCTTGGGGATAAGAAACTAAAGAAAATGCTCCCAGATATGCTGAAGGTATGGAATATACTACTGGGAATATGCCACCATTTATAGGTCCAGGATGGGATGTTATCAGCTCCTACAATTGTCTGCTGACAGGTCCACTTGCTAATAGCAGGAGTTAGGACTCAGTGAAACGTTAGCATTCATCTCTGCTTCAGCTGTCTTATGTCAATTAACTTTCTATCAGCTTCTCTCAATGTTCTATTGAAGCAGATAAGTCAGTCAGCATGGGACCGTGGTCATAAGATGTCCTGGCGAACCAGCAAGCAGAGCCAAATCCTAGGCTGGGTCCACACGGGGACTACTGCGATCGTCGCATGACACTCGGCTCACACTGGCAGCACAGCAGAGTCGAGTGTCATGCGAGTGTCACTGCGACTGAGGTCCGACTGTGCGATCAGACCTCAGCTGCGAGGGGCGGGCTGGCACTCAGGAGGGGCAAGCTGGCTCTGAGGAGGTGAGGGAGGGATTTATCTCCCTCTCCTCTGCTGCCGGCTATTGCCATTCTTGCCCTGCACTCGTGGTACACCGGTGTACTGCGAGTGCTGTGCGTTTTTTTTTTTTCTTGCGCATTCCAGTCGCAGCATGCTGCAATTTGTTTTCTCAGTCCAATTAGGGCTGAGAAAATAATCGCTCATGGGTGCTGGCACATAGGCTAATATTGGTCCGAGGGGAATGCAATGTTTTTTTTCCAGCACCCATGACGGCACCACGAATGTAAGGGTGCCGTCATGGGTTTAGAAAAAACACATTACCGGTAAGTAATTACGTATTTTTCCAGCACCCATGACGGCACCCTTACATTTGTGGTGCCGTCATGGGTTCAGAAAAAACACATTACCGGTAAGTAATTATGTATATCTCATTGCACTCGCTCCGATTTTCATGCCGTGTGTCTTACTGTGTATATTACACACTGTGAGGATTCGGCAAGTTGCAGAAATTTGCTGCATAGCCCCTTTTAAAGTACTACTTTGTTTGGAGCTAAATACTGCTCACATAACAACCCATGCTATAAAATTACAATATTATTAATCCTACACAGAAACCGCTATTAAACCAAAAGAAAAAATAAACAAAGCAGTTTACCAGCGACATTATCTAGGTGGTGATAGTTCCATGGGACACCAGTAGTGGTGGTGCTTGCAATTTATTTGGGTGTGGACAACGTGCATGCATGTGTGGTACATACAGTGGAACCTTGGTTAACGAGAACAATTCGTTCTGGGAGTGTGCTTGTTAACCAAGTTACTCGTTCAGCAAAGCAAGATTTCCCATAGGAAATGCAGATAATTCTTTCCACAACTTGTTAAATGTCCCATCCTGGTCCCCTATTGTGCCATTCCACACATGCACAAACACGCACACATATTATGCACACCTTACCTTCCGTTCCATCGCCGGTATCCTGGGACTTGCTGTTCACTAGTACGGGCTGTGTATCTGGTAACCATCGCGACGAGGAAGGAACTTCCACTGCCAGAGTGCTGACGTCAAAGGCAGGAGCCGCTTGCCTCTGATTGGTCAGCGCGCTGTCTTTGAGTAGCGTCTGACAGCTGAAGTTCCTGCCTCGTCGCTATGGTTGCCGATACACATCCTGGAGCTGCGAACTACAGGACCCAGGAGGCCGGCGATGGAACGGAAGGTACACATATGCTCACCTTACCTTACCTTCCGTTCCATCGCCGGCCTCTTGGATCTTGTAGTTCGCCGTGAGGATTCCTGCCTCGTCGCGATGTACCGGCGGAGTACAAGAACCATGAGGCCGGCGATGGAACGGAAGGTAAGGTGAGCATAATACTGTATGTGTGTGCGTTTGTGCGTGCTTGTGTGTGTTTGTGTGGACTGCAAGAGCGGGTCAGAGCGCGGTGGATGTATGGAACCGGAAGTGTGCGCGGGGTATTTTGCTCGTACAGCAAAGCTTTCTCGTAAACCGAGTTACAAATTTACAGAAAGCTTTGCTTGTTAAGCGAAATTCTCGTTAAGTGGGTTACTCGTTAAGCGAGGTTACACTGTACTGTACTTTCCTTCAGCATAGGGGATGCTCCGGTGTGTCTGACCAGCCAGATCTCTGGAGTGATACGGTAATTTAGATGTGTAAGGCGACTTTCACACTGCATTTCCTCTCCCCATTCAGTGGTCCGGTCGGGATTTCCATCCATACCCCCCTCAAAACCGGTTTCGGACTATTGCACTGACGGAGCCACTGACTATGATGTTGTGGACTGAGTCACCATGTACTGTGTCTCGCACCATTTTCTGGCATATATATGCCTATTGGAGGCAGACACACAGACATAGTAATGGAGATGGATACTCAAGCTTGTTTTCACACAGGCAGATATAATGCTTCTAACAAGTGTCATTTGACAATGCAGCAGTTCAACCTGTGCTTGTTTCCATTCTCATGTAATGATCATGAGGGGTCCATGACATCAGTCGTCCCCATACAGTCTGCCTTATTGTCAGCAGCTCTCCCCTGCCTACACAAGTGATTATGCCAGCATAACATCCTTTTGATCACTTGGCATGTTTATCCAGGCAGTGATCAAGAGTGAACATTTGTTAACTGTGGCCCCTCAAAAAATGGCATTTAGAACAATCTGGAATTATGGGCTGGCAGGGCGCATTAGGTGTCCACTGTCACCAGTAGGCCTTCACCAAATGCTTATGTTAGACACCAGAAGCCCCCTGTCAGAAGAGGGAGACTCTAGTAGGGGATTTAGTAGGTCCTTTTAGGTTATGACTGCCTCACAGTAATGCAGAACCCCTATTAATGGATTTTCATATACAGTGTATAATATGGGTTTACTTTAATGAGGTTGTTCAAAACTGAACAGTCCCTGATTAATAAATTCAGTTTGCCATAGAAAATAAAATCAATGTATTCTCAGTTCCTTAGCGGCACAAATCCAGCAATGTTGCGTTGCTGTTCGTAGTGGGTGCCGTGACGTTGTCGTCACATGACCACTGCAGCTGATTAGTGCCCTCTGAGTGGACACCCGCACTTACAAAATAGAATAGGCTGTAGCCGATCAGTGCCTGCATATTGATTGTTTTCACCAGACCCATGCAATGTCATGTCATCAGCTGAGAGCAGCGGTGCCATCATCACTGGAACGGCGCTGCTGCTGGAGTGCAGTATACATTTTTTATGGGTTCCTGAAATGATTAAGCAGCAGTTCTCCAGTACTGGACAACCCATTTAATATACATCAAGCTATAGTTACTTGAACTTTGTGCTCTCTGTATGTTCTACATCTGCAAAATGTATTTATTTTGTAATTGATATTGTAGGACTTATCTCTCGATGAGATCAAACAACTTTGTCTTGAGCAGGTGGAAATGGATACTGATGAAAATTTGTTGCGGATCCTTCAGGGTAAGGCAAGCACGTGATATATTGTCTTGTAGTGATGGTTTATATAGCTTTTCCCCACCTTCTGAGACTGCTGCTTCTAGTTAAAAGAAGAGTGCATGCTGCTTAATTGTGCATTGTCTTCTCCGCTAAACGAGGGTTAGGATCCCTAAGGGCATAAGGCACCAATTAAATGTGCACCCTGAAAATAGCTCAACAGCAGGAAGCCCCAAAGGAACAATCACTATAAGGAACCCAAGGCATCACCAAAGCACAGCTGAGTTCCAGAAATGTCAGAGATATTCAGTAAATGACACCTGAAATATATCATTTAATTTAAATAGAACACAAATGCCAAGTTTTACATTATAAATGACAAGTTTTACCTTCACCCCTGGGGTATTCAGGACTACAAAACTGGTGAGCTGTTCATTACATAGGCCATCCATTGTCAGATTGATGGCGATCAGCAAATATTACTTCACCGTCACTGATTAATCGGCACTGCTCTGCACTTTTAGTGCTGATGTGACCGCTAAGGGCAGCTCAGTCCCATTCAAATAAAGCAATATGCTAAAAAAGAGAGATCCGGGTTTAACGCTGCGCTAGAAACCACAGGAATCCAAGGATATATGATGAAATCCTTTTTCTTTATTTCTGCAGGTCAACGCGTTTCAAAGACATATCCGTCGTCTTCATCGGGACAAAAAGCAAAAGGAAGAATATCTGCTTTTTGTCCTGATGAAGAAAACGGATATGATTATTGATAATGTGTGAAATAAGTTCTCCCAATCTCTTTTTCCCACTTTGTCCAGGAGATCATGGGATAGATTCTAACACAGAGGAAGAAAATGAAGGACATGTAGCAAAATCCAAAGCGGGACTCAGCAGTCAGTAAGTAGTTTCTGGATGTATTCAGAGATCGTGTTACAAAATGTAAGGCTGTTCACATCCGCACAGCCTCAGCTTCTGTTGTTTTCTTTGTCGCTCCATTGGGAGACCCAGACAATTGGGTGTATAGGCTATGCCTCCGGAGGCCGCACAAAGTATTACACTTAAAAGTGTTAAGCCCCTCCCCTTCTGCCTATACACCCCCCGTGCTCCCACGGGCTCCTCAGTTTTTTGCTTTGTGCGAAGGAGGTCAGACACGCACGCACAGCTCCACAGATTGGTCAGCAGCAGCTGCTGACTATATCGGATGGAAGAAAAGTGGGCCCATATAGGGCCCCCAGCATGCTCCCTTCTCACCCCACTCTTGTCGGCGGTGTAGTTAAGGTTGAGGTATCCATTGCGGGTACGGAGGCTGGAGCCCACATGCTGCTTTCCTTCCCCATCCCCCTCAGGGCTCTGGTGAAGTGGGATCCTATCGGTCTCCAGGCACTGAGACCGTGCTTCATCCACAACTCCTGGGAGACTGCTGGATAGGAGCCGGGTATCGTTCAGGGACATGGCCCTGCTACTTGGAGGTACTCTGTGTCCCCGTGGGGACCGCGCACAGCAACACTCCAGCATTGCTGGGTGTGCTAGTGCACCGGGGACCGCGGCGCTGACCGGGTTAATATGTGCCATTACACACTCAGCGCTGCTGAGTGTGTTTATGTATAGGGACTGCCGCACTAACCGCCGCTGCCAGGGAAACACTGCGGCGCGGCTGGGACTTGTAGTGCGCCGGGGACTTTCGCGCCGGCCGCGCTTTTACGGCGGCCGCGTTTATTACTAGAGTCCCCGGCTTTTTGCGGCCTAGTTTCCTTTCCTCCCGCCCACAGCCCTGACAGGCAGGGGAAGGGCGGGACGCTGCACAGAACGAGCAGCACTGAGGGCTGGAGCATGCTTTGCATACTCCACTCCCCTCACTGTGCACAGTGCAGGCACCAGCTCCCGCTCTTTCTGAGCCACGCCCACGGCTCCCACCTCTCCTCAGGACGCCGGCAGCCATTCCTGTCAGCTCCTTGGACGCTACAGAGGGGGACAAAGTCTGGGAGACTGAGGCAGGGACTCTGGTGGCCTCACAACCGCTTTAAGCGGGTGGTAAGCAGCACCTGTGGTGCTAGCCCCATTGTGCAGTAGTGTAACATTATATGTTTATGGTATACATATTTTACACTGTATGGTGCACAGTTGATTTCTGGCTATATACCCTATTGTGTTACTCAGGGAAGATAATAGCATGGCGCCCACGAAAGGCAGGGGTGCCAAAACACAGGCTTATTATGCTGCCTGCGCCGCATGTATGACCCCGCTACCTGCAGGTTCCACTGACCCTCATTGTGTACTGTTCGGCCCCTGTGGCACTTACTCAGCTAGAGCCTCTGCTAAGGGGGGCCCAGGGGGAGCCACCTGCTGACACTGTTCAGGTGACGGGGACAGAGTTTGCAAAACTCTCTGAGACTATGGCTAAGATACTAGAAGCCTTGCAGTCCAGGCCGGTATCTCAGCACAGGGACTCTGTTGAATCTTTGTCCCCTGGCCCACCTCAGTTGGACCAACAATGTCCTCCTGGGGTGTCTCATGGATCCCAGGCTGAGGGTTCTGACACAGACCCCGGCCCCAGACCGACTAAGCGAGCTCGCTTGACAATTCCCTTGACATCCTCATATTGTTCAGGGTCTCAGCGGGGGGAATCTCTAGTTGATGATGCGGACACAGCTGATCAGGATTCTGATCCTGAGGCCGCTGTCAATCTTGATACTCCGGACGGGGACGCCATAGTGAACGACCTTATTGCGTCCATCAATCGTATGTTGGATATTTCTCCCTCAGCTCCTCCGGTGGAGGAGTCAGCTTCACAGCAGGAGAAATTCCGTTTCAGGTTTCCCAAGCGTACACCGAGTATGTTTCTGGACCACTCTGATTTCAGAGAGGCAGTCCAGAATCACCATGCTTGTCCAGATAAGCGTTTTTCTAAGCGCCTTAAGGATACACGTTATCCCTTTCCCCCTGACGTGGTCAAAAGTTGGGCTCAGTGTCCCAAAGTGGATCCTCCAATCTCCAGACTGGCAGCTAGATCCATACTTGCAGTGGAAGACGGGGCTTCACTCAAAGATGCCACTGACAGGCAGATGGAGCTCTGGTTGAAATCCATCTATGAAGCTATCGGCGCTTCTTTTGCCCCAGCATTCGCAGCCGTATGGGCGCTGCAAGCTATCTCAGCAGGTCAAGCGCAAATCGACGCAGCCACACGCACGTCCGCGCCACAGGTGGCGTCCATAACCACACAGACTTCGGCATTTGCGTCTTACGCTATTAATGCTGTTCTGGACTCTGCGAGCCGTACGGCGGTTGCAGCCGCCAATTCGGTGGTACTCCGCAGGGCCTTGTGGCTACGGGAATGGAAGGCAGATTCTGTTTCCAAAAAGCGCTTAACCAGTTTGCCAATTTCTGCCAACCGATTGTTTGGCGAGCGTTTGGATGAAATCATCAAACAATCCAAGGGAAAGGATACATCCTTACCCCAGCCCAAACCGAAAATACCCCAACAGAGGAGGGGGCAGTCGAGTTTTCGGTCCTTTCGGGGCGCGGGCAGGTCCCAATTCTCCTCGTCCACAAGGCCTCAGAAAGATCAAAGGAACTCTGATGCATGGCGGTCTAAGTCACGTCCTAAAAAGGCCACCGGAGGTGCCGCTACCAAAGCGGCTTCCTCATGACTTTCGGCCTCCCCACTCCGCATCTTCGGTCGGTGGCAGGCTCTCCCGCTTTTGCGGCACCTGGCTGCCACGGGTAAAAGACCGTTGGGTGAGAGACATTCTGTCTCACGGTTACAAGATAGAGTTCACCTCTCGTCCCCCGACTCGATTCTTCAGGTCATCCCCGCCTCCCGAGCGAGCCGAGGCTCTTCTGCAGGCGCTGGGCACTCTGAAGGCAGAAGGAGTGGTGGTCCCTGTTCCTATTCAGCAACAGGGTCACGGTTTTTACTCCAACTTGTTTGTGGTCCCAAAGAAGGACGGGTCTTTCCGTCCTGTCCTGGACCTGAAACTTCTCAACAAACACGTAAAGACCAGGCGGTTCCGGATGGAATCCCTCCGCTCCGTCATCGCCTCAATGTCCCAAGGAGATTTCCTTGCATCGATAGATATCAAGGATGCATATCTCCACGTACCGATTGCTCCAGAGCACCAGCGCTTCTTGCGCTTCGCCATAGAAAACGAACACCTGCAGTTCGTGGCACTGCCGTTCGGCCTAGCAACAGCCCCACGGGTTTTCACCAAGGTGATGGCTACTGTAGTAGCGGTCCTCCACTCTCAGGGTCACTCGGTGATCCCGTACTTGGACGATCTGTTGATCAAGGCACCCTCTCTAGAGGCATGCCAACACAGCCTCGACGCTACCCTGGAGACTCTCCAGAGTTTCGGGTGGATCATCAATTTTCCAAAGTCAAATCTGACACCGGCCCAATCGCTGACATATCTTGGCATGGAGTTTCATACCCTTTCAGCGATAGTGAGGCTTCCACTGATCAAGCAGCGGTCACTACAGACAGGGGTACAATCTCTCCTTCAAGGCCAGTCACACCCCTTGAGGCGCCTCATGCACTTCCTGGGGAAGATGGTGGCAGCAATGGAGGCAGTTCCGTTCGCGCAGTTTCACCTGCGTCCACTTCAATGGGACATCCTACGCAAATGGGACAGGAAGCCGACGTCCCTCGACAGGAACGTCTCCCTCTCTCAGGCGACCAAAGCTTCCCTTCGGTGGTGGCTTCTTCCCACTTCATTATCGAAGGGGAAATCCTTCCTACCCCCATCTTGGGAGGTGGTCACGACGGACGCGAGTCTGTCAGGGTGGGGAGCGGTTTTTCTCCACCACAGGGCTCCGGGTACGTGGACCCAGCAAGAGTCCTCGCTTCAGATCAATGTGCTGGAAATACGGGCAGTGTATCTTGCCCTGAAGGCGTTCCAGCAGTGGCTGGAAGGCAAGCAGATCAGAATTCAGTCGGACAATTCCACAGCGGTGGCATACATCAATCACCAAGGCGGCACACGCAGTCGGCAAGCCTTCCAGGAAGTCCGGCGGATTTTGATGTGGGTGGAAGCCACGGCCTCCACCATCTCTGCAGTTCACATTCCAGGCGTGGAAAACTGGGAAGCAGACTATCTCAGTCGCCAGGGCATGGACGCAGGGGAATGGTCCCTTCACCCGGACGTGTTTCAGGAGATCTGTTGCCGCTGGGGGGTGCCGGACGTCGACCTCATGGCGTCCCGGCACAACAACAAGGTACCGGTGTTCATGGCACGGTCTCAAGATCCCAGAGCTCTGGCGGCAGACGCCTTAGTTCAGGATTGGTCGCAGTTTCAGCTCCCTTATGTGTTTCCTCCGCTGGCACTGTTGCCCAGAGTGTT
This sequence comes from Anomaloglossus baeobatrachus, assembly GCF_048569485.1. Classification (NCBI taxonomy): domain Eukaryota; kingdom Metazoa; phylum Chordata; class Amphibia; order Anura; family Aromobatidae; genus Anomaloglossus; species Anomaloglossus baeobatrachus. The sequence goes on along the minus strand of NC_134353.1, from coordinate 551,548,387 downwards.
ACGCAAGATCAGGGCCGACTGCCGCCGCGTCATCCTCGTCGCTCCAGACTGGCCGAGGAGGTCGTGGTACCCGGATCTGTGGCATCTCACGGTCGGCCAACCGTGGGCACTACCAGACCGACCAGACTTGCTATCTCAAGGGCCGTTTTTCCATCTGAATTCTGCGGCCCTCAACCTGACTGTGTGGCCATTGAGTCCTGGATCCTAGCGTCTTCAGGCTTATCTCAAGACGTCATTGCCACTATGAGACAGGCTAGGAAACCAACGTCCGCCAAGATCTACCACAGGACGTGGAAAATTTTCCTGTCGTGGTGCTCTGCTCAGGGTTTTTCTCCCTGGCCTTTTGCCTTGCCCACTTTTCTGTCCTTCCTTCAATCTGGACTGGAAAAGGGTTTGTCGCTCGGCTCCCTTAAGGGACAAGTCTCAGCGCTCTCTGTGTTTTTCCAGAAGCGCCTAGCCAGACTTCCACAGGTACGCATGTTCCTGCAGGGGGTTTGTCACATCGTTCCTCCTTACAAGCGGCCGTTAGAACCCTGGGATCTGAACAGGGTGCTGCTGGTTCTTCAGAAACCACCATTCGAGCCAATGAGAGATATTTCTCTCTCACGCCTTTCGCAGAAAGTGGTTTTTCTAGTAGCAGTCACTTCACTTCGGAGAGTGTCTGAGCTAGCAGCGCTGTCATGCAAAGCCCCTTTCCTGGTTTTTCACCAGGACAAGGTGGTTCTGCGTCCGGTTCCGGAATTTCTCCCTAAGGTGGTATCCCCCTTTCATCTCAATCAGGATATCTCCTTACCTTCTTTTTGTCCTCATCCAGTTCACCAATGTGAAAAGGATTTGCACTTGTTAGATCTGGTGAGAGCACTCAGACTCTACATTTCTCGTACGGCACCCCTGCGCCGCTCGGATGCACTCTTTGTGCTTGTCGCTGGCCAGCGTAAAGGGTCACAGGCTTCCAAATCAACCTTGGCTCGGTGGATCAAGGAGCCAATTCTCGAAGCCTACCGTTCGGCTGGGCTTCCAGTTCCCTCAGGGCTGAAGGCCCATTCTACCAGAGCCGTGGGCGCGTCCTGGGCTTTGAGGCACCAGGCTACGGCTCAGCAGGTGTGTCAGGCGGCTACCTGGTCGAGCCTGCACACTTTCACGAAACACTATCAGGTGCATACCTATGCTTCGGCGGATGCCAGCCTAGGTAGACGAGTCCTTCAGGCGGCGGTTGCCCACCTTTAGGAAGAGGCCGTTTTACGGCTCTCTTACAAGGTATTATTTTACCCACCCAGGGACTGCTTTTGGACGTCCCAATTGTCTGGGTCTCCCAATGGAGCGACAAAGAAGAAGGGAATTTTGTTTACTTACCGTAAATTCCTTTTCTTCTAGCTCCAATTGGGAGACCCAGCGCCCGCCCCTGTTTTTTTGTGTACACATGTTGTTCATGTTGAATGGTTTCAGTTCTCCGATATTCCTTCGGATTGAATTTACTTTAAACCAGTTTTTAATTCTTTTCCTCCTTCTTGCTTTTGCACCAAAACTGAGGAGCCCGTGGGAGCACGGGGGGTGTATAGGCAGAAGGGGAGGGGCTTAACACTTTTAAGTGTAATACTTTGTGCGGCCTCCGGAGGCATAGCCTATACACCCAATTGTCTGGGTCTCCCAATTGGAGCTAGAAGAAAAGGAATTTACGGTAAGTAAACAAAATTCCCTTCTTTTCCACCAAAACCTCAGTGGAATGGGACTCTTTGGATGCTGCCATCGCACAAGGATGCCATGATGTTGTATAAATGTATATTCATGTTTTACCAGCATTTCAGTTTTTATATAATCATTATCTACATACGGAATTAAAGTAGACCTGTCACCAGATGAAAACTGGCACTTTGTGCCCTTTAATTTCTGCTGCCCCCAAGTAATACTTTTTTTTATATATATATTCTCTATACGGGCCTTTATATGTAATGCTGATTTTTATAGTCTCTACCAAAAGGTTCACAGGATTCTCTAGGAGGTGTCTTTAGACTTCTCTGTATTATTACCCTGTGAGCACTGCCCTCCTGGTAAAGACCATAAAGTTTCGCCTAAATATAGAGGGCTGTATGGCAGACGTAAAAAGGCAAAACCGGAATACTCGGTAGCAGCAGGAATAAAATAAAGCACAGACTGGCCACTCTACTACCAGTGACCAGTCCTCATTTTGTTAAGTGTTGTCCACTACTTGCACAATCCTTTCATAAATGCCCAATACCCACCAAAAATTAAAGCTTCTACTCGCCTCCCGCATTCGTGCCGTTCCAGCGATGTCGGCGCCAGACCTCCCAGTACTCGTTTATATCATGTGAGCACAGGGCTGAGCGGATCCGAACCTTAAAACTCTGGATCTGTGCAGTTTCAAAGATTTCCGGATGCTGGATACGGAATTCTGGGTGCACGATCCGGATCTGGCACTGGGTAAAATAATTGAAAAATTAAGAAAAACAGAAATAAAACAGCTTTTCATACTTACCGAGACTGTGTCATGGCGGCACACTGCTTTTGTGTCGCACATTCACTTGCTGTACTGTGCATTGTATACACACAACTTTCCATGTTTTCCCCGCCCACCGGCCGTCCTCTCATCTGTGACTGGTTGCAGGCACATGCGCCCCCAGCCTGTGACAGTATTTGCCTGTTGTGCAGTCATCCTGGCTCAGTCATTGTTTGCACAGCCAGCGGTCGTGCTCTATCGCCGCTGGCTGTATGTAGCAGAGATCAAGCGGTGTGGGACCTCATGTGGATTACGCCGGACCTGCAGGGTGTTAGGGGTTAATAAAGTGGTGAAGGAGGGTGTGTGTTTTGTACTTTATTCCAAATAAAGGATTTTTCTCTGTATCTGTGTTTCTTTACATTCACTTACAAGTTAGTGTGATGCAGGTATATCATGGCACGCCTGTGCCATTACTAGCTGTGTGCTGCTATTAACCCCTTATTACCCCAATTGCCCTGGAGCAGTGGCAATCGAGAAGAGCCGGTATTGCATCGGGATTGTCACATCTAATAGATGCGGCAATACCAGCCCCCAGCCGGCATTATCTTGGCTGGAGATGAAAATTAGGGGAAACCGTACGTCGTTTTTTTTTTTTTTTTTAATTATTTAAATAATAATAATAAAAAAAAAGCCGCATCCCTGGCACAGCCGCACACTCTTCTGACAGGAGCATGCATGTGTTTCTAGGTACATGCACGCTCATGTTCAGAAAGCGCAGGCTTTGCCGGGTGATGTCATATCACACTTGTATGAGTCTGACAGCGCATCATCTGCACAGCTGCACACTTCTGACAGGAACGTGCATGTGTTTCTGAAAGACATGCACATTCACCATACTGACCCCCAGACACTTGCACTGCTTTCCCTGCCTACTGGCCGTCCTGCCGTCTGTGATTGGTTGCGTTCAGGTGACACGCTGCCAATTAGGATGGGGACGCATCTAGCTGCAACCAATTACACGTGCCAGTGGGCGGGTAAAACAATGAATATTGAATTGTCGGCTCCGGAAGGGAAAAGCGTGATCCGGAAGCAGTTTGCTGCCATGACACAGCCTTAGGTGAGTACACCGCGCGCGCTCCTACCCCCGTATCCCTTCCACGAACTTTTTTAATCTACAGAATCTGGTCCCCATAGACTTATATGGGTACCGGAATCCGGAGCGGATCCGGATTTTATTTTCAATCCGGCAGGGATCCACCATTTTGGCGGATTCGATCATCTCTAGTTAGCACCAGGTGACCACAATTAGTTTCATATCATTATATAGAGGGCCCAATAGTCATAAAATAGATGTATGCAAATTTCCATAGACCTGAAATTAGAAGGATTTTATAGTGACCTCACCCAGAGCATCGACATCCTAAACACTGGAAGGAGATTCATATCTTACGGTCGTCTGACATAAACACAATGGAAATCTTACTATAAGCCACTATAGAAACGACCTTTCATTGGAAATGGTCATATTTATGTCATGTATTAGTCCAGCATCAGGATTATACAGGAATAAGAGATTAAGGGATAGACATATGCAATACATGCACACACTACAATTAAGAAATACATGAACTCCACTATTGTTGTAAATGTTAGAAATTGTAAGCGTTTTTTGATCAGTGCACAAAAGCCAACCAACTACTACGTCAAGGTGTACCTAGTTTTGGACAGTCCCTGTCACTAATGTCCTAGCTCTCCTTGTGGCAAACCTGTCCGCTTCAGAACTGGGAAAGTGAAAGAAAACCAGGCATGGCTCGCAATTAAATCTTGTGTAGGAAAGATGTGTTAATAAGGGTGCTAAGCCCTGGATGGGCCACCGCCCCCCCCCTTAATATGTCCACACATGTTCGGTAGCAAATTTGTGCACTTGTACATTAATTTTATATGTGGCCAATATAAAGACCTATACATACAAGGTGTGGCAGCACACTGCAATTAATTCGATTAATAAATATATGACCTTCCCTATTCCTGTAAACGTTAAAAACATAAGTTTAGTTACATATTTTTTTCTATTAAAAAGCACAAAAGCCATCTATCCACGTCAAGGTGTACCAACTGTAAATATGGATGGTCCTTATTACTAATGTCTCCATATAGCAAACCTGGCCTCATCTGAATGGGGTCACAGAACCAAAACATGCATAGCTTACAATTAAAGGGAACTTGTCATCAGATTTTTGAGGTATAAACTAAAACTAGCACCTTAAGCAGCACCTGTGCTCCTTCCATTAAGGTGCATGTTATCCCTTGATTACCCCCATACAACCACAAATACCTTTTTATATTCTCCTGCGCTGTATCTAAATCTTTGGATCCGGTCCGATGGGCTTCCTTGGTTGTGGCTACTGTCCCTCCTCTCCCCTCTGATTGCCACTCTTGTAGTGATTGATGTGGATGACTCCTGCACCGTCCACGTCGCCAGGCAAAATCTTGCACCTACGTGTTCAGCACTGACCGCAGTGGGGCAGAGCAAAGTGAGCTGGCAATGTCTGCAATTTTACCCTGCGACATGGATGGATCCAGAGGTGTCATCTACATCAATCATCAAAAGAGGATGGTGATCAGCGCGGAAAGGAAGGATAGGAGCCGCAACCAACGACACCCATCACGCAAAAATCTGGTGACAAGTTTCCTTTAAAACCTTCATGTCTCAGCACCCTTATCCACCTATCTTTCCCACACAAGGCTGGCGTATAGTCAATATATGTGGAGCCCCGCATTACCTTTAGGTCGGCTCAGGGTCTTCAGGGACTCCACGTGATGGGAATCTTCTGGCCGCAGTTAGGTCAGGTTACCTTCTATGAAAAGGAAAGAGCTAGCGCATATGGGAAGCACCCGTGAGCTGGAATAATATTAGTAAAAATGGATTTGCTCACCTGAAGAGGTTGTGCGCCCCCGCACAACCCCGGTGGTAGATGGATAGATAATCCTTCCGGAGTGGGGGCTGTCTCCGCTGACGTTGCCGTTAATGCGCTGAATGGATCCGGATTAGGTATCACTACTGGCTCCTAAGATTCTCCGGCACCTTAGATCCTGGAGCACCTGTGCGATCCTCCGTTCTTCAGGCTGAGTGGTTCAAGTTGTGCCTGGCAGGTCCTATTCCTCAGAGCAGCTCTAGCCGAATTCCCTTGTCGGGAGTGTGGATATAATGGATTAAATTTCGGTCTGGTTTAGCGCTAGTGAATGGGCTGCCAGTCTTTGTAGTTGATTCGCTTTATTAATAATAGTAGTAAAAAGGATAACTCCTGTTTTATACAACGCGTTTCAGCAAAGTCTCTGTTGCTTTCCTCAGGTATAACAGGAGTGATTTACATACATTAAATTTATAGGTGAAATAAAGACCCCACAGGTGGAATTTGTGGGTGTGCCATAAAATTAGATCATTGGGTCCTTTAACCCTATGAGTACTAAAGTATTATGATAAATCCAATATATATATATATATATATATATATATATATATATATATATATATATATATATATAAATACATATTATAAACACATAGTCAAAACGGTATTGGCTAAGAAATTGTGGTGTTATACAGAAAAAATTGAATAAAAGATGAATAAAAATTGAATAAAAATTATTACTTGTTATATTAGATCGATATTGTAGACACATTTAATAAAAATCTTTATGGTGTAGAATATTTCTTATGTCTTTAGTTATGATATTTTAAAAGATTTTTTTTAGAAAATCATGATAGCACTCAAATAATAAGATTGGGAAGCCCTTTTTGGATTATTGTTATATTTAGAATTAATCCCCATAACCTCCTTACCATCCCTTTGTTAAATCGGTTGTTGTTATACCAGTGTTGATATAAATTATTTTTTGTTGTTTGGGGAAAGTGTATATGGGGAGGATGATGCTCACATACAATGAATACACACAACATACGTGTGTGTGTGTGTGTGTGTGTGTGTGTGTGTGTATATATATATATATATATATATATATATATATGTATGTGTATATGTGTGTGTTTTTTTTTTTAAATTATATTCTAAAGAATCTTTTTCAAAAACATTTTTTTCTTTTTTTCTCTCAAAAAACCTGTTCAAAGATCCTCCAAAAAAATTTTTCCTTCAGAAAAAATCCCTTCGTAGAGATCCCTCTAAAAAACCTTCAAAAAGGGCCCTTTCATAAATTCCTTTCAAATCCAAGAAAATGTATATCGGATAACCCTCATATTATTATTTAGCGACATTATCCAATGTTAGGTTGTGTCCTTCTGGGGCTAAGGTGCCCAATTTGAAGATCCAGTAACTCTCTTTTCTGATAAGTTTGGTTAATGCTTGTGTATCTTTACTGTTAATGGAGTCTATAATAGTGAGTGTCATTTTCTTATAGTCCCTATTGTGCTTGATATTGTAGTGTTTTGAGATACTGTGTAATGTATAACCCGTTTTGATGTTGTGGCGGTGTTTATTGAGCCTTGAATGCATCTCTTGTATCGTCCGTCCCACATATTGGGTGCCACAGGGGCATTCTAGTAGGTAGACTGCATGTGTGGATTGGCAGTTTAATTTGTGCTTTATTATAAAGGTTTCCTAGCTTAACTTCTACGGGAATCGTGACGCCACTCTCGGTATTTGCGGTCAGGGAGCGCCTGGGGCTGATGGTAGATGTAGTCAGGTGTTGTGGCCTCCCGAGAGTGCGGCTGGCCCCAGGGCTCAGTGTAAGTGTGTAGTACCACAGGTCGCAGAAGAACTCACACACAGGCAGCAATGTTTTTCAGGGTTTTTACTGCCTTTCAGATGGTAGCTGTGAGTCAACCCGGGCGATGCTATGATGAACCAGGTGGAACCAGATATCCCTTCGGCTGATGTAGGGATGACTGCTGACTCGCCTTCCTAGCTCTTCTTGTTTTGAGGTGACCCCGACTTGGAGTCCTTCGGGATCACCCAGGGAAGTCGCAACTGCCGTTCTCCCCTTTCTGACCCGTTTGCTGACAGCGTGGACCAAGGATAAGATGGCTCCAGGCTCGATCCTCCTTATGGGCCCCCTCGTTGCTGTTGATGCTGCGGGTTCTGTGTGGTTTGGTGAGGCACATACAGTACCCTCACCAGCAGGTTCAGGAGGCCAAGTAAATGGGTTCCTGCTCTGGGGACCTATATCCCTGTGTGGGCTTGGTCTACCGGCAGTCCCCTTACTCAGCCACCTCTTGCTACTGCCCTAGGTGGTTTTCAGGCGGCACCGCTGGGTAGCCATTCTCCCCCGCCAGCAGCCACTACCGGTGCAGGGTCTGACAGGGTCCTGCTCCTCCGCTCTACCCTCCAGACGCAGCTCCTCCGCTCCTACTCCTCTGGCTGCCACTGCACACCTCCCCATCTCCAGTCCCACCACTAGCTGGGATACGAGGGCCACGCCCCCCCCGCCAGGGGTCCCCTCTAAGCTGTGTATGTGTGTTCCTGGTTACTAAGTGTCTGTGTGTCCACACCCTAGTCAGCCTTTGGGATTACCTGTTTTGTACTGACCCAGCATGGGTGCAGTACTCAGTGGTGCCTGACCAGGTCAGGGGCGCCACATATACAGTACCTCGAAAAGTATTCAGACCCTGTGAACTTTTCTAATTTTTTTTACATTATAACCACAAACGTAAATGTATTTTAGTGGGATTTTATGTGATATACCAACAAGTATACGAGGAAATGATACAGTTTTCTAAATTTTAAAAATATAAATCTAAAAGTTGTGACGTGAAATTGTATTCAGCCTCAATACTTTTTAGGACCACCTTTCGCTGCAGTTAGGGTTGGAAGTCTTTTGGGGAATGACTCTACCAGCTTTTCACATCTTGAGGATGACATTGTTTCCCATTTGCAAACTAGCTGTAGCTCAGTGAGATTGGATGTAGAGCACCTGTGAACGGCAATTTTCAAGTCTTGTCACAGTATCTCAATGGGATTTCGGTCTTGACTGTGACTGGGCCATTCACACATGAATATGCCCAATTATTACATTGTAGCTTTGGTAGTATATTTTGGTTCATTGTCCTGCTGGAAGGTGAACCTACACCTCAATCTTTTGCAGCCTTTAACAGGTTTTCCTCCAGGATTGCCCTTTTATTTTGTTCCTTCCATCCTCCCCTCAACTCTGATCAGCTTCTCGGTCCCTGTTAAAGCAAAGCACCCCCACAACATGCTGCTGCCACCACCATGTTTGCTAGTGTTGATGGTGTTTTCCGGGTGATGTGTAATGTTAGATTTCCGCCACATATTGTGTTTTGTATTTAGCCCAGAAAGTTCTACTTTGATCTCATCTGACTGGAGCATCTTCTTCCACATGCTAGCTGTGTCCCCCTACATGGCTTTTTGGAAACTGCAAACGGGACTTCATATGACCTGGTGTAAAAAAAAAAAATCGCTTTTTTCTTGCCACTCTTACATAAAGGACAGATTTGTGAAGTATATAATTAATAGTTGTCTTGAGGAAAAATGTATATTTTTTTTTTTTTTTTTGCTTAAAGGGCTATATCAAATTGTGCCTTGAGCAGCAAACAATGTTCCAGTTTCCTTACATCTAGAAATGAGCGAACCCGCAGATGTTTGGTCTTGGCGGCTCCAGTTGAACTTTAAAAAAAAAAAAAAAGTTTGGTCCCGGACTTGAACCTGTACATTAGCACAGACGCCAAACCCCATTTAACTCTATAGGTACCTGAACTTGTGTGCCGTAAAATGGTGCTAGTAAGGCATGGGGGCTGCAAAGCAGGAGAGTTATACTTACCAAGTCTCCCGCGTGGCTGTCACACTACTTCCGGGTCCACTCATTAGCTCTCATGCATATTCACTGCTTCCCCCACCCACCCTCTATGACACAGTCTGTGATTGATTGCAATCAGACTGCCGGCATCTGTGATTAGTTGTGGAGTGTAAAAATAAATAATTGGAAAAAATGGTGTAGGGTCTCCCGTATTTCAGCACAGATAAAGTTCAGGCTGCAGTCGCCAGCTGTCTGCGTTATCTTGACTTTGTATCAAAATATGCTGGACCCCATGTGGCTTTAACTATATAAATAAATAAAAAATAATTTAAAAAAAAACGGCGTCTGCCCTGGAATTCTATTAGATGCACCAATTCCGGCGCTTTACCAGGCTCATCCTGATTTGCCCTGGTACAGTGGTAATTGCTGTAATATAAGGGTTTAATGACAGCTGTGATTTCACAGCTGTCATTAAACAAAAAAAATCACAGCTGCCATCTAGCTGAGGTTAGTCATGGGGAGGGGTCTATGAGACCCTTCCCATTACTAACCATGTCTGTAAAAATAAATAACACACAGAAAAATAATTTATTTAAAACCTAAAAGCACCCTCTTTCACCAATTGATTAACTCCCAAGACATGTATGTAATGCACACGAGGTCCAACAACTATCTCGGCTCTGCTACATCTTGAGGTCGCAGTGCACAGTCACATTACAAAAAGTGACCGATCATTGTGGCGTCAGGGACACACTATTGAAATGCAGCTGTGAGAGCGGTGACATGAGTGAGTTCACCTGACGTCACAGCTGGCGGTTCCTATGGTGTTTTGGGGATTAATAAATTGGAGAAAGAGGGTTTTTGTTTTTTAAATAAAGGATTCTTCTGTGCGGTTTTTGTTTCTTTTCACTTACGCGGTTAGTAATTGGGGGTGGCTTGATGGCAGCTGTGATTATTTTTTTTTTTTTTTTATTTATTTATTTTACAAATCACAGTGATCATTAACCTCTTATATTGCCTCAATTGCCACCGCATCAGGGTAATCGGGATGAGTCGGATAAATTGCTGGAATTGATGCCTGAGAATACCACCCCCAAGTTGTGCGCTTTATCTTAGCTGGGTATCAAAATTTGGAAGATACCACACGCCATTTTTTTAATTACTTATTTATTTTAAACAAGCCGCATTGGGGGTCCCCCATATTTTTGATACACAGCCAAGATAACACAGATAGCTGTGAGCTGCAGCATGTAGCTATCTGCTTTATCTGCATTGGGTATTATTATATGGGGGAGCTTTCACCATTTTTACCAATTTATGTTTATGCTCCACAACCAATCACAGACACTGGCAGTCTGACTGCAACCAATCACAGACGCTGTCACAGAGGGTGGACGGGGGAAGCGGTGAATATGCATGAGAGCTAATGAGCGGACCCGGAAGTAGTGTGACATTCATGCCTAGACTCTATAATTCTCCTATTTTAATCTCTATTTCTTTATCGCTTTCATTGGGGGACACAGGACCATGGGATGTATGCTGCTGTGACTAGGAGGCTGACACTAAGTGAACATAAAAAGTGTTAGCTCCTCCCTGGCAGTGTACACCCTGAGCTGGAGGCGGATCTATGCCAGTTTTTTGCTTAGTGTCGTAGGAGGCTGAAGTGGGCCCATATATCTGTGGGCCAACCTCAGCCTAGGCTATTCCTTTTTTCCGTTTTTTTGCTATTACGGCGCCGCTCAGCCTTCTCATTTTCTATTCTTTTGTCTCTTCTGCAGGGTTAAAGTCCCCGCCACAGAGAGCACCCCTCGCCTGCTCCTTCCCTCCGGGTACCGTCCCTAGGGTTGTTTGAGGCTCGAGACACCAGGCCCTCTCCCCCTCCTGCCCTATGGTACCGTCCCAGGGCTGCTTGGGGTCGAGCATTTTTTAAGGGCACACTCCCCGTCCTCCCCTATGGTACCGTCCCAAGGGGTGTTTCTGGTGGAGGCAGCTAGGACTCTCTGCACCCATGGCCTTCCCCATCCAGGACCCGGTGACAGGATCACAGGCTCTGCAGCGCAGGAGCGCTCAACAGCACCAAGCCTCCCCCAGCGTTTTCCCTTCTACCCTGGGCCCAGGCAGAGGATCCGGTCACTGCAGCGCAGGAGCACTCTGCAGTGTTCCCCACACCATTTCCCCCCTGAGATCTCCCAGGGACGGATTGGACTCACCAGCAGCCGCAGCAGGCTAGGATGGAGCCATGGATCAGAGCGACACCGCCAGGACACAGGTAATATCTTCTCCACACGCAGCGCTGCGCTCCCGGCGGCCGCTCACTAATTTAGTCTCCGGCTTGGGGCCTACCTCAGGCTGGAGCGCTCCGCCCCCCGTTTGCGCGCGTGCCTTTTCGGCCACACCCCCCGCTTCTTCTGCCCGGAGACAAGCCAGCCAAAAAAAGTGCAAAAGCCCGCGCTTTCTGCAACTGCTCACCTCAGCACTGGCAGGCCGGTGAGCAGCGGCAGCACGTTTATCCTGGTGCTGTCCCAGCTACTCTGAGACCCCTGCTGACCTGGGAAGGACACAAAACCCGGGTGAGTGCTGCTCCTGATTAGGACCAGTGACTTTTTTACCTTCCTCGTTTTTCTTTTCCCTATCTCCTGTCTCCTCCCTAGTGTCACTAGTGAGTCTCCTGAGCAGCCATGCCTAATTCTAAGTCGTCCCGATCCAAACAGGCCCCCTTTATAATGCATTTTGCGTGCTCGTCCTGCAACGAAAAATTCTCCCAAGGCCAGGCTACGCCCCTCTGCTCGGCTTGCGTCCCTGACCCACAGCCCACGCAGATTGCCCCAGACGCTGCCAGCCCCCCCGTCCACGTCACTTCTGCAGCAGTACAGGACGCCCAGAGATCCCTCCCCCGGAGTGGTTGACTTCCCTCTCCCAGTCGGTGGACTCTCTTTCAAGGGCGTCTCTGACCATCGGGCAGGCGTTGCAGTCGCTCCCTACGCTCAGCCATGTCCCCCAGTCGGTCTGACCCAGACCCGGCTACTGGAGCGCGGAAGCGGACTCGCACGGTCTCCTCTTCCAATTCCTCCCAGAGGTCTCTCTCCCCTACAAGGCCCGAGTACCACTCGTCTCCGGGACCGTCAGATCTTTCAGGAGAAGAGTCGGATGCAGCCTCACTGCTGGACTCTGATCAGGCAGCCAATGTCAGGCGTATGGTGGACAGTCTGGTCGAAGCGGTGAATAAAATGCTGAAGCTCCAGCCGGACTCTGTCACCACCCAGAGCTCGCAGGTATCCTTCAAGCGGGTTAAGCATGCCCACAGGCATTTCTGTGACCATCCGGAATTTGCTGAGATTCTATGCAAGCACAGACAGCAACCGGACAGGATTTTCAACAATGGTAAGTCGATTGATTTACGCTATCCCTTCCCTGAGGATCTCAGGAAAGAATGGGCAGGCTCACCTGTGGTCGACCCGCCGGTTTCCCGCCTGGCCTCTCATACAGTTCTATCTCTGCCGCAAGGGACATCGCTCTGAGACGCCACGGATCGGAACATTGAGAGATTCGCCCGTTCGCCTTTTGAGGCGGCAGGCGTGGCCCTGTCGCTGGCTGTCGCCGCCGTCTGGGTGGCTAAGGCCATGGTGGCCAAGGCCATGGTGGCCTGGGCCGACACCCTCCGCAGAGCTCTTCGCTCAGAGTCTAGTGATCCCGAGTTCGCCAACATGGCGGCACAGATTGCTCTAGCGGGTGAGTATATCATCAACGCATCTCTGTCAGCAGCCAACTGCGCAGCACAAGCGGCCAGCAACACGGTGGCAATCCGCCGGGCGATCTGGCTTAGAGCCTGGAATGCAGACGCGGCTTCTAAAAAATCCCTTACCGCCCTCCCGTTTGCAGGAGGTCGGCTGTTTGGAGACGGGCTCGATCAGATTATCGCCGAGGCTACGGGAGGAAAGAGCACCTCTCTTCCACAGCTGAGACCAAGACGTATTCCGCGTCGCTTGCCGACCTCAAGGTTTCAGCCTTTTCGCAGCTTCAGTTCCACTACACATCCTAGGAGGAACAGATCCCCGTAGAGAAACGGGAAGAACACGTCTTTCAAAACAAACCCTTCCTGGCGTCCTAGGCCATGCCAGCCAGCCAAATCAACATCCAGATCACAGCACTACTCCACCAAATGACTCGTGGTCTTCGCGCGCCAGCGCAGACCAGGTGGGGGGGGCGCCTTTCTCATTTCCAACACGTTTGGCTGCCTTTGATCATGGATGCCTGGGTCAGAGAAATTCTAGTATCTGGGTACAAAATAGAGTTCTCATCAATTCCTCCAAGTCATTTTTTCCCTTCTCATCTTCCCGAGTCAGACGCGCGAGCTCGCCCCTTTTTTCATGCCATCGAATCTCTGCACCGCTCAGGGGTCGTGATTCCGGTTCCAAATTCGGAACGTTTCAAGGGAGTCTACTCAAATCTCTTCGTTGTTCCCAAAAAGGATGGCACTGTGCGTCCTGTTCTCGACCTCAAGATTCTCAACAGGTACGTCAAACCCCGAAAGTTTCGCATGGAGTCCCTCTGATCGGTGATTGCCTCCATGGAGGTCGGCGAATTTCTCGCCTCTCTGGACATACAGGACGCATATCTCCACATCCCGATTGCCCATCAGCACCAGAAATTCCTGCGCTTCGCTATAGCAGAAGATCATTATCAGTTTACTGCCCTACCTTTCGGCTTCGCGTCTGCGCCACGAGTGTTCACGAAGGTCATGGCTGCTGCCATGTCTATCCTACACTCCAGAGGACTTTTGGTGATCCCGTACCTGGACGACTTGCTGATCAAAGGGTCTTCTTTCAACGACTGTCTCCTAAGTGTTCAGGTCACCATCGATACTCTGTCCCGACTAGGTTGGCTCATCAACCGGAAGAAGTCCTCTCTGACCCCGGCCTGCCGGATTACCTTCCTAGGCATGGAGTTCGATACCATCCAAGGACGCGTGTCCCTCCCACAGGAAAAGATTGTATCTCTCCGGAAGGACCTCCAGACCCTCCACCATTCCAGAGCGGTGTCCATACGCTTTGGTATGAGAGTCCTCGGCCGGATGGTGGCGGCAATAGAGGCGGTTCCGTTTGCCCGCTTCCACCTTCGTCCCCTTCAGCTATCCCTGCTGAACAAATGGGACAAGTCTCTATTTACCTTAGATCGCAAGATACTTTTGCCCCCGGAAGCCCGCCGCTCGCTTCTTTGGTGGACGAACAGCCAAAATCTCTCCAAAGGAACGTCATTCTTACCGGTACACTGGCAGACAGTCACCACCGATGCCAGTCTTCTGGGCTGGGGAGCAGTGCTCCATCAACACACAGCTCACGGTCAGTGGTCCTCCCAGGAAAGCCGGCTCTCGATCAACGTTTTGGAGATCAGAGCGGTCCTCCGAGCCCTGCAGACTTTTCAGCGCTTTATACAGGGATCGCCTATCAGGATCCAATCAGACAACGCCACGGCTGTGGCATACATCAATCACCAGGGCGGCACGAGGAGCGTCATGGCGATGAGAGAGGTGAAGAAGATCATACAGTGGGCAGAGTCTCACCACTCTGGGATCTCCGCGGTACATATCCCCGGCGTGGAAAATTGGGCGGCCGTCTAACTCAGCAGACAGGGTCTGGCGCCGGGTCAATGGTCTCTCAACAGAGAAGTGTTCGAACAGATCTGCCACAGATGGGGGACTCCGGATGTGGACCTGATGGCCTCTCTGTTCAACAATCAAGTCCCACAGTTCATCTCCCGTTACCACGACCAGCAGGCGCTAGGAGTCGACGCTCTCATCCTTCCGTGGAATCAGTTCAGACTGCCGTTCATCTTCCCACCGCTTCCACTGATCCCAAGAGTCCTCAAGAAAATCAAGGCAGAGGGCATTCCAGTGATTCTCTTTGCCCCAGAATGGCCCAGGCGAGCGTGGTTCGCAGAACTCGCACAGCTCGTCGCAGACACCCCATGGCGGCTTCCAGATCGGCCAGACCTGCTATCGCAGGGTCTGCTCTTCCATCAAAATTCAGGGGTTCTCAATTTGACAGCATGGCTCTTGAATCCTGGATACTAGCCCAGTCAGGCTTTGCTCCTGAAGTGATACAGTCTATGGTCAGAGCTCGAAAGCCTTCCTCGTCAAAGATCTACTACCGCACCTGGAAGGCCTTTTTTCAGTGGTGCGAGGTCAACGGCAATTCCTCTCCATTAGTTCTGTCACTCCCGGCGCTACTGGCTTTCCTTCAGGCAGGTTTACAAGCGGGTCTCTCGCTGGCAACAATCAAGGGGCAGGTTTCGGCTCTGTCTGTTCTTTTCCAGAGAAATCTAGCATCACGTCCACAGGTCAAGACGTTCATCCAGGGAGTCGCCCATCTGGTTCCACCCTATCATTCTCCGCTAGAACCATGGGACCTTAATCTGGTTTTAGGATCCCCCCCAACTGGCTCCATTTGAACCGCTCAAGGAATCCTCATTCTCACACTTATCCTGGAAAGTGGCCTTTTTGGTGGCGGTCACATCAATCAGGAGAACGTCTGAACTGGCAGCTCTTTCGTGCCGGTCACCTTTTCTTGTTTTCCACCAGGACAAGGTTGTCCTGCGCCCGTCTTCTGCTTTTCTGCCGAAGGTGGTGTCTCCTTTTCACCTGAATGAGGAGATCGTGCTTCCATCTTTTTGTCCGGCACCCACTCGCTCCTTGGAGAGGTCACTGCACACTCTGAACCTAGTGCGAGCACTCAGGACTTACGTCTCGAGAACTGCGACTTTCCGCAAATCAGACAACCTGTTCGTCCTGCCTTCAGGCTCCAAGAGGGCCATGCCGGCGTCCAGGGCTACCATTGCAAGATGGATCAGGTCAGCTATATCAGAGGCCTACCGGATCAAGTCCCCTCCGAGGGGAGTAAAAGCCCATTCCACCCGTGCAGTTGGTGCGTCTTGAGCAATCAGACGCCAGGTGTCAGCCGAACAAGTCTGCAAAGCCGCCACGTGGTCCAGCCTTCATACCTTCGCCAGGTTTTACAGGGTCCACACCCAGGCGTCAGCGGATGCCTGCTTTGGGAGAAAGGTGTTGCAGGCGGCCGTCGCACACCTATGAAAAGCTAGTAGACAGTTGGACAGAGCTTTCCCACAGAATTTTGTGATTGTTTTTGGATCTGTAGGATTGCTTCTGTACCCACCCAGGGACTGCTTTTGGACGTCCCATGGTCCTGTGTCCCCCAATGAAAGCGATAGAGAAAGAAGGATTTTTGTGTACTCACCGTAAAATCTCTTTCTCTGAGTCTTCATTGGGGGACACAGCACCCACCCTGTTTGGATTGTGAGGTCTTAGCTTGCCGGATGTTCCCGGTTTCTTTATGGGTCAATGTTCTTTTTCACCCGTCTATTATACGTTTATGTATACGTGTTCATAAGGTACTGTGTGTCACCACACGTTTTCTCTTGATATTACCTTGTTTAGTTATGGTTGTTCAGGTTTCTCCTACTACTGCTTGTACACTAAACTGGCATAGATCCGCCTCCGGCTCAGGGTGTACACTGCCAGGGAGGAGCTAACTCTTTTTATGTTCACTTAGTGTCAGCCTCCTAGTCACAGCAGCATACACCCCATGGTCCTGTGTCCCCCAATGAAGACTCAGAGAAAGAGATTTTACGGTGAGTACACAAAAATCCTTCTTTTGCTTCCTTTTAACTTTTTTTTTTTTTATCACGGTGGCCAAACCCGAACAGCAGCGTGTCCTTTCCTTTATGGTTCGGGTTCGCCCATCACTACTTACGCCCTTTTTGCTGGGGGGGACCATTCTGGATCAGTAGATTTTAGGCTTGCTGTTGAGCTTATCCTTTTGTGACAGGCTCCCCTTTGCCATTTGGTTTGAGCTGTACACTGTTAGAACTATACTTGCATACAGATATAACAGGGCCTGTTAATAAGCTCACATAGCTCAATTGAAAACTGCTGATTTTAGGGCAGGGTGGAGGATGAATGGTGAATGTGATTCTGATGGACTGCTAACAGGTCAGAAGCCTGCGAGTGAGGCAGAGAGCGTGAGCAACTTACTGATGGATAGAAATCAGTCAGCTAGAGAGAGGTTGCTGGGATCTAATGAGTTAATTTCTCAGCACGTAATATAACTGTATTCAAGCTCCATTGCAACAAGTTGTACCTTATGAAAGACAAAAGGTCTCATGCAGGAGAATGACTGCAGACAGAAAAAGCAAGTGTATTCCCAACTTGCTTACTTTCTTGCTGTCTTACTAATTGAAGCAATTTCATAATATGAGAATACACCTTTAATGCTGGACAGAACAGAAACTCAAGAAAGGAGAGATGTGCTGCGTCCTCTCTGGCGGAGAGGATCCTGAACATACAACTCCCAAATAACTCAGTGTGTACCATTATTATGCAGTTTGCATGCTTGATGATTCATTTTATTATTAAACAACTACAGTGCTGTCAGTCAATCTAAAAGATTAATCAACCTGAATATTTAACGTAAAAGTGAGGTTCTGTCTTTTTAGGAGACTATCTAGGTGCATCATTATTGGGCAATTATTAGTGTACAGAATTTGTATGCAGCTAAATGAAAAATGTTAATAATAACCAAATAGCTCAAAATTTATAAAATTCATTTTTGACATTTTAAAAAAATATCAGTGACCAATATAGCCACCCTTCTTTTCAATAATAACAGGCACAAGCCTTCCTTCCATCCATAATCCATCAGTTTGTTAATCTGTTCAGAATCAACTTTTTGGGCAGCACCAACCTCAGTTTCCCAGATACTATTCAGAGATGAGACTGTTTTTATTTCTTTGTAAATTTCCCTTTTAAAAAGGGACACAATTTCTCAATGGGGTTTAGGTCAGGTGAGGAATGGGCCATGTCATTCTTCTTTAATTCTTAGGGCCTTTACTATCTAGCCAAGCAGTGAAGATTTGAACTCCTGCAATGGATCTTTGTCCTCCATAAGAGGCATGATTTTCTTGAAAGATGCAGACTTTTCCCTGTACCATTGCTTGAGGAAAGTGTCTTCTAAAAACTGGCCATAAGTTTGGAAGGTGATTTTGAGTCACCTTTAATACCAGCACATAGCAGTACCTCACCTCTCTTGCTAGTGGAGTGTGTGACAGTTACTGATCCAGCCTCTGGCCCATCAGGTCTGTTAAGAGACCCTCTCATTTCATCAGTCCAGAAAACCTTTTCAAAATCCGTCTTCAGATCTTCCTTGGCCCAGTCTTGGTGTTTCAAATTCTGTACCTTGGTCAGTTGGTGGTTGCGTTTCAGCCTTCACAACCTTGGCCATGTCTTGAGCAATGAACACCTTGTACTTCTAGGCACTAAAGGAAAATTGCACTTCTGGAATATGACAGCACTAGAAGATAATGGGTTCTTGGTCGCTTCATGGTTGATTGATTATTCTCAAATCTTTGACAGTGAATGTGCACCTTTTTTTTTAATTTTTTTTTCTCTATCTTTTTTTTTTGCTATCCCGTTGACTATTCATGATCATGCCCCAACATCTTAGCAATTTCGAGAACACTGCATCCCCTTTAAGTAAATCATCGTTAGAAATCTTAGTGTCATTGTCTCTTTTTTTGCACATTTTCCCTGAGGAAAACAAGCTGCCTAATAATTATGTACATCTTGATAAAGAGCGATGATATCATTAGGCCTCACCCTCCCTCATTGTACAAACACACATCACCAGCTAGTTACATACAGTAGATTGAAAAAGACCTAAGTCCATTGAGTTCAACCTTTCTCTACCATTTTTTTCCATTAAACTATCTATAACCCACAATATGTGTAATGAGTAGTGATGGGTGGACCCAGACTGTAAATCGGGCTTTTTCCAAGGGCCCACGGCACTTTCAGCCTAATTTGCATTTGATTTCTACATTAGATTTCTCAGGACTAGCACCTTACATCTCTATGAAATAAAGGTATAAATTTTTTATTAAGGGATAAGTACCTGTACCACATACTTCCATAGGAAAAAACGTCCTGGTAGACAGGTTCCCTTTTAAGGGAATCCCTAAATTTCATCTCTTGCTACATTTATATGCAGCAAACCAACAACGTATAGATATGTATACACAAAATAATCCATACCTATTTGTCTAGACATCGACGGATCTGCCAGTAGATGGCTCTGCAAGCCTTGTTTTTTGTTATTCAATGTTTTATTCTACAATCTATAAACTAAACGTCTACAGCAAGTTTTAAAGTATGGAATAGTGTATACAAAATACCACTCCAGGGACCTACGGAGCAGACGGTCATGTTTCCTCTATTCCATCTCAGTTTGTGTGCAAGTAATAGCTTCTTGTGCACGTTATTGCCCATTTTACTGTAATAGAAATGATAGTTTTTGTAATGGAGCCACTAAAAAGTGGTGTGTAGTGTAGAAAGGCATGGCGCGTATTACAGGCTCATATTCTTACAGCAAGCCATGCATTGAAAAAAATGTTTCGTTTTTATTATTTATTTCTGGATTTTTTTTCAGTTTGTGTTCTCAATTTAATATTTCTTAAAATGCTCATTTGGAATACATACCCCAACTATCTAAAGAGCCATGTCAAGATTGGCTTTTTGTTCTACATGGGTGTCCATGTCATCCGGACTATATAGATGTTATATTACTGGATGTGAAATTTAAAAAAATAAAATAATTCACATTTCAACAGGGTAACCGATAGTAGTGACTTAAAAACACGTGGTGTGTAGCAGTATGAAAATCCTCATTGCCCCTGTCAGTGCAACTGATACCTGCTGAATGAGATTTAGGCTACACGGCGATGCTGAAATCACATTTAGGCACTGTGACTTTTAACGGAGACCCGGTTTGTGGTCACCTGTCATCTCCAAAGATGGCTACCACAAGCTGGTTTGGTGCTAGCTACCCTGTTTTTCAGATCCCAGGGGTTGTTCTGGTCGTCACCATTGAACCCCTATACAAGGATCTGGACGTCACCGTTTTCCCTAGGCAGGGGCAATGCTGCTGTTTGGTAGTGTGAGCTGTCAAGGTGATGGTCCAGTAGCCAGGAGGTCAGAGCGGGGATAAAGTCAAAAGGCAGGAGAGTAGTAAATAAAAAGCCACGGTCAGAATAAGGAATGTCAACTGGGATACTAACAAGTTCCCAAGAGCTAGTCAAATTATAACACGCAGTGGACATTAGGCTTTTAGGAGCTTAAATAGCTTGCCACTGAGGTCAAACAGGAGGAAGCAAAACTGACAAAAGTTAACTCTTAAACTCTCAGCACAGATGGAAATTAAAATCACAGAAGGCACAGACTTCGAGTTCTTGCTCTGCGACACCTGAAACAAGAGCGCGGCGCTGCCTGGTGGCAAAAGCAGACAGGGCATACATCGAAACAAAATGCCACAGCAACATAGCATTTATTGATTTCATATTGCATTACATTACAATATACGATCTCCTGCAACAGTGTTGAAAATGTTTCCAAATCTGTTGATTATCTTTGGAAGCTGCTTGCTATAGGCTTCAATGCAAGTCACATGCAAATTATCTGCAATTGGGACTTTTTTTTTTTACAGCAAAATCACAGTTGTACAATAGTTGCAAGACGCAGACAAGCTCTTACAGTTCTGGGAATTGCTGCCATACAACACATCGCCGAGTGGTTCTGACCATATGAACCCCTTCATGACCAAGGACATATATTTATATGTCCTTGGCCATGTCTGTCCCTTTAATGCTAGTGCTCATTATTCCCCACACATCTGCTGATGTGATCAGCAGACATGTGCAGCTAACAGGCGCTGGTGGAACTCCTATCCACCCACACCTGTTGACCCCTTAGATCGCTCTGTCAAACTCTGACAGCGTGCTCTAACCCACTCCGGCAGGGATCGCACTGTTTTGGCCATCAGTGGCCCTATTACACGATCACGGAGCGCCAATGGGTTTCCATGGTGGCGGGAGTCAGATGATGACCCCTGTCGCTGTCATGACTCACTTCCTGTTAATGCCAGATGAGCGCTGGAAGTCACAAAAGATACCGTAAGCACTTCTCGCTCTGATTAGCAGAAACAATCAGACAGTGCAGCATAAAGTCCTCTAAGGGGACTAGTAAAATAAAAAAATGCAAACAAGTTTTAAATGTTTTTAAAAAGAAAAAAAAAAACCCTAAAAGTTCAAATCGCCCCATTTGCCCTTTTAAAAATAAAACAATAATAAAATGCACATATCTGGTATTGCCGTTTTCTGAAATGCCCGATCTATCAAAAGATAAAATCAATTAAACTGATCAGTAAACATAAGACAAAAACTGACAGAATTAGGGGTTTTTTTTGGATGCCGCAACATTGCATTAAAATGCAATATCATGCGATCAATAGTCACATCTACCCAAAAATGGTAATATAATAATAATATTTATTCACTTATATAGTGCTATTAATTCCGCAGCGCTTTACATACATTGGCATCACTGTCCCCATTGGGGCTCACAATCTCAATTCCCTATCAGTATGTTTTTGTAGTGTGGGAGGAAACCAGAGAACCCGGAGGAAACCCACGCAAACACGGGGAGAACATACAAACTCCTTGCAGATGGTGTCCTTAGTGGGACTAGAACCCAGGCCCCCAGCTCTGCAAGACTACATTGGTAACCACTTGTATAATCAAAATCGTTAGCTCAGGATGCAGAAAATAAGCCATCACTGAACCCCAGATCCCGAAAAATAAGAATGTTGCGGGTCTCGAAAAATGGCGAAAAAAAGCGCAATTTGGTTTTTGTTTTCTGTTTTTACAAACTTGTGAATTTTTTTTCACCACCTAGATAAAATTAAAGCTACACATGTTTAGTATCTAGAAACTTGTACTGACCTGAGGAATCATAATGCCAGGTCAGGTTTACCATATAGAGAACATGGTAAATAAAAAAACAATTGTGCAGTTGCAGTTTTTTTGCACTTTTACTGCACTTGGTATTTTTTCCCGTTTTTCAGTACAATATGGGGCAGATTGAATAGTGTTGTTCAAAGGTACAACTCATCCTGCAACAAACAAGCCCTAATATGGCTAAATTGGTGGAAAAAATATAAAAGTTATGGCTCTTGGGAAAAAAAAAACCGAAAAATTGCCCAAGGGTGACGGGACTAAAATTAGTATGAAGGAAAAGTGGAGCAGATTCCCATAGCAACTTTATTTTTCTAAAATTTGCATCCCGATCTGTTGCTCGCTTTTGGGTCCATAAGTGGAACCCCCGGTTATGTTAGAAGTATGAGGCTGCTTTCACACTACGTTTTTTTTAACATCTGTCATGAACGTTTTTTTAACGCAAAAAAGGATCCAGTGCAAATGTGTTTTCATTTCAATGCATTTGCAATGGACTCGCGTCAACATGCGTTCACATGGGTTTGCGTGCGTTATACTAAGGATCCAGCGACTTGCAGTTTTTTAACTTTTTTTCAAAAACGCTACTTGTAGCATTTTTGAGCTGCGTCCAAATACTGCAAATTGCTGGATCCTGACTAAACAGCACGCAAACGCATGTGAACGCTGGCATGCTGATAGACAGGATCCTGCTTGCTCTACTGAGCATGCCCAGAAACCAGCCTCGCGTGATCTGTCCCCCTCCCCCTCCCTCCCCCTCTCTCCCCCCCCCTCTCTCTCTCTCTCCCCTCTCTCTCTCTCTCTCTCTCTCTCCCCCTCTCCCCCTCTCTCCCCCTCTCTCCCCCTCTCTCCCCCTCTCTCCCCCTCTCTCCCCCTCTCTCCCCCTCTCTCCCCCTCTCTCCCCCTCTCTCCCCCTCTCTCCCCCTCTCTCCCCCTCTCTCCCCCTCTCTCCCCCTCTCTCCCCCTCTCTCCCCCTCTCTCCCCCTCTCTCCCCCCCTCTCTCCCCCTCTCCCCCCCTCTCTCCCCCCCTCTCTCCCCCCCTCTCTCCCCCTCTCTCCCCCTCTCTCCCCCTCTCTCCCCCTCTCTCCCCCTCTCTCTCTCTCCCTTCCCCTCTCTCTCTCTCTCCACTCTCTCTCCACTCTCCCCCGCCTGAGAGCAGAGGATGCTCGTAACCAAGGTAAACATCGGGTAACCGCGGTCTTAGTTACCCAATATTTATCTTGGTTACGTGTGCAGGGAATCGGCTCCTAGCAGCTGCAGACGCTCGTAACCAATGTAAATATCGGGTATCCAAGCAAGTTGCCCGATGTTTACCTTGGTTACGATCCTCCACAGCTGTTAGATGTCGGCTCCCAGTATTTCACGTTCAGTTCCCCTTACTCCCGATTGCATGACTCCAATGCCCGCCCATAAACAAAGTGACAGGATCCTGCAAAATTACACATGCGTTTTTTTGTTGTAAAAGCAGGATCCGCTTTTGCAGCAAAAAAACGTTCATGACGCATGTTAAAAAAGCGTAGTGTGAAAGCAGCCTTATTGCCTCGAGATGATGCCAATATAAGTCACAATTATTCCAACGCTGTAGTTTACTGTGACTCAGAAATCTGTTTGTTAATCGTTGTTTTTATTAAATTAATTTGCCTTATTTGCAGAAGTGATAATATAGAAACCTCTTCTTCTTCTTTGAGGGCTAATTCAGGATTTGAAGATGCAGATACAAAAACAGGTAGGTAAAGCTAATGTATTGATTATGTAAACAAGGGCGTTGCAGATTAAATATGAGTCAATTGATTTAACATGTTTGTCAGTCTAAGGCCGGAGTCACACTTACAAGTGACTCGGCGAATCTCGCATCAACATCACCCGGTATGGCTGCACACTCTCTGGACAGGAGCGTTTCAGCTGCATAGAAATGCAGAGAAGCCAGCCGTGCCGGGTGGTACGATCCCATAATCGTGCAAGTCATACGTTCATGTGAGCGCACCCTAAAGATGGCTTCTGATTAGTGATGGATGAGTGTGCTCGTTACTTTATCGAGCATCGGGTTGCCCCTATGCGACTCCACTACCGAGTATAAGGGAAGTCAATGGGAAACTCAAGCATTTTCAAACTCAGAGGCTCGATCGAGTAATGATCTGTGGTGAGCACGCTCACTTATCACTACTTCTGATCTCTAAAATGTAACTCTGTTCATGAAGCATGGTGGAAGTCGCACCAAAAGCTGAAGATTGATGGTGGGAGTCACTGCAGGCTAGTCTGGGTTCGTATGACCTGCAGAGGTCCTATTCTGGAGTGATTGATGATGAAAAAACGGTGCTGTCCAAAATGAATGTAGTTATGAAGGGGTTAAGAGGCCAGAATTGAATACAGAAAGTTAAGCAGCGGCATATGATGTATTGTCATCTTTATTATCTCATTAATCTTATTTTGTCTCCGATCCCTCATATTATACTGCTTCTTCAGTCTGCAGTGTATCTACTCCATTCCTGTTTATTCTCAATTCCATTTCTCTGTCATTAATCATGTTATCGCCATTGTCATATTACTGTGAATAGCCTGACTCTATAAATTGTTCTAGTAGAAGGAAATAATTATCCATTCAGTTCATTCACCTTTGTTACTTGCACACGTATACAGTATAGGATAGCTTAACCAGCGACTTCCTCACATAATGGAAGTCCGGTATCTCCTAGGATTACAATTTATGACCCATCCATCGGTTTATTTCTAAGTGTCTCATCGCTTGGTGTCCTGTCATGACATTTTTCTTAAATGTGGTTTCAGGAGAACATGCAGCAGAAATGTTGATTTGCCTCTAGCTCCGCCCATTCCCATAGACGTTTATTAGCAGCAGCTCTGTGGAAAGCAATAACATGTTTAATTTTACAGCAATTTGAGCTTAACCCCTTCACGACCGCGGGCAGTAAAGTTACGTCCTATTTTAACATGACTTAACGACCAGGGACATAACTTTACTGCCTAAAATTCATTTGATTGCTGTGGCCATAGCAACGGCTTTCAAATGATGTCCCCTGCTGTTTCTTACAGCAGGGGACCTTTGCTTGACCCCAGGGGGGTGGCATCGCCACCCCTCATCGGCGATTGTTGTTATTGGCTGTTCAAATCTGAACCGCCAACCACATCGTTCGCATTGATTTCGGCTAAAACAAAGCCTAAATCGATGCGATACTGTGAGATCCGGCTATGAGGTGCCGCAGCAGATCATAGCTGGAGCTCAAACATGTCGCCCCCAGCCCCTGCAGCACTGATTGGAGCGATCGTGCTATGACGCGCAATCGCTCCAATCAATATGCAGTGGGGCGGTCTGATCTGCAGGTGGCCGCCCTCCTCAGGCCTGTGCTAGTCTGCAAGCCCTCCCCCAACATGTCTGCAGCATGCATTGGCTGGTACGTGTAGTACCACGCCAACGCTGCTGCTGCCGCCGCCACTTATGTCACCGCTCCTGCTCCACGTGAGTACTGCGCTCCACTTGCAGCCCGTGCGCGCTCCTGTGATGGCCCCTGCCCGTGCCCCCCCAAGCCCCGATCTGCTCCCCGACATCCCGATCTGCTCCCCCCGCGATCTGCCTGCCTCCCCTGTGATCTCTATTCTGCTCCCATGCTTCTGCCTCTGCTTCTCCGGTCTCCCCCCTCCCCCTCTGCTCTCCCCCCGACGTCCTCTTACCTGTCTTCACCGGGTCGTCCAAGGTCTTCACTGGCCCGATCACATCTGCCTCCATCGCTGGGTCCTTCCTGGGTATTCTGCAGAGCTGTCCAACTTCCTGCCTGCTGCTTTTGTAAAGCTGTCCATTTCGCTGCCCTCTTGTTCCTCCTGCAGTTCCTCTGGTCAGTGATCTTCCTGCTAATCCTCTGGGTACTGTGAGTATAACTTTTTTTTTTTTTTTTCCCCTGTATCCCCTGTCCATTTTTACACCTCATCTGTCCGTGCGTCCCGCCGAGCGCTGATCAGGGATGCAGATAACAGATCTGCATCCATGGTCAATTTTTGGCGTGACTTTTTTTTTTTCTGTATCCCCAACGCTTTGTGTATTTCATCCATCCGTGCGTCCTGCCGAGCGCTAATCAGGGATGCACATAACGAATCGGCATCCCTGCTCAATTTTCGGCGGGACTTTTTTTTTTTTTCTCCTATACCTGACGCTTTTTATATCTTATCCGTCCGTGCATCCTGCAGCGGCCGATCAGTGCACCGCGTCTGTGCGTTTGAAAAGTCAAATGGCGTTCCTTCTCTTCTGAGCCCCGCCATGCGCCCAAACAATTACTTTCCACCACATATGAGGTATCTGCGTACTCAGGAGAAATTGCACAATACGTTTTATGGTGCATTTTTTTTCCTGGTACCGTTGTAAAAAAAAAAATCAATTGTTTGGGCGCACGGCAGAAGTCGGAAGGAAAGGAGCGACATTTGAATTTTTGAGTGCAAAATTAGCTGCACTCATTAGCGGACGCCATGTTGGGTTTGAAGACCCCCTGCTTCTAGGTCACGCACTCACTTCCAGAGCCAACAATTAACCCTGATTGGATATTCACTGCTTCCAAGTTAGACGCACCCTCACCCTGAGTGGTAGCACTGCAACCAGTCACTGGTGACAGGACGGCCGGTGGGCGGGGATAGCAGTGCAACTGTCTTGGGGTCAGTATCGTGGTATAAAAATAAAATGAATAATTTAAACAATCAGCATAGGGCCCCCCATATTATGATACCCAGCACAGATAAAGCCCATGGTCACAGGCTTCAGTCGCCAGCTGTTGGGCTTTAACTTGGCTGTGTAGCAAAATAAGGCCGGAGTTATTCTTGCGAGGGACTCTCACGAGTCTCTCATCGCATCACCCGGCATGGCCAGACGCTCTCTGGACACGAGAGTGCAGCTGCATAGAAATACATGCAGCCGACCCGCTCATGTCAGGAGAGTGTGCGACTTTGCCGGGTGATGCGATGCGAGACTCGTGAGAGTCCACCGCAAGTGTGACTCGCCAAGATAAAGCTCGACATCTGGGGCTGGTATTCTCAGTCTGGGGAGGTCCAGTATAAAAATATCAGCCTCCAGCCGCCCCGAATTTTCGCATTCATTAGATCCGACAATCCCGACGCTTTACCCTGCTTTTTACAATTGCCCTGGTGCGGTGGCAATCTGGGTAATAAGGAGTTAATGGCAGCCACTAAATCCTGAATTAGTGATGACCGCATCTATGACACCCACATCACTAATCTGTAAGTGAAAGTAAATAAACACAAACATCGAAAACATCTTTGATTTGAAATAAAATACAAGAAAACACCCTCTTTCACCACTTTATTAACTCCAAAACACCCCTGAGGTCCGACGTAATCAACAGGAGGTCCCACGGCGATTTAGCTCTGCTACATCTAAACCTCACAGCGAGCGCCAAAGAGCATGACTGCCCGCTGTAAGCTCCAGAGAATGAATGAGCCGCAGCCATCAGCGGTGACGTCACTCTAGTCATTTGCTGTCACAGCTGGAGGTTCCCACCTATGATTGCAGGTAACCTGACCTCAGAGGAC
Source organism: Anomaloglossus baeobatrachus (assembly GCF_048569485.1). NCBI lineage: Eukaryota > Metazoa > Chordata > Amphibia > Anura > Aromobatidae > Anomaloglossus > Anomaloglossus baeobatrachus. The sequence goes on along the minus strand of NC_134353.1, from coordinate 551,520,768 downwards.
ATCGGATGACCTGGTTAAACTCAGTGAAATTATCTGCATCGCCTGGCAGAAAACCGCCTTTTTTTTTTTTTTTTTTTTTTTTTTACAAGATATGTAGATTTGGTGCTGAAATTTTAACACCATATTCCTGCACCCATTCTACACCTCGTGGCAAAAAAAAAATCGCATCAAAATCGCATCACTACCGCATCATACCTCATGCGGTTTTGATGTGTTTTTTTGCCAGCAGGTGTAGGTTGGGTGCATAGTGTCAAAATTTAATCATTAAATTTGCATCTCTTTGCCCAATAATGCAAAAAAAAATAAAGTTTTTTCTTACAGGAGGTGCAAATTTGGTGCTGAACTCTGCTGTAGACCATTTCAGCACCAAATGTACACCTCCTGGCACAAAACCGGGCCAAAAATATATAATATATATAGAACATATCAGGGAGGTACAGACCCCCGAGATAAGCGGTGCCAGCTCCTGCAGTTATACACTCAGTATATAGAACATATTAAGGAGGTACAGACTCCTGAGACCGGCGTGCCAGTTCCTGCAGTTATACTCTCAGTATATGAGCGCGCTCACACGAGCTGTGTGACTCGCACGAGTCTCGCATCGCATCAACTGCACACTCTCCTGACAGGAGCGGGTTGGCTGCATGTATTTCTGTGAAGCTGAGATGTGCCTGTTCCGACAGTATGAGGTTGTGCTGGGTGATACGCACCCTATTGAATATATTATTGAGGTACAGACCCCAAAGATTGGTTGCAGGGAGACAGGCTGGGGTGCGTCTGACTGCAACCAATCACAGACTCCACGCCGGTCGGGGAAAGTAATGCATATGCATGAGCAATGATGAGCGGCCCAGAAAGTGACGAAGAGGCCGCAGGAGCAGTGTACAGCTGCAATGCAGCCTTTGTAAGTATAAAGCGCTCACTTCATTCTTATTTTTATTTTTTTGTTTTATTTTTTTTTTCTCGACTTCCGGATTGAACACCCGGAATCCCGGGCCCGACACCCGGGCACCTTTGAAACCGCGCGGATCCTGACTTGTACAGTCCGGGTCCACCCACCACTAGCAGGGAGACATTCTGCTGCAAGTTCTTCTGAAACCACAGATAGGGTATGTGCATACAGCAATGCAAAATGCAAGGTCAAAAAGACATTACTGGGCACATATTCCATCATGTTACTTCTTTTAATCGTTTTGGGGTTTGTAAATCCTTAAGCCATTAAGTGACCTGTCCAAGCTAAGACATGTGGACATACTCTTTAAAGGTAAGGTATCGCGGTTTTTTATTTTTCTATTAAAAATAGTGATTATGAAATCAAGTATTTTTAATACAAACTGAAAATCGCTGCTTATTTAGTTTTTATTTAATTCTAATTTTACTGGAGGCACTGGGGGCTGCCATGGATTTGCTGTGTGTGTAACGGTCACACGGTACGATCTATCGTGCGATCGCATGAGCGATCGTACCCGTCCCCATCGTTTGTGCGTCACGGGCAATTAGTCGGTAACCCCCGTCACACGCACTTACCTCTCGGACGACGTCGCTGTGGGCGGCGAACATCCACTTCCTGAAGGGGGTGGGACGTTCGGCGTCACAGCGACGTCACACAGCGGCCGGCCAATAGAAGCGGAGGGTCAGAGATGAGCGAGACGTAAACATCCCGCCCATCTTCTTCCTTTCGTATTGCCGGCGGGACGCAAGTAAGCTGTGTTCCTCGTTCCAGGGATGTCACACAGAGCGACGTGTGCTGCCTCGGAGAACCATGAACAACCGGCGAGCAGAGGAAGAAACGACTTTTTGAAAATGAGCGACGTGTCAATCAGCAACGATAAGGTGAGTATTTTTGCTCGTTCACCGTCGCTCGTAGCTGTCACACGCTACGATATATCAAACGATGCCAGATGTGCGTCACTTACGACGTGACCCCGCCGACATATCGCCCGATATATCGTACCGTGTGACGCCGGCATAACTTACTCCTTTATGGCAGCCCCTGTGCATTGAGAACAGTGGTTGGGATCCGACTCCATCAGTATCGTTACAGTGGGCGTCTGCTGTGACCTGGACGCGCCCCCTGGGCTGTCCAGATCACAGCAGAGGGAGGAGATCAGCGCCATCATTGTAGAGCTCACAGCGTATGCTGTTTGCTCCACTATACTCCTGTCAACCGCCGGGTTCTGTGAGTACAGGCCGCCTCCCCTCCCCCTGTTACCGTCTCCGATGACACCCCCTCCCTCCGCTCTCCTCTGCCCCCGCTACTGCTACCGCCCCTCCCCCCCACCGTTACTGACTCTGACACCCCCTCCCTCCGCTCTACACAGCCCACGCTCTGCCCACCGCTGCTGTGTGTGTGTGTGTGTGTGTGTGTGTGTTTTTGTGCCACTGTATGTGAGTACCGTCGCTACTACCATCTCCAAAAACACCCTCCGCTCAACCCCCCCCCCCCTTCCGCCTGCCACCTGTCGGCCTCTGTGTGTACCGGTGATACTGTCTGCAGGGTTGTGTATCTAATCCTATCTTGTGTGATACTGTCTGCTGAGCCGTATATCTAATCCTATCCTGTGTGATACGGTCTGCTGAGCCCTGTATCTAATCTTATCCTGTGTGATACTGTCTGCAGGGCTGTGTATCTAATCCTCCTGTGTGATACTGTCTGCACAGCTGTGTATTTAATCCTATCCTGTGTGATACTGTCTGCTGAGCCATGTATCTAATCCTATCCTGTGTGATACTGTCTGCTGAGCCGTGTATCTAATCCTATCCTGTGTGATACTGTCTGCTGAGCCGTGTATCTAATCCTATCCTGTGTGATACTCCTGCTGTCCTTGGTGACACTTTAGACATTTCTGGTCACCAACAAAATGGCTCTGCACTGTGTCCCTACATGTCATTCTCTGTTATCTGTTGTAAACAATCAGATTAGGAGGGGGGAGGCATGCCATCAAACACAGGAGAGCAGACTCTGCCCTCTTTACTGCAGCTGTAATGTGAGCTTTTTCTACAGTGGGATTTCTGTAGGATTTCAGAAGCTGCTCCCCCTAGTGTTTAACAGTGGAAAATATCAAGCTTTTTAATTTTTTTTTATATTTTGCTCAATTAAAAACAAATAATAATATTTAAACAAAACATTATTACTTTACATTTTTTCAGTTATTGAATTTTTTTGACGATACCTTCCCTTTAATATTTTAAAGAAAATGGAATGATTAGACACCCAGCAATGAGACATTTGGCAGCTAACCTATGGATGGGTGATCTTGGGACAATCCCTTTTTAACATTAGAATTTTTCCTTTAATTTACTTACGTGGCACCATACAACTTTACTAACACATTCTAACAACACTGACATGTCAGAAAATGGAACCAACGTGCTCCTATGACCTCGGGCCTGAGCTGATATAGAAATCTCGGGTTCTAGCTCTCTAAATTGACTGTCTATCACTCGAAATGTCATAAGGGTGAATGTCCCCTTTAAACAGTTAATTTTGCAAAGAAAAGGCTGCTCATTGGTAAGTTACCATTTTTTTTTTTTCTATCCCAAGCCTTCCATTGGTATTTCACGTGTGAATGCCCTTGGATGTTTGGAAGCTTCTCACTAATCAGGAAATGTCATCATTTCTGAATAAATGGATGGCATTTTATGCAAATAATCCTAGATTGGTGATTGGGACGATGTTTTACCATTCCTAATTAAAAGCAGAGTATTAAATACATGGGAGGATGGACACAAACAAGCGCAGCTTATTATTAGCACCAGGCGGTGTTCGTGACGCTGCGGAGATGCTGATTTTGTCAGGATTATTAAAGTTCTACTGATTTATGAGTTAATAATTATATGTTACTAAGGCTTAATAATATAATGTTTGCTTTGATCATATTGATGAGCCGACAAAGGGGCGGAATAATTATTCAAATGGATCGTGTGAATAATTGGGATGTAAATAAAGTCTTCTCATCAGCCTCTCACCAGACGTGTCGGCTTGTTGTATTAAACCACTTTTGAATAAGATGACCCGTCATGTGCTACAAGTTTATACTGCTGCTTAGAAACTTCATACCATACCTTACCTCGCTTGGATAGGTTTTACAGAATAAAAAGATTAATTTACCGTATTTTTCGGACCATAAGACGCACTTTTTTTCCCTCCAAATTTGGGAGGAAAGTGTGGGGTGCGTCTTATGGTCTGAATGTCAAAGCGGGGTAGGGAGCTGTGGGGAGTCAGCGCTATGCAGTGGGATCACAGGAGGCAGGGAGGGTCGCTGCTGTAGGAAGCCGGTGGCTGGAGAAACCACGTGTGCCCGCTACTTAAAGTAAAGGAATATTCATTAGCTGCTCCCCGCCCACCTCTCTGCAGTCAGCGGGTGTGAGGAGCAGCTAATGAATATTTGTTTAATGTAAACAGCGGACACACATGGGAGCTCCAGACGCCGGCCTCCTGCAGCTGCTGGGGAGACTGTGTGTCCGCTGTTTAGGAGGCAGGAGCAGAGTGTTGCTGCAGTTATGTCTGGCCCGGGGGAAGTGCAGATCACTGCAGTGTCCGGGCCAGAGCACAGCATACCTTCACAGCACAGCAAGCAGTCTCTGTGCTGAGTGCTCACATTGCTTGCTTTCACTTTGATTCTTCGTCTGCACTAGAGGCAAAGTCTCCCATAGCTGACAAGGACCTGCAGTGATGTAATGAAGAAGGGTGGGCCAGAGCAGCACAGTGCCCTGCCTCCTCATTACATCACTGCAGGTCCTCAAGATATGGGAGACTTTGCTTCTAGTGCCAGGACCAAAACATATAATATATATATATATATATATATATATATAAATATATATATATATATATATATATATAATAATTACACACACACACACAATTGGAGGTTCACACACATAATGATGGGGAACATACATATTCCACGATGGGGGCCATATATACCTGGGAGATATGAGTACAGAATTTGGGGATATTATTACCTCCATATCATCCTGTCAGCAGTAAAATAACAGTGTGTCATGACCACATTTTTTTACTTTCATTTTTTTTCTATTTTTTCCTCCCTCTAAAACAAGGGTGTGTCTTATAGTCCGAAAAATACGGTATATCTCTAATACACCTGCCTTTTTCAACTCTCCTGCTTTCTCTTGATCTAGAGGAAGCATTGTTTGTTTTGGGTGTTTGCTGTCAGTGACTAGAAACATTCACATCTGAGGGTTGTATTGTACAGTGCCTTGCGAAAGTATTCAGTTTCTTTGAATTTTTCAACCTTTTCCCACATTTCAGGCTTCAAACATAAAGATAAAAATTGTAATGTTATGGTGAAGAATCAACAACAAGGGTGACACAATTGTGAAGTTGAACGAAATGTATTGCTTATTTCTTTGTCGCTCCATTGGGAGACCCAGACAATTGGGTGTATAGCTTCTGCCTCCGGAGGCCACACAAAGTATTACACTTTAAAAAGTGTAACCCCTCCCCTCTGCCTATACACCCTCCCGTGCATCACGGGCTCCTCAGTTTTTTGCTTTGTGTTGAAGGAGGCACACATTCACTCAAGCTCCACATTTTAGTCAGCAGCAGCTGCTGATTATATCGGATTGAAGAAAAGTGGGCCCCTGACAGGGCCCCCGGCATGCTCCCTTCTCACCCCACTAAGTCGGCGGTGCTGTTAAGGTTGAGGTACCCATTGCGGGTACACAGGCTGGAGCCACATGCCGTTTTCCTTCCCCATCCCTTAGAGGCTCTGGGAGAAGTGGGATCCTAACCGGTCATCCAGGCACTGGGACCGGGCTCCCTCCGCAGCCCCTGTGGGATTCTGACGGACAGGAGACTGAGTATCATCAGGGACAGGCCCTGCATCATAAAGGTACTCTGTGTCCCCTTGGGGACGGTGCATGGAGCACTTGGCCTCAGACGCTGCAGCGGCTGCTGTTTTTGCGTGAAGACCGGGATTACCACGCCGACCACGCCTGCTTGCCGGCCGCGGTATTAAATTTAGTCCCCGGCTTTTGTGGCCTAGTGCATTAAACTCCCGCCCCCGGGCCTGCCAGTCAGGGGTAAGGGCGGGACGGTCGGCCTGACGCCGACTGTGAGGGCTGGAGCATACTTTGGTGTCCTCCTCCCCCCTCACTCATCACTCTGGGGCACCAGATTCCCGCACTTATTGAGGCACGCCCACGGCTCCCTCCTCCCCTTAGAACGCCGGCAGCCATGTTTTAAACACATTCTGCCGGTGGAGGACTTCTGGCTGCAGCTCTGGGAGACCCAAGGCAGGGAATCTGGTGGACACACACCGCTCTGGGCGGTCGGTAAGCCACACCGGTCACCCGGTGCTGGTCCCCCTAGGGTGCCGAACTGTATATATATATATTATATTTGTATACATTTTCTAGGTTCGGCCGCAGTGTTTAGCCCTTTGCTATATACCCTCTGTGATTACTCTCCTAGGAGAGAACAACATGTCGGTCACAAGGAGCAAGGGTTCCAAGACACAGGGCTATTTTGCAACCTGTACCTCTTGTGCGGCTATGCTACCTGCAGGTTCCACCCACCCTCACTGTGAGCAATGCTCGGACCCTGGGGTACTCACTCAGCCGGAGCCTCGGGCACTGGTGGGACCCTCGGCCCAGGTAGAACCGCCGGCCTCCCCTGTCCAGACGGCAGGGACAGAGTTTGCAGTTTTAGCTGAGAAACTCTCTGAGTCACTTTCACAATCCATGGCTCAGTCTATGGACAAATGGTCTGCTAAGATACTAGAAGCCTTACAGTCCAGACCGGCCCTTACACAGGCCCCGGACACTGCGGGGTCATCGCCCCCAGGCCCATCTCGGTCTGCGCCGCAGCATGCTCCTGGGGTGGCCCCTACGTATCACGTGGAGGACTCCGGCACGGACCGCAGTCCCAGACCGGCTAAGCGGGCTCGCTGGGAATCTTCCCCGACTTCATCACGCGGTTCGGGGTCTCAGCTTGAGGACTCTCTGGAGGATGAGGCAGAGGTCGCAGCCCAGGGCTCTGACCCTGACGTGGCTCTCAATCTTGATACACCTGATGGGGACGCCATAGTAAATGACCTTATAGCGTCAATCAACCAGGTGCTAGATCTATCTCCCCCGCCTCTACCTGTGGAGGAGTCGGCTTCACAGCAGGAGAAACACCAGTTTAGGTTTCCCAAACGTACACGGAGTGCTTTTCTCTGTCGTTTCATTGGGGGACACAGGACCATGGGTTATGCTGCTGTCACTAGGAGGCTGACACTAAGTAAACAGAAAAAGTTAGCTCCTCCCCAGCAGTATAACCCCTGAGCCGGAGGCGGGCTCAATCAGTTTTTTTGCTTAGTGTCGTAGGAGGCTGATGTGGGCCGACTGGGCCCCCTTCAGCCACTTGATTTTTTTGCGTTATTTTTTTTTTTTCATTTTTTCTCGGCGACGCTCGTCGCTCTCATCTGTGGTAATTTTCTTTTTCTGCAGGTATCTTTTCTCTACCTCAGCTCTCGCAGCCCGTGTGGGTACCGCTCCCCTAGGTCGCAGAGGCTTGAGTTGTCGGGCCCTCTCCCCCGTCCAATTCCACGGTACCACTCCCCGGTTGGCACGCGGGGCTGAATTTTCCTGGGCACCCCTATTCACCCTGCGGTACCACCCCAAAGGGTCGCAAGGGGCATACAGCAGGGACTGGACCTCCGCAGCGCATCTGGAGTTTTTCGATGGGGCCCGCAACGCTGCTACATTTAGGGGCTTCCACCCCAATGGCGTCCAACTTCCCGCCTTCTTCAGCCTGCTTCCAGGTGCCCGCAGCCATTCCTTCGCTGAGCGGAGCACACAGGAGCATGTGCAGAGTCTCAGCCTGCACACTGGACAGCGCGCCGCGGATCAGGTAGGACCCCTACCTTCTCCCCCCCTCGGACGGCTGCAGAAATTGAGGCCCCGGTCTGGGCCTACTCGCCGGACTCCCCCGCTGCGTCCGTGGAGCTCCCTGCCGGCTCCGAGGTCGGGCGGCCCCGCATCGCTGCTGCGCCGCCGCCGCTTGCGGCCGGGTCCGCCGGCGCTGCCCCTGTACCTTTTAACAGCGCCTCCTGAGGTTGGCTCCGCCGGCGCTGCATCTGTCCGCAACGGCACCTCCGCTCGGCCACTGTCCTCGGTCCCCCAGGCCCCGTCCTCGGCGTGCCCAGGCCGCATCCCGCACGGCGCGCCGAGGATCCTCTCCGCCGCCGCCTGCGGTCGGGTCCGCCGGCGCGGCCTCTGCCCGCGACGGTCCCTCTGCTTGGGCCCCGTCCTCGGCGTGCCCAGGCCGCATCCCGCATGGCGCGCCGAGGATCCTCCCCGCCGCCGCCTGCGGCCGGGTCCGCCGGCGCGGCCTCTGCCCGCGACGGTGCCTCTGCTTGGGCCCCATCCTCGGCGTGCCCAGGCCGCATCCCGCACAGCGCGCCGAGGATCCTCTCCGCCGCCGCTGCGGCCGGGTCCGCCGGCGCGGCCTCTGTCCGCCCCGGCACCTCCAAAAATTTAGCCCCCGGCTTCGGCCCTGGCCTCGGCGTCCCCAGGCCCGCCTCCCGCACGGCGCTATTGGACGCCGGCCTCTCCGTTCCCGCCCTCCGCCGTGCTCCAGGCATCACTTGGGGGGTGGGGGATATTTTTTTCCCGCTCACAGCGTCCATTTTAAATAAAGAGAGAAAGGAAAAAAAAAAAAGAATGGGCATTTATTCCAGACTACTAGTCTGGGTTTACTGAGGCCTCAGCATCACCTTATTTTTCCGGGGGAGAGACTAAAACACACTTTTCTTAGTGGATATTTTTTATTTCAGGTCGATTTTTATTATTTTAATTTTACATACATGAGTTTTTTGCACCTTAACTCCTACAGTACTTTCGGGCACTTGTTTTGCTTCACTTTTTTTTTTTTTTTTTTTATATCGCGCTCCCAGCTCGAGTTTTTAGTTTAGTCCCCTCCGGCGGGTTAATGCCCTGTCTCAGGTCATAGATCCCCTCGCCGCCGGCCCTCGGCTTCGCGCGCATGCGCTGCGTCCCCGGCCAATACTCGGTTATACCTTCCATAGGTCTAGCGCAATCCCCTTGGGGAGGTGAGTCTCGTACCAGGGACCTTTCCTATGCTAGAAGCGGACCCGACAGGTCTCGTCTTTTGTGGCCCCCCTGTTTTCCACCTTATTCCCCAGGTCCAGACTGTTTTTTCTCCGGCAGTCTTCCGACCTCTCGGGTGATGGCCCAGGCTTTCCACCTCTGCTGGACTCCGAGCAGGACCTGGATGTTTTGGCGCATGTCTAAAGGCCTGCTGGAATTGGTGAGTCAGGCCGTAAGGCTACGGACAGCCCCCTTATCTCCATGCACGCAGGTCCCCCTTAAGTCATTTGAAGCGGACCCTGCTCAGACGACATCCAGAGCTCGCTGAGTTACCGCGTGCTCACAGTCAACTGCCATACACGACGTTTACCAGCGGTAAGTCTAGTCATCGTCTTTATTCCCTTCTACAAAAAGGGGTCTTGGTGAGAATGGGCAGGCCACACTGGAGTCGCTGAGTGATCACAGACAACAACCAGACACGGCGTTTATCTGCGGTAAGTCGTGTTATTGTCATTATCATTCCCCCAGAGGGCTCTGGAGAGAGGGGGCATGGCACCTTGCAGACAGGAAGGTGCGGGCCCCTGCGGGTTTTCAGTGGACATCCAGTTTGCCGTGTGACTGCGTGAGCACGGATATTCCTCGGACACAATTTTTACCAGCGGTAAGTCCCTTATATTGTCTTACCCCTTCTCGTAGAGGGCTCCGTGATGAAGGGGCACGCTACCCTGTACTTCACCCGCCTGAGTTCCTCCTGGCTTCTCGTCCCTATCGTGACGCTCCGCAGGGCCTCCACGGTCACTCTACGCAGAGGTCCGCGCTCCACCTATGCCGATCCAGGACTGGTTATCAGCTTCTGTGAGTACCCTCTCTTTACAAAATCTGGTGTCTCTCCGCTACACGGCCTGAGCCTCTAACATCGGGGTACCTACCCGTCGAGAGCTCTGACTCGGGATCAGGAACGCAGATTCGACATCTAGGAAGTCGCTGACTTCCTTTCCGGCTCTCGGGATCGCCCTTTCGGAGATAGGCGAGTCCAGTTTATCCCCTAGGCTACGTCAGGGTAGACTGGCTACGTAAGGGAAGGGTACATCCCTTTCCCGGCATCGGCTCTGATGCACCAGGACTCGTTCCCTCACGTTAGGTTCGTCAGGGAACCTTTATCCCTACAACAGCCATCTCCGCTTTGCGTGGCTGCGGACCGTCCCAGCTTTCTAAGAGTGCTTGCAGGGATCACGATCCCTACGCATCCCCAGGCTCTCTCTGCCCAGGAACGACCGGGAGACCCAGAGGCTCCCTTCAAGTACCCTCGCCTTGAGGTTTAGACCAGCATCATCACTTTTCGCTACTAGGGTAGCTGAGCTACAGGAAAGAGTCCTCCCAGACCCGGCCCGGTCCATCACTCCTCAGGCACGGTATTCGAGCCGTTCAAGGGTTGCTACTCCTCACGCAGGAGCAGTTTCCCTCCTGGCATAGGGTCCTGCGGCTCTTTGCCTCCCGCTCCCGTTTTTTCCCTTCGGTTTTTTGCTATGCGAGTCCTCGACAGCCTGTGGCGGTGTTAGCGATGGTGCACATACCAGATTTCATCCCGGACTCTCCAACGGAACACACTGAAGAGCGGGGACAGGAAGGCTCCGTCTTCGAGGGTGACCGGCCAATTTCCTCCTAGATGACCAATCTTCCCAATCATCCCTTGGAAGATTCCCTTTCCTCCTCTGGAGCTTGTTATCAACCGTCACCAGTCTCCCGTACTAGAGTATGCTACCACACCATTCCTCGGCACGGTCCCGAGGGACACCCCTAGAGTGTCGTCTCCCCTTCAGCATTCCGGACTCGGAGCCATTCGGTTAGCCCGGTTACAATTTCTTCTCTGGGTTGTATTGTCCAGTCAGGTTCCAGTCGGACCATGCCACAGCAGTGATGCGCATCATCCACCAGGAAGACGCAAAGAGCGTCATGGCAAGTGAAGAGGCCAAGAGGTTCTTGCTCTGGGACGGGCTCTTTCATTCGCTAATCTCGGCAGCACATCCCGAGCGTGGACGTTTGGGCGGCCGATTTCCGCGGTACGATAGGTCTCGCGTAGGTAAAGGACTCCAACAGGGATATCAACAGCCAGATCTCTGGCGAAGGAAGACCTACAGTCGTGATTTTTTGGCCTTCCGATCCAACTCTCAAGTCAATGGTGCGTCGAGTACGCCACCTGCTCTGGACTAGAGGACGACGCCCAAGCCCGGTCGTGTTGCCTGTTCAGGCTCTCGTGCATCTTCCCGCTGCGTTCCATGTTCTCGAGGGTTCTCAAGAAGGACCTAGGCAGGCGATAGCTCGGGAGTGGCCCAGGCGCGCATAGCTTCGCATAACTTACTCATCTCCTCGCAGATGCCCCGTGGCTCCTTCCAGACCGCCAGATTCTTCCGTGTCGGGGCCCCTCTAGTCTACCAGGACTCAGGAGTCCCAGGTTCCATGGACTCACCAGTGGATCCCGGGTGCTGGCTCGGTCAGGTCTGTGAACAAGATGATGGCAGACATTGAGGAGGGCATGGAATCCAGTTCCCTCGAAGATTTATTTCCACGTGGAAAGAGCTCCCCCGGTGGTGTGAGGACCGCATCTTCAGAGACTTTTCACTTTCCGTCAATCAGGGCCTTCGCTCAGAGAAACGTCCATCTGGCTCGGCGTTTTTCATCGTTCACTAGAAAAGTGGGACCATAATCCAGTGATGAGTTTGCTCAAGGTACCCCTTTTTTCCCTGCTCCCACCTGTTTTGATAGGTGGGCTCCTTGTGGCCATCTGGTTGTTATAGACGGCTCAGGGCGGACAGCCCTCTCGTAGTCTTTTCTCCCCCTTTTTCCGCTCCGCCAGCAGGATAAGGGGGGGGTTCCAGCCAGAACCCTTCGTTTCTGTCCGAGACACCTCGGCTTTCCTTCCAGAAGAGGTCTTTAGGTTTCGTTTTTGTCGGTTCTAGGCTCCCCTCTCAGCCTGAAAGAGGCATAGTTCGTTCTAGGGCTGGTACGAGCCCACAGTCTTTCGTGTCGGCAGGACACCATTTTTTTGTCGGTTACACCGACTGTCAGTCCATCCTTCCGCCCTTTCCCAAGAAGCATAGGCCGGCGCAAAGGGCCTGAATATCACATGGATCCTTTCCGCCATATGTGAAGACTATCGCATGAAGGTCGGACTTCCGCCGCGGTCTACCGAGCAAGGGGCACCCTTGCACGATTGGGCTCCGGACGTCGGTCAACCAGGTCCTCTGGTCCACCACCCGATCTAGTCGGCGTACCTTTGCTAGTTTCTAACAGGTTCTCACTCAAGCTTCGGCAGAGGCCAGTCTTGGTGCAAGGTTTGCGGGTGGCAGTGGCACACCTGTAACAACGTAGGCGCTTGTAGGTCCGGGTCAGCCCGGCAAGGGGAAGCGACTTCCTTCCTATCTCCGGTGATGGTTTTCTTCCCACCCAGGGACTGCTTTTGGACGTCCCATGGTCCTGTGTCCCCCAATGAAACGACAGAGAAAGTAGGATTTTTGTGTACTCACCGTAAAATCTCTTTCTCTTAGTCTTCATTGGGGGACACAGCACCCACCCTGCTTGTGTTTTTCGTTATATATGACATGCCTGTTTCCCCAGTGCCCACATTCCCAGGTCACTGGTCACACGACTGTTCGTCATAGTTTTTTTTTTTTTTACCTTGTTTTTATCCAGGATTGTTTGGCTCTCCTCCTACTGCTTGTGCACTAAACTGATTGAGCCCGCCTCCGGCTCAGGGGTTATACTGCTGGGGAGGAGCTAACTTTTTCTGTTTACTTAGTGTCAGCCTCCTAGTGACAGCAGCATAACCCATGGTCCTGTGTCCCCCAATGAAGACTAAGAGAAAGAGATTTTACGGTGAGTACACAAAAATCCTACTTTTTCGATCACTCTAACTTCAGAGATGCTGTCCAGAAGCACAGAGCTTTTCCGGACAAGCGCTTTTCTAAGCGCCTTAATGACACACGTTACCCCTTCCCCTCTGACGTAGTCAAGGGTTGGGCTCAATGTCCCAAAGTGGATCCCCCAGTCTCTAGACTGGCGGCTAGATCCGTAGTAGCAGTGGCTGACGGTTCATCGCTCAAGGATGCCACTGACAGGCAGATAGAGCTCCTAATGAAATCCATCTTTGAAGCCACAGGCACGTCTTTCGCCCCGGCCTTTGCAGCCGTGTGGGCACTCCAAGCTATCTCAGCTTGTCTGTCTGAGATTAATTCGGTCAAACGTACCTCTGCTCCGCAAGTAGCGTCTTTGACTTCTCAGGCGTCGGCTTTTTCGTCATACGCCATGAATGCCGTCCTGGACTCTGCTAGCCGTACAGCGGTAGCATCCGCCAATTCGGTGGCAGTCCGCAGGGCCATGTGGCTACGCGAATGGAAGGCAGACTCTGCTTCCAAGAAGTTCTTGACCGGTTTGCCTTTTTCTGGCGACCGATTGTTTGGCGAGCAATTGGATGAAATTATTAAGCAATCTAAGGGAAATGACTCGTCCTTACCCCAATCCAAGCCAAACAGACCTCAGCAACGGAAAATTCAGGCGAGGTTTCGGTCCTTTCGACCCTCAGCCAGATCCCAATCATCCTCGTCCAACAGGCCACAGAAGGGCCAGAGGAACTCTTCTACATGGCGGTCTAAGTCACGTCCTCCAAAGACCGCCGGAGGCACCGTCTCCAAGGCGGCCTCCTCATGACTTTCAGCCTCCACAAACCGCATCCTCGGTCGGTGGCAGGCTCTCCCGCTTTGGCGACGCCTGGTGGCCACATGTCCAAGACCGATGGGTGAGAGACATTCTGTCTCACGGTTACAGGATAGAGTTCTGCTCTCGTCCTCCGACTCGCTTCTTCAGAACATCTCCGCCCCCCGAGCGAGCCGATGCACTTGCTCAGGCGGTGGACACTCTGAAGACAGAAGGAGTTGTGATCCCCGTTCCCCTTCAGGAACGTGGTCGCGGTTTTTACTCCAACCTGTTCGTGGTGCCAAAAAAGGACGGATCATTCCATCCCGTTTTGGACCTCAAATTGCTCAACAGACATGTGAGCACCAGACGGTTTCGCATGGAATCCCTCCGCTCTGTCATCGCCTCGATGTCACAAGGAGACTTCCTAGCATCAATCGACATCAGGGATGCCTATCTCCATGTGCCGATCGCACCAGAGCATCAACGCTTCCTGCGTTTCGCTATTGGGGACGAACACCTTCAGTTTGTGGCACTGCCTTTCGGCCTGGCGACAGCCCCACGGGTCTTCACCAAGGTCATGGCAGCCATGGTGGCAGTCCTGCACGCTCAGGGTCACTCGGTGATCCCTTACTTAGACGATCTCCTGGTCAAGGCACCCTCCCGGGTGGCATGTCAACACAGCCTGGCTGTTGCTCTGTAGACTCTCCAGAGGTTCGGGTGGATCATCAATTTCTCAAAGTCAAAATTGACTCCGGCCCAATCACTGACTTACCTCGGGATGGAGTTTCATACTCTCTCAGCGATAGTCAAGCTCCCGCTGGACAAACAGCGTTCGCTGCAAGCTGGGGTGCGCTCTCTCCTTCGGGCCCAGTCACACCCCTTGAGGCGCCTCATGCACTTCCTGGGGAAGATGGTGGCAGCGATGGAAGCAGTCCCGTTTGCGCAGTTTCATCTGCGTCCACTCCAATGGGACATTCTCCGCAAATGGGACAGGAGGTCGACGTCCCTAGACAGGAACGTCTCCCTTTCTCTGGCAGCCAAAACCTCTCTTCAGTGGTGGCTTCTTCCCACTTCTCTGTCGAAGGGAAAATCCTTCCTGCCCCCATCCTGGGCTGTGGTCATGACGGACGCGAGTCTGTCAGGGTGGGGAGCGGTTTTTCTCCACCACAGGGCTCAGGGAACCTGGACTCCGACAGAGTCCTCCCTTCAGATCAACCTTCTGGAGATAAGGGCAGTGTACCTAGCCCTAAAGGCGTTCCATCGGTGGCTGGAAGGCAGGCAGATCCGCATACAGTCGGACAACGCCACGGCGGTCGCGTACATCAACCACCAGGGCGGCACGCGCAGCCGTCAAGCCTTCCAAGAAGTTCGGCGGATTCTGCTGTGGGCGGAGACCACAGCCTCCACCATCTCCGCAGTTCACATCCCGGGCGTAGAAAACTGGGAAGCAGACTTTCTCAGTCGCCAGGGCATGGACGCAGGGGAATGGTCTCTTCACCCGGACGTGTTTCAAGAGATCTGTTGCCGCTGGGGGACGCCGGACGTCGACCTCATGGCGTCTCGGCACAACAACAAAGTCCCGGCATTCATGGCACGGTCTCAAGATCACAGAGCTCTGGCGGCGGACGCATTAGTTCAGGATTGGTCGCAGTTTCGACTGCCTTATGTATTCCCTCCTCTGGCAATGCTGCCCAGAGTGTTACGCAAGATCAAGTCCGACTGCCGCCGCGCCATCCTCGTCGCTCCAGACTGGCCGAGGAGGTCGTGGTACCCGGATCTGTGGCACCTCACGGTGGGTCAACCGTGGGCACTCCCAGACCGACCAGACTTGCTGTCTCAAGGGCCATTTTTCCATCTGAATTCTGCGGCCCTCAACCTGACTGTGTGGCCATTGAGTCCTGGCTCCTAGCGTCCTCAGGCTTATCTCAAGATGTCATTGCCACTATGAGACAGGCCAGGAAACCAACGTCCGCCAAGATCTACCATAGGACTTGGAGGATCTTCTAATCCTGGTGCTCCGATCAGGGTTTTACCCCCTGGCCGTTTGCCTTACCCACTTTTCTTTCCTTCCTTCAATCCGGAATGGACAAGGGTTTGTCTCTCGGCTCTCTCAAGGGACAAGTATCGGCGCTATC
Source organism: Anomaloglossus baeobatrachus (assembly GCF_048569485.1). NCBI lineage: Eukaryota > Metazoa > Chordata > Amphibia > Anura > Aromobatidae > Anomaloglossus > Anomaloglossus baeobatrachus. The sequence goes on along the minus strand of NC_134353.1, from coordinate 551,504,881 downwards.
CGTATTTTTTCAAAAGCGTCTAGCCAGGCTTCCGCAGGTCCGCACGTTCCTGCAGGGAGTTTGTCACATAGTCCCACCTTACAAGAGGCCGCTGGAACCATGGGATCTTAACAGAGTGCTAAAGGCTCTTCAGAAACCACCTTTCGAGCCACTGCGGGATGTCTCTCTATCACGTCTTTCGCAAAAGGTGGCCTTTGTAGTGGCAGTCACTTCGCTCCGTAGAGTGTCGGAGTTGGCAGCGCTGTCATGCAAAGCACCCTTCCTGGTTTTTCACCAGGATAAGGTGGTTCTGCGTCCGGTCCCAGAATTTCTCCCTAAGGTGGTATCCCCGTTTCATCTCAATCAGGATATCTCCTTACCTTCTTTTTGTCCTCATCCAGTTCACCAATGTGAAAAGGAGTTGCATTTGTTAGATCTAGTGAGAGCACTCAGGCTCTACATTTCTCGCATGGCGCCCCTGCGCCGTTCTGATGCACTCTTTGTCCTTGTCGCTGGCCAGCGTAAGGGGTCACAGGCTTCCAAGTCAACCTTGGCTCGGTGGATCAAGGAACCGATTCTTGAAGCCTACCGTTCTTCTGGGCTTCCGATTCCTTCAGGGCTAAAAGCCCATTCTACCAGAGCCATGGGTGCATCCTGGGCATTGCGGCACCAGGCTACGGCTCAGCAGGTGTGTCAGGCGGCTACCTGGTCGAGTCTGCACACTTTCACGAAACATTATCAGGTGCATACCTATGCTTCGGCAGATGCCAGTCTAGGTAGGCGAGTCCTTCAGGCGGCGGTTGCCCACCTGTAAGAAGGGGCCGTTTTCGGCTCTTTTTATCGAGGTATTCTTTTACCCACCCAGGGACTGCTTTTGGACGTCCCAATTGTCTGGGTCTCCCAATGGAGCGACAAAGAAGAAGGGAATTTTGTTTACTTACCGTAAATTCCTTTTCTTCTAGCTCCTATTGGGAGACCCAGCACCCGCCCCTGTTCCCTTCGGGCTGTTGTTCTTTTGTGTACACATGTTGTTCATGTTGAATTGTTCTTTTGGTTCATGGTTCAGTTCTCCGAACATCCTTCGGATTGAATTTACCTTAGACCAATTTATAAGTTTCCTCCTTCCTGCTTTTGCACCAAAACTGAGGAGCCCGTGATGCACGGGAGGGTGTATAGGCAGAGGGGAGGGGTTACACTTTTTAAAGTGTAATACTTTGTGTGGCCTCCGGAGGCAGAAGCTATACACCCAATTGTCTGGGTCTCCCAATAGGAGCTAGAAGAAAAGGAATTTACGGTAAGTAAACAAAATTCCCTTTCTTTGTCGCTCCATTGGGAGACCCAGACAATTGGGTGTATAGGCTATGCCTCCGGAGGCCGCACAAAGTATTACACTAAAAGTGTAAAGCCCCTCCCCTTCTGCCTATACACCCCCCGTGCTCCCACGGGCTCCTCAGTTTTTATGCTTTGTGCGAAGGAGGCAGACATGCACGCACAGCTCCACAGATTGGTCAGCAGCAGCTGCTGACTATGTCGGATGGAAGAAAAGTGGGCCCATATAGGGCCCCCAGCATGCTCCCTTCTCACCCCACTCTTGTCGGCGGTGTTGTTAAGGTTGAGGTATCCCTTGCGGGTACGGAGGCTGGAGCCCACATGCTGTTTTCCTTCCCCATCCCCCTTAGGGCTCTGGGTGAAGTGGGATCCTATCGGTCTCCAGGCACTGAGACCGTGCTTCATCCACAACTCCTGAGGAGCCTGCTGGATAAGAGCCGGGTATCGTTCAGGGACATGGCCCTGCTACTTGGAGGTACTCTGTGTCCCCGTGGGGACCGCGCACAGCAACACTCCAGCATTGCTGGGTGTGCTAGTGCACCGGGGACCGCGGCGCTGACCGGGTTAAATGTGCCATTACACACTGCAGCGTCGCTGAGTGTGTTTGTGTATGGGGACTACCGCGCTGACCGCCGCTGCCATGGTTAACACTGCGGCGCGGCTGGGACTTGTAGTGCGCCGAGGACTTCCGCGCCGGCCGCGCTTATACGGCGGCCGCGCTTATTACTCGAGTCCCCGGCTTTTGCGGCCTAGTCTTTTTTCCTCCCACCCCCAGCCCTGACAGGCAGGGGAAGGGCGGGACGCTGTACAGGACGAGCAGCAATGAGGGCTGCAGCATGCTTTGCATACTCCACCCCCCTCACTGTGCACAGTGGGGCACCAGTTCCCGCACTTTCTGGGTCACGCCCACGGCTCCCTCCTCTCCTCAGGACGCCGGCAGCCATTCCTGTCAGCTCCTCGGACGCTGCAGAGGGGGACAAATTCTGGGAGACCCAGACAGGGATTCTGGTGGCCTCACAACCGCTTTAAGCGGGTGGTAAGCAGCACCTGTGGTGCTAGCCCCATTGTGCAGAAGTGTAATTATAAATTATATGTTTATGGTATATACTTTACACTGTATGGTGCACAGTTGATTTCTGGCTATATACCCTATTGTGTTGCTCAGGGAAGACAATAGCATGGCGCCCACAAAAGGCAGGGGTGCCAAAACACAGGCTTACTATGCTGCCTGCGCCGCATGTACGACCCCGCTACCGGCAGGATCCACTGACCCTCATTGTGTACACTGCTCGGCCCCTGCGGCACTTACTCAGCCGGAGCCTCTGCTAAGGGGGGCCCAGGGGGAACCACCTGCTGACACTGTCCAGGTGACGGGGACGGAGTTTGCAGTCTTTACGGATAAACTCTGAGACTATGGCTAAGATACTAGAAGCCTTGCAGTCCAGACCGGTATCTCAGCACAGGGACACTGTTGAATCATTGTTCCCTGGCCCCCCTCAGTTGGACCAACAATGTCCCCCCGGGGTGTCTCATAGATCCCAGGCTGAGGGCTCTGACACAGACCCCAGCCCCAGACCGACTAAGCGAGCTCGCTGGGAAATTCCCTCGACATCATCATATTGTTCAGGGTCTCAGCGGGGGGAATCTCTGGTTGATGACGCGGAGACAGCTGATCAGGATTCTGATCCTGAGGCCGCTCTCAACCTTGATACTCCGGACGGGGACGCCATAGTGAACGATCTTATTGCGTCCATCAATAAAATGTTGGATATTTCTCCCTCAGCTCCTCCGGTGGAGGAGTCAGCTTCTCAGCAGGAGAAATTCCGTTTCAGGTTTCCCAAGCGTACACCGAGTATGTTTCTGGACCACTCTGATTTCAGAGAGGCAGTCCAGAATCACCATGATTGTCCAGATAAGCGTTTTTCTAAGCGCCTTAAGGATACACGTTATCCCTTTCCCCCTGACATGGTCAAAGGTTGGACTCAGTGTCCCAAGGTGGATCCTCCAATCTCCAGACTGGCGGCTAGATCCATACTTGCAGTGGAAGATGGGGCTTCACTCAAAGATGCCACTGACAGGCAGATGGAACTCTGGCTGAAATCCATCTATGAAGCTATTGGCGCTTCTTTTGCCCCAGCATTCGCAGCCGTATGGGCGCTACAAGCTATCTCAGCAGGTCAAGCGCAAATTGACGCAGCCACACGCACGTCCGCGCCGCAGGTGGCGTCCATAACCTCTCAGACGTCAGCATTTGCGTCTTACGCTATTAATGCTGTCCTGGACTCTGCGAGCCGTACGGCGGTTGCATCCGCCAATTCGGTGGTACTCCGCAGGGCCTTGTGGCTACGGGAATGGAAGGCAGATTCTGCTTCCAAAAAGCGCTTAACCAGTTTGCCAATTTCTGGCGACCGATTGTTTGGCGAGCGTTTGGATGAAATCATCAAACAATCCAAGGGAAAGGATACATCCTTACCCCAGCCCAAACCGAACATACCCCAACAGAGGAGGGGGCAGTCGAGGTTTCGGTCCTTTCGGGGCGCAGGCAGGTCCCAATTCTCCTCGTCCAAAAGGCCTCAGAAAGATCAAAGGAACTCTGATTCATGGCGGTCTAAGTCACGTCCTAAAAAGACCACCGGAGGTGCCGCTACCAAAGCGGCTTCCTCATGACTTTCGGCCTCCTCAATCCGCATCCTCGGTCGGTGGCAGGCTCTCCCGCTTTTGCGACACCTGGCTGCCACGGGTAAAAGACCGGTGGGTGAGAGACATTCTGTCTCACGGTTACAAGATAGAGTTCACCTCTCGTCCCCCGACTCGATTCTTCAGGTCATCCCCGCCTCCCGAGCGAGCCGAGGCTCTTATGCAGGCGCTGGGCACTCTGAAGGCAGAAGGAGTGGTGGTCCCTGTGCCTCTTCAGCAACAGGGTCACGGTTTTTACTCCAACCTGTTTGTGGTCCCAAAGAAGGACGGGTCTTTCCGTCCTGTCCTGGACCTGAAACTGCTCAACAAACACGTAAAGACCAGGCGGTTCCGGATGGAATCCCTCCGCTCCGTCATCGCCTCAATGTCCCAAGGAGATTTCCTTGCATCGATCGATATCAAAGATGCTTATCTCCACGTACCGATTGCTCCAGAGCACCAGCGCTTCTTGCGCTTCGCCATAGGAGACGAACACCTGCAGTTCGTGGCACTGCCGTTCGGCCTGGCAACAGCCCCACGGGTTTTCACCAAGGTTATGGCTACTGTAGTAGCGGTCCTCCACTCTCAGGGTCACTCGGTGATCCCTTACTTGGACGATCTGCTGATCAAGGCACCCTCTCAAGAGGCATGCCAACACAGCCTCGACGCTACTCTGGAGACTCTCCAGAGTTTCGGGTGGATCATCAATTTTCCAAAGTCAAATCTGACACCGGCCCAATCGCTGACATATCTTGGCATGGAGTTTCATACCCTCTCAGCGATAGTGAAGCTTCCGCTGGTCAAGCAGCGTTCACTACAGAAAGGGGTGCAATCTCTCCTTCAAGGTCAGGCACACCCCTTGAGGCGCCTCATGCACTTCCTGGGGAAGATGGTGGCAGCAATGGAGGCAGTCCCTTTCGCGCAGTTTCACCTGCGTCCTCTTCAATGGGACATCCTACGCAAATGGGACAGGAAACCGACGTCCCTCGACAGGAACGTCTCCCTCTCTCAGGCGACCAAAGCTTCCCTTCGGTGGTGGCTTCTTCCCACTTCATTATCGAAGGGGAAATCCTTCCTACCCCCATCCTGGGCGGTGGTCACGACGGACGCGAGTCTGTCAGGGTGGGGAGCGGTTTTTCTCCACCACAGGGCTCAGGGTACGTGGACCCAGCAAGAGTCCTCACTTCAGATCAATGTTCTGGAAATACGGGCAGTGTATCTTGCCCTGAAAGCGTTCCAGCAGTGGCTGGAAGGCAAGCAGATCCGAATTCAGTCGGACAATTCCACAGCGGTGGCATACATCAACCACCAAGGCGGCACACGCAGTCGGCAAGCCTTCCAGGAAGTCCGGCGGATTTTGATGTGGGTGGAAGCCACGGCCTCCACCATCTCTGCAGTTCACATCCCAGGCGTGGAAAACTGGGAAGCAGATTATCTCAGTCGTCAGGGCATGGACGCAGGGGAATGGTCCCTTCACCCGGACGTGTTTCAGGAGATCTGTTGCCGCTGGGGGGGTGCCGGACGTCGACCTCATGGCGTCCCGGCACAACAACAAGGTACCGACGTTCATGGCACGGTCTCAAGATCCCAGAGCTATGGCGGCAGACGCCTTAGTTCAGGATTGGTCGCAGTTTCAGCTCCCTTATGTGTTTCCTCCGCTGGCACTGTTGCCCAGAGTGTTACGCAAGATCAGGGCCGACTGCCGCCGCGTCATCCTCGTCGCTCCAGACTGGCCGAGGAGGTCGTGGTACTCGGATCTGTGGCATCTCACGGTCGGCCAACCGTGGGCACTACCAGACCGACCAGACTTGCTGTCTCCAACGTCCGCCAAGATCTACCACAGGACGTGGAAAATTTTCCTGTCGTGGTGCTCTGCTCAGGGTTTTTCTCCCTGGCCTTTTGCCTTGCCCACTTTTCTGTCCTTCCTTCAATCTGGACTGGAAAAGGGTTTGTCGCTCGGCTCCCTTAAGGGACAAGTCTCAGCGCTCTCTGTGTTTTTCCAGAAGCGCCTAGCCAGACTTCCACAGGTACGCACGTTCCTGCAGGGAGTTTGTCACATCGTTCCTCCTTACAAGCGGCCGTTAGAACCCTGGGATCTGAACAGGGTGCTGATGGTTCTTCAGAAACCACCATTCGAGCCAATGAGGGATATTTCTCTCACGCCTTTCGCAGAAAGTGGTTTTCCTAGTAGCAGTCACTTCTCTTCGAAGAGTGTCTGAGCTGACAGCTCTGTCATGCAAAGCCCCCTTCCTGGTGTTTCACCAGGACAAGGTGGTTCTGCGTCCGGTTCCGGAATTTCTCCCTAAGGTGGTATCCCCCTTTCATCTCAATCAGGATATCTCCTTACCCTCTTTTTGTCCTCATCCAGTTCACCAATGTGAAAAGGATTTGCACTTGTTAGATCTGGTGAGAGCACTCAGACTCTACATTTCTCGTACGGCGCCCCTGCGCCGCTCGGATGCACTCTTTGTCCTTGTCGCTGGCCAGCACCCAATTGTCTGGGTCTCCCAATTGGAGCTAGAAGAAAAGGAATTTACGGTAAGTAAACAAAATTCCCTTCTCTTTAAACTTTAAAAAAAAACAAAACTGATAAGTGGAGTGTGCAATATTATCTCACTCCAGAAGTTCATTAAGGATCTCTGAATGATCCAATGTTGTCCTAAATGAATGATGACGATAAATATAAGCCACCTGTGTGTAATCAAGTCTCCGTATAAATACACCTGCTCTGTGATAGTCTCAGTGTTCTGTTTAAAGCGCAGATAGCATCATGAAGACCAAGGAACACATCAGGCAGGTCCGTGATACTATTGTGGAGAAGTTTAAAGCCGGATTTGGTTACAAAAAGATTTCCAAAACATTAAACATCCCAAGGAGCACTGTGCAAATGATCATATTGAAATGGAAGGAGTATCATACCACTGCAAATCTACCAAGACCCGTCCGTCCATCCAAATTTTCATCTCAAACAAGAAGACTGATCAGAGATGCAGCCAAGAGGCCCATGATCACTCTGGATGAACTGCAAAGATCTGCAGCTGAGGTGGGAGAGTCTGTGGATAGGACCACAATCAGTCGTACACTGCACAAATCTGGCCTTTATGGAAGAGTGGCAAGAAGAAAGCCATTTCTCAAAGATATCCATAAAAAGTGTTGTTTAAAGTTTGCCACAAGCCACCTGGAAGACACACCAAACATGTGGAAGAAGGTGCTCTGGACAGATGAAACCAAAATCGAAATATGTGGGCACAATGCCAAACGATATGTTTGGCGTAAAAGCAACGCAGCTTCAGTATGTCCCAGGTTTCTGTGTCAGTCAATGAAGCGACTGAGAAAAGTAGATTTTTGCTACTCACCATAAAATCTGTTTCTCGTGCGTCTTCATTGGGAACACGTCTTCTCCTTTTTCTCAGTTTGGCACGAATTAGGTTGTTTTCTTTTTCCTTTCAGTTTTTTTTTTTTTTGCTTCTCCAACTGCTATTTCATTAGACTGAAGAAGTCAACGACCAGCACACAAGATATAGTCAGCTGGGGAAAAGTTAATTTCTTATGCTATATATAATATCGGTGACCACAAACCAGCCCACAATTCTGTGTCCCTCACTGAAGGGTAGTGGGAAACAGATTTTACAGTGATTACCAAAAATCTACTTATTTATACACTATGCATCAGCACACTGTGATTTATGAAAACATGAATGTTGTTGTGAATGTAAAAAGGTACTTTAGTTAACAACAATTTTTGATCAAGAAATGACAAAGCCATCCAACCACAACAATGTGTACTTTAAGTTTTGGATGGTCTTCATTACCAATGACTCATTCCACCCATCATTTCCAGAAAGGTTTTCATTAAGATTTCAGCATATATCCCAACTCTTCTACAGTTCACAAGGTCTGTTTGGGTACATTAACAGGTTAGTCATTAGTTAGGGACCATCCTGAATTAAGGTACGCCTTGTTCAATGGCATTTTCATACCTAAATAAAAAATGTGAAAGGGTTAGTTCCATCTTCAAGATTCTACCCTAATGTGTAGTAGATGTAATAATAAGAATATTAGCAAATACCTCCAATTTGAAATGTAGCATAGTTCTACTGAAAATGTACATCAGTTACCTCATTTACAGGGCATTACAGTAGCTAAGGTATTCAAGGTTACAGCCACGCATATAGGGACAGTTTGTTGCTAATTATTGTAACCCTGAATACCTAAGCTACTACTATGCCTGCACATGGGGTAAGTGACCTACCTTATCAGGAAAACTATACTACATTTCTAGTTGGAGGAATTTACTAATATTATTATTGCACCTACTCCATATTGGGATAGTATCATGGAGATGGTAATACCCCTTTTAAGTATTTTATGTTTTGTATAAGTATAGCAATAGTTCATTTATTTGTTAATCGTTGTGTGCTGACACATAGAGTATGTATGTGTTTGTATATTGGTTACAGTGTACATTAAGGCATACGCGAGGTTCGAGTTGACACTTTCAGGAACCGTGGGTTTCACTACCCATGCACCCATTTCTTCTTTCCTGGTATATTTGCACTTACACGGGGAGGGATTAGTTCATCAGTACTTCCAGCTCTTGTGGATCTTCATGCAGGCTACGTTGATCACCTTTTGTTTTATAGTAGTTCTAGTTACATCGTTCTAATCCAGAAACCATTATATAACTAAGTTGACAGCTATTATTTTCACAGTTCACCATTCTTTTTCTGTGTCTTTTTATTCAGGTAAAGGAGAAGATTATGATGCCCTCAGCATTAATGCTGATACATATGACAGTGACATAGAAGGGGCAAGCTGTGAAGAGCGTATCCATGAAATACCAGTTACAACTGCTACTAAAGCCACGGGACAACCTGACGACCTTGTGATGGACATTGAGAAAAGTGTGAATGAAATTTTGGGGCTTGCTGAGCCAGTGGTAGAAGAAGTACCTTCTGTCCCTGCCGCTGTACTCCCAGAGGACATTCAGCCCTCCGCTCAGCAGCTTGAACTGCTGGAGTTAGAAATGAGAGCTCGTGCGATTAAGGCCTTGATGAAGGCTGGCGATGTGAAGAAGACCTAGAGGGATTGTGTCATCAGAGTCAGCCCCCATGTACTGTTCTTGTCCTTACCTCCCAAAACTCCTGATTTTGTAGAGAGAAGCTGTGACTAGCCAGGCATTGTAGGGAAAATGTAGTGATATGATGCCCATTTATGTGAATAGCCTCTTTGTAATACAATTACTACTTAAGTCCACTTGGACAGGAGCCACTATTAGGCCTAAGCCACACGGCGAGAAAAACAGTGTGAGTGGAGTGCGATAAAACATCGCATTCCCCTCGGACCAATTCTAGCCTGTGTGTCAGCACACATGAGCGATTATTTTCTCAGCCCTAATCGGACTGAGAAAACAATCGCAGCATGCTGCGATTGTAATCTGAGACTTTCTCTCGCACCCATTCAAGTGAATGGGGCGAGAGAAAAATCGCACTGCACTCGCGGTACACCGGTGTATTGCTAGTGCAGTGCGAGAATGGCAATAGCCGGCTACGCAGGAGAGAGGGAGAGAAATCCCTCCCTCCCCTCCTGAGTGCCGGCCCGCCCCCTGCAGCTGAGGTCTGCTCGCACGAACGGACCTCAGTTGCAAGGACACACGCATGACACTCTGCTCTGCTGTACTGCCAGCACGAGCCGAGTGTCATGCAAGTGGATCGCAGTAGTCCCCGTGTGGCCCCAGCCTTACAGAAAGGCTCTCTGTTCTGAATTCCCTCTAGTATGTCTATAGGTCCTGATAAGATATATAAGCAGGGGTTGTCTTTAACTGTTTTCTCTTGTATCTTATTGTTTATTATTAATATTATTGTATTTAATTCATTTTTCATTCCTGACCAGGGTTTACATTAAAACTTGGTTGTCCCCTTCAATGTTTTCTTTCTCCTAATATTCAATCATTTTAGGAATTTCAGCATTCATTTCTTAGTAAAATTGTATTTTGTCATCTATTTTTAATTTTCTAATTGCTGATAAGAAATTGTTGTGTTTCTTCTACATATTATTCTGGGGACAGCCATCTTGATTGAGTTGCTGAATTGCGCACCTACTATGGTAGCAGTTAAGAGATGTGCTTTAGAATATGTGCATATAATGTCTTTTTGTGCCTGAAACCTCCCTAAAAAAAGCGACAAAAATATGTAAAAAAAAAATAAAAATAAAAGCACAGCCGTATCAAAATGACTTACTCACTCTACATATTTTCTATATATTTTTAACTGTTTCAGGCTTTGAAAGTCGCAAAGCAGCAAAAAGAAGAGACTGCTCCATTGTTATGGTGGCTTCTGCTATTTTATATATACAAAGGGAAAAAAAGACGCTCCCAAAAAAGACGTCTCAGTTTAAACACTACTGGCATCTTCCTGAAGAGTCATATTAATGAAATTATGCAGGTACATCAGCATCTAAAAAACATGGTGTATATACCCTAGAGTCCCCACATGGACATCAAAAGTTAATAAGTCCTCCTCAGACTATTGTTTTGTTTTTTGTTTTTTTTTAATCCGGTTCATTTTTATTTTTTTTATTATTTATTATTATTATTATTATTATTATTAATCAACAAAAAAACACATGGTATATGTAACAGTTCCTTCCCCTGGGAAAAGAATTCAGGAAAAGGGATAAGACCGTCTCTGGTCGCCAGAATAACATTGGTTCTATACAATAAGATGGAGTAACATAAACAAATAATGCACCTGTAGCCCACAGCCACCATCAATACACGTCACAGAATAAATTATTCACTTTAGCATAGTCCTCTCTACCGAACCATGTCACATAATGCAGATCCGAATTATATAAAAGACCACCCTAGATCAGAAATTAGTTAACCAGTGATAAGGAGAAGGTCCTGATCTCCCATAGTATCCTGCAACAATACCGGGGAGGGAAGACCCAGTGTATCTAGCCTCGCCCCCCAGATTTTATAGAATTTTTTTGAGCGCATTTCGTTTAAGATACACTCCCCTCTCCAGCCGAAGTATATTATTGACCCTCTCCCTAAAGCCTGCTTTACACGAGATGATAAATTGTGCGATAGCACAATCGATCGTACCCGCCCCCGTCGTTTTTGCGTCACGGGCAATTAGTTGCCAATGGCACACAAACTCGTTTACCCCGTCACACGTACTTACCTTCCGGACGACCTCGCTGTGGGCGACGAACGTCCACTTCCTGGAGTGGGCGGGACGTTCTGCGTCACAGTGACGTCACACGGCAGGCGGCCAATAGAAGCGGAGGGGCGGAGATGAGCGGGATGTAAACATACCGCCCACCTCCTTCCTTCCATTTAGCCGTCGGGTGCCACGGGAGGCAGGTAAAGCTGTTGTTCATCGTTCCCGTGGTGTCACGTAGCAACGTGTGATGCCTCGGAATCGATGAACTACCGCCGCCATTTTAATTAAACAATTTTATGAACCCTAGCGACGAGTACACGACTCACGATTTGTGAGTGATACTGCGTCGATAGGAGGTGTCACACGAAACCACGTCGTGCGGTATGCCGGATGTGCGTCACAAAAACAGTGATCCCAACGACATATCGCACAATCTATCGTCTCGTGTAAAGCCCGCTTAAGGCCAGACTACTGTTTTCTAGGCGTGCTCTGGGATCTATGCAGGTTGGGAAGAAAGTAAGCTGCGACAATACATTTAATAAAGGGTGGGTTTTGTTTTTATTTTTGTAGCTATTCTAAAAACACTTGACCATTGTAACATGATATAAACTTAGAAATTTCAATCCAGTATTAAAACATACTGAACAAAGAATAAAAACGCAACACTTGTTTTTGCTCCCATTTTTCATGCGCTGAACTCTAAGATCTAAGACTTTTTTTATGTACACGCGTTTTCTCTCAAATATTGTTCACAAATGCAGTTTTATCACACAGCACATTGCCACAGATGTCGAAAGTCTTTAGTGAGTGTAAAATTGGCATGCTGACTGCAAGGTTGTTACCCGTGAATTGAATGCTCATTACTCTACCATAAGCCATCTCCAAAGGTGTTTCAGAGAGTTTGGCAGTATATGCAACCGGTTTCACAACTGCAGCTAAGGATCTCAACAACGAGCATTTTCGCATCCAAGATCAACTGAGACAAGCCATCTGGACAACTGTTTCAATAATTTGTTTGCATTACCAAATAATTTCTGTACAAACTGTCAGAGACCGTCTCAGGGAAGCTCGTCTACATGCTCGTCGTCCTCATCGTGCTTCCACCTGAGTGCAGTTCGTCTTAACAGACTTGAGTGAGAAAACGCATATATTCGATGGCGCCTGGCATGTTGGAGAGGTGTTCCAATTTTCACTGTACAGGGCAGGTGGCAGACTGTGTATTGCATCGTGTTGGTGAGTGGTTTGGTGATGTCTGTAGTCACAGTGCAGAGTAAACTACCCTATTCTCATTAGCACAAGAAAGTACAAGAAGCAATGGGATGAAACTTAAAGGAAGAACATTCAGATTAGACATTAAGAAAAACTTTCTGACAGGGCAGTCAGGGAGTGGAACAGGCTACCGCGGGAGGTGGTGTGCTCTTCCTCAATGGAAATCTTCAAGCGAAATCAGGATAAACATATAGCTGGGATGATTTAGTAACATCTGCACTTGCAGGGGGTTGGACCCGATGGCCCTTGAGGTCCCTTCCAACTCTACCAATCTATGATTCTATGAATAGAGAGCCTTATGGTGATGCTGAGGTTATGGTATGGGCAGACGTATGTTATGGGCAGTGAACACAGGTTCATTTTATTGATTCCCCTTGTTGTGCCAGTCATCCATGACCATCATCACGAAAATCAGTGTAGCACAGGACTTCTTAATATAGGGATGCCTATTACAGATGTATAAGTGGTGTGGCTATTAGAATAAGTGTAAGTACAGTGTACAGGTGGCTAAATTTTGCATAAGGGGTTTAAGTGGCAGAAATGAAAGCCATTACACGTAAGACATCAGACACGTAACTGATTCCACAATGAATTGACTTGTGCTCTTTATAAGTTTTGTTTTACCATGTTATATCACTGTTGGGAATAGTATATTGTATATCGTACCTTTTATTTTTTTGTTACAACCTTTCTAATATATTTCTATTCCTTTGAAATAATTAATTACCCTCTCCTTTTCTACCCTACAGCTCCAAAAAATTAGCACAGCTTTAGACTACCAACGTTAATGAGGGTACCCTCTCCACAATTTTACATTGCTAGGCTACTTTTAATATTAATATACTGTATATTTTTTTCTTATTTTCTACTGTCCAAATCTGGGTGCATCTTATAATAGAGCATTTTATAGTCTAAAAAATATGATATAACATTGTTGCACAATGTCTCCTGAATGTTGTCATACCCCATATGTTGTCAGAAACTACTGTTTGGCCTCACCAGAGCGTAGAAGGAAGGAGTGTTATCTGGCGTTTGCAGCACAGATTTTGCTGGAATAATTTGTGGGCAAATTTACGGAGTTCCTAATGTACCAGAACAACACAAAAATCCCCCAAAGTGACCCCATTTTACAAATTATATCTCTAAATCAATTCATCAACAGCTGCAATGACTATTGTGATAGCACAGATTATTTTACTTTGTAACATTTACTCCATGTTGGGTTTTTTTTTTTCAAGAAAATTGAAAAAATGCCAGTTTAGTACTCATACATTCTACCCAGACACACACCCCATAAATTATGTGGTCTTTCCCCACTGCAGTAATGCCAAACATGTGGCCGCCAATTATGGTTCAGTTAAACTATGGTGCTCAAGAGGGAGAGGTGCAATTGGATTTGGGAGTGCCGATTTGACTGTATTTTATTTAAAGGGGTTGTCCACTATTCAGGTAACCCCTTCTCAATCCCTTTGTTTCCACACAGTAGAATAATAACTCCTATACTCCCCTCCAGTGTCGGCACTGCCTCTCCCGGGGATCGTGTAACATTGTCTTGTTAGCCATGCGGCCAATATGCTCTGCCTTCCTTGAGAAAGCGCTGGTGACGAAACGCGCGTCTGATTGCGTGCGGGGGTCTCCAATATGGGTAAGCTCCACTTGTTTGGGCCACTTTAGTCTGGTGATGTAGGGACAACCTCTGACAATGAGGTTTGCATGGACACTAAAATTGTATATTATACCCCCATCTATACATTGTTGATAGGGTGGAAACCATTTATACAGATAGGCTAATTGCTATGCTGAGAACTTACATGGGGATTTACGTGAGCGCAGGATAAATGTGAGCTTTACCTTACTGTGATCTTTGGGAGGCAGAATAAACAAATCAACAGCAGCTGACAAATTGGCTTTATTTATTTTATTATGCCATTTACGTAGCTGTATAAGTGATAAGGCAGCTTTATTCCTCATGTCATGCGAGGGTTTATTTTTTTTGCGGGATGAGTTGGAGTTTTTATTGGTACCCTTTTGGGACATTTAATATTGTTTGATCGCTTTCTATTCCACTTTGTAAGGCAAAATCAAGAAGAAACCGTAATTCAGGAATGTTTTTTGTTTTTTAATTTACAACATTCACCATATCTTAAAAGACAATTTTATTCTTCAGCTCAGTACAAATACAGCGATACTACATTTATATTGCTTTTTTTTTTTTTGTTTAGACACTTTTACACAATAAAAACAATTTTATAGAAAAAAAATGTTTTTGCAGTGCTGTATTCTGAATATCATTTTATTTTTTGTACTGGTTGAGATATTTGGCGGCAGGTTTACAGCGGGACAAGATGACATTATCTGTGGTACCATTTTTATTTACATGCGACTTTTTGATCTCTTTTCATTCCACTTTTATGTCAGCTGTATTATGAAAAGACCGTTTTTGCTACTACTTTTTTCTTTTTACAGTTTTTACTGCAGGGGTTAATTAGTGTGACAGTCATATAGATCGTTTTGTTTCAGACGAGGCAATACCAAATATGTGTACCTTTTTTTGTTTTTTACTTAAATATACATATTAGTATCATTTATTTTTCATTTTTTGTTCTTTATTGTCTGATTTTTTTTTTTTAAATATTTTTACAGTTTTTTTTTCCACTTTTTTTATTTATTTCTTATATGGGACTTTATTTTTTTCATTAGGGCTCTTTTCCACTTCCGTACCGCTTCCAATGCGAGAGCATCGTAAGCAATATGCTAATGACCTTCTGCTGCGTGCGTCAGCTCGAGGGTCGTGACTGTGATGTGGTCTTGCGATCGTATCACAGCCTCGGAGAAGATGGAGGGAGTACTTTCTCCTATCTTCTCTGCTGTCTGTCTCTGCATGCACCGCACTGCAGTTGCATAACATGCGAGTGCAGTGCAATGTTTCACATGCTCCCTTAGGCTATGTGCGCACGTTGCGTAAATACATGCAGTTACGCTGCGCTTTGTAGCTTAGCGTAACTGCATGCGTCCTGCGTCCCCTGCACAGTCTATGGAGATTGTGCAGGGGCCGTGCGCACGTGGCGTTTTAGAGCGCAGAGCTTCGGCTACTGCCAAAGCTCTGCGCTCTAAGAAGTGACATGTCACTTCTTTCCTGCGCTTTGCCGGCAGCTCCTGCTCTGTCTATGGCAGGAGCTGCAGGCAGAGCGCATGGAATCGGCTTCACTACGGACATTTCTGCAGCGATTTAAAGCGCACATGTGCTCTTCAGATTGCTGCAGAAATTTCTGCAGTGAACTGTACGCAACGTGCGCACATAGCCTTAGGCTTGTAATAGGGTGCGTGAGCCAAGTCTCACTGCCAAACGCAGCATGCTACAATTGCACCGAGAGCATGATTCGTGTTGAGAAATAATAAGAAAGAGGAAACTGCCTCATTGATTAATACTGGTTCAAGTGCAATCCGATTTTTTTTTTATCGGTTTGCACTCGCACCAGAAAATCGCAAGTGGAAATTAGCCCGTACTTGTGATCTCTGGGATAATCCATTACACAAGCATTGCAATGGATTATACCTGCCAGTGTTGAACTGCTGGAACACTTATTAGTCCGTTCTGTTGGCAAGGCTTGCCATAGCCAGGTAACCTGGGTGTTGTCATTTGACTTTGAGTTACCATGGCAATGATTAGGAGCCTGTGATCAGGTCACAGGGATCCCAATTAGGTGGGAGAGGGAGCGCATTCCCTCTCCCAGGTCCATAAATGCTGCGATCTCTATTGAGGGGGTTAAACAGCCATTAAGATGCTTAAACAGCCAGGGACAGTACGGGCCCAGTGCCTGACTGTGACAGCTGGAGCTTGACTATCTCTTATGCCTGTACCCGCGCAGTTGCCATGTCGTAAGTTTACATCATCAAGTCGTGAACTCCTATCTGACCATGGTATAAACCTAAGTCAAAGGTTGTGAAGGAGTTAATCCTCACTGCAGTT
The DNA here is from genome assembly GCF_048569485.1 of Anomaloglossus baeobatrachus. Classification (NCBI taxonomy): domain Eukaryota; kingdom Metazoa; phylum Chordata; class Amphibia; order Anura; family Aromobatidae; genus Anomaloglossus; species Anomaloglossus baeobatrachus. Next base: position 551,488,489 of record NC_134353.1, on the reverse strand, counting down.
TAAAAGTGATGCTAAAAGTAGGTCATGTTCAGTCTTTATATACCCTTTTTTGAGCTGTTTGCATACATGCCTGACTTCCACATCCACATCTCTCTACAAAACAATTCCAGTTCAGTTAAGTTTGGTCGCCGAGCATGGACAGCATGCTTCAAATCATCCCACAGATGTTCAATGATATTCAGGTCTGGGGACTGGGATGGCCATTCCAGAACATTGTAATTGTTCCTCTGCATGAATGCCTGAGTAGATTTGGAGCAGTGTTTTGGATCATTGTCTTGCTGAAATATCCATCACCTGTGTAACTTCAACTTCGTCACTGATTCTTGCACATAATTGTCAAGAATCTGCTGATACTGAGTTGAATCCATGCGACCCTCAACTTTAACAAGATTCCCGGTGCCGGCATTGGCCACACAGCCCCAAAGCATGATGGAACCTCCACCAAATTTTACTGTGGGTAGCAAGTGCTTTTCTTGGAATGCCGTGTTTTTTTGCCTCCATGCATAACGCCTTTTCTTTGTCGCTCCATTGGGAGACCCAGACAATTGGGTGTATAGCTATGCCTCCGGAGGCCACACAAAGTATTACACTAAAAGTGTAAAGCCCCTCCCCTTCTGCCTATACACCCCCCGTGCTCACGGGCTCCTCAGTTTTTATGCTTTGTGCGAAGGAGGCAGACATCCACGCATAGCTCCACAGCTTAGTCAGCAGCAGCTGCTGACTAGGTCGGATGGAAGAAAAGAGGGCCCATAACAGGGCCCCCAGCATGCTCCCTTCTCACCCCACTTTGTCGGCGGTGTTGTTAAGGTTGAGGTACCCATTGCGGGTACACAGGCAGGAGCCACATGCTGTTTTCCTTCCCCATCCCTTAATGGGCTCTGGGTGAAGTGGGACCGGATCGGTCTCCAGGCACTGGGACCGTGCTCCCTCCGCAGCCCCTGGGAATCTGCTGGATAGGAGCCGGGTATCGTCAGGGACAAGGCCCTGCTACTGTGAGGTACTCTGTGTCCCCGTGGGGACAGCGCATGGAGCGCTGGTGCCACACACATTGCAGCACTGCTGGGTGTGTTAGTGCGCCGGGGACTATCGCGCATGGAGCGCTTGTGCCATACACTTTCCAGCATTGCTGGGTGTGTTAGTGCGCCGGGCATGGAGCGCTTGTGCCAGACACTTTCCAGCACTGCTGGGTGTGTTAGTGCGCCGGACATGGAGCGCTTGTGCCAGACACTTTCCAGCACTGCTGGAGGTGTTAGTGTGCGGGGGGGACTACCGCGCGGCCGCGCTTATTGCCGGCCGCGCTTATAACTTTAGTCCCCGGCTTCTGCGGCCTAGTGTCGTTTATTCCCGCCCACAGGCCTGCCAGTCAGGGGAAGGGCGGGACGCTGCACAGATCGTCAGCGCCGAGGGCTGGAGCATACATTTGTATCCTCCTCCCTCCTCACTCAGTACACTGGGGCACTAGATTCCCGCACTTTTCTTGGGCACGCCCACGGTCCCCTCCTCCCCACAGAACGCCGGCAGCCATTCCTGTCAGCGATTCAGACGCTGGAGAGGAGAGACAACACAGGGAGACCCAGGCAGGGAATCTGGTGATCACACAACCGCTCTCAGCGGTCGGTAAGCAGCACCTCTGGTGCTGGCCCCACTGAGTACCGAAGTGTATATATATATATATAGGCTATACATTTGCACTGTACGGTCGCTCTGTTGATTTTTGGCTATATACCCTCCTGGTTGTTCTCAGAGGAGACAACATGTCATCCGCAAAAAGCAAGGGTGCCAAAGCACAGGCGTACTTTGCAACCTGTACCTCTTGTACAGCTGTACTACCGGCAGGTTCCACTGACCCTCATTGTGTGCAATGCTCGGCCCCTGTGGCACTTACTCAGCCGGAGCCTCTGCTACAGGTGGCCCAGGTGGAACCACCTGCTACCACTGTCCAGGTGACAGGGACGGAGTTTGCAGCCTTTGCTGACAAACTGTCTGAGACTATGGATAAATGGTCTGCTAAAATACTGGAAGCATTGCAGTCCAGACCGGTGATTCAGGCCCCGGGCACTGTCCAATCCTTGACCCCTGGTCCCCCTCATTTGGAACAGCAAAATGCCCCTGGGGTAACCCATAGGTCACAGGGTGAGGTCTCTGACACGGACCGCAGTCCCAGGCCGCCCAAGCGGGGTCGCTGGGAAATTCCCTCCACTTCATCACACTGTTCAGGGTCCCAGCAGGGGGACTCTCTGGAGGATGAAGCGGAGGTATCAGATCAGGATTCTGATCCTGAAGCCGCTCTCAACCTAGATACACCTGAAGGTGACGCAGTAGTGAATGACCTTATAGCGACCATCAATCAGGTGTTGGATATTTCTCCCCCAGCTCCCCCAATTGAGGAGTCTGCTTCTCAGGAGAAATTCCGTTTCAGGTTTCCAAAGCGTACATTAAATATGTTTCTGGATCACTCTGACTTCAGAGAGGCAATCCAGAAAAACCGAGACTGTCCAGACAAGCGTTTTTCCAAGCGCCTTAAGGACACACGTTATCCCTTCCCCCCCGAGGTTGTTAAGGGCTGGACTCAGTGTCCTAAGGTGGATCCTCCAATCTCCAGACTGGCGGCTAGATCCATAGTTGCAGTGGAAGATGGGGCTTCACTCAAAGATGCCACTGACAGATGGAACTATGGTTGAAATCCATCTATGAAGCTATAGGCGCGTCTTTTGCTCCAGCATTCGCAGCCGTATGGGCGCTCCAAGCTATCTCAGCTTGTCAGGCGCAGATTAATGCAGTAACACGTACATCTGCCCCGCAAGTGGTGTCCTTAACCAATCAGGCGTCGGCGTTTGCGTCCTACGCCATTAATGCTATCCTGGACTCGGCGAGCCGTACGGCGGTGGCATCCGCCAATTCGGTGGTACTCCGCAGGGCCATGTGGCTACGTGAATGGAAGGCAGACTCTGCTTCCAAAAAGTTCTTAACCGGTTTGCCATTGTCTGGCGACCGCTTGTTTGGTGAGCGATTGGATGAAATCATTAAACAATCCAAGGGAAAGGATTCATCCTTACCCCAGTCCAAACCAAACAGACCTCAACCACGGAAGGTACAATCGAGGTTTCGGTCCTTTCGGACCGCGGGCAGGTCTCAATTTTCCTTGTCCAAAAGGCCTCAGAAAGGTCAGAGGAACTCCGATGCATGGCGGTCTAAGTCACGTCCTAAAAAGACCGCCGGAGGAACCGCTCCCAAAGCGGCCTCCTCATGACTTTCGGCCTCCTCAAACCGCATCCTCGGTCGGTGGCAGGCTCTCCCGCTTTTGCGACACCTGGCTGCCACAAGTAAAAGACCGATGGGTGAGAGACATTCTATCTCACGGTTACAGGATAGAGTTCAGCTCTCGTCCTCCGATACGTTTCTTCAGAACATCTCCGCCCCCGACAGAGCCGAGGCTCTTATGCAGGCGGTGGGCACCCTGAAGGCGGAAGGAGTGGTGATCCCTGTTCCTCTTCAGCAACGGGGTCACGGTTTTTACTCCAACTTGTTCGTGGTGCCAAAAAAGGACGGATCCTTCCGTCCCGTTCTGGACCTAAAACTGCTCAACAAGCATGTGAAAACCAGGCGGTTCCGGATGGAATCGCTCCGCTCCGTCATCGCCTCAATGTCCCAAGGAGATTTCCTGGCATCAATAGACATCAAAGATGCTTATCTCCACGTACCGATTGCACCAGAGCATCAGCGCTTCCTGCGCTTCGCCATAGGGGACGAACACCTTCAGTTCGTGGCACTGCCTTTTGGCCTGGCGACAGCCCCACGGGTCTTCACCAAGGTCATGGCAACAGTGGTGGCAATCTTACACTCTCAGGGACACTCGGTGATCCCTTACTTAGACGATCTCCTTGTCAAGGCACCCTCTCAAGTGGCATGCCAACACAGCCTGAACATTGCTCTGGAAACTCTCCAGAGTTTCGGGTGGATCATCAATTTTCCAAAGTCAAATCTGACACCGGCCCAATCACTGACATATCTTGGCATGGAGTTTCATACTCTCTCAGCGATAGTGAAGCTTCCGCTGAACAAACAGCGTTCACTACAGACAGGGGTGCAATCTCTCCTTCATGGTCAGTCACACCCCCTGAGGCGCCTCATGCACTTCCTAGGGAAGATGGTGGCAGCAATGGAGGCAGTTCCTTTTGCGCAGTTTCATCTGCGCCCACTTCAATGGGACATTCTCCGCAAATGGGACAGGAAGTCGACGTCCCTCGACAGGAACGTCTCCCTTTCTCGGGCAGCCAAAGCTTCCCTTCAGTGGTGGCTCATCCCCACTTCTCTGTCGAAGGGGAAATCCTTCCTGCCCCCATCCTGGGCGGTGGTCACGACGGACGCGAGCCTGTCAGGGTGGGGAGCGGTCTTTCTCCACCACAGGGCTCAGGGGACTTGGACTCAGACAGAGTCCTCCCTTCAGATCAATGTTCTAGAGATAAGGGCAGTGTATCTTGCCCTAAAGGCGTTCCAGCCGTGACTGCAAGGCAAGCAGATCCGAATTCAGTCGGACAACTCCACAGCGGTGGCATACATCAACCACCAAGGCGGGACACGCAGTCGGCAAGCCTTCCAGGAAGTTCGGCGGATTCTGCTGTGGGTGGAAGCCACAGCCTCCACCATATCCGCAGTTCACATCCCGGGCGTAGAAAACTGGGAAGCAGACTTTCTCAGTCGCCAGGGCATGGACGCAGGGGAATGGTCCCTTCACCCGGACGTGTTTCAGGAGATCTGTTGCCGCTGGGGAATGCCGGACGTCGACCTAATGGCGTCCCGGCACAACAACAAGGTCCCGACATTCATGGCACGGTCTCAAGATCACAGAGCTCTGGCGGCAGACGCCTTAGTTCAGGATTGGTCGCAGTTTCAACTCCCTTATGTGTTCCCTCCTCTGGCACTGTTGCCCAGAGTGTTACGCAAGATCAGGGCCGACTGCCGCCGCGCCATCCTCGTCGCTCCAGACTGGCCGAGGAGGTCGTGGTACCCGGATCTGTGGCATCTCACGGTCGGCCAACCGTGGGCACTACCAGACCGACCAGACTTGCTGTCTCAAGGGCCGTTTTTCCATCTGAATTCTGCGGCCCTCAACCTGACTGTGTGGCCATTGAGTCCTGGATCCTAGCGTCTTCAGGATTATCTCAAGAGGTCATTGCCACTATGAGACAGGCTAGGAAACCAACGTCAGCCAAGATCTACCACAGGACGTGGAGGATATTCTTATCTTGGTGCTCTGATCAGGGTTTTTCTCCCTGGCCATTTGCCTTGCCCACTTTTCTGTCCTTCCTTCAATCCGGATTGGAAAAGGGTTTGTCGCTCGGCTCCCTTAAGGGACAAGTCTCTGCGCTCTCTGTCTTTTTTCAGAAGCGCCTAGCCAGGCTTCCACAGGTACGCACGTTCCTGCAGGGGGTTTGTCACATCGTCCCTCCTTACAAGCGTCCGTTAGAACCCTGGGATCTGAACAGGGTGCTGATGGTTCTTCAGAAACCACCGTTCGAGCCAATGAGGGATATCTCTCTCTCATGCCTTTCGCAGAAGGTGGTTTTCCTAGTAGCAGTCACTTCACTTCGGAGAGTGTCTGAGCTAGCAGCGCTGTCATGCAAAGCCCCCTTCCTGGTGTTTCACCAGGACAAGGTGGTTCTGCGTCCGGTTCCGGACTTTCTCCCTAAGGTGGTATCCCCCTTTCATCTCAATCAGGATATCTCCTTACCCTCTTTTTGTCCTCATCCAGTTCACCAATGTGAAAAGGATTTGCACTTGTTAGATCTGGTGAGAGCACTCAGATTCTACATTTCTCGTACGGCGCCTCTGCGCTGCTCGGATGCACTCTTTGTCCTTGTCGCTGGCCAGCGTAAAGGGACACAAGCTTCCAAATCAACCCTGGCTCGGTGGATCAAGGAACCAATTCTCGAGGCTTATCGTTCCTCGGGGCTTCCGGTTCCCTCAGGGCTGAAGGCCCATTCTACCAGGGCCGTGGGAGCGTCCTGGGCTTTGCGGCACCAGGCTACGGCTCAGCAGGTGTGTCAGGCGGCTACCTGGTCGAGCCTGCACACTTTCACGAAACACTATCAGGTGCATACCTATGCTTCGGCAGATGCCAGCCTAGGTAGGCGAGTCCTTCAGGCGGCAGTTGCCCACCTGTAGGACGGAGCCGGTTGCGGCTCTATTATGAGGTATTATTTACCCACCCAGGGACTGCTTTTGGACGTCCCAATTGTCTGGGTCTCCCAATGGAGCGACAAAGAAGAAGGGAATTTTGTTTACTTACCGTAAATTCCTTTTCTTCTAGCTCCAATTGGGAGACCCAGCACCCGCCCCTGTTTTTTGTGTACACATGTTGTTCATGTTGAATGGTTTCAGTTCTCCGATATTCCTTCGGATTGAATTTACTTTAAACCAATTTATAATTTTTTCCTCCTTCTTGCTTTTGCACCAAAACTGAGGAGCCCGTGAGCACGGGGGGTGTATAGGCAGAAGGGGAGGGGCTTTACACTTTTAGTGTAATACTTTGTGTGGCCTCCGGAGGCATAGCTATACACCCAATTGTCTGGGTCTCCCAATTGGAGCTAGAAGAAAAGGAATTTACGGTAAGTAAACAAAATTCCCTTCTTTGTATGACCAAACAACTCAATAATTCTTTCATCAGTCCACAGGACCTTCTTCCAAAATGTAACTGGATTGTCTAAATGTGCTTTTGCATACCTCAGCCGACTCTGTTTATGGCGTGCTTGCAGAAACGGCTTCTTTCACATCACTCTCCCATACAGCTTCTCCTTGTGCAAAGTGCGCTGTATTGTTGACCGATGCACATTGACACCATCTGCAGCAAGATGATGCTGCAGGTCTTTGGAGGTGGTCTGTGGATTGTCCTTGACTGTTCTCACCATTCTTCCTCTCTGCCTTTCTGATATTTTTCTTGGCCTGCCACCTCTGGGCTTAGCAAGAACTGTACCTGTGTTCTTCCATTTCCTTACTATGTTTTTCACAGTGGAAACTGACAGTTTAAATCTCTGAGACAACGTTTTGTATCCTTCCCCTAAACAACTATGTTGAATAATCTTTGTTTTCAAATTATTTGAGTTGTTTTGAGAAGCCCATGATGCCACTCTTCATAGGAGATTCAAATAGGAAAACTTGCAAGTGGCCACCTTAAATACCTTTTCTCATGATTGGATACACCTGCCTATGAAGTTCAAAGCCCAATGAGGTTACAAAAACAATTCAGTGCTTTAGTAAGTCAGTAAAAAGTAGTTAGGAGTGTTCAAATCCAGAAATTGATAAGGCTGCCCATACTTTTGCACTGGTCAAATTTTATTTAAATGCGGATTGCACATTTTCTGTTAGTACAATAAACCTCATTTCAATCCAGAAATATTACTGAGTCCATCAGTTATTAGATATATGAAACTGAAATAGCTGTTGCAAAAACCCAAATTGTTATAAAGAAAAAAGGTTAACATTAATAGGGGTGCCCACACTTTTTCATATGACTATATATATGTGTGTGTGTATATATATATATATATATATATATATATATATATACTAGAAGGTGGCCCGATTCTAACGTATCGGGCAGTCTAGAATGTGTATGTAGGTTAGCAGATTGAATAATAATATAATCAGCAAGTCTTAATGATTAATAATGATGGTTCATTTTTTGCTCGTTGGTCTCCCGCTGTGCAGCACGCATCGGCGTGTTTGACAGTGGGAGACCATCGATCTGAATGGGCAGGGAGCCTGCGTACACTGGTAACCATGTTACACAATCGGATAACTATGCAAAGCGCTTTGCTTAGTTACCCGATGTGTACCATGGTTACCAGCGTACGCCGGTTCAAGCACACGTGTGCCAGGAGCAAGGTAGTAACCATGGTACACATTGGGTAACTAACGAAAGCGCTTTCCCTAGTTACAGAATTGTGTACCATTTGTTACCAGCGTACGTCGGTAAGCTGATAACCATGGTACACATTGGGTAACTATGCAAAGCGACAGTGCTGGTTTATTTTTTGCCTGTTGGTCTCCTGCTGTGCAGCACGCATCGGCGTGTTTAACAGTGGGAGACCAACGATCTGAATGGGCAGGGAACCGGGGTAAGCTAGTAACCATGGTACACATCGGATAACTATGCAAGGCGGTTTCCATAGTTACCCAATATGTACACTGGTTAACAGCGTACGCCAGCTCCGGCACACGTGTGCCGAGAGCCGGGGTAAGCTAGTAACCATGTTACACATTGGGTAACTAAGCAAAGCGGTTTCTATAGTTACCCGATGTGTACGATGGTTACCAGCCTACGCCGGCTCCGGCACACGTGTGCCGGGAGCTGGGATAAGCTAGGGGTTTCACACATCCGGCTTTTCTCCACTTTGTCGGATCCGGCGCGCTGCCGTAGGCTGGTTTCAGATGTCCGTTTTTTAGGTACGTGTGACATGCGTTTTATAACACGGATGTCACACGTACCCATGTTATTCTATGATGTGCCTCACACATCAGTGTTTGCACACGGACCGTGTGACTTTTCATGACCCCCGCATGCACACAAGCAGGCATCTTCGGCAGCACGGATGTCACACGGATCGCACACTGATGTGATGCGTGCGACATCAGTGTAAAACATACCAGAGAAAATATGGGTCTTTTTAATAAAAATATTTTCTATATTTACTTCTCTCCAGTGATGCTGTCCCCGGCTCTGCTGCCTCCTGCTCCTTATTGCCGCTCATTATACTCACTGAATATTCAGTGCCCTAAGGAGCTGGAAGCGGGAACAGCGCTGGGGACTTCAGTGCCGGGGACCGCATCGCTGGGTGTGTGTACAGCTGAGTGTGTGTGTGTATACATGCATTTGCGCTATGTATGTATGCGCTCGGTGTATCCATGTGTGTCTGCTGTGTGTGTGTGTGTATATACATGCATGTGCGCTATGTGTGTATGCGCCGGTGTATCCATGTGTGTCTGCTGTGTGTGTGTGTGTGGGTATATACATGCATGTGCGTTATGTATGTATGCGCTCGGTGTATCCATGTGTGTCTGCTGTGTGTGTGTGTGTGTGTATATACATGCATGTGTGTGTATATACATTCATGTGCGCTATGTATGTATGCGCTCGGTGTATCCATGTGTGTCTGCTGTGTGTGTGTATATATACATGCATGTGCGCTATGTGTGTATGCGCTCGGTGTATCCATTTGTGTCTGCTATGTGTGTATATGTGCTTAGTGTGTGTGGATACATGCTTGTGCGCTATGTGTGTATGCGCTCGGTGTATCCATGTGTGTCTGCTGTGTGTGTGTGTGTGTGTGTGTGTGTATATATACATGCATGTGCGCTATGTGTGTATGCGCTCGGTGTATCCATGTGTGTCTGCTGTGTGTGTGTGTGTATATATACATGCATGTGCGCTGTGTGTATGCGCTCGGTGTATCCATGTGTGTCTGCTATGTGTGTGTGTATATACATGCATGTGTTCTATGTGTGACACGGACGTCTGAAGGCAGACGTACACTGTGTACAGGACAGTGGCTGCGCCGCAACTTCCAGGTCACATGACAACACGTGATCGGAGCTTGTCGCGCGGCAACTGTAGTGTACACAGTGCACGGGAACGCTCCGGATCCGACAAAGTGAAGAAAAGGTAAGCGACAGTGCTGTTGTGTGCCGGGAGCCGGGGTAAGCTAGTAACCATGTTACACATCGGGTAACTAAGGAAAGCGGTTTCTATAGTTACCCGATGTGTACGATGGATACCACCACCCTACGCCGGCTCCGGCACACGTGTGCCAGGAGGCGGGGTAAGATAGTGGTGTTTCTCCACTTTGTCTTGCCGGTGTGGGCTTACGGGGCTGCAGCAGTCACCTGGGAGTCGGGCGTCTCCGTGTGGGTTCGGGGAATGCATGTGGGGGGCGGGGCCAGGGCGAGCATCCAATGCGTGTGCGGGCGGGGCCTGGCCGAGCGGCCAATGCGTGCAGGGGGCCGGGGCGAGCGGCCAATCCGTGCGGGGGGCGGGGCCAGGGTGAGCCCAGCGACCAATCCGCTGGTTGTCACTGTAAGGACACAATTGTCACTGTAACGACACAATTTTGGAGCAAGACAGACAGACAGACAGAATAAGGCAATTGTATATATACAGTATATATAAACCTTTGCACCATAGTACATCCTTGTCCCCTGAATGCAAGTATCTTGAAGAAATCCACCTTTTAGTGTTCTCCAAAGAATGCACAGGGCACTGAGGCTCTAAATGAGACATTTTGTACATTATCTAGTAATTAAAAAAGCATTCATTATCAGCAGCATAATCTTCATATATCTTAAAGACCATTTGGTTTCAGCTATTTTAAGTAGATTGCCCCATAGGCCTATAGCAGAATTGCTAATTAAATCTTATTACAAATGTGGTTTGGGCCAAATTAAAGACCATTTCATCGGCCTCCCACTGTTTCCCACTTGCTATCTTGTACACTTTTCACTTAGTATAATAAAAAACATAATCTGTTTTGATGGCTTTGATCTTACCAAGTCCCATCTATGTGCTGATTAGCCGACCTGTACAGTGCAGTATGCAGTAAGATAAAAGCAAAGTATATAGGGTCAAAGTCACATGCTGGGAAAGGCTAATCAAACTTGTGCTGTATTCCATCTCCCAGGCAGCTAGAAAATGGCTTTAAGTGGCATGTAATAGCATTATATTTATTGATGTTCCACTCGTTGGTCTTTTATAGAATGCTTTATTTTTTTATCATGGATGTGAGATATATTGACATATATAAATTTTTAACAATAGCTAACTGCATTTAAAGAAATGATAGCACAGAAAACAGAATGTGCTCAAAAATCCGTAATAATGTACTTTGCAGTAAATCAACCAGAACCTCTTTTTTGAAAAGAAAAGTTAAGCTTCATATAAATCATAGATAAAAGTGAATTTGCCGTTGAATTTCACAATATAAACTATATACATTATTAAATACTCCCCCAGGAAAAAGCCCCACCGGCCAAAACGTGAGTCTGGGAAGTGGCACTGCTGCACAGCCCAGGTAAATCTTTCACTCCTCTTCATCTCTTGTATATGCAAAAGCATTTTCTTTGCTATACATAGCTTATGTTACTGTTTATTTGCTTTGATATTCCACTTGGTACTGAGTTTCTTACTACTGTTTTTCCCCGGAAATAAGCCCTAGCAGGAATTTTTGGCCTTTTTGAGGCTTAAATATAAGCCCTACCCCAAAAGAAGGGAATTTTGTTACTTACCGTAAATTCCTTTTCTTCTAGCTCCTATTGGGAGACCCAGACGATTGGGTGTATAGCTACTGCCTCCGGAGGCCACACAAAGCATTACACTAAAAAGTGTAAGGCCCCTCCCCTTCTGGCTATACACCCCCAGTGGGATCACTGGCTCACCAGTTTTAGTGCAAAAGCAAGAAGGAGGAAAGCCAATAACTGGTTTAAACAAATTCACTCCGAAGAAACATCGGAGAACTGAAAACCATTCAACATGAACAACATGTGGACCCGAAAAACCAACCAAAAATCCCGAAGGACAACAGGGCGGGTGCTGGGTCTCCCAATAGGAGCTAGAAGAAAAGGAATTTACGGTAAGTAACAAAATTCCCTTCTTCTTCGTCGCTCCATTGGGAGACCCAGACGATTGGGACGTCCAAAAGCTGTCCCTGGGTGGGTAACAAAATACCTCAAGTTAGAGCTGCAAGACAGCCCTCCTCTATGAGGAGGCCACTGCCGCCTGCAGGACTCTTCTACCTAGGCTGGCGTCCGCCGAAGCATAGGTATGCACCTGATAATGTTTGGTGAAAGTGTGCAAACTCGACCAGGTAGCTGCCTGGTACACTCGTTGAGCCGAAGCCTGGTGTCGTAATGCCCAGGACGCACCCACGGCTCTGGTTGACTGGGCCTTCAGCCCTGAAGGAACCGGAAGCCCCGCAGAACGGTAGGCTTCCAGAATTGGTTCTTTGATCCATCGAGCCAGGGTGGCTTTAGAAGCCTGCGACCCCTTGCGTTGGCCAGCGACAAGGACAAAGAGTGCATCAGAGCGGCGCAGGGGCGCCGTGCGGGAAATGTAGATTCTGAGTGCTCTCATCAGATCTAACAAATGTAAATCCTTTTCATACCGGTGAACCGGATGAGGACAAAAGGAAGGTAAGGAGATATCCTGATTAATATGAAACGAGGATACTACCTTATGGAGAAACTCCTGAATGGGGCGCAGCACTACCTTGTCCTGGTGGACCACCAGGAAGGGAGCCTTGGATGACAGCGCTGCTAGCTCAGACACTCTCCGAAGAGACGTGATCGCTACCAGAAAGGCCACTTTCTGTGATAGTCGAGAGAGTGAAACATACGTCAGAGACTCGAAAGGCGGCTTCTGGAGAGCAACTAGTACCCTGTTCAGATCCCATGGATCTAACGGCCGCTCGTACGGGGGGACGATATGACAAACCCCCTGCAGGAACGTGCGTACCTGCGGACGTCGTGCTAGACGCTTCTGAAAAAACACCAATAGCGCCGAGACTTGCCCTTTAAGGGAGCCGAGCGACAAGCCCTTTTCCAACCCAGATTGCAGGAAGGAAAGAAAAGTAGGCAATGCCAATGGCCAGGGGGACACTCCTTGTACAGAGCACCAGTAAAAGAAAATCTTCCACTTCCGTGGTAGATCTTAGCAGACGTGGGCTTCATAGCCTGTCTCATGGTGGCAACGACCCCTAGGGATAATCCTGAGGACACTAGGATCTAGGACGCAATGGCCACACAGTAGGTTCAGGGCCGTAGAATTCAGATGGAAAAACGGCCCTTAGGACAGTAAGTCTGGCCGGTCTGGTAGTGCCCACGGTTGACTGACCGTGAGATGCCTGTCGCCAGAGCTCTTTGATCGTCATGAAAACCGGGACCTTGCCGTTGTGCCGATTTGTGAAACCCGTCCGGGTGCAGAGACCATTCTCCTGCGTCCACGCCCTGGTGACTGAGGAAGTCTGCTTCCCAGTTTTCTACGCTCGGGATGTGAACTGCGGATATGGTGTATGCTCTGTCTTCCACCCCTAGCAGAATCCGGCGGACTTCCTGGGAGGCTCGCCGACTGCGTAGTCCGCCTTGGTGGTTGATGTATGCCACCGCTGTGGATTGTCCGACTGAATTCGGATCTGTTTGCCTTCCAGCCACTGCAGGAAGTCTTGCAGGGCAATATACACTGCCCAGAGCTCCAGACAATTGATCTGAAGAGTGGACTCCTCTGAAGAGAGTCCTTGATCGTCTGAGAAAAGGGGAACGTTCCTGTGTAGGGACATCGACTTCCCCTCCCATTAGCGAAGAATGTTCTATTGAAGTGGACGCAGATGAAACTGCGTGAAAGGGACTGCCTCTGGATGAGGTGTCTCCTTGAAGGAGAGACTGCACCCCCGTCTGTAGTGACCGCTGTTTGTCCAGTGGAAGCTTCACCATCGCTGAGAGAGTGTGAAACCCCAAGCTAAGATATGCCAGCGATTGGGTTTAACTTTGAAAAGTTGAGGACCCACCCGAAACTCTGGGAAGTCTCCAGCGCCATGTTCAGGCTGTGTTGGCATGCCTCTTAAAAGAGTGCCTTGACAAGTAGATGGTCTAAGTAAGGGATCACAGGGTGACCCTGAGAGTGCGGGAGTGGTCCCACTGCTGCCATGAACTTGGTGAAAACCCGTGGTGCTGTCGCCAGACCGAAGGGTAGGGCTACGAACCGAAGATGCTCGTCTTCAATAACGAATCGTAGCAAACGCCGGTGCTCTGGAGCAATCGGCACGTGGAGATAAGCATCCTGATGTCTATTGATGCTAGGAAATCTCCTTGAGACATTGAGGCAATGCCGGAGCGGAGGGATTCCATCCGGAACCGCCTGGTTTTCACGTGCTTGTTGAGCAGTTTAAGGTCTAGAATGGAACGGAAGGAGTCGTCCTATTTTGTCACCCCGACCAGAACGGAGTAAAAAGAGTCTCTTGTTCCTGAGGAGGAACCGGGATTACGACTCCTACTGCCTGCGGAAGAGCCTCGGCTCGGCCGGTGAGGAAGTTTTTGCGACAAACTGTCTCTCACCCACCGGCCATTGACCTGTGGCAGTTAAATGTCGCTAAAGCGGGGGAGTCTGCCACCGACCGCGGATGCGGAGAGAGAGGGCTGAAAGTCATGAGGAAAACCGCCTCGGTAGCGGTTCCTCCGGCTGCCTTCTCCGGGCGTGATTGAGCCCGCCAGGAACCTGCGCCCCTCTGAGCCTTTTGAGTCCTGTTGGACGAGGGCAATTGGGACGTGCCCGAGCCTGGGAAGGACCGAAACCTCGACTGTCCCTTCTCCTGATGGGTCTTGTTTGATAGCTGGGGTAAGGAAGAATCCGTACCCTTGGACAGTTGAATGATTTAATCCAACCGCTCACGAAACAGTGTGTCACTAGATAAAGGCAATCTGGTTAAGCACTTTTGTGGAAGCAGCATCTGCTCCAATCCCTTAACACTAGGAGCGTAACAACACGGAGTTGGCGGACGCCACTGACGTACGGCTCGTAGAGTCCAGGACAGCATAAACAGCTTGAGTCGCAATGCCGACATTGCGAGGTGAAGGACGCTACTGCGGCCAAGATGTACATGTGACCGCGTCCCTCTGCGCAATACTAGCTGAAATAGCTTGGAGTGCCTCTATGGCTGCGAATGCCGGGGCAACCGACCCGCCGATAGCTTCATAGACAGATTGCAACCAGAGGGCTATCTGTCTGTCAATGGCATCTTTAAGTGAAGTCCCATCTTCCACTGCAACTATAGATCTAGCCGCAAGCCTGGAGATTGGGGGATCCACCCTTGGAGCGCTTGAGCACGTCAGGGGGGAAGAGACAACGCGTATCCTCAATACGGTTGGAGAAACGCTTATCGGGATAAGCGTGGTGTTCCTGGACTGCTTCTCTGGAGTCAGAGTGACCAGAAAAGTACTCAATATACGCTTGAGATACCGAAATAGGGATTTCTTCTGCTGTGAAGCTGACCCCTCCACTGGAGGAGTTGAGGGAGAAATACCCAACCTTCCATTGATGGACGCTATAAGATTATTCACTATAGCGTCACCATCCGGTGTATCCGGATTGAGAGCGGTCTCAGGATCAGAGTCCTGAACAGCTACGTCTGCATCATCATACAGAGAGTACTGTGATGAAGTCGAGGGCCGTTCTCAGGGAGCTCGCTTAGGCCGTCTGGGACTGTCGTCCGTTTCAGAGCCTGCACCCTGGGACGCATGGGACCCTCCTGGAGCCATGATTTGTTTTGAAATCAGGGTGGCCAGGGGCATTGAATCAACATTGCCCAAGGTCTGTCTGGACTGCAAAGTCTGTAAGATGTTAGTCATAGTCACAGACAATATATCAGCGGAAACTGCAACTCCGTCCCTGTCCCTGGACAGGGATCACAGGTGGTTCTTTTGGCCACCTGTAGCGGAGACCCCCGTTGAGTAATTGCACACACTGGGGGTCCTGGAACAGTATCGCATGCAGTACAAGCAGCATAGAAAGCCATGCCCTTTTTTTTTTTTTTTGCTGTTGCTGTCTAGCCATCTAGGAGCATTAGCCAAGAATAGCGACCGTACAGTGCAATGTATAGCATACAAGCGTGAAGTACAATAAACACTTCAGCACATGCAGTACAAGGAGCATAGAAAGCCTGTGCCTTGGCACCTTTGCTTTTCTGCTGCCGTTGTCTAGTTATTCATGAGCATTAGCCAAGAAAAGCGACATACAGTGAATGTATAGCATACAAGCATGAAAATAACCACTGCAGCACATGCAATCCAAGCAGCATTGAAAGCTTGTGCCTTAGCACCCTTGCTTTTCTGCTGCTGTTGTCTAGTCATCAAGGAGCATTAGCCAAGAATAGCGACATGCAGTGAATGTACAAGCATGAAAATAAACTCTGCAGTACATGCAATCCAAGCAGCATTGAAAGCTTGTGCCTTAGCACCATTGCTGTTTGCTGCCGCTGTCTAGCCATCTAGGCGGGTAGACAGCCAAGAATAGCCCTTACAGTGCAATGTAAAGCATACAAGCATAAAGGACACATGACACTGCAGCACATGCAAGACAAGCAGCATATAGAGTCTGTGCTTTAGCACCCCTGATCTTTTGCTGCTGTTTCTAGGTCTGCATCCTGAATAGCGACCGTACAAACGTACAACAGGACACTTCGGCATTAGTGGGTCAGCACTTTAGTTGCCGCTTACCGCCTGCACAAAAGCGGGTGTGTGGCGCCGGAATCCTGTGCTGGTAGCTCAGCGCTTGTCTCCGTTTTCCCGCTCTGCGTGCCGGAATGGCTGCCGGCGTCCAGAGGAGAGGGGCGGGCCGAGGGCGTGCCCGAGACAAGAGCGGGAACCCGGCGCCCACTGTGTCTAGTGAAGGGGGCTGGAGAATGCAAATAAGGCTCCAGCCCTCGGCGCTGCTATAGAACAGCGTGTCTCCCCTTCCCTGAGTGACAGGGTGGGGGCGGGGAACGAAGCGGCGCTAGGCCGCAAAAGCCGGGGACTAAAGTTAGAAGCGCCGCCGCCGTAAAAGTGCGGTCGGCGCGTCCCCGGCGCACTACAAGTCGCAGCTGCGCCGCCGCTCCAGGGGCGGTCGGCGCGGCGGTCCCCACACGTAAAGTCCCCCAGTAATCTGCAGGGACTATAAGCCCAGCGCACAGCGCTACAGTCCCCGGCGCACTAGCACACCCAGCAAGCCTGGAGTGTGCGTGGCCTGCCATACGGGGACACAGAGTACCTGAAAGTTGCAGGGCCTTGTCCCTGAACGGCACTCCCGCTCCACATCCAGCAGGTTCAATGGGTCTGTGGATGGAGCCCGGCCTCAGGGCTTGGTGGCCGGAAAGATCCCACTTCCTCAGAGCCCCTCAGGGGGATGGGGAAGGAAAACAGCATGTGGGCTCCAGCCTCCGTACCAGCAATAGGTACCTCAACCTTACAAACCGCAAGTGGGGTGAGAAGGGAGCATGCTGGGGGCCCCATATGGGCCCTCTTTTCTTCCATCCGATATAGTCAGCAGCTACTGCTGACTAAACAGTGGAGCTTATGCATGGATGTGTGCCTCCTTCGCACAAAGCTTGAAAACTGGTGAGCCAGTGATCCCACTGGGGGTGTATAGCCAGAAGGGGAGGGGCCTTACACTTTTTAGTGTAATGCTTTGTGTGGCCTCCGGAGGCAGTAGCTATACACCCAATCGTCTGGGTCTCCCAATGGAGCGACGAAGAAATAAGCCCTAGTTGCAGTTCAATAATGAAGTGTCCATGCAGCTAAAAAAAAAGTTAAAGTATAGGACCTGCGATGGAACACACACACTACACACACACCACACACACACATACAGTGAAGCCGTACCATTCCAGTGGTCTGGGACTCTGTGAAACTTGAGGACCTGCAGTGGAATGCACCCACCCACACACATACACACATCAGGTGATGCCATACTGCTTTGGTGATCTGATACATTGTGGAACGCGAGCACCTGCGATGGAACGCATCGAGTACCTGTGGTGGAACGCATTGATGCATTCCACCACAAATCCTCTATGCAATCGACCACAAGTCCTCACTTTCACAGTGTCCCCCTGCCTGCCGGAAGTTGTGCCCTAGCACATTTTTCTGGTCAAAAAATAATATAAAGCAGTGTCATATTTTCGGGAAAACACAGTATTATAAGTAACTCTAGCATACTAAGTTTACAGTATGTACTTTTGCAAATTTGTAACTCAGTTTACGAGCAAGCTTTGCCGTGCAGTGAGCAAAATACTCGCTGCACACACTTCCGGTTCCGTACATCCACCACGCTCTAACCTTCTCTTGCAGTCCGCACAAACACACTCAAACAGGCACAAACACACGGAAACACACACAAACACGCACACACACATATTATGCTCAACTTACCATCAGTTCCATCACCGGCCTCATGGTTCTTGTAGTTCGCTCTTACAGGATGCCTCCTGACGAAACCGGAAGCGGTGAAACGCGCGTCGAGGTGGGAGTGGCTACACGGGCAGGTGCATACCGAATAGACACATGGCTGCAGGTAACTTATTACTATAGTCCTGTATCAGTGTAGGGGCACAATAGATGATTAATAGAGACGGCTGAGTGATAGCGCAATTCTGAGGATCTCGGTTTAACAAGGGATGATGAACCTTAATTAACTATGTGTGTATTGATACCACCAGTACCCTCAATGTTAATCAGAGCCCATAGATAATCTGCCATTATACATTTGTGTCTGCGGAGTGCACTGGTCCCGTGTGGTCACCCTGAGTAGTGCGACTCTTTCCCTATTCCATATCTGTGTAGCTTCTATCTATGAATTTGCATTGTCACAATTTTATATGTATGTTTTTGTAACATTTAATAAATTGAGTATGATCACACGTATATTTGCTGTGTGGACCTGATTGTTGTTTATAGGATATCTTATTCCCAGGGACACGTTGTATGACATATATGAGGCTAATTATAGGTTGCAGGATGTGTATTGGTAACCATCGCGACTTGGGAGTAACTTCCGTTGTCAGCCACTACTCAAAGGCAGCACGCTGAACAATCAAGCCTTTGATGTCAGCGCTCAGGCAGTGGAAGTTCCGGCATCGGTCGCGATGGTTACCAATACGTATCCTGTTCCGGCGAACTGCAAGAACCTGGAGGCCGGCGATAAAAGGTAAGGTGAACATAATATGTGTGTGCACGGGTGTGTTTGTGTGTGTTTGTGCTTGTGTGGAATGGCACAATAGGGGACCAGGATGGGACATTTAACAAGCTGTGGAACGAATTGTCTGCATTGCAATGATTTCCTATGGGAAATCTTGCTTTGCTAGACGAGTAACTTGGTTAACAAGTACACTCCCATACAGTGTTCATTTTAGGACATGATTATATATCAGTGTCAAACATATGAAATACCTTGTTTGATCACTGAACTGACAACTGATCACTGACAACTGACACCTGATCACTGACAACTGACTACTGATCATTGACAACTGATCACTGACTACTGATTACTGACTACTGACAAGTGACAAGTGATCACTGATAAGTGACAAGTGACTACTGACAATTGACAAGTGACTACTGACTAGTGATCAGTGACTAGTGATCACTGACTAGTGACAAGTGATCACTGACAAGTGACAAATTACTACTGACAAGTGACAACTGACTACTGACAAGTGATCACTGACTAGTGATCAATGATTAGTGATCAGTGACTAGTGACAAGTGATCACTGACTAGTGACAAGTGATCACCGACTAGTAACAAGTGACAAGTGACTACTGACAAGTGACCACTGACTCGTAATCACTGACTAGTGATCAGTGACTAGTGACAAGTAACAAGTGCTCACTGACTAGTGTCAAGTGATCACTGACTAGTGACAAGTGATCACTGACTAGTGACCACTGACTAGTGACAAGTGACTAGTGACAAGTGATCACTGGCTAGTAACAAGTGACAAGTGATCACTGACGAGTGACCACTGACTACTGATCAATGACTAGTGATACCTGACATTGTTTTCTTATGATATATTACTACCTAAATATGAAATCCTATAAATAATGAACCTATAGCTTAATGGTAAGGCATTTGTGTAACACATAGTATTATCCTTTCAAATAAAAAAAAATACACCCATCCACTATGGGGACTAGAACCTGGAGCTCTGGCCTTTCCCACTGACCTCCTCCAGCCAAATGCAAATGATGGTTGAGTCTGATCAGGGAATGGTGATGTGTGACAAAGTCATTTCTCAGGTCTCACTTCTCAGACATCAGACTGAGAATTAGGGCTAGAGCAGAATATTTAGTTGGTTAATCTCATAAGGCAAGAAAGACAGTAATGTCTGATATGTGACTTGTCAATAAGTCAGAAGTCATATCTCACACATCACACTGATGTATAGACAGAGTGCTTGCATGTTTAACCTCATAACAGAGCGCATCTGAAGCAGAGAAGCGAGCACCCTGATGACGGTTGCAGGAATGGTAAGGCTATGTGCCCACGAGAGATTAAACCTGCGGATTTATCTGTAGTCCCCACAAGGGACTGCGAGGCCTGTCATACTGGGCCCGGAAAGAAAAGGAGCGGAGCGCCGCAGGTCACCAACAGCTTCAGGCAAGGGGACCATCAGCTCTGAATGTGCACGGAGGGCTCAACTGGGACTCACGTCAGCACCGGGACAAAGGAAAGTCGGTTAACCAGCCGTGCCAAATTGCACTTGAAACATCAAGTGAGTAAATATCAGTTAATCTGCAAGAACTGTGTCGTGTTTATTACTGGCGCACCACAAGGTGCAGCACACCTACATGGGACTTAAGCCCCTACTGGCGGAGGGTGCGAACACACTTGCTGCTATACCATCTGTCCCTAAAACCACAGCAGCGGCGGCACATCTCATTACCGCAACCCGCCAGTGGCGTCACAAGTGACATACAAAATAACCCTGTTACCGAGCGCCCGCAGGTAACGGAACCGGGTACCGCCACCTGTGACGATGATCCCCATTATCCACCACCCGGAACCGAGTATCCCAAGGGCCTGGGGTGTGGCAGCGCTCTACATATGTATGATGTATCTATGTATGTCAGTGTATATTACTGTGTCTAGATTTATGAATATTTATATGTTTTTGTGAATTTCTCTTTAAATATATATGTGTACGTATGCCTGTATCTGTGCATGTCTATGTGTGGATGGGGCCCACTGAGACTCTTTCACCCAGGGCCCACAAAAACCTGGAGCCGGCCCTGGCGTGATACCATGGAATACGTGCAAACGCCCACAGGGCGATGTGACGCCCATGGGGCTAGAGACGCTGCTCATTTACATAGAGAATATGTAAGTAATAAAACTTTTTTTATTACTTTCATATTCCACAATATTACTAGAAAGGGATTGATAGGAAGGAGGTATTAGGCTACAGAACACCCTGCTTATAGCTCAGAATGCATATGAGATCTGACAGGTTCCCTTTAACATGGGAGAATGACAATCAGAATGTGAGATATTAAATATGAAACCTTACTGGACTTTGTGTGCCAGCCAGCAGAATTTTAAAAATCTATATATATAATTGCCTTATTCTGTCTGTCTGTCTGTCTGTCTTTCACACCTTTGCAGGCAACTACCTTGAGAAAGGCTCTACGCCGAAACGTCGGTGTTGCTCTGGTTTAGGTTCACTTTTGCAGTGTGTCAATAAAAATTCACTTGCATCACAAAAAATTCTCTTGCTTTCATTTTGAGTGCTGGGGTTATATACTATTTACTAGAAGGTGGCCCGATTCTACGCATCGGGTTTCTAGAATTTATGTATTGTGTAGTTCATGTATGATTTTTGTTATATACATATATATATATATATATATATATATATATATATAGATGTTGTTGTGTGTAGTTACCAAGTGTTTGTGTAGGGCGCTGTACATGTTCTGAGTGTCGCGGGGGGTGAGAGCGGTGTTGTATGTGTGTTGCGTTGTTTGTGGAGCGCTGTGTGTCTGTAGCGTTGTGTGTGTGTGTGTGTTGTGCGGTTTGTGTGGGTGTGGTGTGTTTTGGGGGGAGGTATGTTTTGAGCAATGTGTGTGTTGTGCAGTATGTGCGTATATTTGTGTGTGCAGCGTTGTCTGTGTGTGTGGGTGTCTGTGTAGGGCGTTGTTTGTGATTCCTAGTGTGTGTGTGTTGTGCAGTGCGCGTGTGTGTGTGTGTTGGGGGGAGGTGTGCACCTCCCATCGTGCTCCATCCCCCATGCTGCGCACCCCCCATCGTGCTGCATCCCCCATGCTGCGCACTCCCAAACGTGCTCCATCCGCCATGCTGCGCACTCCCAAACGTGGTCCATCCGCCATGCTGCGCACTCCCAAACGTGCTCCATCCGCCATACTGCGCACTCCCCATCGTGCTGCATCCCCCATGCTGCGCACTCCCAAACGTGCTCCATCCGCCATGCTGCACACTCCCAAACGTGCTCCATCCGCCATGCTGCGCACTCCCAAACGTGCTCCATCCGCCATGCTGCGCACCCCCTATCATGCTCCATCCGCCATGCTGCGCACTCCCAAACGTGCTCCACCCGCCATGCTGCGCACTCCCAAACGTGCTCCATCCGCCATGCTGCGCACTCCCAAACGTGCTCCATCCGCCATGCTGCGCACTCCCAAACGTGGTCCATCCGCCATGCTGCGCACTCCCAAACGTGCTCCATCCGCCATGCTGCGCACTCCCAAACGTGCTCCATCCGCCATACTGCGCACTCCCCATCGTGCACCATCCGGCATGCTGCGCACTCCCATATGTGCTCCATCCGCCATGCTGCGCACTCCCAAACGTGCTCCATCCGCCATGCTGCGCACTCCCAAACGTGCTCCATCCGCCATGCTGCGCACTCCCAAACGTGCTCCATCCGCCATGCTGCGCACTCCCAAACGTGGTCCATCCGCCATGCTGCGCACTCCCAAACGTGCTCCATCCGCCATGCTGCGCACTCCCAAACGTGCTCCATCCGCCATACTGCGCACTCCCAAACGTGCTCCATCCGCCATACTGCGCACTCCCCATCGTGCACCATCCGGCATGCTGCGCACTCCCAAACGTGCTCCATCCGTCATGCTGCGCACTCCCAAACGTGCTCCATCCGTCATGCTGCGCACTCCCAAACGTGCTCCATCCGCCATGCTGCGCACTCCCAAACGTGCTCCATCCGCCATGCTGCGCACCCCCCATCATGCTCCATCCGCTTGGGAGTGCGCAGCATGCCGGATGGTGCATGATGGGGAGTGCGCAGTATGGCGGATGGAGCACGTTTGGGAGTGCGCAGTATGGCGGATGGAGCACGTTTGGGAGTGCGCAGTATGGCGGATGGAGCACGTTTGGGAGTGCGCAGCATGGCGGATGGACCACGTTTGGGAGTGCGCAGCATGGCGGATGGACCACGTTTGGGAGTGCGCAGCATGGCGGATGGACCACGTTTGGGAGTGCGCAGCATGTGGGATGCAGCACGATGGGGAGTGCGCAGTATGGCGGATGGAGCACGTTTGCTCAGCCTCTCTCCTTCCAGCCTCCCTCAGCATCAGCCTCCCCCTCCCAGCCTTCCCCAAGATCAGCCTCTCTGCTCCCAGCCTCCTCCAGCACGCCGTGCTCCTCTGCCGACACTCACCCACACCCGATCGCATCCACTCACCCACACAACCGATCGCATCCACTCACCCACACAACCGATCGCATCCACTCACCCACACAACCGATCGCATCCACTCACACACACAACCGATCGCATCCACTCACACACACAACCGATCGCATCCACTCACACACACCCGATCGCATACACTCACACACACAGACACTGACGATATTGCACATACGCGCTGATACTCACAACATCCGGGGATATCACATGCTTCTGGCCATGTGATCCTCCGTCAGGTCCTGGAAGCTCACAGCACAATATCGCCGCCGAGAAGCAAGCGATATCCCAGGATGTTGTGAGTATTTGGATGCGATGTGATGTGTGTGTGTGAGTGAGTGTGATCTGATTTGTGTGTGTGTGTGTGTGCTGTTATGTGTGTGCTGTTATGTTATGTATGTTCCGCAGCTGCAGGACCTTGATGTGTGGATGCGATGTGATGTGTGTGTGTGAGGTGTGTGTGAGAGTGAGTGTGAGCCGGTGTACACTGGTAACTATGATACACATCGGGTAACTAAGGGACCTTAGTTACCCGATGTGTATAATGGTTACCAGCTTTCACGGCCTCCGTTAAGATCCCAGCATCGCAAGGTTATGTCTGGCGCTGCCGGGATCCTGACGCAGCCGGTGTAGAAGCAAGCGATATCCCAGGATGTTGTGATGTGTGAGGTGTGTGTGAGAGTGAGTGTGATCTGATGTGTGTGTGTACTCACCTGGGAATCGGAGCCCCGTGTCAGTTGGGCCACAGCGAGCGTGCATTGCGTGAGGGGGGCGGGGCCTGCAGAGAGCCGGGGCGAGAGGCCAATCCGTGTGGGGGGGCGGGGCCATGGCGAGCCCAGCGGCCAATCAGCTTTGTGTCACCGTAAGGACACAATTTCGGAGCATGACAGACAGACAGACAGACAGATAGACAGACAGATAGACAGACAGACAGACAGACAGACAGACAGACAGAATAAGGCAATTATATATATAGATGTCTGTCTGTCTTGTCCAAAATTGTGTCCTTACGGTGACACGAAGCTGATTGGCCGCTGGGCTCGCCATGGCCCCGCCCCCCGCACGGATTGGCCGCTCCCCTCGGCTCCGGCCCCCCACGGATTGGTCACTCGCCTCGGCCTGGCCCCGCCCTCCGCATGGATTGGCCGCTCGCCCCGGCCCTCCGCACGCATCGCCAGACATAACCTTGCGCTGCTGGGATCATGACGGAGCCGGTGAACGCTGGTAACCATTATACACATCGGGTAACTAAGGTCCCTTAATTACCCGATGTGTATCATAGTTACCAGTGTACACCGGCTCCGTCACGATCCCAGCAGCGCCAGACATAACCTTGCGATGCTGGGATCTTGACGGAGCCGGTGAACGCTGGTAACCATTATACACATCGGGTAACTAAGGTCCCTTAGTTACCCGATGTGTATCATAGTTACCAGTGTACACCGGCTCCGTCACGATCCCAGCAGCGCCAGACATACCCTTGCGATGCTGGGATCGTGACGGAGCCGGTGAACGCTGGTAACCATTATACACATCGGGTAACTAAGGTCCCTTAGTTACCCGATGTGTATCATAGTTACCAGCTTACACCGGCTCCCGGTACACATGTGCAGGGAGCCGGCATTATACTCCTCTCCCCCCAGGACTACTCCTATTATAGTCCTCCTATTATACTCCTCTCTGAGTATAATAAGAGAACTATTATAGCATGGGGGATGGAGCACGATGGGGTGCGCAGCATGGGGGATGTAGCACGATGGTGGGTGCGCAGCATGGGGGATGTAGCACGATGGGGAGTGCGCAGCATGGGGCATGGAGCACGATGGGGAGTGCGCAGCATGGGGGATGGAGCACGATGGGGAGTGCGCAGCATGGAGGATGCAGCACGATGGGGAGTGCGCAGCATGGGGGATGGAGCACGATGGGGAGTGCGCAGCATGGGGGATGGAGCACGATAGGGAGTGCGCAGCATGGGGGATGGAGCACGATGGGGGGTGCGCAGCATCGGGGATGGAGCACGATGGGGAATGCGCAGCATAGGGGATGGAGCACGATGGGGGGTGGGCAGCATGGGGGATGGAGCACGATGGGGGTTGCGCAGCATGGGGGATGGGGCACGATGGGGGGTGCGCAGCATGGGGGATGGAGCACGATGGGAGGTGCACACCTCCCCCCAACACACACACACACCACACCACACACACACTGGGAACCACAAACACCGCCATACACAGACACCCACACACACAGACAACGCCGCACACACACAACACCCAACACACAAACACCGCGGCATACATAAATATACGCACATACCGCACAACACACACATTGCACAAAACATACCTCCCCCCAAAACACACCACACCCACACAAACCGCGCAACACACACACACACAACGCTACAGACACACAGCGCTCCACAAACAACGCAATACACGCAACACACATACAACACCGCTCTCACCCCCCGCCACACCCAGACAACACCCAGAACATGTACAGCGCCCTACACAAATACTTGGTAACTACACATAACAACATCTATATATATATATAACAAAAATCATACATGAACTACACAATACGTAAATTCTAGAATACCCGATGCGTAGAATCGGGCCACCTTCTAGTAAAAAATAAAAATCTTCTGCTTCTTGGATTTTAACCCAGAGAACAAAACTTCTGACTTCTTCACAAGTCCCATTACTGACACAAACAGCAGAATTTTAAAAAAAAAAAGAAGTTGAATTTTTCCACTCCGGGGATTGAACCCATGTTCCACACTCCAGAGGCATCAACTTTACCACTCAAACATTCACTGGAGACATGGTGGATGATTGTCTTTCTTGCCCTATGAGATTACCAAGCAAATATTGTGCTCTAGTCCTGATTCTCAGTCTGATGTCTGAGAAGTGAGACCTGAGAAATGACTTTGTCACACATCACCACTCACTGATGAGACTCAAAAATCATTTGTATTTGGCTGGAGGAGGTCAGTGGGAAAGGCCAGGGCTCCAGTTTCTAGTCCCCATAGTGGATGGGTGCATTTTTTTTTTATTTGAAAGGATAATACTATGTGTGACACAGATGTCTTACCATTAAGCTATAGGTTCATTGTTTATTGGATTTCATATTTAGGAAGTAATATATCATAAGAAAACAATGTCAGGTGTCACTAGTCATTGATCAGTAGTCAGTGGTCAGTAGTCAGTGATCACTTGTCACTAGTCACTGGTCACTTGTCACTTGTAACTAGTCAGTGATCACTTGTCAGTCATCAATTGTCACTAGGATAAGGCTGCACATCAAAGTTAGATAATAGTATAATGCTATAAGCATACCGAAAAACATTGAAGCATACAATGAAAAATGGCACTTGCTAACTTGAAAGTGTGAATAATGGATTGCATACCTGCCATGAATATTAGGAAAAAGGAGATATTTAGTAGTGATGAGCGAGTACTAAAAAGCTCGGGTGCTCGAGGCTCGGGCCGAGCATCCCAAGATACTCGTGTACTCGGCCCGAGCACCGAGCCCAATGTTATCCTATGGGAGACCCGAGTATTTTTCTGAAATGAACCCCCGGCAGCATGTAGAAACCCTAAAAATGTCACAAAAGTCTCAGAAGAGTGCTCAAATGACATGGCAACAGCATGGGGAAGACCCCTTGAAGCATTTATCACTCAAAAGTCACAGCTGTGAACAATTTTGTCCGCGTTTTACGCCATTTTTACGGACTCACCAGAAAACCTTCCAAGATGACACCAAAATGAATTTTCATGGCGGAAATGTTAAGGGCACATACCCAATAGTGAGATAGAGCTGGTGTATGTTACTTTTGGAGATTACATGAAAGATTTTACGTGAAAACATTGTGTGGCACTCCGATGTCCCTGAGAAGAGACGTACATGAAGGCCTCTTGAGTCTAATGTGCCCATTTTGAGGAAGTGAGTCTTTGTAGTATTTTCCTTTGCCAGGGCAGTCCAAAATTGTGAGATTCACCAATGCCCCTGCATACAGACGTGCATGAGGGCCTGTAAACCTGAAGTGCCCATCGTAAGAAAGTGGGTCTATTGTAGTATAGCCCTTAGGCAGGGCAGCCAAAAATTGGGAGGCTCCACATTGTCCCTGGATAGGGACGTGCATCATGGCCTGTAAACCAGAAGTGCCCATTGTAAGAAAGTGGGTCTATTGTAGTATAGCCCTTTGGCAGGGCAGCCAAAAATTGGGAGGCTCCACATTGTCCCTGGATAGGGACGTGCATGATGGCCTGTAAACCAGAAGTGCCCATTGTAAGGAAGTGGGTCTTTTGTAGTATAGCCCTTTGGCAGGGCAGCCAAAAATTGGGAGGCTCCACATTGTCCCTGGATAGAGACGTGCATGAGGGCCTGTAAACCTGAAGTGCCCATTGTAAGAAAGTGGGTCTATTGTAGTATAGCCCTTTGGCAGGGCAGCCAAAAATTGGGAGGCTCCACATTGTCCCTGGATAGGGACGTGCATGATGGCCTGTAAACCAGAAGTGCCCATTGTAAGGAAGTGGGTCTTTTGCAGTATAGCCCTTTGGCAGGGCAGCCAAAAATTGGGAGGCTCCACATTGTCCCTGGATAGAGACATGCATGAGGGCCTGTAAACCTGAAGTGCCCATTGTAAGAAAGTGGGTCTTTTGTAGTATAGCCCTTTGGCAGGGCAGCCAAAAATTGGGAGGCTCCACATTGTCCCTGGATAGAGACGTGCATGAGGGCCTGTAAACCTGAAGTGCCCATTGTAAGAAAGTGGGTCTTTTGTAGTATAGCCCTTTGGCAGGGCAGCCAAAAATTGGGAGGCTCCACATTGTCCCTGGATAGAGACGTGCATGAGGGCCTGTAAACCTGAAGTGCCCATTGTAAGAAAGTGGGTCTATTGTAGTATAGCCCTTAGGCAGGGCAGCCAAAAATTGGGAGGCTCCACATTGTCCCTGGATAGAGACGTGCATGAGGGCCTGTAAACCTGAAGTGCCCATTGTAAGAAAGTGGGTCTATTGTAGTATAGCCCTTAGGCAGGGCAGCCAAAAATTGGGAGGCTCCACATTGTCCCTGGATAGAGACGTGCATGAGGGCCTCAAAACATTGTTCCCATTGCAAAGGAGCGGGTCTCCTGTCGTTGTAATGTCCATTCTGAAAGAATGGGCGAAAAAATTTACCACTGGGGGTATACCTGAAACAACCGCCTAACTATTGTAACGGTCATCATGGTGGCGCATGAGGAGAAGGAGGAGCAGTCCAGCGATTATCCAAAGTCTAGAAGTGTGTACCCATGGGTGAGTGTAGGTACATGGCAAATTCCCGTTACAAACGTTAAATTCCGCTCTCATTTGCTGGTGGTGTGGTGAAGTCTGGCCCAATCCAACCCTTGTTCATCTTGATCAGAGTCAGCCTGTCAGCATTTTCAGTTGACAGGCGGGTTTGTTTATCTGTAATGATTCCACCTGCGGCACTAAAAACACGCTCTGACAAAACGCTAGCGGCAGGGCAGGCCAGGACTTCCAAGGCATAGAGAGCCAATTCATGCCACGTGTCCAGCTTGGATACCCAATAATTGTAAGGCACAGAGGAATGTCGGAGTAC
This sequence comes from Anomaloglossus baeobatrachus, assembly GCF_048569485.1. Classification (NCBI taxonomy): domain Eukaryota; kingdom Metazoa; phylum Chordata; class Amphibia; order Anura; family Aromobatidae; genus Anomaloglossus; species Anomaloglossus baeobatrachus. Next base: position 551,459,637 of record NC_134353.1, on the reverse strand, counting down.
AGTTGTTCGATCTGCAAGGTACTCCTTGAGCATCTGGGCAAACTTAGGATTTCTTGTGGCACTACCCCGCACCTCAGGGGCTGTGGTACGTGAGGGGCTGAGAAAACTGTCCCACATCTTAAAGACTGTTCCCCTACCTCTGGCGGATTGGACTTGTGCCCCTCTCGGCTGTACGCCTTGGTTGTCCACTGATTCCTGACCTATGCCGCTAGCGTTTTGTGAGGGGAATGCTTTGCCTACTTCCGTGACTATGGCCTTCCGGAACTGCTGCATTTTGGCTGACCTCTCCGCCTCGGGAATAAGAGACATAAAGTTCTCCTTGTAGCATGGGTCTAACAGTGTTACCAACCAGTAATGATTGTCGGCCAAGATGTTCTTAACGCGAGGGTCACGAGACAGGCAGCTTACCATAAAGTCAGCCATGTGCGCCAGACTCTTAACAGCCAGTACTTCAGTATCCTGACCAACACGATGACTGAACATGCTGTCCTCCTCCTCCTCCTCCTCCTCATCTACCCTGTCCTCTGGCCAGCCACGCTGAACCGAGGATATGACCGGTGTGCATGTCATCCTCAATTTGGCCGGAGAGTTGCTCCATGTCTTCATCCTCCTCCTCGTCATAGTCCTCCACTGCACGTTGTGATGAGACGAGGCTGGGCTGTGTGTTATCACCCACACCCACTACTGTTTCTTGCTCCAACTCATCGCGCTCCGTCTGCAATGCATCATGTTTGTTTTTGAGCAGAGACCGTTTTAGAAGGCAGAGAAGCGGTATGGTGACGCTAATAATGGCGTCATCCCCACTCACCATCTTGGTGGAGTCCTCAACGTTTTGGAGAATGGTACATAGGTCGGACATCCATCTCCACTCCTCAGGTGTTATGTGTGGAGTTTGACCCATTTCCCGACGGCTTAGGTGATGCAGGTACTCAACAACTGCCCTCTTCTGCTCACATATCCTGACCAACATGTGCAGAGTTGAATTCCAACGCGTGGGGACATCACACACCAGTCTGTGAGCCGGAAGATGCAAACGGCGCTGAAAGCCGGCAAGGTCGGCTGAAGCAGTAGGTGACTTTCGAAAATGTGCAGACAGGCGGCGAACTTTTACCAGCAGATCAGACAGCTCTGGGTATGACTTTAGAAACCGCTGAACCACGAGGTTGAGCACATGGGCCACGCATGGAACATGTGTCAGCTAGCCTCGCCTCAAAGCCGCCACCAGGTTCCGGCCATTTTCACACACGACCTTTCCTGGCTTTAGGTTCAGAGGTGTGAGCCAGTGATCTGCCTGCTGTTTCAGAGCTGTCCACACCTCTTCTGCATTGTGGGGTTTGTCACCTATGCAGATTAGCTTCAGCACAGCCTGTTGCCGCTTCGCCGAGGCAGTGCTGCAGTGCTTCCAGCTTGGGACTGGTGTGGAGGGTAAAGTGGATGAGGATGCGCAGGAGGAGGATGAGGCTGAGGAGCATGACATTCCGGAGCTGTAGAGTGTGGGTGAAACCGTGACTGAGGTAGGGCCTGCAAACCTTGGTGTGGGAAGGACGTGTTCCGTCCCTCGCTCAGACTGGGTCCCAGCTTCCACAATATTAACCCAGTGTGCCGTCAACGAGATGTAGCGGCCTTGCCCACAAGCACTTGTCCACGTGTCTGTAGTTAGGTGGACTTTGGCTGAAACAGCGTTGTTCAGGGCACGTGTGATGTTTTGTGACACGTGGTTATGCAATGCGGGGACGGCACACCGGGAGAAATAGTGGCGGCTGGGGACTGAGTAACGTGGGACAGCTGCCGCCATCAGGTCGCGGAATGCTTCTGTCTCCACCAGCCTAAAAGGCAACATTTCCAGCGCAAGCAGTCGCGAAATGTTAGCATTTAGAACTGTGGCATGTGGGGCGTTGGCAGTGTATTTGCGCCTGCGTTCAAAGGTTTGCTGAATGGATAACTGAACGCTACGCTGGGACAAGGACGTGCTTGATGATGGTGTTATTTCTGCGTAGGCAACTGCAGGTGCAGGGCCGGAGGAGGCTTGTTCGCAGGCAGCATGGACAGGGGATTGGCTCGCATGCACAACAAGCGAAGACGTAGCAGTGACATCAGCAAGCACTGCTCCTCGACTCTGTTGTACCTCCCACAAAGTCGGGTGCTTGGCTGACATGTGCCTGATCATGCTGGTGGTGGTCAGGCTGCTAGTTTTGCCAGACTCGGGAAGACCTAACATTTGTACAGGCACCTTGTGTCGTGTTGTTGTTCCGGGGAACGGTTGCATGACTTCTGCCTGGGGCCACCACCCTGCTTCTTACTGCCTGTTGGGATGCTACGCCTCCCTCCCCCTGTGCACTGCTGTCCTCGCTCTGCATATCCTCCTGCCAGGTTGGGTCAGTTACTGGATCATCCACCACGTCGTCTTCCTCTTCCGCACCCTGCTCCTCCTCCTGACTTCCTGACAATTGTGTCTCATCATCGTCCACCCCTTGTTGAGACACATTGCCAACTTCGTGAGAACGTGGCTGCTCAAATATTTGGGCATCTGTACATACGATCTCCTCATGACCCACTTCAACAGGAGCTGGCGAGAGGCCAGAATGTGCGAATGGAAACGTGAACAGCTCTTCCGAGTGTCCAAGTGTGGGATCAGTAATGTCCGTGGACGTGTACTCAGCCTTGTGGTAGGAAGGAGGATCAGGTTCTGAAATGTGCGGTGCAGTATCACGGCTACTGACACTTGACCGTGTGGAAGACAGAGTGTTTGTGGTGGTGCCAATCTGACTGGAAGCATTATCCGCTATCCAACTAACAACCTGTTGACACTGGTCTTGGTTCAAGAGCGGTGTACTGCTGCGGTCCCCAAGAATTTGGGACAGGACGTGCGAGCGAGTAGATGTGGCCCTTTGTTGTGGCGAAATTAGAGCTTGCCCACGACCTCGGCCTCTGCCTGCACCACCATCACGTCCACTTCCTTGTTCGTTGCCAACGCCCTTGCGCATTTTGCAATGCTGTGCTGACGTGTATTCACTAGACTTGTGCGTTATATCCAAGTTTGTGCAAAACGCACACAAGTGCACCTGTACGCTGCCACCGACAGGCACACACGTGCGGTTTTTAAATGCAAGCACGGACGCACTAAGAACCTAACAGGTTTTTAGGAGCGACAATTACTGAGAAGTCTGACACTATCAGGACTGTTTTAGACTGTGTACACCAGCCCCAGATATGGTGATGAAGGCTGGTATACGGTCACCACTAGGAATGGCTATATACCCTGCCTGCCTGTATACAGCTACAATAGTCCTGAGAAGGACTCTTCTGGTCACTAGCCTGTATTCCGACCTGGCTATACTTTGCCTGCCCTGCCTGTATACAGCAACAATAGTCCTGAGAAGGACTCTGCTCCTGTACTCTGACCTGGCTATACCCTGCCTGCCTGTATACAACTACAATAGTCCTGAGAAGGACTTCTGGTCACACTGTTTGCAGCCCTGCTACGGAAATAACTATAAAGGGCCACAAACCTTTCCCTGAAGCAGCAACACTCTCCCTGCACTGACTGTCTGGATGACTGTGTGCAGAGCACAGCGCGCCCGCCGGTATAAAGGCTCGGTCACGCTGTGCAGGCCGGCCAATCACTGCAATTCCACAACTAACAGGGCTGTGGCATTGCAGTGGTCTGCCAGCCAATCCCTGCATGAGGGCTGGCTCTCAAAAGAGCGCCAACATGCACGGATGAAGACCACGAGTACAGCACGAGTATCACGAGATTACTCGGTCCCCGCCGAGTAGCCCGAGTACAGTGATACTCGTGCGAGTACCGAGTAGTGACAAGCATACTCGCTCAACACTAATATTTAGCAATCGTATTGATCAATGTAACTGAGCCCCAAAACCTCGTCAAGGTATATCTCAATATTGGGGTCCCTAGCTCTGTGACCCTAACTGTGTCATCTCATTGCAATTAAAAACTGCTATGTGTGGAGAGGGGTAACCAAGGACATATTCATGGCAGGTATGCATTTCATTATTCACACTTTCAAGTTAGCAAGTGGCATTTTTCATTGTATGCTTCAATGTTTTTCGGTATGCTTATAGCATTATACTATTATCTAACTTTGATGTGCAGCCTTATCCTTATGTACTATGTATTTTTTTGGCTTGCACTCATAATATATATTAGTTCTCACTTCAGTTATCCTATTTAGTATTATGAAGTTTTTTTCTGAATGTGAACACAGCTCTGCCCCTTTCAGCCATGTTTTTCCCATCTCCTATATAAGAAAGTCCTTGGTTACCCCTCTCCACACACAGCAGTTTTTAATTGCAATGAGATGACACACAGTTAGGGTCACAGAGCTAGGGACCCCAATATAGAGATATACCTTGACGAGGTTTTGGGGCTCAGTTACATTGATAAATGTGATTGCTAAATATCTCCTTTTTCCTAATATTCATGGCAGGTATGCATTTCATTATTCACACTTTCAAGTTAGCAAGTGGCATTTTTCATTGTATGCTTCAATGTTTTTCGGTATGCTTATAGCATTATACTATTATCTAACTTTGATGTGCAGCCTTATCCTTATGTACTATGTATTTGTTTGGCTTGCACTCACAATATATATTAGTGCTCACTTCAGTTATCCTATTTAGTATTATCAATTGTCACTAGTCAGTGATCACTTATCACTTGTCACTAGTCAGTAATCACTTGTCACTAGTCAGTGATCACTTGTCACTTGTCACTAGTCACTGATCACTAGTCGATGATCACTAGTCAGTGGTCACTTGTCACTAGTCACTAATCACTAGTCGGTGATCACTAGTCAGTGGTCACTTGTCAGTAATCAGTAGTCAGTAGTCCGTGATTAGTTGTCAGTGATTAGTAGTCAGTTGTCAGTGATCAGATGTCAGTGATCAGGTGTCAGTTGTCAGTGATCAATTATCAGTTGTCAGTGATCAGATGTCAGTGATCAGGTGTCAGTTGTCAGTGATCAATTATCAGTTGTCTGTGATCAGTTGGCAGTGATCAGGTGTCATTTGTCAGTGATCAATTATCAGTTGGCAGTGATCAGATGTCAGTGATCAGGTGTCAGTTGTCAGTGATAAATTATTAGTTGTCAGTGATCAATTGTCAGTGATCATGTGTCAGTTGTCAGTGATCAATTATCAGTTGTCAGTGATCAGTTGTCAGTTCTCAGTGATCAAACAAGGTATTTCTTATGTTTGACACTGATATATGATCATGTCCTAAAATGCACACTGTACAGGTGAAGCCACCTCAGGAAAACAACCGGTACCTCATCCGGAAGTGGTTTTGCCTGGGGAAACCTTGCAGCATCTAAACGACACCATGTGCTCGCAGCCTGGAGAGGTTTTCATAAAGTTCTTTACAAACATTTTTCATGTTTTTTTGTTTGTACATTTTGTAACACTTAAAACATGTTTTTTGTGGTCTTTTTTCATCTCTATACAGAAACCTATGGAAAATATGACAGGAAAAAAATACCATACCAATGGCATTCTGCATTTTGAATGATAAAATAAGCTATATATACCAAAAGCACCAAAGAAATGACAACAGAAATGCTGTGTATGTAAAATTTTTCCTCATTTTGTAAAGACTCACTAATTGCTTTTCTTTCTGATTAGACTCTAAGTATTTTGCCATTGTGCACTACTATTCAATAGCCAAATATATCATTTATGTTTGGGGGTTAGTGCTATGAATTGAAATGGACTATATTTCCCTGTAAATGAAAAGGCCCAGTCTGAGCTTGTTGAATTGTATACTGCTGAATCTTTGTATTTGGTTATCCTGCTGAGATCGAGGAACAATATTAAAATGTGGAACGTAAAACAGTCTAATGGGAAGCCTAATTCAAGACTTTAATATGAGCGACACAAAGGTTTCCTCTCGGTTGGGAATCCCACACTCATATTATTCTATAAACAAGAAAAGCCGAATCCCCAGAGAGATCCAACGTCTCAATTATTCCTGGAGCGAGGATCCAATGTTGTTATTTATGGTAATTTTAATGCTGAACAATAATTAGACTTCAAAGTGTCACTCGAAAAGATAAATTGCCAGTGTTTCATGCAACCACCCCATTTACTGCTTCTAATCTTTTAGCCACTATCTCTTGGTGTATTTTGCCTAAAAGTCTCAATTCTACTAATATTGCTTTAACAGCTGAGCAAATATGGATCTGCAAAACTGGATTGGCAAACTAAGGTAAGCAACAAAAAAAACTATATACCATATATAGCTAAGTTTAACTATTAAAAGCGGCCATCTTGAAAAAGTTTCTCAGAACATTATCTTAATTAAGTGGATTAAGGAGAGTTAAGATTGCAAAACCTATTGACTAATCTCAAGTTAGAGGTCAATTGGATTGTGGCGTGATCCGTGGTGATGTATTGTATGTGTTGCCATGGCCAGAAGGGATGCCCGTCGGTCGCCGTGTCATGAGCCGGGTGAAATCAGACCCAAGAGGGTAATCACATGGTCCAACGGTGCCCATCCCATAGAGACAGAGCCAGCCGACGGGGATCTTGGGGACAGAGCACACATGCATACTGATCAGCGACAGGAGATCCGAGGAGAGCAAAAGTGAAGCAATACATACATAAAAAGAATTTGATGTTGCAAATTACATTGGCATGAGTGGCACCAAGAAATGTCCATATATTTATAGGCAACAGTATAATTGGGTATAATAAAAGATACATGGTTAAGAAAAGTACAGTATATAAAATTATTCATTTATAAATTGAACAAATGAGAACATAAGATAAATTCATATTTTACATATGATTAATGATAGATAAAAAAATATTGTACCCATGGTTAGGATAACAAAGTATATAACAGTACTTATAAATTTGTACATAAAGTACAGAATGCAAAAGGATATGCAAATATAGGTACAAAGCATATATGATGATCATTAGTAAGGAATATAATCATAGACGGCCCACAACAGGTGGAAATAACGATGTAATTCGGTTGGCTGCCAAGTCATGATGATGGATATATCTAATATATAAAGCTGAGTGTATGTATGTGTGTGTGTATGTGTGTGTGTGTGTATACAAATATTCCTGTCAAAACATAGTCTATGACATTCCCTGAATAACATGAGGTTTTTGCAAAATTTCGTGATTGTAAATGTGACGGTGCGGATTCCTTTAGCGGACATACAGTGCCTTGCGAAAGTATTCTGCCCCCTTGAATTTTTCAAACTTTTCCCAAATTTCAGGCATCAAACATAAAGATAAAAATTGTAATGTTATGGTGAAGAATCAACAACAAGTGAGACACAATTGTGAAGTTGAAAGAAATGTATTGCTTATTTAAAACTTTTTTAAAAAATAAAAAACTGAAAATTGTGGCGTGCAATATTATTCGTCCCCTTTAAGTACTTTGTAGCGCCACTTTTTGCTGCGATTACAGCTGCAAGTCGCTTGGGGCATGTCTCTATCAGAGACGGACTGAAATTTTTGCCCATTCTTCCTTTGCAAAGAGCTGGAGCTGAGTGAGGTTGGATGGAGAGCGTTTGTGAACAGCAGTTTTCAGCTCTTTCCACAGATTCTCGATTGGATTCAGGTCTAGACTGTGACTTGGCCATTCTAAAACCTGGATATGTTTATTTGTGAACCATTCCATTGTAGATTTTGCTTTATGTTTGAGATCATTGTCCTGTTGGAAGACAAATCTCTGTCCCAGTCTCAGATCTTTTGCAGACTCCAACAGGTTTTCTTCAAGAATGGTCCTGTATTTGGCTCCATCCATCTTCCCATCAATTTTAACCATCTTCCCTGCCCCTGCTGAAGAAAAGCAGGCCCAAACCATGATGCTGCCACCACCATGTTTGACAGTGGGGATAGTGTGTTCAGGGTGATGAGCTGTGTTGCATTTACGCCAAACATATCATTTGGCATTGTGCCCAAATAGTTTGATTTTGGTTTCATCTGATAGTGCACCTTTTTCCACATGTTTGGTGTGTCTCCCAGGTGGCTTGTGGCAAACTTTAAATGACACTTTTTATGGATATCTTTGAGAAATGGCTTTCTCCTTGCCACTCTTCCATAAAGGAGAGATTTGTGTAGTGTACAACTGATTGTTACCCTATGGACAGACTCTCCCACCTCAGCTGTAGATCTCTGCAGTTCATCCAGAGTGATCATGGGCCTCTTGGCTGCATCTCTGATCAGTCTTCTCCTTGTTTGAGATGAAATTTTGGATGGACGGCCGGGTCTTGGTAGATTTGCAGTGGTGTGATACTCCTTCCATTTCAATATGATCGCTTTCACAGTGGTCCTTGGGATGTTTAAAGTTTTGGAAATCTTTTTGCAACCAAATCTGGCTTTAAACTTCTCCACAACAGTATCACGGACCTGCCTGTTGTGTTCCTTGGTCTTCATGATGCTCTTTGTGCTTTAAACAGAACACTGAGACTATCACAGAGCAGGTGCATTTATACGGAGACTTGATTACACACAGATGGATTATATTTATCATCATCAGTCATTTAGGACAACATTGGATCATTCAGAGATCCTCAATAAACTTCTGGAGTGAGTTTGCTGCACTGAAAGTAAAGGGGCCGAATAATAGTGCACGCCCCTTTTTTCAGTTATTTATTTTTTATAAAAGTTTAAAATAAGGAATAGATTTCGTTCAACTTCACAATTGTGTTCCACTTGTTGTTGATTCTTCACCATAACATTAACATTTTTATCTTTATGTTTGAAGCCTCAAATGTGGGAAAAGGTTGAAAAAAAAAGGGGCCAAATACTTTCGCAAGGCATGTGCAAGGCAGGTATGTCCGCTAAAGGAATCCACACCGTCACATTTACAATAACGAAATTTTGCAAACACCCCATGTTATTCAGGGAACGTCATAGACTATGTTTTGACAGGAATATTTAACCCTACGCTTAACAGTTACTCTAAAAAAAAACCTGCTTACATTAAAGTGAATGGAGCTGGGAGGTCATTAATAGGAGCTATGATTGGTTGCTATAGGAAAAAAAGAAATTGTTAGCTTAAGAAGCTTATGTGGGAGGTAATATGATGTTGGTGGATAGAAAAACACAGACAGAGAAAGACGGGGACAGACAGACAGGCACAGACAGACAGAGAAAGAAGCAGACAGGGGAAGAGAGAGAGAGACAAACAGACAGAGACAGACAGGGAAAGAGACAGACAGACATAGAAATAAACAGAAAGAAAGACACATGGGGAAAGAGACAGACAGGCAGACAGGGAAAAAGAGAGAGACAGACAGAGACCGACAGGGAAAGAAACAGAGAAAGACAGAGAGAGGCAGACAGGGAAAGAGACAAACAGACAGAGACACACAGGGAAAAAAGGCAGACAGACAGAGACAGACAAACAAAGAAAGAGACAGACAGAGGCAGACAGAGAAAGAAACCGAGACAAACAGACAGGGAAACAAGACAGACTTATAGGGAAAGAGACAGACAGAAGCAGACAGGGAAAGAGACGCAGACAAACAGGGAAAGACTTACAGGGAAAGAAACAGACAGAGGCAGACAGACAGAGGCAGACAGGGAAAGTGACAGACAGACAAAGAGACAGACAGGAAAACAGACAAAGACAGACAGAGAGAGAGAGACAAACATATTTAGAAATAGACAGAGAGAGAGACAAACAGAGATATAGAAATAGACAGACAGAGAGAGAGACAAACAGAGATATAGAAATAGACAGACAGAGAGAGAGACAGACAGACACACAGACAGACACACACACAGAGATAAAGAGAGACAGACAGAGAGATAGGGACAGACAGACTGATACAGAGACAGAGAGATAGACAGACAGAGACAGACACTGATAGAGACAGACAGACACACAGACAGAGACAGACAGACACACAGATAGACAGACAAATAGACAGAGAGAGACAGACAGAGATAGACAGATAGAGAGTGAGACAGACAGACAGAGACAGACAGGGAAAGAGAGACATATACAGAGACTAACAGGCCAAGAGACAGACAGACAGACAGAGAGACAGAAAGACAGAAAGATAGAGAGACAGACAGACAGAGACTGGGAGAGAGACAGAGAAACAGTTACTATTCCGGGCAAAGCCAGGTACTATAGCTAGTTCTGTAATATAGGTGATTAAAAAGATAAAATACGCAGTTAAAATCCAATAAATCCCTTACGAAACAAAAATCAATGATCACAAAAAAGGAACAAAACTAATGTTTTTGTTCAGGCCAGATGAATGTTTTGTTTCAAGAGTCCATATCCATCTGCCCTCAAGTTGAGCCAGTCGCTGGCTAATCCCACCTCCGCGGATGTCAACATCTAGTAAATCAATGCCTCTAACCTTCAGAAGAGATCCATTGGAATTATGATATAATTTAAAATGCCTAGGTATTGTCTTTACTGTGGATATTTTCATCACAAAATAGAATTGCATGTAATGTGTGTAGCCATAAATCAAAGAGTGCACAACACGTACATTTACGACTTTATATATAAAAACAAGAAAAAGCGACTAAAGAAGATAGTGAAAGGAGGTGCTCAGTGAACAGGTGTTGAATCATAAACCAGATAAGCAAGACAAATCATCGAAATATAACAATAATTAATATAACAAAACGATGATAAAAAGCTGTAACAATGAGTTTACTTAAAGGGAATCTGTCACCAGGTTTTTTTTCTACCCCAGCTGAGAGCAGCATAATATAGAGACAGACACCCTGAATCCTGCGATGTGTTACTTACTGTTTACTGTCATTTTGATGAAAACAATGTTTTCTCTGCTGCAGATCTAGCAGTTATATGTGCTGCCTCTGTGCCAGCAGCCGGGCTGCTCGGATCCGGATCCGCGGTGGCTCGAGGGGGTCTCCGGACCCGGGGGTCGTGTGGCCACTCAAATGAAGGGGGTATTTACAGGGGATTGTGTTAGAGTTCGTGACGCCACCCGTGGTATGGGGTAATTTGGAGTACCACCGCTGCAGTTGGGAGTACCAGGGGGTGATCGAATGGGGCAGCCAGGTGTTAGAACCCTCCACGGGTAGGGGGAATGCCCCGGGACTCGGTGATGGTGAGGGGGAAGTGCCGTTGGGTGCGAAGGGGGTCACTTGAGTACTCACTCAGTCTTTTAAGCTGACACCGACAACTGGATAAACCAAAGTTCTGTATACCGCTGCCACTGAGTGGAGCTAGTTCGGGTCCCGTCCCCAATGGTGCTGCCTGGTGATCCGTGACCTGGCTCCTGGCACTAAGTTTACTTCTCTGTTGGTCCCGGTAGTATGGAACTTGCCGGGTCCCGCTCCCCACTATGGCTAAGTGTGGGAGCTTACTCTCAGGGTTCACGCTTGAGATTTTCTGGACCATTTTAGTGGAAAGTCCTATCCCCCTCGTTGCGCTAGTACCCTGATTTTGGAGTAGGTGCAGAGCGGATCTTGAAGGCTTCGTTCTTGTCGGGTAAATTGTCAGGTTGCCTGAAGCTACTCCCTGACCTAGGGTCCACGTACCCCATCGTGCCCTGGTCCCAGCCTGGTGATGGTGCAAGGCCGCCAGCTGTCCTCCTTGACAGTTCCGTGCCCCTTGCCATGATCCCTTGCGACCGGGGGTCCAGCTCCTCTAGGCCCAGACCACCGTCTGCCACCTAGATAGCTTCCTAGGAGCTCTGCTCCTAACCTCCTCTCTCCTTCTCTTCCAACACAACACTCTCTCTCCTGACACTCCTGACCTCCCCTAACCAACCCCCCAAGTGGGCGAACCTATTCCACTCAGGTCGTCCACTGGTGTGTTTGGTGGGTGTGGTGCAGAGTGCACCTAGGATTTGATTAGCTGATGTAGGCAACACCATGTAGTTGGGGACCCATAACCAAGAAGGAGGTGGATATTGCACGGGAGGGCAGATTGTGCAATACCCTGTGACGACCTGATAGTCCAGGGGCGTCACATATACAGAGCTCATGAATATACTGGACTACCTGGTAGCATGCCAAGTAGTCCTCTAGTGCTAATCTACTGCTGATTAAACAGTGATTTTTATCAAAACTACACAAAGCAGCCAAGTAAGTGACACATCACTGGAATCAGGATCTCTGCCCCTGCATTATGCTGCTCTCAGATTAGGTGGCAAAAACGAGGTGACAGATTCCCTTTAATTACAAAGAAAAGCTAATTTAGAAAAGAAGGAAGGCAAGGAAGCTGAAAATATAAATGGCACTTTAAACAGCACCTCCATATAGAAAAAAGAAATACTCAATAGATCTATATAAGAGAACAACAAGAAGGCAACTGTATAAATAATATCAGTTAACCAATGGAATGGTCCATGCAAAAAAGAAATTATTCCAGCCCATGTGTTGTCTTACAGATAAACCCAAATAAATAAATAAATAAATAAATCCATATGAGATTGAGAAAATGGTAAATCAGCCAAGATATCATAAGAAAAACATTAATAGATATGGACAACCTCTGAAATTAAATGAATAAAATAATTTAAACCAATCAAGAATATAAACAAAGAGAAAATGTTCAATGTCTGGGTGGGCTACAGAAAAGGTATAAAGATAATTGCTCATTGAGATTCCACAGATTTTGTGCATCCAGTTTAACCTCTTAGTGATGGAGCTAATTTTCACCCTAATGACCAGACCAAATTTTGCAATTCTGACCAGTGTCCCTTTATGAGGTTATAACTCTGGAACGCTTCAACGGATCCCAGTGACTCTGAGATTTTTTTTTTTTCGTTACATATTGGACTTCATGTTAGTACCAAATTTTGGCCAATATTTTTTGCGTTTATTTATGAAAAAATGAATTTTGGCAAACATTTTGAAAATTTTGCAATATTTAACTTTTGAATTTTTATACCGTTAAAGCAGAGAGTTCTGTGACACAAAATAGTTAATAAATAACATTTCCCACATATCTACTTTACATCACCGCAATTTTGGAAACAATTTTTTTTTTGTTAGGAAGTTAGAAGAGTTCAAAGCTCATCAGCAATTTCTCATTTTTACATCAAAATTTACAAAACCATTTTTTTAGGGACCACATCACATTTGAAGTGACTTTGAGAGGCCTAGGTGACAGAAAATACCAAAAAGTGAACCTTCTAAAATCTGCACCCCTCAAAGTACTCAAAACCACATCCAAGAAGTTTATTAACCCTTTAGGTGCTTCACAGGAACTAAAGCAATGTGGAATGAAAAAAAGGAAAAAATAAAATTTTACCTAAAAATGTTGCTCTACCCCAAATTTATTCACTTTTAGAAGAAATAACACAACAAAATGGACCACCAAACTTGTTCCCCACTTTCTTATGAACGCGCCGATACCCCACATGTGGTAAGAAACCTCTGTTTGGACAAATGGGAGGGCTCAAAACAGAAGGAGCAATATTTGAATTTTGGAAAGGAAATTTAGCTGAAATAGATTGCGGGCACCATGTTGCATTTACATGTCCGCTAAGGTAACTAAACAGCAGAAACCCCTCACAAGTGATGCCATTTTGGAAACTAGACCTCTCAAGGCTTCTATCTAGGGGTATAATGAGCATTTTGGACCTACAGGTACTTCACAAATTTTGATAACGTTACGTTGTCATATTGAAAATTTTCATTTTTTTTCTCAAAAATGTTGCTTTAACATCAATTTTCTCACTTTTTCAAGAGGTAATTCCTAAAATTGGACCCAAACGTTTGTTACCCACTTCCTTATGAGCGCGGTGATACCTCACATCTGGTCAGCAACTTTTGTTTGCACAAATGGGAAGGCTTGGAACGGAAGGAGCAATATTTTAATTTTGGAAAGGAAACTTGGCTGAAAAAGATTGCAGGCACCATGTCGCATTTGTAGAGCCCCTAAGGTACATAAACAACAGAAACCCCCCACAAGTGACCCCATTTTGGAAACTAGGCCCCTCAAGGAATTTATCTAGCTGTTTGGTGAGGACCCTAACCCCCCTGGGTGCTCCACAGAATTTTATAACATTGGGCCATGAAAATAAAAAAATTAAATTTTACCACAAAATTGTTATTTCAGTCAGGTAGATTTTTTTTCACAAAGGTAACCTGACAATTTATTGTGCCATTTCTGAGTTTGGCGATACCTTATATGTGGTGGAAATCAACTGTTTGCTGTTTGGGTACACGGCAGGGCTCGGAAGGGAAGGAGTGCCATTTGACTGCAAAATTTGCTGGAATCAATAGCGGACGCCATGTTGCGTTTGAAGAGCCCCTGAGGTACCTATACAGTGAAGCTCCCCAACATGTGGCCACATTTTGGAAAATAGACCCCTCAAGGAATTTATCTAGATGTTTGGTGAGTACCCTGAACCCCCAGGTGCTTCACAGAATTTTATAACGTTGAACCGTGAAAATAAAAAAAAACATTTACCACAAAATTGTTACTTCAACCAAGTAGTTTTTTTTTCCACAAGGGTATCAGAAAAAAAATGCACCATAAAATGAATTGAGCAATTTCAACGGAGTTCGCCGGTACCTCATATGTGGTGAAAATCAACTGTTTAGGTGCACAGTGGGGCTCGGAAGGGAATGAGCGCCATTTGACTGCAAAATTGGCTGGAATTATTAACGAACACCATGTCGCATTTTTAGAGCCCCTGCGGTGCCTAAACAGTGGAGCTCCCCCACAAGAGACCCCATTTTGGAAACTAGACCTCTAAAGGATTTTATTCAGGGGTATAGTGAGCATTTTGAATCCCCAGGGACATCACAAAAATGTTGCTCTAGCAGCAAATTTGTCACTTTTAGGCTATGTGCCCACGATCCGGCGACACCGCGTCTAGTACACAGTGCCAGCCCTCCTGCAAAGATGTGAGTGTTGTACACGGGGGAATGCAGCTGCCCGTGATCACTATCCAGGCTGCTGCTGACTTTAGCTGTATTCTCTCCGCAGAGAACATTCGTCTCAGCAGCATAAATTGACATGCTGCAGCGCCAGATGTCAGTTTATACTGTGGAGAAAATAAGCGCAGTGGGCACGGGATCTCTAAAAATCCTTCCAATACGCTTCCACTGTACAATACAGCATTTTAGATGCAGCGAAAACACAGCGAAAACACAGCATCCAAAACGTTTCAATCCCTAATCGCAGGCACGCAGCCTAAAAAGCTAGGAAGGATGGATGGATGGATAGACACACAGACATCAAACACATATATGATGTACCACCCCCCCCTACATATTTTAAGCTGGTACCCTTTAGTGACTTCATGTGGCACTAAAGGGTGCCTAGCCTTGTATTTAGCCAAAAAAAAAATAATTAACAAAAAAAAAAGGACGTGGGCCCCCCCCATTTTCGATAGCCAGCTAAGGTAAAGCAGACGGCTGCAGCCTGCAAACCACAGCTGGCAGCTTTACCTTGGTTGGTGATCAAATTTGGAGGGCACCCCATGCTCTTTTTTATAATTATTTATAAATAAACAAATAATTTAAAAAAAAAGTGGGGTCCCCCCCAAATTGGTTCATTAGCCAAGGTAAAGCGGACAGCTGTGGTCTGGTATTCTCAGGGTGGGAAGGTCCATAGTTATTGGGCCTTCCCAGCCTAAAAATAGCATGCCGCCGCCACCCCAGAAGTGGCGCATCCATTAATGCGCCAATCCTGGTCCTTCGCCCCGCCTCATCCTATTGCCCTGGTGCGTTGCAAATGGGGTAATAAATGGGGTCGATACCACATGTGTAATGTCACCTGGCATCAAGCCCAACAGTTTGTGATGTCATGGCGTCTCTCAGATACCCGACATCACAATCTGTCAGTAATAAAAAAAGACAAAAAAAAAAATTATTTGAAAATACATTCCCCAAAACATTCCCTCTTTCATCAATTTATTGTAAAGAAAAAAAAATCTGGTCCGCAGTAATCCAATAAGCGGGTCCCGCAACGACTCTGGACCTTCTAGAATATGTGGGGCACGCTCAGGGAACGTATCCCCCATTTTCTAGGAATGCAGACCCTCCATGTGATGAGTGTGGGTGCAAAGAATCTGCACCCAGTCTCACCCGGGTCCACAGCAGCAGACTGCGTGCAGCCAGCACAGCTCTCAAAGCAGGAAGTTGAGCTTACAGCTACTTTCTGCGAATGCGGCAGCATTTATTGTGAAGGAGGAGGGATTGTGGAGGATGAACGCTGCGTCAGGTACACTGGAACACCGTGAAACACCGGGGAGGTATGGGGGGTGACCTCGCAGGGCATAGGGAGGAGTTTTCTGTTGCATGTGTCATGGCACATGCGACAGAAATCAGAGGAAGAGGGAGAATGCGGGTGGTGTGCTGGTGTGCACGCGCCACCATCTTGGATTATCGGGAGGGGGGGGTACTTCGGATACACCGGGGGACCGGAGGAGACTGGGGGAGGAGATGTATCTCCCAGCTGATGAGTAAAAAGCTGTGGAGAAGAAGCGCAATAGGGTTTTACCCCAATAACACACGGGGTAGAGACAGGGAGCAGTAATACTCACCAAGTGAAGTTGTGAAAGTCACAACTACTATGCAGGCATGGAAAGTTTTGATCAAGGCAGCAGCAACCCAGACTGCAGATAACAGAGAACAATAGAGGAAAATAGGGTTTTTTTGAGCCGCGCCAATGATCACTTCTCAGGTATTCAGATTAATGAATCTTTGTTTTGCACAGGTCTACGTGTTTCTGAAGTCTCAGCTCCCTTCCTCAGGACCATCAGGCATAAGAATTCATCAAATCTACCATAATGGAGACTAACACAGTATAAATACATTTGATGGCATCACAAGACCGCCCCTGATAGAAAAAAAAAAAAAGGCGGGAAAGGGTGCTTTGCAGTGAAGCATGACGCAATACAAGTAGCTTCATGAAGGATGTGAAAAATAAAATCAATTGTAGTGGCGATAACACATATCTCGGATCGTGAAATAATGAAATTACTCAAAACATAAAAACACCAAAAATAACAGATCTGTGTGTGATCATGATTATCTCAAAAAAATATATATATATATATGTATGTGCAGGGAGGACATATGAAATGAGCCTAGAACTCACTTAGACATGTCAGTGCTGGAAAATCTGGGAATAGAAGATAGATCAGTGAGAGCATGAGAGCACGCATCCAACAAGGCAATTACTGTTTTCGGGTGATGGAAGAAAAGAAACAGTCAAAATGGCCTGAATCCGTGAAAAAAATATTAAAGAGAAAAAAATCCATAGCCAAGGTTCCAGATGGAAAAAAGTCCAAGGATCAAGGAACCGCTTAGGAACATGATGTAGTGAGTGAGTTCAAGAAAGTTCAGGAGCGTGGGAAAAAAAAAAAACAAACCTTCCGCATGCGCAAAAAGCAAGTGCCAGAACCAGAAGGTGAAATGAGTACAGGACCGTGAGAAGAAAAGTTACGGCGTTAGCGCTGTTGAGAGCCAGGGAGCAAGTGGATAGCATTTGAATTAGAGTGAATGGAGTAAGACATGTAGCAAAACAACAATAAATGTGCACTAATCAGACCTGAATAAACTAGATCATGTATAATAGCCGGAGGAAATAAATATATATAAATAGAGAGGACACCTAAAGAAAGAGCAAGTAAGCTCCTGCAGAGCGTCAGATCAAATAATGTATATTAAAATATAGGATTAGTGTGGATGGAAAAGCGGAGACTAGGAACCAGAAAAACCATATGTCCCAAGTGCAAGACTGCAAACCATCGTGGTGAGCTACCAGTGATGCCGGGGATCAAAGAGATGTACCTCTACTACAAAAAATTGTAGGAGAGAAAACAACGGAGTGTAAAAAATGTGATAATAAAGGGTGGGTGATGCAATCACCGTATAGTATGTCTGCTAATGACGCAAAAAAAGTGAAAATATATATATATATATATATATAAATATTTACATACATACATATTAAATTTTAGAAGAGCGCCCCCAAGTAGGAAGGGGAAGGAGAGGGAAAAAAAATAAAAATATATATATATATATATATATATATATATATATATATATATTGTGTGTTCGAGGCAATTATTGCTAATAAAAAACCAGATATGAATCTGTGTCCCAAAATAACTTATAAATATGATGCATGATGATAATAAAAGCATAAAATAGACCTGGCATTAAACATAGCTAAAAACCTATAAAGGATACACAAAATGAAACTATACACCATGTTACAAGAATTAATAAAAACATAAAAAATATAATGTAAAAAGCACTTAGGCACTAAAAACATATATGAATATAAATATAAAATAAATATATAAACAAACAACCCGATGGTATTTAATAAAATAGATCCGTGACCTCATTGAGGCCACGAGGTTTTAACGTATTGAGTTTATAAATCCAATATGTTTCTTTCTTATTAAGAACCTCTATCCGATTAGATATGTATGGGGGTATATATTCTATAGGGGTGACCTTTAGTTTGATTTTCTTGTCATGATATAGAGTAGTATGTCGGGATAGTCCATGAAGCATAAAACCCACTTTAATGTTGTGTCTGTGGGAGTTAATTCTATTATGTAGTGCCTGAGTAGTTCTCCCAATATAACGCTTATCACAATCACACTCTATCAGATAAATGACAAAATCGGATTGACAAGTGAGATGTCCTTTTATCAAAAAATCCCCCCCACCTGGGGCCAAACTGAAACTGACCCTCTCATGCTGAATAGTTTTACAACATAGGCAATTTTTAGCAAAGCATTTATAGGAACCCATAGGTTTATTCGTAATGGAGGGAATAGAAAAGTCCCTAAGCCTGCTGGGGGCCAATTGTTTTTTTTAGGCTAGAGGCACTTTGGTACGTGATCCCTGGGTGGGTAGGTAGAACCTCTTTCCAATATGGATCATTGTGGAGTATGTTCCAATGTTTCCTTAAGATGCTTTTGATAGTGTGCCCATCACAGCTGAAGGTAGTCAAAAAGTGGGCAGAGAACTTATTCTTGGAGTCAACCTCATCAGCAGGGGTGTCAAAGTTTTTCTCAGTGGTAAGATCAATTTGTTTCAAACCTCTAGTAGCCTGATATGCCCTCTTGATAGTAGTAAGTATTTTTATCACTTTAGATATTGCCTCACTATATACGAATATCTCACATGTGTTAGGTCTGGAATGTTTTAAACAATATCTGGAGATTGATGATTGGCTACCTATATTACAAAAAAACTTCATTCTTGAGGGTATGGGGTTTATTTTAAGCAATAATTTTTCACTTTCCAGGAAGTTTTATATTGTCAATGCTGTGGTGTTGCCATGGGCTCGAAGGTAGCACCTACTTTTGCAAATTTGGTGATGGGGTTGTTTGAATAACAATTCATTTATTCCTCTGAATTATTCAAGCATGTCATTGTGTATAAGAGATACATCGATGACTTATTCATTATTTGGGATGATGTTGACAGCAAAAAATCAAACTAAAGGTCACCCCTATAAAATATATACCCCCATACATATCTAATCGGATAGAGGTTCTTAATAAGAAAGAAACATATTGGATTTATAAACTCAATACGTTAAAACCTCGTGGCCGCAATGAGGTCACAGATCTATTTTATTAAATACCATCGGGTTGTTTGTTTATATATTTATTTTATATTTATATTCATATATGTTTTTAGTGCCTAAGTGCTTTATACATTATATTTTTTATTTTTTATGTTTTTATTAATTCTTGTAACATGGTGTATAGTTTCATTTTGTGTATCCTTTATAGGTTTTTAGCTATGTTTAATGCCAGGTCTATTTTATGCTTTTATTATCATCATGCATCATATTTATACGTTTTTTTGGGACACAGATTCATATCTGGTTTTTATTAGCAATAATTGCCTCGAACACACAATACATATATATATATATATTTTTTTTTTTTTTTTTTTTCCTCTCCTTCCCCTTCCTACTTGGGGGCGCTCTTCTAAAATTTAATATGTATGTATGTATATATTTATATATATATATATATTTTTTCACTTTTATTACATCATTAGCAGACATACCATATGGTGATTGCATCACCCACCCTTTATTATCACATTTTTTACACTCCGTTGTTTTCTCTCCTACAATTTTTTGTAGTAGAGGTACATCTCTTTGATCCCCGGCATCACTGGTAGCTCACCACGATGGTTTGCAGTCTTGCACTTGGGACATATGGTTTTTCTGGTTCCTAGTCTCCGCTTTTCCATCCACACTAATCCTATATTTTAATATACATTATTTGATCTGACGCTCTGCAGGAGCTTCCTTGCTCTTTCTATAGGTGTCCTCTCTATTTATATATATTTATTTCCTCCGGCTATTATACATGATCTAGTCTATTCAGGTCTGATTAGTGCACATTTATTGTTGTTTTGCTACATGTCTTACTCCATTCACTCTAATTCAAATGCTATCCACTTGCTCCCTGGCTCTCAACAGCGCTAACGCCGTAACTTTTCTTCTCACGGTCCTGTACTCATTTCACCTTCTGGTTCTGGCACTTGCTTTTTGCGCATGCGGAAGGTTTTTTTTTTTTTTTCCCACGCTCCTGAACTTTCTTGAACTCACTCACTACATCATGTTCCTAAGCGGTTCCTTGATCCTTGGACTTTTTTCCATCTGGAACCTAGGCTATGGATTTTTTTCTCTTTAATATTTTTTTTCACGGATTCAGGGCATTTTGACCGTTTCTTTTCTTCCATCACCTGGAAACAGTAATTGCCTTGTTAGATGCGTGCTCTCATGCTCTCACTGATCTATCCTACATTCCTGGGTTTTCCAGCACTGACATGTCTAAGTGAGTTCTAGGCTCATTTCATATGTCATCCCTGCACATACATATATATATATATATTTTTTTGAGATAATCATGATCACACATAGATCTGTTATTTTTGGTGTTTTTATGTTTTGAGTAATTTCATTATTTCCCGATCTGAGATATGTGTTATCGCCACTATAATTGATTTTATTTTTCACATCCTTCATGAAGTTACTTGTATTGCGTCATGCTTCACTGCAATGCACCCTTTCCCGCCTTTTTTTTTTTTTTCTATCAGGGGCGGTCTTGTGATGTCATCAAATGTATTTATACTGTGTTAGTCTCCATTATGGTAGATTTGATGTGTTCTTATGCCTGATGGTCCTGAGGAAGGGAGCTGAGACTCCAGAAACGCATAGACCTGTGCAAAATAAAGATCCATTAATCTGAATACCAGAGAAGTGATTATTGGCGCAGCTCAAAAAAACCCCTATTTTCCTCTATTGTTCTCATGTATCTCCCAGCTGACATGTTTGATCATGCCAGGTGGGAGATAAATTATTTTTTACTGGTGCTGTCATTTACTGTAACGTGATCATCAGTATACGGTGTATACCGGTGATCATGTGACTGGGGACCGGAAAAAACAGCCTGAATCATGATCTCTAGGGTCTCAGCTATGCCCGGTAGCTGAAATCCCAGAGATTTTCCGTTGCTGGGGGGAACTACAGTCTTTTTTTTTGGCATGACGTCTTAAAGCGTCGGAACAGAATAAGTACACTGTTCTTCCGACGTTTTAAGTCATACGGCCGTCATTATGATGTTAAAGATCTAGTTTACCTGTGTCGACCATTGTTTCTAATCACAACGATGTATAGATGTTATTGCAGAGAAAGGTAACAAAATATTTGACTTCACATGAAGAACTTGAAATCGAGCATGTATGTAATTTGTTGTACCATGTGAATTTTTCAATTTAGTAACACTGATTACATTTGGTCAAACAACACATCTTACAAAGTATTTAAAACCCCATCTATGTGCCTTGTAGTAATAGACCCATGCAGGTTTTGGGGTCTGGTGATGGCTGTTAATAAAGAGGTCCTCTTATGCAAAATGGGGAGGGGGTGTTAATCAGAAAGATATTTTCATAAAGTAGAATCATGGAGTAGGATATTCCAGATGTTGTTCTTGTCTACAAATGTCTTTATGATATCTTAATTAGATGATGTTCCATTTTCTGAATCTTGCATGTTTTTTTTGGATTTACTTGGATGATGGAGAAAGATGCTGGAGAATCATGTTATCTGTAGATGTTATGTTGGAGAAGGCTGTTATCAATACCATGGATGGAAAGAAGAACAAACAAATCAATTTGGAGCAAATCAAGCCAGACATGTCACTCGAAACCAGGATCACCAAGCTACGACTTGTCTACTTTGGACACATTTTATGAAGAGAGCAATCACTGGAGAAAGACATCATATTAAGAAGCATAGAAGGAACAATGCAAAGCGGAAAAATAGCAACCCGATGGCTTGATACAGTAAAGACGGAGGAAAAGACCCTGGTGGACCTATCTAGGATTGCACAAGATCCATCTTCTTACAAAGCATTCATCCATGAAGTTGCCATGGCTCGAGATCAAGCTGAAGGCTGTTAAAAAAAAAAATTGGATAATGACAATGTGGAAAAATTACTCTTTTGCATGGACCATTCCTTTAGTTCACACCAGACCTATGGACATTTGGTTGTTTCTTACATTATATACATATATTGGCCTTAATTGCTTTGTAGTATTCATATATGTTGGGGATTTCTTCTTTTTTCTATACAGTATAGAGGTGTTGTTGGAGACCCTTTTATCATCTTTTTGCTATATTCTGTTTTGATGATTTATCTTGGGTCATCTTGATCTTGTCATCCTGTTTCATTTATTTCTTCTCGTGATAATGTCTTTTTGGCTTAGGTCACATCATGACACATAGTTTTTTGGATATCACACAGTTTTACTGGAAATGCATGTGTGTGATTGTACATCTCAGTATTGTGCACTTGTGTTTATCTCAATATCGTTTTGATCATAAAATATTTTAATGTGTCTTGTCTCACTACATATCTATTTTTTTAAAAAACATCCTTGGGTGTACCAATGTATAATTACAGTACTTCTTAAGGCCCCGTCACACTAAGCAACATCGCTAGCAACATCGCTGCTAACGAACAACTTTTGTGACGTTGCTAGCGATGTTGCTGTGTGTGACATCCAGCAACAACCTGGCCCCTGCTGTGAGGTCGTTGGTTGTTGCTGAATGTCCTGGGCCATTTTTTAGTTGTTGCTGTCCTGCTGTGAAGCACAGATCGCTGTGTGTGACAGCAACAACTAAATGTGCAGGCAGCAGGAGCCGGCTTCTGCAGAGGCTGGTAACCAATGTAAACATCGGGTAACCAAGAAGCCCTGTCCTTGGTTACCCGATATTTACCTTCGATACCAGCCTCCGCGGCTCTCACTGCCTGTGCTGCCGGCTCCTGCTCTGTGCACATGTAGCTAGCTGCAGGACACATCGGGTTAATTAACCTGATGTGTGCTGTAAGTAGGAGAGCAGGGAGCCAGCGCTCAGTGTGCGCTGCTCCCTGCTCTGTGCACATTTAGCTGCAGCACACATAGGGTAATTAACCCGATGTGTGCTGTAACTAGGAGAGCAAGGAGCCAGCGCTAAGCATTGTGCGCTGCTCCCTGCTCTGTGCACATTTAGCTGCAGCATACATCGGGTAATTAACCCGATGTGTGCTGTAACTAGGAGAGCAGGGAGCCAGCGCTCAGTGTGCGCTGCTCCCTGCTCTCTGCACGTGTAGCTCCGTGTAGTGGTAACCAAGGTAAATATCGGGTTGGTTACCGATATTTACCTTAGTTACCAAGCGCAGCATCTTCCACGCAGCGCTGGGGGCTGGTCACTGGTTGCTGGTGAGCTCACCAGCAACTCGTGTAGCCACGCTCCAGCGATCCCTGCCAGGTCAGGTTGCTGGTGGGATCGCTGGAGCGTCGCAGTGTGACAGCTCACCAGCAACCTCCTAGCAACTTACCAGCGATCCCTATCGTTGTTGGGATCGCTGGTAAGTTGCTTAGTGTGACTGGACCTATAGTCTCTTTGTTTCTCCTTCTTTCTAATTTTCTTTTTTCTTCTCTCTATCTCTTTTTATCTTCTGCTATCTTACATCATTATGGCACCCTTTACTCTACTATCTGTCCTATCTGAGTTTCAGATCTACCTTGAATGTCAGTCATCTACTATGTGGTCATGTTATGGCTGTAATGCCTTTAGTATTGTTTAGTATGCTTTCTTCCATGCTTGCTAAATGTGCATTTGGTTATTGTCAGGTTGAGTGTGTATCAGATGGACAGGGAACATGGGAAACCCTATGCAGACCCTAAAGATGAGGTCCCTGAGCTCACACTCACATCCGGAGGTACCCTTGAACATAGGGAGGTCCAGGCCCTTAACCTGGCTCTGAGTCCTGTTGTGGCCCTGATGACAAAGTCCCCACCCAAGGGACTGACCTGGACAAAGATCCCAAAATCCCAACAACAATGAACAACAGACAGTAAAAAATTAAAACTAATATGCAACTAAAACCTACACCAGGGAGCAACCCCAGGTGTACGGGAAGGGGTAACAAGAGAAAGGTAACAAAAATAGACTACTTTCAACAAACATCAACCAGCAGCAAACAGCAGTAGCAAAAACCACGTCCTCTCTGCTCCAGACTAGTTCCAAACTGAATTGAATAACCAGCAAACTCTCCAGGAAGCAGAGGGGTTATATCCAGGTCGGAAGTGATTAACCGCTGACAACAGAGCAAGAATGCTGCTACACCAAGGAAGAGTTAACCCTTCAAGTGCCTGAAGGAAAACATGTTTACAGTGCATGGTCTCCAATAATAAGGAAAAAGCTAGCACTGAGCCTGTCCTAGACACGTGACAGTTATTTCCTGATAGTGATGGCACTACTCAACCGATCAGGTGATTGACCTTTTCCATCTTCTGTGAATACCTCAGCTTCCTTTTTGGATATTGTGCACATATTGTTTCTTTTCTAGCCCGCCTTTATGAAATCTGTTGTCTCTTTGTTTCCTCTCTGCAATTATTTTCCTTCTAAGCGCTTTTAACTTATACCTCTTTGTGTGTGTGTGCCATGACATAGAGATTTTGTTTCCCATGTTTGTCTATTTCTGTTGGCTTTATGACTCCTGCCCTGGCCCTCTGCAGGGGTTGGGGGAAGGGGTTATAAGATTAGGACTGGTCAGGACCAGAGCAAAGAAGGTGGACCAGATATCCTCACCATGAGAGGTAACTCCGGGGTTAGGGATAGCTAGGGTCCCTTAGCCTAAGGGCCAGTATAGGAACCAATATCACGTCCTCTCCACTGTCACGAATACACTAACCTGCCAATTATATTTTGTGTGTGTTTGTCTTGATATCTGACATTTTTTTTAACTCATACTTTATAAAAGAATTATTTTTTTTATTAATTTAGTGAACAACCAGAATCTGCACACTTTTCATTTTGGTTATTACTGCTTTCTTGTGCATGTGGATTCTTTACTTTTGGTCACTGTTTTTTGGTTGACAATGATTGCAAAGTTATTGGTCAGTGCAGAATGGAAGACAAAGGAGCTTGACTAGAGAAAGAGGGAATTCATAGGATAGTATAGAAAAAATGATATAAACTCTATAATATTATAGCACAAAGAAAACATTTGTGGTAATGACTAATTCAGTGACAAAAAAAAGCAAAACTTCTGTGGAATAATAATCAATTGTTGAAAATACCTGAGGATCCAAGTTGAGAAACACTAAAGTATAAGACCAAAGTATAAGACCAAAGTATAAATAGAGCAAGTAACCATACAATACTGAGCGGGTAAACCCATAGCAGGTGACGTCACATTTGCTGCTAGTGTTTTTTTTTCCCTTTTTGATGTGGTTGTATCAGCGATATTGGCCTGACCACTGAAAACACTATGTTGCGAATCGCTGACCTATGTGATCTATCCTGGACTCTGCAACATCAGATACAGCAGTATTTTATACCTAAATTGGATGTTCATGGACTTCCCTTTTTACCGATAAAAGAAGTCCTTCAGACGTAACTGACATTCGGCGGAAGGTAGAGAACACCGGCAGGTCTCACTCTCGCAATTTTGTGTGAAGTGAGAGTGAAGCTGCCTCTGATTGGCTAGAGGGATTTCATGGCATAGAAACATCATTCGAGCCCCATGAGATCTGGTGTCAATGGCAATGGAATGATGTCGGCATTTCAGGGGAGTATAGACTATTGTTATATTTCATGAGGAAATCTAGCAATATAAAAGGGGTTGTCCCAGTAGGCAACCCCTTTAAGCACTTGGGTGCTGAATTTTTATTTCTGGTCAAATATTTCCTAAAATGCTTCAGAATATAGAAAACACAGACAGTCCAATAAGTTCAACCTTAGGATAAAATGGTATTTGGAGGACCTAAAAATATTCCAATCTACAGGTAGCTGGTTATGAGTGCACTGATATGTGTACACTGTGTTACAAACTAGATATGTACACAAAAAGGATATACCATAATAAAGCATAATACTGAAACATTATGTCTCCGAAAGTACAAAACATTAATATTAACATCACAAAGAGCATTCCCTCCATTACAAACAATGAAATCATGGTCAACAAAGACAATATCAAAAGATAATGATGAGTAATTGCGTTTGTTTTCTGTCTTGTTTGGTATTATGTACCTTGGGCAGAAGGAATGGAAGAGAAAATGAAAAGAAACTGGATTTTTACATTTAATTGAACTAACAGCGTGTAATGACAGTAATAAATAACTCAGCAGTGGCAGAGTGACTAAATAAATTGGCTTCAAACAGCAATGATTCATCTTGTGTCTTTCATTGCCATCAGCATCTTCAGCGCTATCCCATACTCAAGAGCGTGACAATTCAAAGTAATCTCATCTCCAAGCTGCCCCCTATTAATTTACTGCATTAAGTTGGAAATTATATAAACAGAGATTGAATAAAGAGCTGAATAAAAAATGTCAGCAAAGACAATTACGAGCAGCCTTTCCTGAGATATAAGGCAATGTGGTGAGAAGATGAGCAATGAGAACAGAATGTGTAACTCATATATAAGTTATTAAACTGAGGTTGGGCATGTATAATAACACAATCCAAACAATTCACAAAAAAAACTAAGAAAAGGTAATAGATCTATGCATTATTTCTTATGCATTGCTAATATAGCGCCATCGTATTCCACAGCAATTTACAGACATCATCATCACTGTCCCTATTGGGGCTCACAATCTATATTCCCCATCAGTATGTCTTTTGAATGTGTGAGAAAACCCACTCAAAGAAGGTAAGATCATACAAACTTCGCAGATTTCATACTGGGGGGGATTGGAACCCAGTATCCCAGCGCTTCAAAGAGAAAGTGATAACCACTGAGCCACCATGCTTTAACTGCATCATTTGGACCATTTCTAGAGAAACCATTCCCAATTAGCTCCCTCTCCATCACTGCTTAATGACTAAAACTCAGTGTTGCCTTTTTCACTTCTCTATAGCTATATGCAAAATACTAGTAAAACTGACTGGCCCATTATTCTAGATTGAAAGCTCCCTTGTCGCACTGTCACATCCCCAGTAATCTGAAGTATGTAAGTAAGTATGTAATTTAAAGACAGCATACAGTAGGGGTTAACACAGAGATTTCAGAGATGCATTGGAGGGATTGGAGAAGCAGGAAGCTGATTTGCATATTTCCAGTGTATTCTGGGAAGAGGAGAAGAGTCGCCTTAAGCTGATCAATTGCTGGGACTTGCCGGGTCTTGCTGTTTGAGGACATCGCAAAACCAGGGATTGGAGAAGCAGGAAGCTGATTTGCATATTTCCAGTGCATTCTGGGAAGAGGAGAAGAGTTGCCTGACGGCGCGTGACTTTCGCCTATCATACGCTACATCAGCAATATGGAAGAGAAGAAAATCCACCTGGTCACCTGCAACACATGCTACATGTTTACGGATCTGCCGCACAAAACAACCAACTTCACCTTTCAAAAGTGCAAACTTGTTGCCCTCTTAGAAGAAAAGGTGCAGGGACTGGAAGAAAGAATAGCAACTTTGAAGCTAATTAAAGAACATGAGGACTTCTTGGACGAGGTAGAAGCAACCATTCAGGATATGGAAAGTGAGAAAAGCTTCAGAACACATACTGAGGTTGAAAAGTGGACACATGTGACCAAAAGAAGCCAGCGTATCAAGTGGTCGTCACCACCCACACAGCTTAGCAACCAATATGAAGCCCTCATGCTGGAGAACGAAAATGGTACAGCTAGGATAATATCATATCTACAGGAGAAGACACAGTATCATCAAAAGAAGTTACTTTGTCAACAAAAGCAGAAACAAAAGACACTCAAAAACACTCAGGAGCAACAAGCAGTGCGTCCAGAAAGAAAAGAAGAGTGGTAGTTATGGGCGACTCACTACTAAGAGGCACAGAGGCAACTATCTGCAGGCCGAACATAACCCCACGAGAAGTATGCTGCCTCCCGGGAGCAAAAATCAAGGATGTGGCCAACAGGATACCAACTATCCTCGGATCCAAGGACGAATACCCATTCCTATTGATACATGTAGGAACAAACACATAAACACAGCAAGAAATGATCTACCAACTATTTGCGAAGACTTTGAAATTCTGGGGAAGAAAATAAAGGAACGGAACGTACAGGTTGTTTTCTCATCAATCCTCCCAGTCGATGGCCATGGTGTCAGAAGATGGAATAGGATACTAGATTTGAACAACTGGCTATGACGATGGTGCAGGCAGCAAGGATTTGGATTCTTGGACCATGGAGTGAATTACTTCTACGATGGACTTCTCGCAAGAGACAGAATACACCTCACAAAACCTGGGAAACACACGTTCGCCAGAAGGCTTGCCACACTCGTCAGGAGGGCTTTAAACTCGAAGAAGTGGGGATGGGAGAAAAAAGAGCAGACAAGAACATGCAGCAGAAGGACAAACTAATCAAGGGCACTAGATGCCGTAAAGAGGACCCAAGACAGGGTACTAAGAAGGAAGCTAAGAAAAGGGGAGCAAAACTTCTTTCCTGCATGCTGACCAATGCAAGAAGCCTGACCAATAAGATGGAAGAACTGGAGCAGGTAATGTATGAGGAAAAATATGACATAGTAGGAATAACTGAGACATGGTTAAATGACAGTTATGACTGGGCGGCTAACCTGCAAGGCTATGAATTGTTTAGGAGGGATCATAAAAAACGGAAAGGGGGTGAAGTCTGTCTATATATAAAGTCCAGTTTAAAGCCCAGACTGAGAGAAGATATCCAAGAGGGAAATGAAGAGGTGGAGTCTCTATGGGTAGAGATACAAGGAGGGAAAACTAATAAAATCCTCATAGGGGTTTGTTATAAGCCACCAAATATAACAGAAACCACTGAAAATGTATTATTGAAACAAATAGACAAAGCAGCAAATCACAATGAGGTGATTATTATGGGGGACTTCAACTACCCCGATATAAACTGTGAAACTGAAACCTGCGTATCTCAGAAAGGAAACCGGCTTCTGTCAGTAACTAAGGATAATTGTGCCGGGCCCAACTAGAGGGGCAGCCCTTCTCAACTTAATTTTAAGCAACAGGCCAGATAGAGTAACAGACGTACGAGTGGATGGGCACCTAGGGAATAGTGACCATAATATAATACAATTCCACTTGTCCTTCAGTAAGGTGCCTTGGAGGGGGGTTACAAAAACGCTGAATTTCAGGAAAGCAAAGCTTGATCAGCTTAGAGAAGACCTTCGCCAAATTGATTGGGACAATGTCCTCAAAAATGGGAGCACAGAAAATAAGTGGTAAATTTTTAAATCGGTATTAAACACCCACTGCGAGCGAGCCATACTATATGGAAATAAAAGGGCTAGGAACAGGAGAAAACCAATGTGGCTAAATAAGGATGTAAAAGGGGCAATGAATAATAAGAAAAAGGCATTTAAAAAGCTAAAACAAGAAGGCAGCGAAGAAGCATTAAAAAGATATAGAGAAAAAAATAAAATGTGTAAAAAACAAATACATTTAGCAAAAGTAGAAACTGAGAGACTCATTGCTAAGGAAAGTAAAACAAATCCCAAACTATTCTTTAATTATATAAACAGAAAAAAGATTCAAATTGATGGTGTTGGCCCTTTAAAGAACAATGAGGGTAAAATCATAGAAAGCGATGTGGGAAAAGCAAATGTTTTAAATATTTTTTCTCAACTGTGTTCACACAGGAAAAGCATATGCCATGGGAAATGCAGAGTGATCATGTAAACGCTTCATTAAGTATGACCTGCCTAACCCAGGAGGAAGTGCAGAACCAACTTAGTAACATTAAAATTGACAAATCACCAGGCCCTGATGGCATTCACCCTCGGGTATTAAGGGAGTTAAGTAATGTGATAGACAGGCCTCTATTCCTTATATTTAAAGACTCTATAGAAACTGGGTCTGTTCCACTGGATTGGCGGCTAGCAAATGTGGTACCAATATTCAAAAAAGGGTGTAAAAGGGAACCTGGAAACTATAGGCCGGTAAGCTTAACATCTGTTGTGGGTAAAATGTTTAAAGGGTTTTTAAGGGATACTATTATGGAATGTCTCAATGTTAATAATTGTTTAACTCCATATCAACATGGATTTATGAAGGATCGCTCCTGTCAAACTAACCTGATCAGCTTCTATGAGGATGTAAGCTCTCACATGGACCGAGGAGAATCATTGGATGTCATTTATCTCGACTTCTGTAAAGCATTTGACACTGTCCCACATAAAAGATTGATAAGTAAAATGAGAAAGCTTGGGCTCGGGGAAAATGTGTGTAGATGGGTAGGTAGCTGGCTTAGTGATAGAAAACAAAGAGTGGTTATTAATGGCGCATACTCAGATTGGGCCAGGGTTACTAGTGGGGTGCCACAGAGGTCTATATTGGGCCCCCTACTATTTAATATAATATAATATATATGAGTATTGTGAGGTAACATCAAACAGCAGGTGTATGCGACCCCTCCACCAACATTGCAGGACCTACGACGAGGTATCACAGATGCTTGTGCAAACGTGTCACCTACCATATTGCACAACGTGCA
Organism: Anomaloglossus baeobatrachus; assembly: GCF_048569485.1. Classification (NCBI taxonomy): domain Eukaryota; kingdom Metazoa; phylum Chordata; class Amphibia; order Anura; family Aromobatidae; genus Anomaloglossus; species Anomaloglossus baeobatrachus. The sequence goes on along the minus strand of NC_134353.1, from coordinate 551,428,702 downwards.
GCAAGATACAGTATGCGGTCCAGAGTCCAGATGTGCATTGCAAATGACGGTGGCCACTTTGAGCATCAAAGTTAAATGAGCGCCATATGCGTGACCAGCATTCAATGTTTTGGGGGGGGTCATGGGTTTCATATCATAGCCTTTCTGTATGCAAGATGTCGATTCATATTGAACTGATGATGCCCTACAATTTTTTAATTCACTTTTTTTCTCTATATCATTCTATTAATGAGATAAAAAAGCTAACTCCATTGTTTTCCACCAGGTGGCGCTATAGGTGGTTTCATTGCATAGGGCATGGCTACTTTACTATACCTAGACACCACTTCTATGCCTATAGCTGTTGCCGGTCTCATGTAAATGGCAGTGGATAGGATATGGGTGGACACACTGTATACATAAAGAACAGAATGCTATTTTAGTGTATTGTGCGGAGAAGTGATTAATAGTGGTGGATGAGATGGACTACTTCTCGTGCAATATTAGGGAAATAATGATAGCCAAGCAATTATAATAGACATAAATTCACAGACAAAGCACCAACCAAAGTAGGGGGTCAAAGTCCCCAACCGATGTGCATGTCGCATAATGTACTTGTTTCTGACTTGTTTCTTCCAGACCCAGTTGCACACATCAGAACTTTAGCTATTGACTTTCGTCTCATTTTTCCTGAACATCCACCTCTTCCCTTTTGAATGGATGGATGGATGGACTTAATTTCATATTCATCAAACTGTCATGGTACTCACATGATGCAGTTTGGCAATATTCTTGGTCGAGAGACCACTATCGATGAGCTGGATGATGTTGTGACTCTTTTCGTGAGAAATCTTTTTCATGACGGTTCCTCAATTTGAACCAGTTACCTTTTGCTTGGCAATAAATCTAATAATAGAGTGAGCTGTTAGTAAATATGAGAACAGGTAGTAATTTGTAGCATAGAGGAAGAAAATGATTGATGGTTTCTCTCTTGCTTAGGCCGGAGTCACACTTGCGAGTGACTTGCATGAGTCACACATCACATCACTCGGCATTGCCTGCCTCCCACTCGACAGGAGCATCTCAGCAACATAGAAATACATGCTGCGCTGACCTGCTCCTTTCAGGACAGTGTGCGGTCATGCCAAGTGATGCAATGTGAGACTCACGCGAGTTACTCACAAGTGTGAGCCCGTCTTTAGTCCTTTTATGCTGTGCAATTAGCACTTGTTAACTTAATTGGTGTGTTAATTAGGTGTTTTCACGATTTACTTAGGCTAAGGGTACCATCTCACTAAACGACGTACTAACGATTCCGACCACGATATATCCTGGTCAGGATTGCTGGTGCGTCGCTACATGGTCGCTGGTGAGCTGTCAATCAGGCAGATCTCACCAGCGACCAGTAACCAGCCACCAGACTGCAGCGACTCGTGGAAACGATGCTGCGCTTGGTAACTAAGGTTAATATCGGGGTACTAAGCAAAATGCTTTGCTTGGTTACCCAATATTTACCCTGGTTACTAACGCACACCGCTTAGCGCTGGCTCCCTGTACTCGTAGCCAGGGTACACATCCAGTTACTAAGCAAAGCGCTTCGCTTAGTTACCCGATGTGTACTCTGGCTACATGTGCAGGGAGCCAGCACTGGCAGCCTGAGAGCGGCGTACGCTAGTAACCAAGGTAAATATCGGGTAACCAAGCAAAGCGCTTCGCTTAGTTACCTGATGTGTACCTTGGTTACCAGGGTCCGCAGCTTCCAGATGCCGTCTCCCTGCTTCCTGCACATTCAGATCGTTGCTCTCTCGCTGTCAAACACAGCGATGTGTGCTTCACAGCGGGAGAGCAACGAGCAAAAAATGAACCAGCACTGTGTGTAAAGAACAGCGATTTCACAGCAGGGGCCATGTCGCTGCTTAGTGTCACACACAGCGAGATCGCTAATGAGGTCACTGCTGCGTCACAAAAACCGTGACTCAGCAGCGATCTCTCTATGTCAGAAGTACCCCTAAGTAATTATCCGTTACAACAGATCCAGCAGTAATTTGTTGGCAAAAAGTTGTGCAGACAAAAATTTTTGATCGATTTTAAATAACTGATTTTAGGCTTTTTTCAACATTGAGTTTATGGAAAACGGACCAGTTACCTGATTGCTATTTATCTTCCATTTAAAACTAGTCCAGTAAAATAGTACTAAAGTTAACGGGTCAGTTTATCATAGATTCTTATGTTAAAATAATAATATTGTCACAGAAAAGGCAATAAGAGGCATTTCAGATTATCCTTTCTTAATCTTTTGGAGATCTAAAAAATCTATTTTCTTTTGGTACCATACAAACGGCATAGTCTGCCACATTCCAGTTTAAATGATTAAGGCAAAACTGAGTAATTTAATAGACTTAAGAACGGTTCGGATGTAGAAAGTTAGTGGAGAGGTTTAAAAAGAGCTAAACTGGATTTAAAGATTATCCTTCTTTAGCAATTTGTATCTTTTGTATCCTTTACTGTGATTTCTCCCTGCAGACATGATTTTATTGTCTCCTCTCTTTAGCTTGATTTGCACACTGAAATGTTTCTAGTCTAGGAGATAGATAATGATATAAAATGCCTACTTATATTCCAAGCGGCCCACACATTCCCATTTCTGTGATTATAAATACACCTGCCTTTAATGTATAAGCCAAAATAAAAGGCAGATAGTAGGCAATGTGAAGAAGTCATCAAGTAAAATATTACAATATTATGGCAGCTCACAATCTGGTAATGACTTACCATTTAACGAGTAGAGAACCGGCAAACACTATGACCTAAATCAATCATGCATGCAACAGTCTCATAATACATGCTACGCTTCATATATGCACAGATAGAGGACTCCGGCTGTATTCCTAGCATACTATTACATTGTATATTCTTTTAACTGATTAGGAAAAAGGCTATAAAATAAAAAAGACTGCCAGTTCTTGGTTGCCTTGCCTTTAGCGGCTTTGGTTGTTTATGTGATCTCTTCCAATAGTAGGACTCACATGTACAGCCATTAAGCAGAGCCCCAGCTTATCCTATGGCCCCTCTTGCCCTTTATAGATGGCCCCTACCTGTTTGTGTTCTTCATTTCTATTGCTCTGTCAGAAGAGCAGAACAATATAAATTAAAGGAGTGCCAGATCCATCTCATGCCATACACCAATGGCAACAAAGAGTCCATTTTGACTGTAATTGTGTTGGATGTATTTCCATCATGGTGTCTGTTCTTATTTCTTATTGCAATCCCTATTATATTGTATTTTGGACACATCCTCAATAGAAGATGTAAATAGAGCTCAAAAGGGCACAATGCACCATATACAGAATATTTTATTGTAGTAAGAATATAAGTATAATGCTAATAAGTACAATAAGTATTAGGTTAGCAAGGCAAAGGCTGGTTTCAGGCAATAATGCAGCTTACATAAATTCTGTGATGTGGATGCAGTATCACATGTGTCCATGTAAAATACATCTTTTTTATCATTTCAATTTTTCTTATATTATTTATTTATTTTTTTACTATAAAGAGGTTGCCCACTATTTTTATACACTATCAATAGGCCCAGGTTAGTGCAGAAGTGAAAAAACCCCCAAAATATTCAGCAGATTGGTACCCACTGTGTTGATGGTTTCCACTTTCAGAGGTTATAATATGACTGCAGCAGCCAATCATCAGCCACTGACCATATGCAGCCTTAATATTCTGTTCAAGCCAGAAGAAACAATCTTAAACAAGGGATTTAGGATGAGACAACATGTTGCATCATGATTGTAACACTCACCAGTGCAGATGGCAACGCTGCATGCAGGGACTGGTCCCACTCACTGGACCACATAAGGGACCCCAGGCTTTTCCTTTAATTGGAGTGGCTTGACTAAACGCCCACTGTGAGGCACATGCCACGTGCCACTCCCACGGCAGTGACCAGGACTATGGCAGCTAACCCCCAGGGCAGAGATAGACACAGGAACAAACAGGCAGAGTCTCTAGTGCAGCAAGGACCACCAGGAAGTTTGAAGCAGAAGGCATGGCCAGGGAGGATAGACAGAGTCACTAGTCTAGCTTCTAGCTTTGGATGGGCCCTCCTCTATAAATTTTGGAGTGTCCTCTTCTGTACATTTGAGAGTGCGTGTCCTCACTTATTCATATCGTAGGGCCCTCACTCACTCAATCAACTCATTTAAAAAAAACTGTGGAAAAAAAATAGGCGCAAATAGGGTCTTATCCGGCATAGAGGTATGAGGTGAATGCTGAAAGAACACTCACCTTATCAGGTTGTGCCAGTCACAACCCCTAAGAAAACATGGAAATAGCGTGGAAGGCAGCAGTCCCTTAGCAATGAGATAATATCAAAGTAGAAGAAAGCGGGTTTGAATACCGCGCCAAAACCACAAGGATACGAGGAGTATAAATGAATCCCTTTTATTTCCACAGGTCTACGCGTTTCAGGGACATATCCGTCCCCTTCATCAGGACAATATACCTTGTGGTTTTGGCGTGGTATTCAAACACGCTTTCTTTTACTTTGATATTAACTCATTTAAGGGCAGTCTACAGAGAAGGGGCAAGCGACATGGAGTACAAGAAGGCAGCAGTGACTGCAGCCTGGGAGCTTCATGTTGGGCTAAACTCTGCCAACAGAAAAAATACAGCTGTACTAGTCAGCTGGATGATGAGCTTAAATATATCACTTGTGCAAGTGAATGGACAAAGGATATATGGTGCCCCCTCTCCAGGATTGGTTTGAGAAGCTGCTCCAAATGGCTCAGAGATATTTATTGGCAATATTCCCCAGATTATATAGGAAGAGAAGACTTGTTGATTGATACTCCAGTACTTTGTCCAGTGCAGCATGTGCATCGGATTTCTAAAAATTACTCCTGGGGGCTGTCATAAATACAGGAAGACACCATGACAAGGGCTTCCCATGACAAACATTATCCACGTATGACTAGTGTATTAGAAGAAGATTCCATAAGACCATACTCAAACAATTCCCCTGGGTTCTGTACCCACAGAAATCCCTCGGGTGGCACAAACTCATAAACATAATGATTTAAGACAAAGATTCTGAGTTTTTAAAGTGCAAGTGTACATATTTTATTTCACAATAGGTGACAATTTCAATAAAAACCTTTTTCTAAAAGTCAAAACGCCAGGACTGGACCAAAACAGTTATTATTGATATATGTGTAAGACAAAGTCTCCCGAGGTTCACAAGGCACATATATATATATTAATGGTACATAACCACAACATCAGGGAGCAGACTAACAGAACAGACCTGCAGGTTATTGTGACTAATTTTGTGCAGGTGACATATGAGCACAGATGCATTAAAGGACAGTCAATAACATATTTTAGCATAAGTAAGTAAAAATTATTAGTCCAAGATGCAAAGAGTCCTGAAAAATCCACTGCATAGAGTGGGTTTTACGCCACAAGAAAGTGCTTGTTGCGTGCCTAGTAACAAGCCCCAAAGAGACCCGTAGGGTAGAAGGTACATTGAACAATCCAGGCGTTTGGGAAGGCCCCCATTACGCCCTACGTACGTTTCAATTCTTTAGTTTGTAGAGAATCTTCCTCAGGGGTCAAGGTGCCGTAGTGCTACGGCACCTTGACCCCTGAGGAAGATTCTCTACAAACTAAAGAATTGAAACGTACGTAGGGCGTAATGGGGGCCTTCCCAAACGCCTGGATTGTTCAATGTACCTTCTACCCTACGGGTCTCTTTGGGGCTTGTTACTAGGCACGCAACAAGCACTTTCTTGTGGAGTAAAACCCACTCTATGCAGTGGATTTTTCAGGACTCTTTGCATCTTGGACTAATAATTTTTACTTACTTATGCTAAAATATGTTATTGACTGTCCTTTAATGCATCTGTGCTCATATGTCACCTGCACAAAATTAGTCACAATAACCTGCAGGTCTGTTCTGTTAGTCTGCTCCCTGATGTTGTGGTTATGTACCATTAATATATATATATGTGCCTTGTGAACCTCGGGAGACTTTGTCTTACACATATATCAATAATAACTGTTTTGGTCCAGTCCTGGCGTTTTGACTTTTAGAAAAAGGTTTTTATTGAAATTGTCACCTATTGTGAAATAAAATATGTACACTTGCACTTTAAAAACTCAGAATCTTTGTCTTAAATCAGTATGACTAGTGTAGTAGTTGTGGCCCTCAATTCAAGTTTTCAGACAGTCATCAGTTGTTCATCAACAGTCAATGTAAATTGCTATTGAATATGTATCCCCTATTTCAGTCACAATGTGGGACAACCTAGGGATGTTTTTGGCCAGCTATGGTGACTGATAGTAGATTTCTATCAAATATGTATCCCCTATCTCAATCAAAATATAGGACAACCCGTGACAAGGGTCTCCAATTACAATTATTAGTTTGGTAGGACTACTGTCCTGGTTTGTCCAATTCACAAGAGTAAAAGGGGTGTTACACACAGCGATATTGCTAGTGATGGTGAAAGCACCCACCCCGTTGTTTGTGCGTCACGGGCAAATTGCTGCCCGTGGCGCACAATATCGTTAGCAGCCGTCACATGGACTTACCTGCCTAGCGACGTCGCTGTTGCCGGGAACCGCCTCCTTTCTAAGGGGGCGGTTCGTGCGGCGTCACAGTGGCGTTACTAAGCGGCCGCCCAATAGAAGCGGAGGGGCGGAGATGAGCAGGACGTAACATCCCACCTCCTTCCTTCCCCATTGCCGGCGGCCGCAGGTAAGCTGCAGTTTGTCGTTCCCGAGGTGTCACACGTAGCGATGTCTGCTGCCTCGGGAACGACGAAGAACCTGCGTGCTCAACAATCAACAATTTTTTAAAAATGATCGACGTGTCAACGATGGATGATTTGGTGAGTATTTTCCATCGTTAACGTTCATTTCATGCGTGTAACACGCAACGACGTCGCTAACGATTCCGGATGTGCGTCACAGAATCCGTGACCCCGACGATATATATCGTTAGATACGTCGCTGCGTGTGACAGGGTCTTTAGTCTATCTGCAAGAAGGAAAAGGGTTTCATCTCACCTGTAGCCTGGATTGTTGCATTCACAAGAGCTCGGTATCCACCGGCAGGTCCCAGCCGGTAACACTGTGGTAAGGATCAGAGGAGGAAAGGATCCGGCACAGACTCTTCTATGATAAAAACATTGTAATCTTTATTCCAAGCATTGAAAAAGTAGTGTGGAGACTGGTCTATTTCAGTAGCCTTGTGTTGGAGAGGAGATACTTATGATTAAGGACTCCTTTGTTTTTACTGAAGTCCGAAACGTGTAAAGTTTCCTCTTTTGCTTGTACACCGTTTTGGTCTCCACACTACTTTTTTAATGCTTGGAATAAAGATTACAATGTTTTTATCATAGAACAGTCTGTGCCGGATCCTTTCCTCCTCTGCTCCTTACCTTTAGTCTATCTGCATTTTCTGTGGAGAAGCATGTGCTTCTATCAGTAATGATTGCTCCAGCAGAATGAAAATGCGCTCTAATGTCGCACTAGCAGCCAGGCAGGCCAGGGCCTCCAAGACGTATAAGGAGAGGTTAGGCCAAATGTTCAGCTTGGACACCCAATAATTAAAGGGAACTGAAGCATCAGAAAGAACGCAGGTATGGTTAGTTCAGTACACCTTGACCATGTTGTCAGTAGCGTAGCTAGCAAGGGGGCAGGGGGTGCGATCGCCCCGGGCCCCGTGCTGAGAGAGGGCCCACTCACAGCCACAATACTGTTAATTATATGACACTGCACCTTTAAAAAAAAAAAGCGGCTGGGTCGCATCACGATGTACAGGATGCGCCCGAGCAGCACAGTGTGCATTCTAGGTCCTATCACACCGCACACCTGTCTGCAGAGGAATCCCGGCTGTTTCTCCAGGATCTGCGGTGCTCAGTACCGGCTCCGCCTCCTTCTCTAGTCTCAGTGATTCCCTCCTGCTGCACACGCTCCGGGCTAGTGGTAATATGCAGATAACAGCATGTAAGATTGTGTGCAGTGAGGAGGGAAGGGAGTTACTGTGGAGGCAGAGTGTTCATTACTGTGCTGCAGTGTGGGTGCTTGACACCATGTATGTAATGAGGTGATGTGTGTGGGGGAGGGGGGCTATTACACTGTGCAGTGTGGGGGCCTGATACCATGCATGTAATGAGGTGATGTGTGTGGGTGATGGGAGTTATTGCACTGTGCAGTGTGGGGGCCTGATAACATTCATGTAATGAGGTGGTGTGTGTGTGGGGGAAGGGAGCTATTGCACTGTGCAGTGTGGGGCCTGATAACATGTATGTAGTGAGGTGATATGTGTGGGGGATGGGAGCTATTGCACTGTGCAGTGTGGGGGCCTGATAACATGTATGTAATGAGGTGATGTGTGTGGGGGATTGGAGCTATTGCACTGTGCAGTGTGGGGGCCTGATAACATGCATGTAATGAGGTGGGGTGTGTGTGTGGGGGATGAGAGCTATTGCACTGTGCAGTGTGGGGCCTGATAACCTGTATGTAATGAGGTGATATGTGTGGGGGATGGGAGCTATTGCACTATGCAGTGTGGGGGCCTGATAACATGTATGTAATGAGGTGATGTGTGTGGGGGATTGGAGCTATTGCACTGTGCAGTGTGGGGGCCTGATAACATGCATGTAATGAGGTGGGGTGTGTGTGTGGGGGATGAGAGCTATTGCACTGTGCAGTGTGGGGCCTGATAACCTGTATGTAATGAGGTGATATGTGTGGGGGATGGGAGCTATTGCACTGTGCAGTGTGGGGGCCTGATAACATGTATGTAATGGGGGGATGTGTGTGGGGGATGGGAGCTATTGCACTGTGCAGTGTGGGGGCCTGATAACATGCATGTAATGAGGTGATGGGAGTTATTGCACTGTGCAGTGTGGGGGCCTGATACCATGCATATAATGAGGTGATGTATTTGGGGGAGGGGGGCTATTACACTGCAGTTTGGGGGCCTGATAACGTGTGTGGGGGATGGGAGCTATTGCACTATGCAGTGTGGGGGCCTGATAACATGTATGTAATGAGGTGATGTGTGTGGGGGATGGGAGCTATTGCACTGTGCAGTGTGGGGGCCTGATAACATGTATGTAATGAGGTGATGTGTGTGGGGGATGGGAGCTATTGCACTGTGCAGTGTGGGGGCCTGATAACATGTATGTAATGAGGTGATGTGTGTGGGGGATGGGAGCTATTGCACTGTGCAGTGTGGGGGCCTGATAACATGTATGTAATGAGGTGATGTGTGTGGGGGATGGGAGCTATTGCACTGTGCAGTGTGGGGGCCTGATAACATGTATGTAATGAGGTGATGTGTGTGGGGGATGGGAGCTATTGCACTGTGCAGTGTGGGGGCCTGATAACATGTATGTAATGAGGTGATGTGTGTGGGGGATGGGAGCTATTGCACTGTGCAGTGTGGGGGCCTGATAACATGTATGTAATGAGGTGATGTGTGTGGGGGATGGGAGCTATTGCACTGTGCAGTGTGGGTCCTGATAACATGTATGTAATGAGGTGGTGTGTGGGGGAGGGGGACTATTACACTGCACTGTTATGGTTTGTACTGTGTGTTGCACTGTATACTTATTTTGTGCTGCTGGTGGGTGTTTTGCTGTCAGGGAGGGAATTAACAATTAAAGTACATTTAGAAAAGTTATTTAATATTAAATTAAAGAGATCTACATTAAATATGAAAGACAAATTTGGTTATGGACCACCCCTGTAATCTGAGAGGTCCAGCATCAGCCTTCTGTGAGCCCATCATACTGTCATAGGCTGGTTTCAGACGTCCATGTTTAATCAGGTACTAATCACACACATGGTTATGGTCACGCATGTTTGCATACGTGTGACAGGTACTGGAGTAAACACGGGTCTGTGAAATAAAAAGAATTTCTATATTCACCTGTATAAAGCGGTGTTTTCTTCGGCTCTGCTGCCTCCCGCTCCTAACCGCCGCTCATTATATTCATTGATTATTCACTGCACTCAGGACCTAGAAGCCGGAGCATCGCGGGGACTTCAGTGCCGGGGACCGCATCGCTAGGGACAGCATCGCGGGAACAGACGAGTATTCACAAAGCAGTGTGTGCAGTGATGTCCAAGAGGTCATTGGAGTTCCCAATGAAGTCTGATGACATCCTGATGACACAGCGCTACAGCGAATGTCAGGACGGTGACTTCACGGGTTCATCAGAGTTCATTGAGAACTGTGATGAGTCCCCAATGCTGTCCCTGCGATGCTCCGGCTTCCAGGTCCTCAGCACACACACACACACACACGCACGCACGCACGCACACACACATACTGTACTTAGCACACACACACAGCACCCACATGTATACACTGAGCACATATACACACATATGTATACACACATAGCAGACACACATAGCGCACATGCATGTATACACTGAACACACACACACACACACACACACACGGATACTCACCTGTCCCCAGCGATGCAGTCCCTGGCACTGAAGTCTCCAGCCCTGCTTCGGCTTCCAGCTCCTTTGTGGAGTGAATATTCAGTGAGTATAATGAGCGGGGGTCAGGAGCGGGAGGCAGCAGAGCCGGAGACGGCATCACTGGATACAGGTGAATATAGAAAATCTTTTTATTTAAAAGACTCGTGTTTTCTCCGGTACATGTCACACTGATGTCACACGGATCACATCAGGGTGCGATCCATGTGATACCCGTGCTGCCGGAGAAAAAACTGACATGTCTCTGCGTGTGACTGCGGGGTCATGAGAGGTCACACGGTCCGTGTGAAAAAACGGCCGTGCAAGTAACAGAATAGAATAACGCGTACGTGTGGCATCCGTGTAAAAAACGGATGTCACAAGTACCTAAAACATGGATGTCTGAAACCAGCCATACTCTGTATAGATGTAGAGGAGTTATGGGCCCATCATACTGTATATAGCGGAGCTGTGGGGACATTATACTGTGCATAGGGGAGCTGTGGTCCCATCATACTGCATGTAGGGGAGCTGTGGGGACATCATACTGTGTATAGAGGAGCTGTGGTCCCATCATTCCGTGTGTAGGGGAGCTGTGGGCCCATCATACTGTGTGTAGGGAAGCTGTGGCCCATCATACTGTGTGTAGGGGAGCTGTGGCCCATCATACTGTGTGTAGGGGAGCTGTGGCCCATCATACTGTGTGCAGGGGAGCTGTGGCCCCATCATACTGTGTGTAGGGGAGCTGTGGGTCTATCATACTGGGTGTAGGGGAGCTGTGGCCCATCATACTGTGTGTAGGGGAGCTGTGGTCCCATCATACTGGGTGTAGGGGAGCTGTGGTCCCATCATACTGTGTGTAGGGGAGCTGTGGTCCCATCATACTGTGTGTAGGGAAGCTGTGGGCCCATCATACTGTGTGTAGGGGAGCTGTGGTCCCATCATACTGTGTGTAGGGAAGCTGTGGGCCCATCATACTGGGTGTAGGGGAGCTGTGATCCCATCATACTGTGTATAGGGGAGCTGTGGGCCCATCATTCCGTGTGTAGGGGAGCTGTGGGCCCATCATACTGGTTGTAGGGGAGCTGTGGTCCCATCATACTGTGTATAGGGGAGCTGTGGGCCCATCATTCCGTGTGTAGGGGAGCTGTGGGCCCATCATACTGTGTGTAGGGGAGCTGTGGTCCCATCATACTGTGTGTAGGGGAGCTGTGGTCCCATCATACTGTGTGTAGGGGAGCTGTGGGCCCATCATACTGGGTGTAGGGGAGCTGTGGTCCCATCATACTGTGTATAGGGGAGCTATGGGCCCATCATTCCGTGTGTAGGGGAACTGTGGGCCCATCATACTGGGTGTAGGGGAGCTGTGGTCCCATCATACTGTGTATAGGGGAGCTGTGGGCCCATCATTCCATGTGTAGGGGAGCTGTGGGCCCATCATACTGGGTGTAGGGGAGCTGTGGTCCCATCATTCCGTGTGTAGGGGAGCTGTGGTCCCATCATTCCGTGTGTAGGGGAGCTGTGGTCCCATCATTCCGTGTGTAGGGGAGCTGTGGTCCCATCATTCCGTGTGTAGGGGAGCTGTGGTCCCATCATTCCGTGTGTAGGGGAGCTGTGGTCCCATCATTCCGTGTGTAGGGGAGCTGTGGTCCCATCATTCCGTGTGTAGGGGAGCTGTGGTCCCATCATTCCGTGTGTAGGGGAGCTGTGATCCCATCATACTGTGTATAGGGGAGCTGTGGGCCCATCATACTGTGTATAGGGGAGCTGTGGGCCCATCATTCCGTGTGTAGGGGAGCTGTGGGCCCATCATACTGTGTGTAGGGGAGCTGTGGTCCCATCATACTGTGTGTAGGGGAGCTGTGGTCCCATCATACTGTGTGTAGGGGAGCTGTGGGCCCATCATACTGGGTGTAGGGGAGCTGTGGTCCCATCATACTGTGTATAGGGGAGCTGTGGGCCCATCATTCCGTGTGTAGGGGAACTGTGGGCCCATCATACTGGGTGTACGGGAGCTGTGGTCCCATCATACTGTGTATAGGGGAGCTGTGGGCCCATCATTCCATGTGTAGGGGAGCTGTGGGCCCATCATACTGGGTGTAGGGGAGCTGTGGTCCCATCATTCCGTGTGTAGGGGAGCTGTGGTCCCATCATTCCGTGTGTAGGGGAGCTGTGGTCCCATCATTCCGTGTGTAGGGGAGCTGTGGTCCCATCATTCTGTGTGTAGGGGAGCTGTGGTCCCATCATTCCGTGTGTAGGGGAGCTGTGGTCCCATCATTCCGTGTGTAGGGGAGCTGTGGGCTCATCATACCGTGTGTAGGGGAGCTGTGGGCTCATCATACCGTGTGTAGGGGAGCTGTGGGCTCATCATACCGTGTGTAGGGGAGGTGTGGACTCATCATACTGTGTGTAGGGGAGCTGTGGGCCCAACATACTGTGTGTAGGGGAGCTGTACTTAAGGAGACTCAGGAGACATTGTTAAATGTTAAGTGGACACTTAAGAAGCATTATTGTTACAGGGGCACTCAGGGTATTGTGACAGTTAAAGGTGCACTGGGGGCATTATTATTTTCTAGGGGCAAAATGTGGACCCTTTTCTAGAGCACTTGCCAACAATATTTTCCAGGGGGCATTTTTACCATGTAAAAATCACAATGGTGGCATTACTATGTGGGGCAGTCTGTTTCTGTGCCACACAGCAGGTGCAGTAATAGGCAGCAGTGGCTCAGTATTGGGGTATCAGCAGGATGAGGAGTTTGTGCAGGTCGGGAAATGCCGAGGACAGTGCTGGAAATGTGTGGTCAGATGGATCTTTGTTGTAATCTCTGTAGACAAGCCTTGGCTGGAGAAGTCATGTTGGTCTGGGCCATGTGGAAAAGACTAAAAAAGGGAAAGGGTCCATCAGAAATAAACATTAGCTGTAAGTTATCTGTAACTGTACTGTAATCTTTTACATGTACTGCAAACTGGTATTTGCCACTATATGATCACCATATGGCGGTAATATCAGTGTTGGTCTGTGCAGATCTATTTTCAGTAACAGCACAGTCATGTGCTGAGGTTCCTGTATACCCACTGTTAAGGCACACTACCATAGTTGTTGCCTAGGTTAGGGACCCATTCAGATGTTTTGCCCCCCCTAAGCTGAACCACTAGCTACGCCTCTGAATGTTGTGCAACTTCTCCCTCCTTGGTATTGTTACAGGCACAGATAGCCCGTGCTGGTTTATTGAAAATTGCCCAGTTTGTGCACATTTTCCCCCCACCTCTGTTGGATCTGGTGTTTGTGTCTCTCTCCATTAATCCTTGGTGTTGCAAAGGCTACCCCCAGCGTTGTCTGAGGATGATGTTTTGAGCAACTGATCAACAATGACCCTCTTGAAGGATTCCATTGTGCAACCCTTTGATGACTCCAAAAGGAGAGAAGGAAATTTCTACTTGTATTGTGGGTCCAGAAAGGTGGCCAACCAGTTTAGGTTGTTGGATAAAATGTGTATCACGCGAGGGTCTTACCACAGACACTTACACATGAACTGTGCCATGTAGGCCAAGCTGCAAACAGGCAAAGGTTCTGTGTCCCCACCAGGAGGAACAATACCCATCTTCTCCTCACGCTGACTCGCCTCCACCTCCTCCTCTCCAGCGCATCCATGCTGGACAGATATGAAGCTGGGGTTACGAGTCCCTGTGTAGCATTGGGAGTCCCCTCAGTAGCACAGAAAAACAACTCCTCTCCCTCCTCATCCTCTTCATCCTCCTCATCATCATCCCCCATTGTTGCCTCAGAATATTGTCTGGGCTGGGTAGTATCACCCATTGTGAAATCTTGCTCCATAGCCACATGCTGGACACTTAGGCTATGTGCGCACGTGTGCGCTCTGCACTGCACCTAAAAGGTGCGCTTCAGAGCGTGTGTGTTGGGAGCTGTGGCCCGCGAAAGCTGACCCTTGGGATCTCAGTGGGTTCTGACGGACACCCTATCCCCCACGTTGGGCTTCCGTTTCACTCTATCTGGGCAGTTAGTGGGACAAAGTCTGGAACCTTGTCCACGGCTGGTTAATTGGAGAGGGGCTTGCAACCTTCCTCACCCTAGGGTCAAGGCACCCCGACTGTGCACAGCCACTGGACCGGATTCCCGCTGTCGACACCTGCGGGCTACAACCCTGCCCTGGTCCTCTTTAGCTCTCCCACGACTGGATCGCCATCACCTTTGGCCCTGTTCACTGTCTGCCACCTAGCCGGGTAGTCCAAGGGCTACTACCTCTGACTACACTGCACACTTCGCTCCTTTCACTTCAACTCAAACTGTTCAAACTCAAACTTCATCTACTGTGTTCCCGCCCCTGACACCTCAGGACCCCTAGGCGGGCGTTCTCATCCGCCTGATCCCGCCCACTGGTGTGTCCTTATTAGTGATGAGGGATGTTCGGCTCGAACCGTTTGCCAATTTCAAATTCGAGTGATTTTGGGCGGTGTTCGAGTCGTTCGACGAACTCGAACGATTTGCTACAAGTTCGGCAGTTCGAGTTACCGTTTGATAACGGTTTGATCACCAAAAGCGTGACTTTTCACAGTAAGGCTATGTGCACATGATGCATATCTGCATGCATCCTGCGTCCCCAGCACAATCCCTCTCTCTTTCCTACTCACCGATCACGGGCGCGGTGCTGCACGGCTGTCACACTGCTCCGGCAGCTTTTCCTCTTTTGAAAATGGCTGCCGCTCATTATTCAATCTGTTATTCCCTGCTTTCCCCACCCACCGGTGCCCATGATTGGTTGCAGTCAGACACGCCCCCACGATGAGTGACAGCTGTCTCACTGCAACCAATCACAGCCGCCGGCGGGCGGGTCTATACTGTGCAGCAAAACAAAGAAATAAATAATGATAATAAAAAAAACCAAACTGCGGTTCCCCCCAATTTTGATACCAACCAAGATAAAGACACACAGCTGGAGGCTGGTATTGTCAGGATGGGGAGCGCCACATTATGGGGAGCCCAGCACCCTAACAATATCAGCCAGCAGCCGCCCGGAATTGCCGCATCTCTCTCTTTCTCTCTATTTCATTCTTTTGGGCTTAGGGCCAGTTGATAATATACAGCTAGCCCTAACCCCGTTATTACCCAGCAAGCCACCCGTCACCAGGGCAGCTGTAAGAGTTGGATACAGCGCCAGAAGATGGCGCTTCTATGAAAGCGCCATTTTCTGGGCCGGCTGCAGACTGCAATTCGCAGCAGGGGTGCCCAGAAAGCTTGGGCACAATCCACAATCTCTCCCTCCCTGCTGTGACCTTGTTCAGTGGTTCGAGCTCTTAAAAGAGCTATTGTATTCTGGACGGTACGATGGATGTAGTGACATGCTCCTTTAAACTCTGTTACTGCTTGAAATTCTGTCCCTCCCTATACTACACTGACCTATACATTGCAGGTAGCCCTGAAAAAGAGCTTTTTGTGTTAAGACACGCAGAAGGCTTTTATAGACCCTAAGGCGGGTTTTGCACACTACGACATCGCAGGTGCGATGTCGGTGGGGTCAAATCGAAAGTGATGTACATCCAGCGTCGCAGTCGAAATCGTAGTGTGCAAATCCTTTTTGATATGATTAACGAGCGCAAAAGTGACGTTATCGTATATCGGTGTAGGGTCCGACATTTCCATAATGCCGGTGCAGCGACAGGTACGATGTAGTTCCTCGTTCCTGCGGCAGCACACATTGCTGTGTGTGAAGCCGCAGGAGCGAGGAACATCTCCTACCTGCGTCCCGGCTGCAATGCGGAAAGAAGAAGGTGCGCGGGATGTTTACGTCCGGCTGACCTCCGCCCCTCCGCTGCTATTGGCCGCCTGCTGTGTAACGTCGTTGTGATGCCGCATGACCCGCCCCCTTAGGAAGGAGGTGGATCGCCGGCCAGAGCGACGTCGCAGGACAGGTGAGTGCATGTGAAGCTGGCGTAGCGATAATGTTCGCTACGCCAGCAATCACAAGATATCGCTGCTGCGACAGGGGCGGGGACTATCGCGCTCGACATCGCAGCATCGGCTTGCGATGTCGCAGTGTGCAAAGTACCCCTATGACGCTGCGCGGCCAGACAATCACAGTAATGCCACAACCAAGATGGCTGCGGTATTACTGTGATTGGTTAAGAAGACCAGCATGCTTAGTGGGTGCAAATCAGGTGCCAAACCTGCTGTGAGGGACTTACGATTATTGTGAGGCGAGTACACAAAAACTCTCAATATAACAAGTAACCCAAATACCGTACTATTCGTCCGAGTAACAAATAGTAACAATTACACTCACTCATCACTACTCTGCTCTCGACCTTGAGATTCTGCCAGAGCTCTTTTTTAATAGGAGGCAGGAGATCACCTTGCATGGAAGTATTAATTGTCCTAGGAATCTGCTGTCTAATCTGTGGGGCCTCTTGCTGGGCGAATGTGGTATAAAAAGCGGCCATCTCCACATCTTACCACTGATCATCCAGGGTTTTGAGTTCCGTCCGAGCATGTTGCCTAGTCAAGGCATCAGCATTATTATTGGCCTTGCCTGCCTGGTATCATAATAAAGCTGAAGTTGACCAAACAGGAGGCCCATCTCTGCTCCAGAGCTCTCAGATGGGCTGAATTTAGATGTGCCAACGGATTGTTGTCTGTGTATACGGTGAAGGTTGAGGAAGCCAGATGGTCCTTAAATTTCTTAGTTACTGCCCAGACCAGAGCCACTTCCTATCTCCCCTCCTCCTCCTCTTAGTGAATGACTGGCACAGGCAATAACTCTTTCAGTTCCGGCCTGCAACTGGGAAAGCACTGTTCCTAAGCCTTTTTTGCTGGCATCTGTATATAGGTTAAAGGGTAAACTATATTCTGGATATCCCAAGACCAGTGGCTCAGTTAGCTTCTCTTTCAGTAGTTGGAATGCGGCTTCTCTGTCAGCGGTCCAATCCACTTGGAGTCTGCCTTTCTGATACTTTTTAGGCTTGCCCTTTAGGAGCTCTAGGAGGGGACCTGCTATCTGGGCACATTTTGGGTTGAATCTCCGATAGTAACTGGTGAATCTCAGGAAACTCTTCACTTCCTTGACTGTGGTAGGAGCAGGCAAGTCTCTCACTTCAGCTATTTTGTCTGGGTATGGCTGGACTCCTGCAGGAGTCTGGCTCCAGGTTTTTGTGGGTGAAAGAGTCTCTGTGGGTTCCATCTAAATGCAGATACTCACGTACACAGATACGTACACATACAGGCAGGGCCGTATTTGCCATTAGGCACTTGAGGGCACGTGCCTAGGGCGGCGCCTTCCAAGGGGGCGGCGCCCAGACCAAAACTTTAATTTTTTTTTTTAAATCTTCCTCCCTCCTCCAAACTCTTTATTAAATCCGGCGCCTTTTTGGAGGAGGGAGGGGGCGCCACAGTCATTTATAGTGGCGTCTAGAACACGCGACTATAAATGAAACTGTGAGCGTGCCGGCACTTACTTCCGGGGTCAGAGGAGCTGGAATCAGCTCCCCGCCCCGACGTGCTGCCGTGCGCTCACTGTGCAGAGGTCACAGCAGCGTGAGGCCGCGCAGAGGAGGACGGGAGCCGCCGCCGGAGATGGAACCGCCGCCGAGCAAGATGTAAGATACCGCCACCGCCACCGCCATCACCGCCACCGCCATCACCGCCACTGCCACCGTGGAGAACGGAAGATGCAGCCTGGAGCAGGTAAGCGCTTTACAGCCGAAGACAGCGCCGAACAAGCAACCCGGGGGGGGGGCGCAACATGGAGGATGGAACATGATATGGGGGCGCAACATGGAGGATGGGGGGGATGGAACATGATATGGGGGCGCAACATGGAGGATGGGGGGGATGGAACATATGGGGGCGCAACATGGAGGATGGGGGGGATGAAGGAGGATGGGGGGGGATGAAGGAGGATGGGGGGGATGAAGGAGGATGGGGGGGATGAATCATGATGGGGGGATGAAGGAGGATGGGGGGGATGAATCATGATGTGGGGGCACAACATGGAGGATGGGGGGGGGATGAAGCATGATGTGGGGGCGCAACATGGAGGATGGGGGGGGGATGAAGCATGATGTGGGGGCGTAACATGGAGGATGGGGGGGGGGATGAAGCATGATGTGGGGGCGCAACATGGAGGATGGGGGGGGGATGAAGCATGATGTGGGGGCGCAACATGGAGGATGGGGGGGATGAAGCATGATGTGGGGGGTGCAACATGGAGGATGGGGGGGATGAAGCATGATGTGGGGGCACAACATGGAGGATGGGGGGGGATGAAGCATGATGTGGGGGCACAACATGGAGGATGGGGGGGATGAAGCATGATGTGGGGGCACAACATGGAGGATGGGGGGATGAAGCATGATGTGGGGGCACAACATGGAGGATGGGGGGGATGCAGCATGATGTGGGGGCACAACATGGAGGATGGGGGGGGTGGAACATGATGTGGGGGCGCAACATGGAGGATGGGGGGGATGGGGGGGATGGAGGATGGGGGGGATGAAGGAGGATGGGGGGGATGAATCATGATGTGGGGGCGCAACATGGAGGATGGGGGGGATGAAGGAGGATGGGGGGGGATGAATCATGATGTGGGGGCGCAACATGGAGGATGGGGGGATGAAGCATGATGTGGGGGCGCAACATGGAGGATGGGGGGGATGAAGCATGATGTGGGGGGCGCAACATGGAGGATGGGGGATGAAGCATGATGTGGGGGGCGCAACATGGAGGATGAGGGGGGATGAAGCATGATGTGGGGGCACAACATGGAGGATGGGGGGGATGAAGCATGATGTGGGGGCACAACATGGAGGATGGAGCATGATGTGGGGGCACAACATGGAGGATGGAGCATGATGTGGGGGCACAACGTGGAGGATGAAGCATGATGTGGGGGGCGCAACATGGAGGATGGGGGGGGGATGAAGCATGATGTGGGGGGCGCAACATGGAGGATGGGGGGGGATGAAGCATGATGTGGGGGCACAACGTGGAGGATGGAGCATGATGTGGGGGCACAACGTGGAGGATGGAGCATGATGTGGGTGTGCAACATGGAGGATGGAGCATGATGGGGGTGCGCAGCATGGGGGATGGAGCAGAATGGGAAAATGGGGGGGGCGAGGGAAAATGAGGGTGGTGGACAGTATAGCGAATGGGAGTTGCAGTATGGAGAATGGGAGGCATGGTATGGAGAATAGGGTAGCATGGGGGGAGGCATGGTATGGAGAATAGGGTAGCATGGGGGGAGGCATGGTATGGAGAATGGGGTAGCATGGGGGGAGGCATGGTATGGAGAATGGGGTAGCATGGGGGGAGGCATGGTATGGAGAATGGGGTAGCATGGGGGGAGGCATGGTATGGAGAATGGGGTAGCATGGGGGGAGGCATGGTATGGAGAATGGGGTAGCATGGGGGGAGGCATGGTATGGAGAATGGGGTAGCATGGGGGGAGGCATGGTATGGAGAATGGGGAACTATGGTGGGCTTGGTATGGAGGGGGCTTGATATGGAGAATGGGGTAGCATGGGGAGCGCTCAGTTAGGAGCCTGGAAGGGCTGGGTATACAGAATGCGAAGCATAAGGTTCATTATAGAGTGGGGACAGCATGAGGGGGACAGTGAAGTGGGGGCTGCATGGAGAGGTGGGGACAGTGGAGGTCATAGTTCATAAGTGAGGAAGGTCTGGAGGGTATAATTCGGTGGGGAGGACAGTGGGGGTTTTCATGTGAGGGGGCAGTGTAGTGGAAATGTAATAGGAGAGAATGTGGAGGCTGTATACTGTAAGTGACACGGTGTGAGGTCATTCTTTGTGCTGTGAGCTCAGTGATGGGCAATTACTTACTCTTGGGCACAGCCTTGGGCTTACTTAGGGTGGTTACTCTTTAGTGAGGAGAATTGAGTCTCACAAGGTTTTTGCCCCCTAATTTGAGAGCAGCATAATGTAGGGGCAGAGATCCTGATTCCAGTGTTGTCACTTACTGGGCTGCTCAGTGTAGTTTTGATAAAATCACTGTTTAATCAGCAGTAGTTATCATTTCAGGACTACTTGGTGTGCTGCAGAAATAAGGAGAAACAGAAGTCTTTAAATTTGCCTAAGTATCTGTATATCCCATGGTCAATAATTGGCGATAATAAACGCTATAGTGCACATAAAAAGTTTTATCTTAATTAACCCGATGTGTACTGTAGCTAGGAGAGCAGGGAGCTAGCGCTAAGCAGTGTGCGCGGCTCCCTGCTCTCTGCACATGTAGCGATGTTATGATCGCTGCTGCGTCGCTGTGTTTGACAGCTAAGCAGCGATCATAACAGCGACTTACCAGGTCGCTGTTACGTCACAGAAAATGGTGACGTAACAGCGACGTCGCTGTCGCTATGTGTGAAGCACCCCTAAAGCCCCCATACACTATAGTCTGATTTTTAGGCCGGCAGCTATCTTGCTCGGCTCTCCCATATACAGGAGCACTCATTCTGCCAAGTGTTTGTGTTCTTTATTAGAGCCGCTGCTGGACATCTCCAGCAGCAGCTTATCATTTAGAGGATAAGGCTATGTGCGCATCTCCCCTGACGAAGCTGCTAGTCAGCGCAACGCGTTGGGCCTCCCTGACCTCACCTTACTCCTCTGCATAACTCATGCATACAACTCTTTGACCACACTGGGCCTGGTTGGTATTTACACCTGTCTGACCTCCACATTGCTGGAGTGGTCAAGAGGTTTGTCCTTGTGATCCCCTTCTACCTTTGCATATATTTTTTTATGTGCCTGAACCTTGGCACTCTGCATGGGTAGGGGTTTGTATGACTCCCCTGCACTTATTCATGCCAGCCTGGATGGTTGCTGAATTTTCAGCTATTGAGCACGTATGATGGGTCGCCTTTGTACATAACTGCCCCAGATATAGTGCTTGGTTGGGGCTTGTCATTCTACATCACCATATCTGGTGTTTAGGTTGCACAGCGTACATCAGGCTCCACATCAAATGTCTATATACCTATAGCATTACATCTTGCTCCCTCTGGGTTTGCTAGTCCTGATGTATTATACCGCTTCATACCACCGCTGACAGGACCTTGCTATTTGACATATAGTGTTGGGAGACACTTTGGACGAGCCGGGTTTATCATTGATATAGGCATAAGCCAATATTTAGGATATTGCCTCTGTATTACCACTGTCAGGTTTCATTGTTATTAGCCAACTGTGTAATCACTGTATTAGGTACCTTGGCCCGAATTTGTGATTTATAAAGGCCATTTGCATGGAATATATTACCTATGGTCTGAGTTGATTTTTGTCTACCTATACTGGATCTTATTTATTACAATTGGAGTAACTGTGAGGTCATTTGTCATATGTGTATTTTAAAAGTTTTTTATATTATGTCCTCGTTCTTTTTCTTGACCCAATAAAATGTATTATATATTCATATGTGTTATGGTTCTGATGTGCGCCCATATTATGTGTACTTTTCCCTTCTTCTTGTTTGATATGCTATTTTACACATAGGGCTGCACTCCCTTATTCCCTAATCTTCGCTGTGCATCCCTATCTTTCCCACTTACCAGCGATCATAACAGCGACTTACCAGGTCGCTGTTACGTCACAGAAAATGGTGACGTAACAGCGACGTCGCTGTCGCTATGTGTGAAGCACCCCTAAAGCCCCCATACACTATAGTCTGATTTTTAGGCCGGCAGCTATCTTGCTCGGCTCTCCCATATACAGGAGCACTCATTCTGCCAAGTGTTTGTGTTCTTTATACATCTCCAGCAGCAGCTTATCATTTAGAGGATAAGGCTATGTGCGCACAGTGCGTTTTTCGCAGCGTTTTTCGGGTGCGTTTTTGGCCTCAAAACTGCAGGACTTTGCTTCCCCAGCAAAGTCTATGAGTTTTCATTTTTGCTGTCCGCACACATCTGTTTTTTTTACCTGCGTTTTTAAGTTTAAAAAAAAAATGGACATGTCAGTTCTTTCCTGCATTTTTCTGCGTTTTCCCCCCATGCAATGCATTGGAAAAACGCAGCAAAACGCAGAGATCAAAAACGCAGCAAAACGCACCAAATCGCGGCAAAAACGCATGTGTTTTTTGATGCGTTTTTCGACGCAGGTGCGTTTTTGTGCGTTTTTAGCGGCCAAAAATGCACAAAAACGCAGCGTCAAAAAGACGCAGTGTGCGAACCTAGCCTAAAAGGATCTACACTCTGTAATCGGACATGCTGGATCCTTATTCCCCCCCCGACAATCAGAATTGAGAGCCCCTATACACATTGGGCTGTCAGCAGAACCCGTCGATATTGGCGGGTTTAGACCACTTTAGGTTAATGTGTATGCAGGTGTTAACTACTATCTGAAGGCTCTGGGCTCTATCAGGGAATGTGCACACGTCTTGTAGATGTCTGTGAATCCCCGGAATTATTCAGACAGAATACACTTCAGGACAGTTATCATTTTATCCTGTAGCAAATATATATATATATATATTTTTTTTTTTTTTTTTGCTGTTGCTTCTTGGTTGTTTTTTCCAACATCTTTTAGCTACTGGATTTTACTTATATTTTTTAAATGAAGTAGTAAGCGGCATCCAAGCAGCAGGCGCCATATAATGGACCGGTCACTGTCAGCCGCTTCATGTCTGAGGAAACCTGACGCGCTTAAAAAACTCCAAAGACTGAACATATGGACAGCAAGTCGTTTACATTGCAGTGTATGAGTTCATTTCTTTTAATATTTAGAGTTTGGGGTTTTTGGGCGGGTTACAGTGCGGATCTGTCTGAAAACAAAATGCTGTGTGCACATACCCTTAATCTGACTGATCAGAAGGGGGTGCCACCACTGACAGTGCCTAGGGCAGCAAAAAACCCAAATACGGCCCTGCATACAGGCATACATACATATACATATTTAAAGAGAAATTCACAAAAATACATCTAAATAGACATAAATCTATACACAGACGTACAGAGATACACATCATACATATACACACACACATAAGCAAGGATGGTTAACCTTAGGGAGATCAACATCCAACACCGCGGAGACACCATACGTGTTTCTCAACGCTGGCCGCAGGCTTTCTTGTTTTGTATACACACACACAGACACATTACAGATATTTTTAATATGGGAAAGACGGCAGCAGCCTCACTCACCTCCTCATCCAGCACCCCCCCAGGCATGTGGCTGTACCGCGCTTATTGGTGGCCATGACTATCAGACATGGCCATGCACAGTGCACACTGACACTGCTGTATATACATTACAGAAGATGCTGGGGTATACAGCAATAGGGGGACATAAAGCTATAGAGGGGGACATTTAACTCTGGGGGGTATGTAGCACTGAAGTGGTATATAGCACTGGGGTAGGGGACATACAGGTCTGTGGGGGTATAGAGCACTGGGGTGGGGGACATACAGCTCTGGGGGTATAGAGCATTGGGGTGGGAGAACATACAGCTCTGGGGGTATACAGCACTGTGGTGTGGCGACATACAGCTCTGAGGGGTGTAACGCACTGGGGTGGGGGGACATACCGCACTGGGGTGAGGGAACATACAGCTCTGGGGGGTATATCGCACTGGGGTGGGAGGAGATACAGCTCTGGTGGGTATACAACATTGGGTGGGGGGACATATAGCTCTAGAGGGGGGTATAGAGCACTGGGGTGGGGGACATACAGACCTGGGGGGTATACAGCACTGGGTTGGGGGAGAATAGAGCTCTGGGTGGGTATACCGCACTGGGGTGGGGGACATACCGCACTGGGGTGGGGGGGAAATACAGCTCTGGGGGTATACCACACTGGGGGGGGGATACAGCTCTGATGGGTATACAGCATTGGGGTGGGGGGATATATAGCTCTAGAGGGGGGTATAGAGCACTCGAGTGAAGAGACATACAGCACTGGGGTGGGAGGACATACAGCATTGGGGGTATACAGCTCTGCAGTGAAGGCAGACAGTTCTTGGGGTATACAGCACTGGGGTCAGGGGACAGAGTTCTGGTGGATTATACAGTTCTGGGCATATACAGCACTGGGGTCAGTGGACAGACAGCTTTGGGTGGGTATACAGCACTGGGGTCAGGAGGGTATACAGCACTGTGGTGGGGGCAGACAGTTCTGAAGGGTATATAGCACTGGGGTCAGGGGACACACAGGTCTGGAAGATATACAGCACTGTGGTTGGATCAGGGGACAGTTCTGGAGGGTATACAGCACTGGGGTCAGGGGACAGTTCTGGGGGGGACATACAGCTCAGAGGGATGTTGGTGCTGCGGCTCCTCTCTTCATGGTAGATGCTATCGTGTATGGCTGGGGTGGGGAACCTTTTTTCTGCCAAGGGTCATTTGTAAATTTCTGCCAACCTTCGGGGCTGCACAAAATTATCAATGTGAAAATGAGCTGGCTATATTTGGTCAAACAATTAATTAACTCACCCCTATTGTGGTGGTTGGATCTGCTTCTCTTTGGTGTGGCTGTGATGGTTGGAGAACTTATCATGTTGCTTTTCACAACTGCTTTTCCAAGTTTGTCTTGGTCTGGAGCGCAGTCAACTCTTTGTGATAATAAGATCGATAGACCATATACATCACATACCAGATGCAGGGACTCTTGTATATAAATCACAGGAGACATATACATGACTGGAGGGGCTGAGGGCATATACATCACATAGGAGATGCTGGGGCTGCTCTATATACATCAAATAGGAGATGCTGGGACTGCTGTATATACATCACAGGAGACACATACATCACAGGAGACACTGTGGGCACATACATCACACGAGGGACTCCTGTGATGTATGCTCTACCAGCCTCTCCTGTGATTTATATGCTCCCTGCCCTCCTGTGAGGTATATGCTCCCAGCCCCTCCTGTGAGGTATATGCTCCGAGTCCCTCCTGTGAGGTATATGCTCTCAGCCCCTCCTGTGAGGTATATGCTCCTAGCCCCTCCTGTGAGGTATATGCTCCCAGCCCTTCCTGTGATGTATATTCCCCAGCCCTTCCTGTGATGTATGTGCCCCTGATGTATATATCACAGGAGATGCTGGGGGCACACACGTAACAGGAGATGCTGGGGCATATACATGACAGGAGAGGCTGGGAGCATATAATAGGAGGGGCTGGGGCATATACATCATGGGAGGGTCTGGGGGCATATATATGATAGGAGGGATTGGGGGCATGCGCATCACAGGAAACTCTGGGGGCATATACATGACAGGAGGGGCTGTGGCATATACATGACAAAAGGGGCTGGGGAACAGACATCACTAGATCACTGGGAGGCATAAGCATTGCTGTGGGGCACAGACATCACTCGAGGAGCAAATATCACAAGGGCAGCACAAAGAGCACTAAGGGTCTCGGACATCACTAGGTGGGCACATACATCACTAGGAGGGCACATACATCACTAGGGAGGCACAGACATCACTAGGGAGGCACAGAATTCACTAAGGGGGCACAGACATCACTAGGGGGACACAGACATCACTAGAGGTGCACAGACATCACTTTGGGCTGCACAGACATCACTAGGGGGCACAGAGGTCACTAAGAGGCACAGACATCACTAGGGGACACACATCACTAAGGGGGCACAGACAGTACTAGGCAGCCACAGGCATCACTAGGGGGGCAGAGGCATCACTAGGGGGACACAGACATCACTGGGGTGCACAGACATCATTAGGGGGGCACAGACATCACTGTGAGGCACAGACATCATTAGGGGGCACAGACATCACAAGGAAGCACAGACATCACTAGGGGGCACAGACATCACTGGGAGGCACAGACATGACTAAGGGGGCACACAGACATCACTAAGGGGGGGGCACAGAAATCACTAAGGGGGGCACACAAACATCACTAAGGGTCACACAGATATCACTAACGAGGGGCACAGACGTCACTAAGGGGGGCACAGACATCACTAAGGGAGGGCACAGAAATAACTAAGGGAGGGCACAGATATCACTAACAGTGGCACAGACATCACAGGGAGGAGACTGGGGGGCACGGACAGCACTTGTGGAGCACAGACATCACTAGGGGGTACACAGCACTGGGTTTGGTACATAGCATTGGAGGGAACACAACACTGGGGGTGATACACATCACTGGGGAAGCTGCACACAGTACTGGGAGCTGCACACAGCACTGGAGGGGGCACACTGCAGTGGAAAGCGGGCTTACAATGTTGGAAGCTGGAAGTGGGGAAGCTGCTGTGGAACAGAAGCACAGAGCGCTAAACCCACCAACAAAGTAAGTGCTGAGCACGCTGGCAGTTGCAAGCGAGAAAGCCCATTGGTGCGCACAAGCAGCGCATGTGGGGATTTAAAGGGCTGGCAACTGGTAAGACCACGGTGGCGGCCCGAGCACTGCCACCCCTGGGAATCTGCCAGTGAGCCACAGAAAAGGTCCGCAGGCCAGAGATTCCCCACACCTGGTGTATGGGCTCCTTCCAGGTACCTTCTCTTCATATGTGGACGGGAGTTCAGTATACTACGCACTAGCTCCGCCCACAGATGAACTTCAATGCCCTGGATGCAGCGCTCAGCAGTGAAACGCTGCATGCAGGAAAGTGCAGCTGCCACCCGAGCACTGCGGTCCCCATAACTCGGCACTGGGGCAGCAGGATACATCACAGCCACTGTCGACGGTGAGCCTTTCCAGCAGCACTAATGTGGCCTAAACATTTCACTCGGGGCTTCAGGAGGAAACACTTGGAGGGTTTTATCTTCAACCCATATTGGGTCATGTTCTGGAACACTTCCACAGGTGTGTCAGATGTTCCTCATATGTCATGGAGTACACTATTACATCATCAAGGTATAGAACTGCTTCAAAATTTCGATGTCCAAGACACCTTTCCATCTATCTCTTAAATGTCCCTGGCGCATTACACAGCCCAACTGGCATGTAGTCGAATTCGAAGATTGGTATGGTATGGTGAAGGCAGTTTTCTCTTTGTCTTCAGGGGCCATAGGGACTTGCCAGTAACTGCTAGTTAGGTCTAAAGTGGAGAAGAAGGCCGCAGACCCTAAAGATACAAGAGATTCCTCTATATGAGGCAAGGGAAAGGCATCTTTATGTGTGATATTGTTTATTTTGTGATGGTCCATGCAGAATATGTATGGTTCCATCTTTCTTCTTCACGAGGACAAGGGAGGCAGCCCATGGACTGTGGCTATCCCGGTTCACATTTGCTGTCTTCATGTCCTGGACCATTTTCTTCACCTCCTGGTACGTGGCAGGAGGCACTGACCTATACCTTTCCTTGATGAGGAGATGGTGCCCTGTCGAGATGATATGCTGGATTACACTAGTTTGCCCATAGTCCATGGGATGTTGGCTGAAGGCTTGTGAGTGCTGTTTGACTACCTCTCGTACTCCTTGGATCTATTCGTCCAGAACGGTATCATCGCCAATATTCAATGTGGTCCACCAGGGCACTGAGGAAGGATCTTCAGCTGCATTCTGTGCTGAGGTCACTTGTTGTGATGTCATATGAGAAGTTTTCAGGAGATCCTCTTGCTGGACATTATACAAACTGGCTACAGCATAATATTTCTTCAAGTCCACTGGTTGGTCTCCTAGATTGATCAAACAAATGAGTACTTGTCCTCTGGACTCTGTAACTAGACTTTTTGCAGCTAGAACAGGTAGTTCATCCCTCACCACAAGAGGCTTAAGAAGGGCCTGATAGTCTTGTCCCCGCACTCCCAGACAGTCTCTCCCCACTTGGTTCCCACAGTTGTACTCACTCAACCATCTGCAGCTCGCTATTTTCAGCCCAAGATGAACATAAGGAACAAAAGTAAAAATCCTCTTTGTGACACCAAAATTTTAGATGTAACATATGTCACACTGAGGTAGTAGGTGCAAGAGGCACTATTGGGCCCAAACGTAGGTGCTGAGCAGTGGTGTGGCTTTTCTGGGGTGTTGTCAAGTTTAGGGTGCTCCTACCTGGCTCCTGGTGCTCCAACCCGTTCCCAAGGTACATCTATACACTACCTGACAGAAGTTCTGTCGCTTATCCATGTTATGTAAATAAAAGCTTATAACCTGAATTTAAATTCATCCATTGGTTATATAAATTACTCTTTTGAAATCTGAAACCCTCCCAAATTTGGTTTAGGTTATGAAAATAAAGTTTCTGCAAAGCTGAAATATTGATCATTTAATGAACACAGAAAGGTCAGATTTTGGCAAGACAAAAGTTTTCTCGCCTTGTCATATAATGCACCCAATCCTAGTTTACATCCTCACCTGTGATCACTAAATGATCGGTTAATTAGTGGGCATGTATACAAAGAAACCCAGCACCCCAGACCTTCACTTGAACTGCAACTTGCCCTCTAAAACATGCCAAAATCCACCCTGCGACCAAAGCCTTTATTATCAAGAGGCTGAAGACCAGATCCATTACAGAGGTGGCTGGCACCTTTAATGTGTCACAGCGTCAAGTACAAAGAATTTAAAAAATATTTGAAGAGACTGGAGATGTTTTTGATAAGTCCAGGTCCAGCAGACCCTGCAAGACAACTGCTCAGGAGGAACATTTGTTGGTTAGAAAATCCAAAGCCAGCCCCTCTTCCACTGCAACAGAGCATCAACAGGCCTGGTCACCTCAAGTCCCTATGTCAAGTAGAACAGTTTGTAGGATTCGGTCTCAAAATGGCCTCCATGATCTAATCAGTGCCCAGAAGTCAGCACTAAACAAAAGGCAATTAAAAAACTTTGTGGCATTTGCCACGTCCCACAGCCTGCTAAACAGATGGACGCTGGAAAAGTGGAAGAAGGTGGATTTCTCTGATGAATCTTCAGTTGAATTACACCACAGCCGCCGCAAATACTGCAGGAGACCTACTGATGCCCGTATGGATCCAAAATACACCCAGAAAACAGTTAAGTCTAGTGGTGGAAAGATCATGGTCTGGGACTACATTCAGTATGGGGGTGTGCGAAACATTTGCAAGGTGGAAGGCAATATCAATATCCTAAAATATCAAGAAGTATTAGCTACCTCTTACATTCCCAATCATAAAAGGGGTCAAATTCTGCAGCAGGATGGTGCTCCATCTCATACATCCATCTCTACAACAAATTTCCTCCTGGCAAAGAAGTTCAAGATGCTCAAGGACTGGCCAGCCCAGTCACCAGACATGAACGTCATTGAGCATGTTTGGGGTAGGATGACAGAGGAAGCTTGGAAGACAAAACCAAGGAATCTAGATGAACTCTGGGAGGCAGGTAAGACTGCATTCTTTGCTATTCATGATGACTTCATTGCTGAACCGCATGGATGCAGTCCTTCAAGCTCATGGAAGTCACACAAAATATTAAATATGGCTCTAATAGCATCATAACTTTATTCACCAATGTTATGCAACATACAGTATCTTTTTTATTAGATGTTAATTATTTGTTTGAATTTCACATTACTTTCTGCGGGTGACAAAACTTTTGTCTTGCCAAAATCTGACCTTTCTGTGTTCATTAAATAATCAATATTTCAGCTTTGCAGGAACTATATTTTCATAACCTAAACAAAATTTGGGAGGGTTTCAGCTTTCAAAAGAGTAATTTATGAAACCAATGGATGAATTTAAAGTCAAGTTATAAGCTTTTATTTACATAACATGGATAAGCGACAGAACTTCTGTCAGAGAGTGTATGAGGTAGGTAGGTAGGTAAGTAAGAAAAGGCAGACAAGGTATTAAACTTTCTGGCGGTTTACTGAATCACAAAATGATGGTTTACTTCTTCTTAAGCATTTAGCTGTTACACTGGATTTTCAAACAGGTTTTGGTTGGATGGCAACTTGACTGGTACTATGCTATGGGAATTCTATAACTGTGGTTTGGCCCTGCTGCGATGGGCTCTGAAAGACTATCTGGGCCAAAAGTTTTGAGAATGCTACAAATATTAATTTTTACAAAGTCTACTGCTTAAGTTTTTCTAATGGCAATTTGCATATACTCCAGAATGTCATAAAGAGTGATCAGCTTAACAGCAATTACTTGCAAAGTCAATATTGGCTAAGAAAATGAACTTAAACCCCCAAAGTACATTTCAACATCATTGCATTCCAGCCTTAAAAGGAGCAGTTAACATTGTTTTAGTGATTGTTCCATTAACACAGGTGTGGGTGTTGATGAGGACAGGGCTGGCGATCAGTCATGATTAAGTAAGAATGACACCACTGGACACTTTAAAAGGAGGCTGGTGCTTGGTATCATTGTTTCTCTTCAGTTAACCATGGTTATCTCTAAAGAAACACGTGCAGCCATCATTGCTCTGCACAAAAATGGCCTAACAGGGAAGAGTATCGCAGCTACAAAGATTGCACCTCAGTCAACAATCTATCGCATCATCAAGAACTTCAAGGAGAGAGCTTCCATTGTTGCCAAAAAGGCCCCAGGGCGCCCAAGAAGGACCAGCAAACGCCAGGACCGTATCTTAAAACTGTTTCAGCTGTGGGATCAGACTACCAGCAGTGCCGAGCTAGCTCAGAAATGGCAGCAGGCTGGTGTGAGTGCTTCTGCACGCACTGTGAGGCGGAGACTGCTTGAGCAAGGCCTGGTTTCAAGGAGGGAAGCAAAATAGCCACTTCTCTCCAGAAAAAACATCATGGACCGACTGATATTCTGCAAAAGGTACAGGGAGTGGACTGCTGAGGACTGGGGTAAAGTCATTTTCTCAGATGAATCCCCTTTTCGATGGTTTGGGACATCTGGAAAACAGCTTATTAGGAGAAGAAGAGGTGAGCACTACCACCAGTCTTGTCTCATGCCAACTGTTAAGCATCCTGAAACAATTCATGTGTGGGGTTGCTTCTCAGCCAAGGGAATCGGCTCACTCACAGTCTTGCCTAAAAACATAGCCATGAATAAAGAATGGTACCAGAATGTCCTCCAAGAGCAACTTCTCCCAACTGTCCAAGAGCAGTTTGGCGCCCAACAATGCCTTTTCCAGCATGATGGAGCACCTTGCCATAAAGCAAAGGTGATCACTAAATGGCTCATGGAACAAAACATAGAGATTTTGGGTCCATGGCCAGGAAACTCCCCAGATCTTAATCCCATTGAGAACTTGTAGGCAATCATCAAGAGACGGGTGGACAAACAAAAACCAACAAATTCTGTCAAAATGCAAGCATTGCTTATGCAAGAATGGACAGCTATCAGTCAGGATTTGATCCAGAAGTTGATTGAGAGCATGCCAGGGAGAATTGCAGAGGTCCTGAAGAAGAAGGGTCAACACTGTAAATATTGACTTACTGCATTAACTCATTCTGTCAATATAACCTTTTGGTACTCATAATATGATTGAAATTATATTTCTGTATGTGATGTAAACATCAGACAAACACAATTAAAAACCAGAGGGCAACAGATCATGTGAAAATATAATTTTGGTGTCATTCTCAAAACTTTTGGCCATGACTGTACCAGACATTAGCAGCCTTGGAAAACTGCTCATCACCTCAAGCTCGGCTTGTCTTAACTGCCAACTGTCAACTCTCCCTGGTTACCATAGTGACCAGGCTATAGAGGATATTGATCAGACATCCTCCAATACAGTCCCTTGCCAACACATACTACCACCTGCTGGTCTCCAGTGGTATTACGGTGTAACAACTTACAGTAAAATTGACAGGACACCAAGCAATACATAAAGCCATACGTTATTCTAGAGACACCTATGAATGCAGGATACCTTTGTAATCGCTCCTTCTTGTAATGCCTGATTGGAGCCACAGACTCAAACTGGCTGTAAGGGGAGTCTAGAGAAAAGCCGCTCACAAAGCAGGACCCCAAGAACTCTGCAACCCTTTAACCCCTATACAGGGATGTGGAATTACTCAGTGCCCCAGAGATCGCTACCTGTGGTAGGCTGTAGTCCGTGGTCATCAGGCAGGGTCAAAAACCAGGAGATGCAAAACAGGAACCAAATCGGCAGGCAAGGGCGTAGTGAGGAGACAAAGCAGAGGTCAAATCCGGAACTGGCAGCAAGGTACAAAAACGACAGGCAGGAGGGTAGTAAAAAAAAAAAAGCAAAGGTCAGCGCACAGGAATCAACATACAAACAGCACATCAGCCAGGAGTACAGAACTATCTCTGGCAGTGGTCATGTGACAGGAGGGGGAATAAGAAGGGTGTGGTTTCTTCCCATTGGCTGCAGGTGAATGTTGGCAACTTCAGCTGGAAGACACACACGGCACCTACAGTCAGCCAGTGGCACTGCAGGCTCCAGGGAAACCCAGCCTAGTGGATGAGCGGAGCCTGTGCTCCACAGAGCCACGGGCACCGACTCCTCTCCCATCACCAGCACTATCCATGGTGGGAACACGGCGTCGTCTGGCGATCGGAGCAGAAGTCGCAGGAGCGGGCTCCGGTGGGGACATGACAGTACCCCCACCTCCACGAGGGGCCACCGGACCCTCAAAACCCAGCTTGTCAGGGAACTGGAGGTGAAATCGCCTGACGAGATCTTTAGCATGGATTTCACTTGCTGGGACCCATGACCGCTCCTCCGGGCCATAACCCTTTCAATGAACAAGATACTGCACCGCCCCTCTAACAATACGGGAGTCAAGGATTCTCTGTACTTCATACTCCAGGGTACCCTTGACCAAAACAGGAGGAGGGGGGGCCTGACTGGATGAATGGGAATGCGATACAACTTGAGGAGGGATTTGTGGAACACGTTCGATATTTTGAAGGACTGAGGGAGGTTCAGGCAGAAAGCTGTGGAATTGATGACCTCGACTATCTCGTAAGGTCCAATAAATCTGGGACCCAGCTTAGCAGAAGGGACCTTGAGTTTAATATGACGAGTGGACAACCATACCTAAAGGCCCCATCACACTAAGCAACATCGCTAGCAACATCGCTAGCAACATCGCTGCTAACGAACAACTTTTGTGACGTTGCTAGCGAGGTTGCTGTGTGTGACATCCAGCAACAACCTGGCCCCTGCTGTGAGGTCGTTGGTTGTTGCTGAATGTCCTGGGCCATTTTTTAGTTGTTGCTGTCCCGCTGTGAAGCACAGATCGCTGTGTGTGACAGCGAGACAGCAACAACTAAATGTGCAGGCAGCAGGAGCCGGCTTCTGCGGAGGCTGGTAACCACAGTAAACATCGGGTAACCAAGAAGCCCTTTCCTTGGTTACCCGATATTTACCTTCGTTACCAGCCTCCGCCGCTCTCACTGTCAGTGCCGGCTCCTGCTCTGTGCACATGTAGCTGCAGGACACATCGGGTTAATTAACCCGATGTGTGCTGTAGCTAGGAGAGCAGGGAGCCAGCGCTCAGTGTGCGCTGCTCCCTGTTCTCTGCACGTGTAGCTCCGTGCGCTGGTAACCAAGGTAAATATCGGGTTGGTTACCCGATATTTACCTTAGTTACCAAGCGCAGCATCTTCCACGCGGCGCTGGGGGCTGGTCACTGGTTGCTGGTGAGCTCACCAGCAACTCGTGTAGCCACGCTCCAGCGATCCCTGCCAGGTCAGGTTGCTGGTGGGATCGCTGGAGCGTCGCAGTGTGACATCTCACCAGCAACCTCCTAGCAACTTACCAGCGATCCCTATCGTTGTTGGGATCGCTGGTAAGTTGCTTAGTGTGACTGGACCTTTATCCCCAACTCCAAGGCTTGGGCCCTTGGAACGCCTCTTATTAGCAGCTGAGGCTTGACCACCCTGTTTCCTCTTCAAGTTCTCTTTCACCTCAGACCAGATAGCCTTCAGTTTGTTCACAGTGCTTTCAGCCTCAGGAGTATCCACCATAGTGTCAGGGCCGGGAGGATTGGTAGGCCCAGGAGGTGGATCCACTGGACCATGCACCCCACCAGGAGGGCTGGGTACACGGTAGCTGGAACACAGTCGTGGCAGGAACGGGTATAACCAGGTCTCCAGGGTCACGGATTTCTTTAGGACAGTAAAGGAAACAGGCACAGGTACCAGGGAGCAAAGACAAGAAGTCTACAGGACACGGCACCAGGGGGCCTGAGCACCTAGCTCATAAGACTATGCTACAAGACACGTTGATCAGGCCCCGCCCACATGGAAAGGCCAGTCTCATGTCATTTCCTGCTGCAGGCATGCTGGGCCTATAAGACCAGGAGAGTGGGTGCGGCCCGGTCCTATACAGAAACATGTGGCTAAGACTCAGAGTCAGACTCATGAGACCAGGAGCAGGACGCAGGAGAGCACAAGCGGGAGCGGCAGCCATAACCAGTGGACACGTTGACTGGATCAGTTGTTAAGGAGCGGTGCAATGACGGTGAAACCAGATCAGTGGGTACAGATCGGTGCAGCGACGGTGAGACCGGACCAGTGGGTAAGGAGCGCTGCTGGGATACCGGGAGCGTGACAGTACCCCCCCTTCATGCCCCCTCCCCGCGGCCGGGACATGAAGACGCGCAGGAGAGGAGCAGCAATGTACTTCCGGGACAGCCAGGACCGGGCCTCATGACCGCAACCCACACAATCGACCAGGAAGGACTGCCTACCCCGCACCATTTTCATGGCCACAATATCCCTTATCGGAGAACCCATGTCAGTGGCAACAGAGGGAGGAAGAGTACTGGCAGCAGGAGAGGGGGAATCGTGGACGACTGGCTTGGTAATACAGGCGGTAGAAGAGAGGGTATCGAGAACGACCGGCTCGGTAGTACAGGCGGTAGAAGAGAGGGTATCGGGAATGACCGGCTCGGTAGTACAGGCGGTAGAAGAGAGGGTAAACGACCAGCTCGGGTGTCTCGGACCGGGCACAGGACATTGTCTCATTATCAGAAGTCGGTGGTATCAAAGTCTCAATTGCCAGGGATGGTGGGACGACGCTGGACTGCGTCGTCTCTTCTTCTTCTGGTTCCGGTAGCACCACAGGCACAAGTGGCAGGAGTTGTGGTATGGCGCTGGACTGCGTCGTCGCCTCTTCTTCTTCCTGTGGCATAACAGGTTCAGGTGACAGGGGCCGAGGAACGGGCTGTAGGCAGTGGTCATGACACAAGGGCCCCCAGCGAGTAATAGCGTCAGAGTGCCAACTAATGGCAGGGTAATGGAGTTGAAGCCAGGGCAGACCCAGCAGGAGCTCAGGAGCCATTCTTGGGATGACTTAGAAGGCAATGGTCTCAGTATGCAAAGTGCCAACCTGAAGTCTGACGGGTTCAGTAGTATACCGGACTGGTTCGTATAGCGGTTTACCATCCACGGAGGCGAACCAGAGGGGCTTGGCAAGCGGGATCACAAGTACCTGGTATCAGTTCACTGCAGACTGGTGTATGAAATTACCCGCTGCCCCAGAATCGATGTGAGCCTCTGTCGTGAACCGGGTCTTCTCAGTCGTTACCTGGACAGTCTGTGTAACCGGGACTGAGGGGATTCCGGTACCAAGGGTTCCCACCACCCTTGGACTTGGTTTCTACCTGGTCTCTCAGGGCAAGAATGAAGCAGGTGTGTACCGCTTCCACAATAGAAACACAGGCCCTGGGTAATTAGCTCTGCTCAGCGTTGTTCAGCTTGGCTCAGTCGGTCGATTTGCATGGGTTCGGGAGTAGAATCGTAGGACGGTAGTGGCGGGGGAACGGTAGACCTCTGCGGAATGCAGATGTGACGGATTGGTCGTTTCTCCCGGGATACTTCCTTGGTTCGCTCTTGAAAACGGAGATTAATCCGGGTGGCTAGTGATACCAAAGCATCCAAGGTACGGGAAACATCACGACCGGCTAATTTGTCCTTGATGAGACCGGAGAGCCCCTCCCAGAAGGCGGCAGTCAATGCCTCGTTGTTCCAGCCTAGCTCAGAGGCAAGCGTGCGGAACTTGATGGCGTACTGGCCCACCATCAGGGTTCCTTGGCGTAGCCGGAGGAGCGAGGAGGTAACCGCGGTAGTGCGTCCCGGTTCATCAAAGGTACTTCGAAAAGCCTGAAGGAATTCCCGGATGTCGGTCGTTACTGGATCCTCATTCTCCCACAACTGGAAATGCCGGGAGCACTGGTTTAAGAAACCTCTGCAGGTCTTGGGATCTCCCGCATAGCGAGGCGGTGCAGCGAGGCGGAGTTGCGAGGCCGGAGAGGCAACGGGTTCAGACGTAGTCCCTGTTCGCTGCGTCGACAGGGTCGAGGTGGCGGTCTGTAGCGTAAACAAACGGTGGTCCACAGACGTCAAGAAATTCAACATACGGGTCAGGGTCTCTCGCTGTCGCACCAGTTCCTGGCGCAGTTCTCCCAGTTCGGACGGTTGTGCTCCGGCGGAATCCATGGCCTGATCAAACTGTCAGGGCCGGGAGGACTGGTAGGCCCAGGAGGTGGATCCACTGGACCATGCACCCCACCAGGAGGGCTGGGTACACGGTAGTCGGAGCACAGTCGTGGCAGGAATGGGTATAACCAGGTCACCAGGGTCACGGATTTCTTTAGGACAGTAAAGGAAACAGGCACAGGTACCAGGGAGCAAAGACAAGAAGTCTACAGGACACGGCACCAGGGGCCCTGAGCACCTAGCTCATAAGACTATGCTACAAGACACGTTGATCAGGCCCCGCCCACATGGAAAGGCCAGTCTTATATACCCAGCACAGCCTCATGTCATTTCCTGCTGCAGGTGTGCTGGGCCTATAAGACCAGGAGAGTGGGCGCGGCCCGGTCCTATACAGAAACATGTGGCTAAGACTCAGAATCAGACTCATGAGTCCTATACAGAAACATGTGGCTAAGACTCAGAGTCAGACTCATGAGACCAGGAGCAGGACGCAGGAGAGCACAAGCGGGAGCGGCAGCCATAACCAGTGGACACGTGGACTGGATCAGTGGTTAAGGAGCGGTGCAATGACGGTGAAACCAGATCAGTGGGTACAGATCGGTGCAGCGACGGTGAGACCGGACCAGTGGGTAAGGAGCGCTGCTGGGATACCGGGAGCGTGACAGTACCCCCCCTTCATGCCCCCTCCCCGCGGCCATAACCGGTGGACACGTCGACTGGATCAGTGGTTAAGGAGCGGTGCAATGACAGTGAAGCAGAATCAGTGGGTACAGAGCAGTGCAGCGACGGTGAGACCGGACCAGTGGGTAAGGAGCGCTGCTGGGACACCGGGAGCGTGACACATAGCGGAAGAAAAGGCCCCAAAACGTGGATGCAACCCAAAATTGCAGAAAAAAGGGGTAGTCTGGATAGACTCCTGATACTGGTTATTAATATCAAACTCAGCTAGCGGCAGATATTCCACCCAGTCAGACTGATGATCAGACACATAACACCGGAGATATTGTTCTAATATTTGATTAGTACATTCAGTCTGACCATTGGTCTCTGGGTGGTAGGTGGAAGAAAAAGATAACTCTATATTAATCTTTTTACAAAAAGCCCTCCAGAATTTCGAGACGAACTGCGTTCCTCTGTCAGAAACAATATTTTCAGGAACCCCGTGTAACCGCACAATATGCCTAATGAACAACCTGCTAAGCGTTTCAGAATTAGGTAAACCGGACAATGGAACAAAATGACACTGTTCACTGAAAATTCACTGTTTACTGAATCTATCCACTACTACCCAGATACAAGTCTTCCCTTCTGAGGGTGGAAGGTCAGGAGGTGGGTCAAGGGTCACTAGGTCAAGGTCATGGAGAGGTGGGTCCAAGGACTTTCTGGAATAGGTAGGGACTTGAGAAATCCAGCGGGATGGGTACAGGGTGTCTTGGCTCGAGCACAAGTTTCACAGGCCAGTACGTATTCCTTACAGTCCTTTGCTATGGTTGGCCACCAAAATCTCCTAGTTACAAGTCAGAGGGTATTGCCTATACCAGGGTGACCTGCAAGGACAGAATTATGGGACTCCTGAAGTACCCATAAACGAAGTGGGGAAGCGACAAACAGTTTACGGTCAGGAGTGGTTTCAGGGGCCTGGTCTTGAGCATCATGGATTTGTTCTATCAAATCTATGGATACCAATGATACAACAATGCCCTTACCTAAAATAGGGACTGGTTCGATGTTTTCTGACTGAGAGGGACAGAAGCTACGGGAAAGTGCATCAGCAGTTCTTGGTACCGGGCCGAAACGTCACCATGAAATCAAATCTGGAGAAGAACAATGCCCACCTAGCTTGCCTAGGATTGAGTCTCTTAGCAGATTCAAGATAAGTGAGATTCTTATGGTCTGTGATGACTGTGACCTTATGTTTGGCGCCTTTGAGGAAGTGGCACCATTCCTCGAAGGCCCATTTAATGGCCAACAGCTCACGATTACCAATATCATAGTTTGTCTCGGTGGGAGAAAATTTGAGGGAAAAGAAGGCACAAGGACGGAGTTGAGGGAGAGATGGAGTATCTTGGGATAGCACCTCTCCCACTCCAACCTCGGATGCATCGACTTCAACAATAAACGGACACATAAGGTCAGGCTGAACCAGAATTGTTTCTGAGGAAAAACATTCTTTTAATGTAGTGAAGGCATGGATCGCCTCTGGCTTCCAATTAACCACATGAGCCCCCTTTTTAGTCAAATCAGTGAGGGGTTTGGCAATCTTGGAAAAATCCCTAATAAATTTGCGATAATAATTTGCAAACCCAAGGAAACGCTGCAAGGCTTTCAGGGACTTGGGTTGCACCCACTCCTTAATCAGCTGTAGCTTAGAGGGATCCATGCGGAAGCCTTCTGCAGACAATATATAACCCAGGAAATTATCCTCATCAACAATAAAAACACATTTTTCATACTTAGCAAATATGGAGTTCTCCCTGAGTCTCTGGAGTACATTGCGGACATGTTTCACATATGACTTAGCATCAGGAGAATAAATCAGGATGTCATCCAGATAGACCACCACATATTGACCACAGATATCTCTGAAAATGTCATTAACAAAGTTCTGAAAGACAGCCGATGCATTGCTTAACCCAAAAGGCATTACTAGGTACTCATAGTGTCCCTCTGGAGTATTAAATGCTGTTTTCCACTCATCTCCTTCTCTGATGCGGATTAGGTTATATGCACTCCTGAGATCCAGCTTCGTGAAGTACCGGGCTCCTGTGAGCTGGTTAAAGAGATCAGGGATGAGTGGCAGAGGGTACTGATTCTTTACAGTAATAGCATTAAGTTCACGGTAGTCAATACAAGGTCTGAGGCCACCATCTTTTTTCTCCACAAAAAGGAATCCAGTGCCGACTGGGGACCTGGATGGTCTGATAAATCCTCTCTGCAGACTGTCTGCTATATAATCTTTCATGGCCTGACGTTCTGGACCAGAAAGATTATAAATCCTACCCTTGGGGAGTCGGGAATTGGGGACCAAATCTATGGGGCAGTCATAATTAGAGATGAGCGAACCGGTCCCGGTTCGGCTCGAGGTCGGTTCGCCGAACGGAGGTCCCGTTCGAGTTCGGCTCGTCGAACGTTCGACGAACCGAACTCGAACTGCATAGGAAACAATGGCAGGCAATCACAAACACAGAAAAACACCTAGAAAACACCCTCAAAGGTGTCCAAAAGGTGACAAACAACACAAACACATGGGAAAGTGACAAGGACAAATTCTCATGTGAAAACAAAACAGCGTTACGAGGAAAAAGAGGATGAGACACAGATATAGGCATGGCATGCCCTTCTAAAATCATGTAAAACACCGCAAGGTGACTCCAAGCGGAGTCTCCCTTTTTTTCCAAAAATTGTGCCCCACACACACCCACCCATTCAGTGGCAGCACTTGTGCCCTAGTTGTACACTTCACAGCTAGATTTGCA
This sequence comes from Anomaloglossus baeobatrachus, assembly GCF_048569485.1. NCBI lineage: Eukaryota > Metazoa > Chordata > Amphibia > Anura > Aromobatidae > Anomaloglossus > Anomaloglossus baeobatrachus. The sequence continues at coordinate 551,388,450 of NC_134353.1, read as the reverse complement.
TCAAGCACATTCAAAAATACGCTATTCTTAACCATCCCCAGGATGACACCGGGGTAGGTAGCAAAGTCTTTGCTGAACCATGACTTGTTCATCTTGGCTTCTTTGAAAAACAATGTAAGCAAGGGTTACTCCAAGCGGAGCCTCCCTTTTTTCAAAAAATTGGGCCACACAGACACCCCATCAGTGGCAGCACTTGTGCCCTAGTTGCAAACAGGATGTTTTGATTTGCATCAAGCACATTCAAAAATACGCCATAATTACCGTCCCCAGGATGACACCGGGGTAGGTAGCAAAGTCTTTGCTGAACCATGACTTGTTCATCTTGGCTTCTTTTAAAAACAATGTAAGCAAGGGTTACTCCAAGCGAAGTCTCCCTTTTTTCCAAAAATTGTGCCCCACACACACCCACCCATTCAGTGGCAGCACTTGTGCCCTAGTTGTACACTTCACAGCTAGATTTGCATCAAGCACATTCCAAAATACGCCATTCTTATCCGTCCCCAGGATGACACCGGGGTAGGTAGCAAAGTCTTTCCTGATCCCAGCTCTGTTCATCTTGGCTACTTTTAAAAACACATCAAGCAAGGGTTACTCCAAGCGGAGCCTCCCTTTTTTCAAAAAATTGGGCCACACAGACACCCCATTAGTGGCAGCACTTGTGCCCTAGTTGCAAACAGGATGTTTTGATTTGCATCAAGCACATTCAAAAATACGCCATTCTTATCCGTCCCCAGGATGACACCGGGGTAGGTAGCAAAGTCTTTCCTGATCCCAGCTCTGTTCATCTTGGCTTCTTTTAAAAACACATCAAGCAAGGGTTACTCCAAGCGGAGCCTCCCTTTTTCCAAAAATTGTGCCCCACACACACCCACCCATTCAGTGGCAGCACTTGTGCCCTAGTTGTACACTTCACAGCTAGATTTGCATCAAGCACATTCCAAAATACGCCATTCTTATCCGTCCCCAGGATGACACCGGGGTAGGTAGCAAAGTCTTTCCTGATCCCAGCTCTGTTCATCTTGGCTTCTTTTAAAAACACATCAAGCAAGGGTTACTCCAAGCGGAGCCTCCCTTTTTCCAAAAATTGTGCCCCACACACACCCACCCATTCAGTGGCAGCACTTGTGCCCTAGTTGTACACTTCACAGCTAGATTTGCATCAAGCACATTCAAAAATACGCTATTCTTATCCGTCCCCAGGATGACACCGGGGTAGGTAGCAAAGTCTTTCCTGATCCCAGCTCTGTTCATCTTGGCTTCTTTTAAAAACACATCAAGCAAGGGTTACTCCAAGCGGAGCCTCCCTTTTTCCAAAAATTGTGCCCCACACACACCCACCCATTCAGTGGCAGCACTTGTGCCCTAGTTGTACACTTCACAGCTAGATTTGCATCAAGCACATTCCAAAATACGCCATTCTTATCCGTCCCCAGGATGACACCGGGGTAGGTAGCAAAGTCTTTCCTGATCCCAGCTCTGTTCATCTTGGCTTCTTTTAAAAACAATGTAAGCAAGGGTTACTCCAAGCGAAGTCTCCCTTTTTTCCAAAAATTGTGCCCCACACACACCCACCCATTCAGTGGCAGCACTTGTGCCCTAGTTGTACACTTCACAGCTAGATTTGCATCAAGCACATTCCAAAATACGCCATTCTTATCCGTCCCCAGGATGACACCGGGGTAGGTAGCAAAGTCTTTCCTGATCCCAGCTCTGTTCATCTTGGCTTCTTTGAAAAACAATGTAAGCAAGGGTTACTCCAAGCGGAGTCTCCCTTTTCTCAAAAAAAATTGGGCCACACAGACACCCCATCAGTGGCAGCACTTGTGCCCTAGTTGCAAACAGGATGTTTTGATTTGCATCAAGCACATTCCAAAATACGCCATTCTTATCCGTCCCCAGGATAACACCGGGGTAGGTAGCAAAGTCTTTCCTGATCCCAGCTCTGTTCATCTTGGTTTCTTTTAAAAACACATCAAGCAAGGGTTACTCCAAGCGGAGCCTCCCTTTTTCCAAAAATTGTGCCCCACACACACCCACCCATTCAGTGGCAGCACTTGTGCCCTAGTTGTACACTTCACAGCTAGATTTGCATCAAGCACATTCAAAAATACGCTATTCTTATCCGTCCCCAGGATGACACCGGGGTAGGTAGATAAAGTCTTTCCTGATCCCAGCTCTGTTCATCTTGGCTTCTTTTAAAAACACATCAAGCAAGGGTTACTCCAAGCGGAGCCTCCCTTTTTCCAAAAATTGTGCCCCACACACACCCACCCATTCAGTGGCAGCACTTGTGCCCTAGTTGTACATTTCACAGCTAGATTTGCATCAAGCACATTCAAAAATACGCCATTCTTATCCGTCCCCAGGATGACACCGGGGTAGGTAGCAAAGTCTTTCCTGATCCCAGCTCTGTTCATCTTGGCTTCTTTTAAAAACACATCAAGCAAGGGTTACTCCAAGCGGAGCCTCCCTTTTTCCAAAAATTGTGCCCCACACACACCCACCCATTCAGTGGCAGCACTTGTGCCCTAGTTGTACACTTCACAGCTAGATTTGCATCAAGCACATTCCAAAATACGCCATTCTTATCCGTCCCCAGGATGACACCGGGGTAGGTAGCAAAGTCTTTCCTGATCCCAGCTCTGTTCATCTTGGCTTCTTTTAAAAACAATGTAAGCAAGGGTTACTCCAAGCGAAGTCTCCCTTTTTTCCAAAAATTGTGCCCCACACACACCCACCCATTCAGTGGCAGCACTTGTGCCCTAGTTGTACACTTCACAGCTAGATTTGCATCAAGCACATTCAAAAATACGCTATTCTTAACCGTCCCCAGGATGACACCGGGGTAGGTAGCAAAGTCTTTGCTGAACCATGACTTGTTCATCTTGGCTTCTTTGAAAAACAATGTAAGCAAGGGTTACTCCAAGCGGAGTCTCCCTTTTTTTCAAAAAATTGGGCCACACAGACACCCCATCAGTGGCAGCACTTGTGCCCTAGTTGCAAACAGGATGTTTTGATTTGCATCAAGCACATTCAAAAATACGCCATAATTAACCGTCCCCAGGATGACACCGGGGTAGGTAGCAAAGTCTTTGCTGAACCATGACTTGTTCATCTTGGCTTCTTTTAAAAACACATCAAGCAAGGGTTACTCCAAGCGGAGTCTCCCTCTTTTCAAAAAATTGGGCCACACAGACACCCCATCAGTGGCAGCACTTGTGCCCTAGTTGCAAACAGGATGTTTTGATTTGCATCAAGCACATTCAAAAATACGCTATTCTTATCCGTCCCCAGGATGACACCGGGGTAGGTAGCAAAGTCTTTCCTGATCCCAGCTCTGTTCATCTTGGCTTCTTTTAAAAACACATCAAGCAAGGGTTACTCCAAGCGGAGCCTCCCTTTTTTCCAAAAATTGTGCCCCACACACACCCACCCATTCAGTGGCAGCACTTGTGCCCTAGTTGTACACTTCACAGCTAGATTTGCATCAAGCACATTGAAAAATACGCTATTCTTAACCGTCCCCAGGATGACACCGGGGTAGGTAGCAAAGTCTTTGCTGAACCATGACTTGTTCATCTTGGCTTCTTTTAAAAACAATGTAAGCAAGGGTTACTCCAAGCGGAGTCTCCCTTTTTTCAAAAAAATTGGGCCACACAGACACCCCATCAGTGGCAGCACTTGTGCCCTAGTTGCAAACAGGATGTTTTGATTTGCATCAAGCACATTCCAAAATACGCCATTCTTATCCGTCCCCAGGATAACACCGGGGTAGGTAGCAAAGTCTTTCCTGATCCCAGCTCTGTTCATCTTGGTTTCTTTTAAAAACACATCAAGCAAGGGTTACTCCAAGCGGAGCCTCCCTTTTTCCAAAAATTGTGCCCCACACACACCCACCCATTCAGTGGCAGCACTTGTGCCCTAGTTGTACACTTCACAGCTAGATTTGCATCAAGCACATTCAAAAATACGCTATTCTTATCCGTCCCCAGGATGACACCGGGGTAGGTAGATAAAGTCTTTCCTGATCCCAGCTCTGTTCATCTTGGCTTCTTTTAAAAACAATGTAAGCAAGGGTTACTCCAAGCGAAGTCTCCCTTTTTTCCAAAAATTGTGCCCCACACACACCCACCCATTCAGTGGCAGCACTTGTGCCCTAGTTGTACATTTCACAGCTAGATTTGCATCAAGCACATTCAAAAATACGCCATTCTTATCCGTCCCCAGGATGACACCGGGGTAGGTAGCAAAGTCTTTCCTGATCCCAGCTCTGTTCATGTTGGCTTCTTTTAAAAACACATCAAGCAAGGGTTACTCCAAGCGGAGCCTCCCTTTTTCCAAAAATTGTGCCCCACACACACCCACCCATTCAGTGGCAGCACTTGTGCCCTAGTTGTACACTTCACAGCTAGATTTGCATCAAGCACATTCCAAAATACGCCATTCTTATCCGTCCCCAGGATGACACCGGGGTAGGTAGCAAAGTCTTTCCTGATCCCAGCTCTGTTCATCTTGGCTTCTTTTAAAAACAATGTAAGCAAGGGTTACTCCAAGCGAAGTCTCCCTTTTTTCCAAAAATTGTGCCCCACACACACCCACCCATTCAGTGGCAGCACTTGTGCCCTAGTTGTACACTTCACAGCTAGATTTGCATCAAGCACATTCAAAAATACGCTATTCTTAACCGTCCCCAGGATGACACCGGGGTAGGTAGCAAAGTCTTTGCTGAACCATGACTTGTTCATCTTGGCTTCTTTGAAAAACAATGTAAGCAAGGGTTACTCCAAGCGGAGTCTCCCTTTTTTTCAAAAAATTGGGCCACACAGACACCCCATCAGTGGCAGCACTTGTGCCCTAGTTGCAAACAGGATGTTTTGATTTGCATCAAGCACATTCAAAAATACGCCATAATTAACCGTCCCCAGGATGACACCGGGGTAGGTAGCAAAGTCTTTGCTGAACCATGACTTGTTCATCTTGGCTTCTTTTAAAAACACATCAAGCAAGGGTTACTCCAAGCGGAGTCTCCCTCTTTTCAAAAAATTGGGCCACACAGACACCCCATCAGTGGCAGCACTTGTGCCCTAGTTGCAAACAGGATGTTTTGATTTGCATCAAGCACATTCAAAAATACGCCATTCTTATCCGTCCCCAGGATGACACCGGGGTAGGTGGCAAAGTCTTTCCTGATCCCAGCTCTGTTCATCTTGGCTTCTTTTAAAAACACATCAAGCAAGGGTTACTCCAAGCGGAGCCTCCCTTTTTCCAAAAATTGTGCCCCACACACACCCACCCATTCAGTGGCAGCACTTGTGCCCTAGTTGTACACTTCACAGCTAGATTTGCATCAAGCACATTCAAAAATACGCTATTCTTATCCGTCCCCAGGATGACACCGGGGTAGGTAGCAAAGTCTTTCCTGATCCCAGCTCTGTTCATCTTGGCTTCTTTTAAAAACACATCAAGCAAGGGTTACTCCAAGCGGAGCCTCCCTTTTTTCCAAAAATTGTGCCCCACACACACCCACCCATTCAGTGGCAGCACTTGTGCCCTAGTTGTACACTTCACAGCTAGATTTGCATCAAGCACATTGAAAAATACGCTATTCTTAACCGTCCCCAGGATGACACCGGGGTAGGTAGCAAAGTCTTTGCTGAACCATGACTTGTTCATCTTGGCTTCTTTTAAAAACAATGTAAGCAAGGGTTACTCCAAGCGGAGTCTCCCTTTTTTCCAAAAATTGTGCCCCACACACACCCACCCCTTCAGTGGCAGCACTTGTGCCCTAGTTGTACACTTCACAGCTAGATTTGCATCAAGCACATTCCAAATCCACAAGCATTTACTCTCCCCAGGATGACACAGGGGTAGTAAATTCCTTCTGGATCCATGACTTGTTCATTTTGATGAACGTCAGTCTGTCCACATTGTCACTGGACAGACGCGTGCGCTTATCTGTCAGCGCACACCCAGCAGCACTGAAGACACGTTCAGAGACAACGCTGGCAGCTGGACACGACAAAATCTCCAAGGCGTAACTGGATAGCTCTGGCCATTTTTCTAGATTTGAAGCCCAAAATGAGCAAGGCTCCATTTGCAAAGTCATGGCATCGATGTTCATTTGTAGATACTCCTGTATCATCCTCTCCAGCCGTTGACTATGTGTCAGACTTGTTGTCTCTGGTGGCCTTGCAAAGGAGGGTCTAAAAAAATTATGAAAAGATTCCATAAAATTGCTGTTACCAGCACCAGGTACGGTCCTACTGGTACGGGTAGACTGTTGAAGATGACGAGACCGTCCCATGTTTGTCAAGTTACAACTGGGAGATTCACTCCCTGCACCTGCACGGTTGTTTGGTGGAAAAGCGGATCTAAGATCGAGTAACACCTTCTGCTGATACTCCTGCATACGTGCGTCCCTTTCTATGGCTGGAATTATGTCACAAAATTTGGACTTGTACCGGGGATCTAATAGTGTGGCAAGCCAGTAGTCATCATCACTTCTAATTTTGACAATACGAGGGTCATGTTGGAGGTAGTGCAACAAGAAGGCACTCATGTGTCTTGCGCAGCCATGCGGACCAAGTCCACGCTGTGTTTGTGGCATAGAGGTGCTAACCGTTCTTTCTTCCTCTGACATCTCCCCCCAACCTCTTTCAACTGAAATTTGACCAAGGTCTCCCTCATCTGCTGAGTCTTCCATGTCCATGGACAGTTCGTCCTCCATTTCTTCATGTCCTCCTGCACCTTCCTCAACATCTCGCCTGCTACCATGCGTCCTTGTTGATCCCTGTCCCCCATGCTCCCATGCCTGGCGCCTTGGTGATGATGAACGTCTGGACCTTGGTGATGTTGTTGTGTCTTGCGCATATGAATCCTCCTGTAGTTCATCCCCTTCATGTTGTCCCACCCCCTGACTCCGAATAGTGTTTAGCGTGTGCTCCAGCATGTAAATGACTGGAATCGTCATGCTGATAATGGCATTGTCAGCGCTAAACATATTCGTCGCCATGTCGAAACTGTGCAGAAGGGTGCATAGGTCCTTGATCTGAGACCCTTCCATCAGGGTGATCTGCCCCACCTCTGCATCTCGTTGGCCCAGGCTATACGTCATGACGTATTGCACCAGGGCACGGCGGTGCTGCCACAGTCGCTGTAACATGTGGAGAGTTGAATTCCAGCGTGTCGCCACATCGCATTTCAGGCGATGAACCGGCAGGCCGAAAGACTTCTGGAGCGATGCAAGTCGCTCAGCTGCGGCGCTTGAACGGCGGAAGTGAGCAGACAGTTTTCGTGCCCTGTTCAGAAGGCCATCTAGGCCGGGATAGTGTGTTAAAAATTGCTGCACGACAAGGTTCAACACGTGAGCCATACAAGGTACGTGTGTCACCTTGCCCAGGCGAAGGGCCGCACCCAGGTTTGCAGCATTGTCGCACACGGCCTTACCAGGCTGCAGGTTGAGTGGAGACAACCATTTATTAAACTCGGACCGCAGAGCTGACCACAACTCCTCAGCTGTGTGACTCTTATTCCCAAGACATGTCAAGCTAAAGACCGCCTGATGCCGTTGCGCTCTGCTGCCAGCATAGTAATGAGGGGTGTGTGATTCCTTCTGCGCAGTGAGAACGCTGGTGGCCTGACCAGGCAGGCTTGGGGCGGAGGTGGAGGACCCAGATGAGGTGGAGGATGCAGAAGCAGTGGCGGAACTTGGACAGACAGAGGATTGACACACAAGTCGTGGGGACGGCAAGATTTGTGCAGCAGACCCTTCACCATCTATCACCATAGTTACCCAGTGCCCAGTGAGCGACATGTAACGTCCCTGTCCATGCTTACTGGTCCAAGTATCGGTGGTGAAATGCACCCGTTCACACACAGAGTTTCTCAAGGAAGCGGTGATGTTGTGTGCGACATGCTGGTGTAGCGCGGGCACACCTTTCTTAGAGAAGTAGTGGCGACTAGGCATCTGGTACTGGGGCACAGCGACAGACATAAGGTCTCTAAAATCCTGTGTGTCCACTAGGCGGAAAGGCAGCATTTCTGTAGCCAACAGCTTACAGAGGGATAGAGTCAACCTCTTAGCTTTGTCATGGGTCGCAGGAAGTGGCCTTTTATTTGACCACATCTGAGGGACAGAGATCTGGCTGCTGTGTGTAGACGGTGTTGAGTAGGGTGTCCCTGGAAAAATGCAGGTTTGTGAGGAAAGTGCAGGCAGAGACATGATGTTGCCTTCATCCAACGTTGGTGCTATCGATGTCTGAGAGAGCTGTACACACTCACTTGTTTCCCCTTCCAAACCAACTGACGACCTACCAAGCAAACTGCCTGTTGCGGTTACAGTGGTGGAAGTTGTGGGTGGAAAAACAGGTGTGACAGCTGTCCCCACAGTCCTAGAAGATGACGAGCGCGCGGATGCACTGGAAGGGGCAGGCGGTGGATGGTTCGCTCCGCTAGGCCGCATTGCAGCACGGTGAGCTTCCCACCGGGCCATATGATATTTATTCATGTGACGATTCATGGAAGAAGTTGTCAAACTGCTGAGGTTTTGACCTTTACTAAGAGAACCATGACAAATTTTACAGATCACATAATTTGGGCGATCTTTTTCTATGTCAAAAAAGGACCAGGCTAGGCAAGGCTTAGAGGCCATGCGACCTGTTGATCCACCCCGAATAATGCTCAGAGGCAGAGTGGTGGCTGAGGATGCAGTTGTAGACGTGCTACCAGTACTCCGACTCTGTCCAGGAAGGCGCAAGGTAACTTCGTCATCAGTTGCATCCTCCTCCACCACCTCTGTTGACCTCCTCGAGTGCCTGACTGTGGGTTGACAGTAGGTGGGATCTAGAACTTCATCATCAATTGTTGTGTTTGCACTCCCCTCCCCCTCAGACCGAGCCTCTTCTTGCCCTGACCGAATATTTAAGTTGTCATCCCAATCGGGTATCTGAGTCTCATCTTCATCAGTATGTTCCTCATTGTCTATAACCACAGGTGTTACAGTTTGTGACAAAGGGTCAACATTATGCTCCGAAACTTGGTCCTCACGGCCTGAATCAGAGTCACAAAGGTTCTGGGCATCACTGCAGACCATTTCCTGTTCTGTACTCACTGTAGCTTGGGAGCAGACCTCTGATTCCCAGGCTATAGTGTGACTGAACAGCTCTGCAGACTCAGCCATCTCAGTTCCACCATACTGTGCAGGGCTGATGGAGACTTCAGAGCTGGGAGAAAGCAAGTTTGATTGGGATGACAACTCAGAGGACTGGTGTTTTTTGGATGCGGTACTTGAAGTGGCTGAGAGGGCACTTGTTGGACCACTTGAGATCCATTCAAGCATTTTCCTTTTTTGGCCATCATCTACCTTTGTTCCTGTTGTTCGTGTCCGTAAAAAAGGGAGCACATCGGATTGTCCACGGTAAGTAGTACACATCTTACTTTTGCTCGTAGATGGTCTATCTTCAGCAGATGATAATGGAGCTTTGCCACCTTCCCCACGGACAAAACCTTTTTTGCCTTTTCCACCACGCCTCTTCCCCTTTCCACCAGCATCTGTCATTTTGCCACTCATGTTGATTGCGACAAGATTGTGGACTGAAAATGTGGTAGTAAAAATTGAGAGGTGGTGTAGATTGCAGTGGTGGTCTAGCTTTATTAACAGCATAATAATAAAGAATAAATATCCCTGACAATGCAACTACGGCCCTTAAACTGGCAGCAAAAATTGCTAGTATAATGGCTTAGTTATAATGAGTTGTAGTGTGCAATGCAGGCAGAGGTGCTGCAAATGTCTTTGCACTAGTGGGACTATGGCCCCCTTCACACGTCCGTGATACACGTGCGTGTTTGGTCCGTTTCCGTATATACCGGAGACACGGCCAAACGTGCACCAATGTTAATCTATGATTGTGGTCACACGTCCGTTATTTCATTATGTCCGTGTGTGCGTGTCCGTGATCCGTATGTGTTTGCGTTTGGCACGGATGCATGTCCGTTATCTGCACGGAGCACGCACACGTGGACACAATGAAAGTCTATGGGTATGTGCACACACGTTAGTAAACACGTATGCATATACCTATAGTCCGTGTCCGTTTGGTGTTTTTATTTCTAGTGATGTCGGCTATTCTTTCTATTTCTGTGTATGTCCGTCAATCTCCCTGAGTCCGTCGGTCAGTCTCTCTGTCGGTCTCTCTGTCTGTCTGTCCCTCTCTCACAGTCTGTCGGTCAGTTTCCCCCCCTCTCTCATACTTACCGTTCCCCGATCTCCGGCGCAGCGCTGCACGGCATTCACACTGCTGCGGCGGCTTTTACTATTTTGAAAAAGTCGGCCGCCCATTAAACAATCTCCTATTCCCTGCTTTCCCCGCCCACCGGCGCCTATGATTGGTTACAGTGAGACACGCCCCCACGCTGAGTGACAGGTGTCACACTGCACCCAATCACAGCAGCCGGTGGGCGTGTCTATACTGTGCAGTAAAATAAATAAATAAATAATTAAAAAAAAACGGCGTGCGGTTCCCCCCAATTTTAATGCCAGCCAGATAAAGCCATACGGCTGAAGGCTGGTATTCTCAGGATGGGGAGCTCCACGTTATGGGGAGCCCCCCACCCTAACAATATCAGTCAGCAGCCGCCCAGAATTGCCGCATACATTATATGCGACAGTTCTGGGGCTGTACCCGGCTCTTCCCGATTTGCCCTGGTGCTTTGGCAAATCGGGGTAATAAGGAGTTATTGGCAGCCCATAGCTGCCAATAAGTCCTAGATTAATCATGTCAGGCGTCTATGAGACACCCTCCATGATTAATCTGTAAGTTACAGTAAATAAACACACACACCCGAAAAATCCTTTATTAGAAATAAAAACACACACATATACCCTGGTTCACCACTTTAATCAGCCCCAAAAAGCCCTCCTTGTCCGGCGTAATCCAGGATGATCCAGCGTCGCATCCAGCGCTGCTGCATGGAGGTGACAGGAGCTGCAGAAGACACCACCGCTCCGGTCACCTACACGCAGCTAATGAAGACAGCCGGCGATCAGCTGAGCTGTCACTGAGGTTACCCGCTGTCACTGGATCCAGTGACAGCGGGTAACCTCTGTGACAGCTCAGCTGATCGCACGGCTGTCTTCATTAGCTGCGTGGAGGTGACCGGAGCGGTGGTGTCTTCTGCAGCTCCTGTCACCTCCATGCAGCAGCGCTGGATGCGACGCTGGAGCATCCTGGAGTACGCCGGACATGGAGGGCTTTTTCGGGGATGATTAAAGTGGTGAACCAGGGAATGTGTGTGTGTTTTTATTTCTAATAAAGGATTTTTTCTGGTGTGTGTGTGTTTATTTACTGTAACTTACAGATTAATCATGGAGGGTGTCTCATAGACGCCTGACATGATTAATCTAGGACTTATTGGCAGCTATGGGCTGCCAATAACTCCTTATTACCCCGATTTGCCAAAGCACCAGGGCAAATCGGGAAGAGCCGGGTACAGCCCCAGAACTGTCGCATATAATGTATGCGGCAATTCTGGGCAGCTGCTGACTGATATTGTTAGGGTGGGGGGCTCCCCATAACGTGGAGCTCCCCATCCTGAGAATACCAGCCTTCAGCCGTATGGCTTTATCTGGCTGGCATTAAAATTGGGGGGAACCGCACGCCGTTTTTTTTAAATTATTTATTTATTTATTTTACTGCACAGTATAGACACGCCCACCGGCTGCTGTGATTGGGTGCAGTGTGACACCTGTCACTCAGCTTGGGGGCGTGTCTCACTGTAACCAATCAAAGGCGCCGGTGGGCGGGGAAAGCAGGGAATAGGAGATTGTTTAATGAGCGGCCGGCTTTTTCAAAATAGTAAAAGCCGCCGCAGCAGTGTGAATGCCGTGCAGCGCCGGTGATCGGGGATCGGTGAGTATGAGAGAGGGGGGGACACTTCAGTCACTCGGGGGATTAGCGGTCACCGGTGAATCCTTCACAGGTGACCGCTAATCAGTACTCGACACAGACAGAGCCGCGGTATGAGGATGAAGTCGGGTGAAGTTCACCCGAGTTCATTCTCATCGCGCAACTCTGTCTGCTGTCAGCCGACATTTATAAACGACATTGTGCATCACACACACGGACATTACACACGGACATTACACGTACACATACACGTTAATTCCACACGCACACACGGACGTTCTGCACACAAACACGGCTAGCATACGCAATTCACACAGGTGCCACACGGACCATAAAAACGGACACAAAAACGGGACACGGACCCGAAAAACGGCCCGTAACACACGTGCGTGTTTTTCACGGACGTGTGAAGGGGGCCTATAGCAAAGTCCAATAGCCACGTTTAGGATGCCACTAGGTACACTGAGTGTTTGCTAGTATAATGGCTTAGTTATAATGAGTTGGAGTGTGCAATGTAGGCAGAGGTGCTGCAAATGTCTTTGCACTAGTGGAACTATAGCAAAGTCCAATAGCCACGTTTAGGATGCCACTAGGTACACTGAGTGTTTGCTAGTATAATGGCTTAGTTATAATGAGTTGGAGTGTGCAATGCAGGCAGAGGTGCTGCAAATGTCTTTGCACTAGTGGGACTATAGCAAAGTCCAATAGCCACGTTTAGGATGCCACTAGGTACACTGAGTGTTTGCTAGTATAATGGCTTAGTTATAATGAGTTGGAGTGTGCAATGCAGGCAGAGGTGCTGCAAATGTCTTTGCACTAGTGGGACTATAGCAAAGTCCAATAGCCACGTTTAGGATGCCACTAGGTACACTGAGTGTTTGCTAGTATAATGGCTTAGTTATAATGAGTTGGAGTGTGCAATGCAGGCAGAGGTGCTGCAAATGTCTTTGCACTAGTGGGACTATAGCAAAGTCCAATAGCCACGTTTAGGATGCCACTAGGTACACTTGAGTGTTTGCTAGTATAATGGCTTAGTTATAATGAGTTGGAGTGTGCAATGCAGGCAGAGGTGCTGCAAATGTCTTTGCACTAGTGGGACTATAGCAAAGTCCAATAGCCACGTTTAGGATGCCACTAGGTACACTGAGTGTTTGCTAGTATAATGGCTTAGTTATAATGAGTTGGAGTGTGCAATGCAGGCAGAGGTGCTGCAAATGTCTTTGCACTAGTGGGACTATAGCAAAGTCCAATAGCCACGTTTAGGATGCCACTAGGTACACTGAGTGTTTGCTAGTATAATGGCTTAGTTATAATGAGTTGGAGTGTGCAGAGGACAGGAGGGTACAGTGCCAGGATTGTGGGGCTCTGGGTAGAGGAAAGGAAGCCTGCCTTTCTATTCCCTCCTAATAGGGAAATGCAGGGAGGAAATCCCTGACCTATGCTACACAGACGCTGTCGCTGTTTTCAGGACCTGTCACCTATGGCTCTGACCCTACCGGTTTGAGCCCTTAAAAGGACTGATAGAAAGTGCTATCCCTATGCTGTCCAGCGCTGTGTATGGAGCGCATACAGCTGTATCGGCGATAGGACTCAGGTCGGAGCTGCGACAGTGATGTCTGACACCAAAGACGCAGAAGAGATAATGGCGTCCTGGAGGAAAATGTCCGGTTTTATAATGCAGGGACATGTGACATGGACATCCTATCACACATGCCGTTGCTTCTCTGGCTAAAAGTCCACTTAGCTGTGTGTGTGTCTGGGATTGGCTGACATGCTGGCCCGCCCCACTACACGCGCGCGCTTAAGGAAGGAAGACAAGGAAAAAATTAAAAAAATGGCGATCGCCATTATAGAAACAGCAGTGATCTGAAGCCGCTGTTCACGCACACTATACACTGAAATGTCATAATAGTGTGATTCACAGAGTGACTTACACTATTACAGCGGAAACCAAGCTAGGAATTAGCTGTTTTTTTGCTGCTAGAACCGTTCTCGAATATTTCTAGAACTATCGAGCTTTTGCAAAAAGCTCGAGTTCTAGTTCGATCTAGAACAGGCCCCAAAATCACTCGAGCCTAGAACTGGAGAACCTCGAACCCCGAACCGCGCTCAACTCTAGTCATAATCTCTGTGTGGAGGTAATTTTTCAGAGTCAGAAACAGAGAACACGTCAGCAAATTCCCTGAATGCATGAGGTATGAGGACAGTTTCAGCTCTAGTCAGTTAACAGATAACAACATACATGTCTCCTGACACTCAGGGCTCCAGCGCACAATCTCACCCTGGTGCCAGTCTATGACCGGGTTATGTTGCGCAGCCATGGCATGCCCAATACCACTGCTGCTGTCAGGTTCTCAAGAACAAAAAATGACACTGATTCTACATGCAGAGCACCAACAAGCTTGGAGATTTCTGGAGTTACAAGGTTAGGCCTGAAACACACATCCGTGAAACACGTGCGTGTTTGGTCCGTTTCCGTGTATACTGGAGACACGGCCAAACGTGCTCCAATGTTACTATATCTCAGCGGTTACAATTGCGTTTTTGGTTATCTCCGTGAGTCCGTCTCCGTGATGCGTTTTTTGGTCCGTGTCTCATGCCAGCATGTCCGTTTTCTGCACGCAACACGCAGCACGGACCCAATGAAAGTCAATGGGTCTGTGCGCACGTCCGAGTGACACGGACGCATCTCTGTTTGCTCCCTGTACGTTTTGTGCTTTTTTCATGTGATGTCGGTCTTTTTTCTTTTTCTGTTTCGTTCTCTCCCTCAGCCCGTCGGTCGGTCTCTATGTCTGTCGGTCGGTCTCTGTGTCTTATCTGTCCCTCTAGCTGTCTGTCGGTCAGTTCCCCCCCCTCTCTCATACTTACCATTCCCCAATCTCCGGCGCGGCGCTGCACGGCTGTTATAATAACTCCGGCGGCTTTTACTATTTTGAAAAAGCCGGCCGCCCATTAATCAATCTCGTATTCCCTGCTTTCCCCGCCCAACGGCGCCTGTGATTGGTTGCAGTCACACTCGCCCACCACGCTGAGTGACAGCTGTCTCACTGCACCCAATCACAGCAGCCGGTGGGCGTGTCTATACTGTGCAGTGAAATAAATAAATAAATAATTAAAAAAACCGGCGTGCGGTCCCCCCCCATTTTAATACCAGCCAGATAAAGCCATACGGCTGAAGGCTGGTATTCTCAGGATGGGGAGCTCCACGTTATGGGGAGCCCCCCACCCTAACAATATCAGTCAGCAGCCGCCCAGAATTGCCGCATACATTATATGCGACAGTTCTGGGGCTGTACCCGGCTCTTCCCGATTTACCCTGGTGCGTTGGCAAATCGGGGTAATAAGGAGTTATTGGCAGCCCATAGCTGCCAATAAGTCCTAGATTAATCATGTCAGGCGTCTATGAGACACCCTCCATGATTAATCTGTAAGTGACAGTAAAAAAACACACACACCCGAAAAAATCCTTTATTAGAAATAAAAAACACAAACAAATTCCCTCATTACCAATTTATTAACCCCGACATACCCTCCATGTCCGGCGTAATCCACGGACTCCAGCGTCGCTTCCAGCTCTGCTGCATGGAGGTGACAGGAGCAGCAGAAGACACCGCCGCTCCGGTCACCTCCGCGCAGCTAATGAGATGAGTAGCGCGATCAGCTGCTGTCAGTCAGGTAACTCGCGGCCACCGCTGGATCGGGTGTGTGTGTTTTTTTACTGTCACTTACAGATTAATCATGGAGGGTGTCTCATAGACGCCTGACATGATTAATCTAGGACTTATTGGCAGCTATGGGCTGCCAATAACTCCTTATTACCCCGATTTGCCAACGCACCAGGGTAAATCGGGAAGATCCGGGTACAGCCCCAGAACTGTCGCATATAATGTATGCGGCAATTCTGGGCGGCTGCTGACTGATATTGTTAGGGTGGGGGGCTCCCCATAACGTGGAGCTCCCCATCCTGAGAATACCAGCCTTCAGCCGTATGGCTTTATCTGGCTGGTATTAAAATGGGGGGGGACGGCACGCCGTTTTTTTTATTTATTTATTTATTTATTTCACTGCACAGTATAGACACGCCCACCGGCTGCTGTGATTGGGTGCAGTGAGACAGCTGTCACTCAGCGTGGTGGGCGTGTGTGACTGCAACCAATCACAGGCGCCGGTGGGCGGGGAAAGCAGGGAATACGAGATTGATTAATGAGCGGCCGGCTTTTTCAAATTAGAAAAAGCCGCCGGAACAGTGTGAATGCCGTGCAGCGCCGGTGATCGGGGAACGGTGAGTATGAGAGAGGGGGGGACACTTCAGTCACTCGGGGGATTAGCGGTCACCGGTGAATCCTTCACAGGTGACCGCTAATCAGTACACGGCACAAAGACAGAGCCGCGGCATGAGAATGAAGTCGGGTGAAGTTCACCCGAGTTCATTCTCATCCCGCTACTCTGTCTTCTGACATGTAGTAACGACATTTTGCATCACACACGTACATTTCACACGGACAACACACACACGTCAGTTATTTCACTCACGCACACACGGACATTCCACACGCACATACGGCTAGCATACGGGATACACACGCAGGCCACACATACCATAAAAACGGACCTAAAAAACGGAAAACGGACCCGAAAAATGGCCCGTTTTACACGGACGTGGTTTTCACGGATGTGTGGCGGAGGCCTTAACCACACCCTGAGTGAGAGGGGTATTATAAATAGCAGATATTTTAATAGGAGAGTTCAGTCTCAGAAAAGGCAAACCCATCTCTTTTGCTACATCAGAATTTATGAAATTAGCAGCAGAGCCACAATCAACAAAAGCCTGCAGCCACACAGCTTTTCCCTGGTGAGACAATGAGACCGGTAACATTAACTTTATAGGGTCTGCAGGAAGTACCTGGGCACCTGAGTGAGTATCCTGGGGCTCACTCAGGTGCAGTTGCTGCTCTGGAAGCGATTGTCTCTGAGATCCAGGCTCTCCATGATGGTCTCCCCAACGTGATCTGCTCCCTTGACGTCGACGGGACTCTGGACATGATGAGGGAGATGTTGCAGAAGCTTGAACCTGGGCAGATTAGAGCTCTTGTACTTGCTGTGCGAGTCCCCGAACCAAGCCAGACAGGGTCAGCACCTGGTCCATCACAGTTTGGAGAGGATCCATCTCTTTTTTTTTTTTTTTTGTGTTAGTGGGCCAGAGATAATGTAATGCCTGATTAGAGTCACAGACTCAGACTGGCTGTAAGGGGAGTAGAGTTGAGCGCGGTTCGAGGTTCTCCAGTTCTAGGCTCGAGTGATTTTGGGGCCTGTTCTAGATCGAACTAGAACTCGAGCTTTTTGCAAAAGCTCGATAGTTCTAGAAACGTTCGAGAACGGTTCTAGCAGCAAAAAAACAGCTAATTCCTAGCTGGATTTCCGCTGTAATAGTGTAAGTCACTCTGTGACTCACACTATTATGACATTTCAGTGTATAGTGTGCGGGAACAGCGCCTTCAGATCACTGCTGTTTGATCGCCATTTTTTTTTTTCCTTGTCTTCCTTCCCTAAGCACGCGCGTCTTGTGGGGCGGGCCAGCATGTCAGCCAATCCCAGACACACACACAGCTAAGTGGACTTTTAGCCAGAGAAGCAACGGCATGTGTGATAGGATGTCCATGTCACATGTCCCTGCATTATAAAAACGAGTATCTGCCCGTCCGGACGCCATTATCTCTTCTGCGTCCTTGGTGTCAGACATCACTGGCGCAGCTCCGTCCTTTGTCCTATCGCCGATACTGCTGTATGCGCTCCATACACAGCGCTAGACAGCTTAGGGAGAGCACTTTCTATCAGTCCTTTTAAGGGCTTGTACCGGCAGGGTCAGAGCCATAGGTGATAGGTCCTGAAAACAGAGACAGCGTCTGTGTAGCCAAGGTCAGGGATTTCGTCGCTGCATTTCCCCATTAGGAGGGAATAGAAAGGCAGGCTTCCATTCCTCTACCCAGAGCCCCACAATCCTGGCACTGTACCCTCCTGTCCTCTGTACACTCCAACTCTTTTTAACTAAGCCATTATACTAGCAAACAGTCAGTGTACCTAGTGGCATCCTAAACATGGCTATTGGACTTTTGTGTAGTCACACTAGCGCAAAGATATTTGCAGCACGTCTGCCTGCTTTGCACACTCAAACTCTTTTTAACTAAGCCATTATACTAGCAAACAGTCAGTGTACCTAGTGGCATCCTAAACGTGGCTATTGTACTTTTGTGTAGTCACACTAGTGGAAAGATATTTGCAGCACGTCTGCCTGCATTGCACACTCCAACTCTTTTTAACTAAGCCATTATACTAGCAAACAGTCAGTGTACCTAGTGGCATCCTAAACGTGGCTATTGTACTTTTGTGTAGTCACACTAGTGGAAAGATATTTGCAGCACGTCTGCCTGCATTGCACACTCCAACTCTTTTTAACTAAGCCATTATACTAGCAAACAGTCAGTGCACCTAGTGGCATCCTAAACGTGGCTATTGTACTTTTGTGTAGTCACACTAGTGGAAAGATATTTGCAGCACGTCTGCCTGCATTGCACACTCAAACTCATTGTTACTAAGCCATTATACTAGCAAACACTGAGGAAACTTAGTGGCATCCTAAATGTGGCTATTAGACTTCTGTATATTCCCACTAGTGCACAGATATTTGCAGCACGTCTGCCTGCATTGCACACTCAAAATCATTGTTACTAAGCCATTATACTAGCAAACACTGAGGAAACTTCGTGGCATCCTAAACGTGGCTATTGGACTTCTGTAAAGCCCCACTGGTGCCAAGCTATTTCTAGCACCTGTGCATGACACCCTCCTGCTCTGTTTTTAATAAGCTATAATGATAGCAAAAAATACTGCCATTTAGTGGCATCATAGAACTGGCTGTTGTATTCCATTAGTGCCCCACTGGTGCCAAGCTATTTCTAGCACCTGTGCATGACACCCTCCTGCTCTGTTTTTAATAAGCTATAATGATAGCAAAAAATACTGCCATTTAGAGTCATCATAGAACTGGCTGTTGTATTCCATTAGTGCCCCACTGGTGCCAAGCTATTTCTAGCACCTCTACATGACACCCTCATGCACATTTTGCTACGCTAATGTTATAGCAAACTCAGGGAATTCATTGCTGCATTTGATAATTCGGAGGGATAGAAAGTGAGGCTTCCTTTAGCTTTTCCTTCTGTTCACAGCATCTCCAAGTTCACACCCGAAGAGCAATTTCTCCTCCACGTCTAAGTGTGGAGAGGCAGCTAGTGCACATGCGTGTGCCGATTTACCCCAGCTGCAGCCTAACTACAGTGTTTCGCCTAGTAAGTATGCTCAGCCTGACTGTGCCATTCCTGACGCTAAGTCTTCATTTCGGGATACAGCGCATGCTCCCACACTAAGTGTCAAAAGCCTCTTTGCACAGGTACTTGCATTCCGTGCCGGGTCTAAGTCCTGTTTTGTGCCTAGACACCATGTTAAAGCTGATAGTCTTTTTTCAGAGACTGTATTTCATGCTAATGAGGAGCATGCTCAAGCACTTACTGCATCAGAGACTAGGTCCGGTAATGAACTCTTTGGCCCTGCCCCTGATGTGGGGGTCCCATATAGACCACAGGGCATCAGATGTCCTCCCAAATGGCTTGCAGAGGCCCACCCCTATGACTTGTCACCGCATTATTGATGGTCAGACGATGACTGGTGAGGTGTTTGGGTCATGGCAGCCATGAGGTCATCATTGAAGTTGCGGTTCCAAATAGGACGCTAGTTATGCCACTCATGACGTGTCACTCTACTTTTGTCTCCAGGAGGTGCATTGTGGTTCACCCTGGTTTGGGGCGGACCCAGGTTATAAAAGGGGCTGGAGCCAACAAGGAGGTGCGCAGTCTTCTATTATGCTCCGAAGGAGCACACCTCCATGTGTTGAACCCATTGCGGCTTTAGGCCAGAGGTAGGCAGGGATAGGGTGTCGATGCAGGCCACCACCATAGTTGGTAACGCAGAACGGTTAAGACCAGCTCCTGTCCTACCAGTCCTGCTTGTGCAGCCCAGTGGCATTAACAGGCCTGCTGCTGCTGATGCGCCTGCTGTCCACAGGTGTGGCCCCTACGCAGACGGTCAGCATACTCAATGGCCCCTGTGTTGTTAACAGGGAGTTCCTGGGCTGGGTGGGCATGTGGACCCTGTGACGCTAACAGGGCTCCCAGTCTCCAGATCCGAATGGCGTCTAACTCGGTTCAGGCTACTATTAGTTTCATAGCCACACAGCTCTGTATCCTCCACCAAACCTTCCAGTTGCCAACCTCTCCTTTTCCAACTGGGAGCACGGTGGACACTGACTGATGATGGGGATATATACCTTTCTCTTTCTTTTCTTATTAATTTTCGTTATATAGCGGTAACATAGTATATACCACCTTATCCAAATCTGCCAGTCCCACTGTAACAGATGGTGTTTCTTCAGCAAATGTTACTGTTGCTTAACCACCAAATCCACGGACCAAAACTTTTTTCCCCTTTCCAACACACCTGTTCCCCTTTCCACCAGCATCTGTCCTTTTTCAACTCATTTTGGTATATGACCAAAAGTGCAACTCTGCAGGGACACCGTACTCAACGCCATCTCAGCACAGCAGCCAGCCCTCGGTCCCTCAGATGTGGACAAGTAAAAGACCATTTCCTCCTATCCATGACAAAGCGTTGAGATTCACTCTGTGCAGCACTGGTGTTTAGTGGAAAAGCAGATCTAAGATTGCGTACCACATTCTGCAGATACTCCTGTATACGTGCGTCCATTTCTATGGCAGGAATTATTTCGCCAAATTTTGTCTTGTACCGGGGATCTAACAATGTGGCAACCCAGTATTCAGGATTACTTTGAATTCGTACAATCCGAGGGTCATGTAGGTAGTGCAGCAAGAAGGCGCTCATGTGTCTTGTGCATCCAGGAGGACCAAGTCCTTGGTGTGTTGGTGGCAGAGAGGTGAGAATCGTGCCTCCTTCCTCTGCCCTCTCCCCACAACCTCGCACAACCGAAATGTGAGCAAGCTCTCACTCATCTGCTGAGTCTTCCATGCCCATCGCCAGTTCGTCCTCCATTTCTTCATGGGCTCCTGCACCTTCCTCAACACTTTTTGCTGATACTATGCACCCTTGTTAATCCCTCTCCCTCACCATGACTGCCGCATAGGTGCCGCTGACCATCTGGACCTCGTAGATCTTGTTATCCCTTCCGCATATGACTCCTCCTGTACTTCCTCCCCTTCCTCTTGTCCCAACACCTGACTCCGAATAATAATTACAGTGTGCTCCATCATGTAGATGACCAGAATTGTCACGCTGAGAATGACATTGCCAGTGCTAAACATCTTCGTCGACATTTGTAAACTGTGTAGCAGGGTGCATAGGTCCTTGATCTGACACCACTCCAGCAGCGTGATCTGCACCACCTCTGGATCAAGTTATCCCAGGCTATATGTCATAACGTATTGCAGCAGGGTTCGGCGGTGCTGCCACAAACGCTGCAACATGTGCAGATTCAAATTCCTGCGTGTCGGCATATCGCATTTCAGGCGTTTAACCACCAAACCTAAAGACTTCTGTAGCGACGAAAGTTGTTGAGCTGCTGTGTGCGCACGATGGAAGTGAGCACATAGCGAGCGTGCCCGCTGCACAAGGCCATGTAGGCCGGGATGGTGTTTTAAAAATTGCTGCAGAATTAGGTTCAACACGTGAGCCATACAAGGCACGTGTGTCACATTGCCCTGACGATGGCCCGCAGCCAGGTTTGCATCATTGCCGCACACGGCTGTTAAGTCACCAACGGAGTCCGCTCCGTCAATTTGTACTCCGGTCGCCAGGTGACAACGTGTTCCTTTCATGCATAGTGCTGATGATGGGAGAGGAGTCGATGCCAGCGGCGCAGGTGGACGCAGGTTATGCTCACCCACTGGGCTGCATTACCTTGATAGATGCAGAATCTCTGGCTGAATGTAGCTGGTGGGTATCTCACAGATGAAATACCATCATTCAGCTACAACCAATGGGAAGACACCACACCCTTTTTTATGCCCATCCTGTCTGCAGACCACTGCCAGACATAGCTATGAACCTCTGGTTAATTTTACCCCCAGTTCAGTTTTATGATTTTGTGTGCTTGTTACCTGACTACTTTTCCTGCTTGCTGTTTATGTACCTTGTTGGCCGATCCGCATTTCACCTCTGTGTAATACTATTGTATGTACTGAGGATTTCGATTGCGTTAGGGCAATGACAACCAGAGACGAGTTCTTGGTGCAAGACGTTTATAATATGCAACCAGCAATACGTACATAAACAGAACAAAAACACAATAGAACATACACACAGGAAATACCTTCCAAGGTCGGAGCGAAAGGGAATTCCCGGGACCGCGCACCGGACTCCCCCAGGGAGACCACCAAGAGCGAACCCCTATACAGGGACTGTCTGGCAATCACCCCAGAAGGCCTAAATGCGCAGCAGCCGGGACACAAAAGGGCAATAAGTAAGTCCAAAAATGTCCCTACGGTATGAGTCCAGAGCGGTTAAGAAACGGAAGGAACCGGGCAGAAGTGCCGACCAAAGACGGCAAGCGGATTCCGGGCACAGCTCGATGAGACCAGATGAAGTCCAGAGTCGGTGTCGGTTGTTTTTCAGGAGGATCCAAATAACAATCAGGCATCAAGAGCAGCAGGGCAGGAGCACACAGGAAACAGTATACTCAGGCACTGGACTAAGCTTTAGGGGCGGCTTTTAAGCAGATGGACAGGAAGTAGGGCAACAGAACAGAAAACTCCATGTTAACAAAGGGCAAGCTCATTCAAAAGAAAAGTGGAAAACCCGGAACTCTGACACTCTGCTTGTGTTCTGATTAAGTCCTGGCCGTCCCATTCTGTTCCTGTTCCTCAATTAATGTTTTGACCCTGCCTGACTACTATTCTCTGGAACTGCAGCCTTCCACAGGTATTAATCACCTTGGGCCCTGTGTAATTCCTAATCCCAGTATAGGGGTTAAAGGGTTTCAGGGTTCTAGGGGTCCTGCTTGGTGAGTGGCTTCCCTCTAGCCTATCATTTACAGCCCATCTGAGTGTGTGGATCAAGGAAGGCGTTACACCGTGCTCTCTGCAGAAGGCCATGTGGGCCAGGATAGTGCTTTAAAAATTGCTGGACAACCAGGTTCAACACGTGAACCACACAAGGCTCGTGTGTCACATTGTCACAGCGAAGGGCCGCACCCATGTTTGCTTGATTGTCGCACCCGGCCTTCCCTGGCTGCTGGTTGAGTGGAGACAACCGTTGATGAAACTCGGTCTCCAGAGCTAACCGTCCACAACTTCTCAGCGGTGTGACTCACATTTCCCATACATTTCAAAGTAAACCTTTGACCGCCTGATGGCATTGAGCTCTGCTGCCAGCATAGTAAGGAGGTGTGTGGTATTCCTTGTGCGCAGTTACAAGGAAGGGTGGCCTGACCACACAGGGTTTGTGCCAAGGTGGAGGACCCACACGAGGTTAAAGAGGCAAAAGCAGTGTATTAACTTCTACATACAGAAGAAGGATTGAAACAACTCGTGGGGACGGCAAGACTTGTACAGCAGACCCTTCTCCATCTCTCCCCACAGTAACCCATTGCCCAGTCAGCGACATGTAACGCCCCTGTCCATGATTACTGGGCCAATTATCTGTGGTGAAATGCACCCTGTCACACAGAGTTTCTCAAGGAATCAGTGATGTTTAGTGCGACATGCTGGTGTAGCGCGTGCACGCCTTTGTTGGAGAAGGAGTGGCGCCTGGGCATCGGCTCTTGGGGCACTGCGATGGGCATAAGGTCTCGAAAATCCTCGGTTAAAAAGGTTGGAAAGGCAGCATTTTGGTAGCCAACAGTTTGCAGATGCTGAAAGTCAACCTCCAAGCCATGTCATGCCCTTCTAAAAGCATGTAAAACACAGCGAGTGGACTCCATCCACAGTCTCCCTCGTTTCCACTAATTGGGCCACACACACCCCACTTGACTGGCATCAGTTGACCCCCTTTTCAAAATGAAAAAGATGCTTTGCATGAAGCACTCTCAAAAATACTTGTGCCTTTCCCGTCCCCTGGCTGACCCAGGGGAAGAAAAGTCCTCTGAGAGCCATGACTTGTTCATCTTGGTTCTTTTAGAAACCCAGCGAGGGGACTCCAACCACAGTCTCCCTCGTTTCCACTAACTGGGCCACACACACCCCACTTGACTGGCATCGGTTGAGCCCCCTTTTGAAAAAAAAAAAGATGCTTTGCATGAAGCACTCTCAAAAATACGCGTGCCTTTCCCGTCCCCTGGCTGACCCAGGGGAAGAAAAGTCCTCTGAGAGCCATGACTTGTTCATCTTGGTTCTTTTAGAAACACAGCGAGGGGACTCCAACCACAGTCTCCCTCGTTTCCACTAACTGGGCCACACACACCCCACTTGACTGGCATCGGTTGAGCCCCCTTTTGAAAAAGAAAAAGATGCTTTGCATGAAGCACTCTCAAAAATACGCGTGCCTTTCCCGTCCCCTGGCTGACCCAGGGGAAGAAAAGTCCTCTGAGAGCCATGACTTGTTCATCTTGGTTCTTTTAGAAACACAGCGAGGGGACTCCAACCACAGTCTCCCTCGTTGCCACTAATTGGGCCACACACACCCCACTTGACTAGCATCAGTTGACCCCCCTTTTCAAAATGAAAAAGATGCTTTGCATGAAGCACTCTCAAAAATACGCGTGCCTTTCTCGTCCCCTGGCTGACCCAGGGGAAGAAAAGTCCTCTGAGAGCCATGATGTTACGGTTGCTGCGAGCACTGGAGACTATGTCCAGATTTCTTGCTACTGCACATGTGCGAGCGCTGGAGACTAAGTCCAGATTTCTTGCTACTGCACATGTGCGAGCGCCGGAGACTAAGTCCAATCTTGGAGCCATTGCACATGTGCGGGTGACATCATCGCTGACACGAGGTCACATGTCTCTGACACCTTCTATGCCGATTGGTCGCTGGTCATGTGCTTGTGACGTCTTGCTCGGTGATAGGCCAGCATGACGTCACTCCTGTCGTTCTGTAAGCGGATTGGCTCTGGTGTCCTCCATCTTGGATGAGGCACAGAGTCTATATAAGACCATGACACACGCCGCATGGTGCTCAGTCCTCTTGGTTCATGCATATGAGTAGACGCTCTGTGCGCGTTCCTCTAGGCATTCCTCTGTCTATGCTAGGTGAGCGCTACCGGCAGGGTAGCGTTCTTATACCTTACAGCTTCGGCTGCTGTCCGTATCCTTACCTCTTAGGGGAGCGGACATAGGCAGGTGCCTGAGGCACATGGTCTGGCTGGGCCTTGTGATTGTACTCGTAGGTGGACGTTGCCGCTAGGGTAACGTTCCTTATACTGCGTCTGGCAGTTGTTCGTATCCTCGCACACTAGGGGAGCGAACAGAGGTAGGAGCTTTGTGCGGCTTACGCTGCAGTTCGTCTCTTTTGCACCACTAGAAGAGCGGACCTAGGCAGGTGCCATATCTAGTGGTTCGTGTCCTCGCACACTAGTGGAGCGAACGCAGGTAGGAGCTTTGTGCGGCTTACGCTGCTGTTCGTCTCTTTTGCACCACTAGAAGAGCGGACCTAGGTAGGTGCCATTTCGCACACATTGCCTTTGTCTCTGTGATTATTAACAGAGATCATTCCACACACCCTCCAAGTA
Source organism: Anomaloglossus baeobatrachus (assembly GCF_048569485.1). NCBI lineage: Eukaryota > Metazoa > Chordata > Amphibia > Anura > Aromobatidae > Anomaloglossus > Anomaloglossus baeobatrachus. The sequence continues at coordinate 551,362,803 of NC_134353.1, read as the reverse complement.
AGGGAGGAATTGCTTTACTTTCTTATTATATCCTTCTGTGAGTTAACAGAGGTATTGCACTCTGCCATAGTCTGCAGCAAAGTCTTTGCACGGTGGACCCTGACTGTCTGATACGCCTTTCGGTTATTATCAGACAGCCCCCCGTAACACATGACTTGTTCATCTTGGTTCTTTTAGAAACACAGCGAGGGGACTCCAACCACAGTCTCCCTCGTTGCCACTAATTGGGCCACACACACCCCACTTGACTGACATCAGTTGACCCCCATTTTCAAGCTTACAAAGATGCTTTGCATGAAGCACTCTGAAAAATACGCGTGCCTTTCCCGTCCCCTGGCTGACCCAGGGGAAGAAAAGTCCTCTGAGAGCCATGACTTGTTCATCTTGGTTCTTTTAGAAACACAGCGAGGGGACTCCAACCACAGTCTCCCTCGTTGCCACTAATTGGGCCACACACACCCCACTTGACTAGCATCAGTTTACCCCCTTTTCAAAATGAAAAAGATGCTTTGCATGAAGCACTCTCAAAAATACGCGTGCCTTTCCCGTCCCCTGGCTGACCCAGGGGAAGAAAAGTCCTCTAAGAGCCATGACTTGTTCATCTTGGTTCTTTTAGAAACACAGCGAGGGGACTCCAACCACAGTCTCCCTCGTTTCCACTAACTGGGCCACACACACCCCACTTGACTGGCATCAGTTGAGCCAATTTTCAAGATGAAAAAGATGCTTTGCATGAAGCACTCTCAAAAATACGCGTGCCTTTCCCGTCCCCTGGCTGACCCAGGGGAAGAAAAGTCCTCTGAGAGCCATGTCCACATTGTCAGTGGACAGACACGTGTGCTTATCTGCCAGCAGACCCCCAGCACCACTGAAGACAGGTTCCGAGAGAACGCTGGCTGCAGGACACGACAAGATCCCCAAGGCGTACGGGGCGAGCTCAGGCAATTTATCAAGATTGGAAGCCTAAAATGAGCAGGGCTCAAGTTGCACAATAATGGAATCGATGTTTCCTTGCATATACTCATATATCTGTGTGTCCTCCTCTTTTTCCTTGTCCAGCTGTTTTGTTTTCGCATGAGTATATGTCCTTGTCACTTTCCCATGTGTTTGTGTTGTGTTGTGAGTTGTTTGTCACCTTTTGGACACCTTTGAGGGTGTTTTCTAGGTGTTTTTATGTGTTTGTGATTGCCTGCCATTGTTTCCTATGCAGTTCGAGTTCGGTTCGTCGAACGTTCGACGAGCCGAACTCGAACGGGACCTCCGTTCGGCGAACCGACCTCGAGCCGAACCGGGCCGGTTCGCTCATCTCTAAAGGGGAGTCTAGAGAAAAGCCGCTCACAAAGCAGGACCCCAAGAACTCTGCAACCCTTTAACCCCTATACAGGGATGTGGAATTACACAGAGCCCCAGAGATCGCTACCTGTGGTAGGCTGTAGTCCGTGGTCGTCAGGCAGGGTCAAAAACCAGGAGATGCAAAACAGGAACCGAATCGGCAGGCAAAGGCGTAGTGAGGAGACAAAGCAGAGGTCAAATCCGGAACTGGCAGCAAGGTACAAAAACGACAGGCAGGAGGGTAGTCAAAAAATAAGCAAAGGTCAGCGCACAGGAACATACAAACAGCACATGAGCCAAGAGTACTGAACTATCTCTGGCAGTGGTCATGTGACAGGAAGGGGAATAAGAAGGGTGTTGTGTCTTCCCATTGGCTGCAGGTGAATGTTGGCAACTTCAGCTGGAAGACACACACGCCACCTATAGTCAGCCAGTGGCACTGCAGGCTCCAGGGAAACCCAGCCTAGTGGATGAGCGGAGCCTGTGCTCCACAGAGCCACGGGCACTGACTCCTCTCTCATCACCAGCACTATCCATGGTGGGGACACGGCGTCGTCTGGCGATTGGAGCAGAAGTCGCAGGAGCGGGCTCCGGTGGGGACGTGACACTTCTGGGTCATTACATATGGAGTCTGTATATAGAGTAGCTGAAGAACATTATACTGGACATAGAGGCTGTACTCAAAATGACTGAGTAATGATGTACTAAATATATATTGAGGCTATACAGGGCTGGCTTCAGGTTTTTGTGGGCCCTGGGCGAAAAAGTGTCAGTTTGCCCCATGCGCACACAGAAACGCACCTCAACAGATACAACAGATACGTACACATACTGTCATACACACACACACATATATATATATATATATATATATATATATATATATATATATATATATTTGAAGACAAATTCCCTAAAATACGTATAAACAGACAAAAATATAAACAGTCATATACACTGACATACATAGTGTGAGACTGTGACCGGGGTTATCTATGACGGCCGGTATGTCTCGCCCCGGTTGTGCTCACTCCATGATAGAAAGTAAATCCACTATAGGGTTAATGCTGTTTCCCTACAGGCTGAAGGAAGGGTTAAATAGAATCAGGAACAAGGGCAGGTGTGCCGGGTGTGAGGGAGTGAACAGAACTCCCTGAGTTTTCTGCTGGAGAGGCACATGTATTTTGTTATGGACTTTTGTTTGGACATTAAAACCGTGTGCTGTGAACCTTAATGCCTGGATCCCGTGTCTTCTGCTTCGCAGCCGACCGTGCTACCTCACATATGGTGGAGAATCGGCGGGCATGACAGCCGGTGAGGTGTAGCATCCATCTCTGGTGACCCGGTAGCACATGTCCTGGATTCGAGCGGCTATACTACAGCCCAAACCCAGTGACGCCATGGAAGACATACTAAGGCTGCAGCAACAGACTAATGCACAGCTACAAGAGGCTAATGCACAGCAGCAACAGGCTAATGCACAGCAACAACAGACCAATGCACACCTGCTCCGGGCGTTGGAACGTCAGCAGCAATCCTTGCAAGTGCAGGAAAAAAAACTCCAAGAACAGATGGATCAGGCCAATGCACGTCAGCAGCAATCCTTGCAAATGCAGGACAAAAGGCACCAAGAACAGATGGATCAGGCCAATGCACGTCAGCAGCAAGCCTTGCAATTGCAGGAAAAAAGGCACCAAGAACAGATGGTTCTCCTGGCCAAGTCGATCCGTGCCGGACCGGCAGCAACAACCCCGGGACCGGGTGACGACGGCAGCGTCCGGAAAGCGGTGAGACAAGCGTTGCAAAAGGTGACCCCGGGTGATGATGTGGAAGCGTTCCTGGCGGTGTTTGAGCGGGTGGCCGAGCGGGAAAAGCTGCCGACCCCGCAGTGGGCTGAGGTATTGTCGCCCTATCTGACGGGGGAACCCCAAAAAGCGTACCTGGACCTCTGTACCGAGGACGCCATTGACTATGTGACCCTGAAAGCCGAAATACTGGCTCGGTTGGGGGTGAATACCTATGTACGGGCTCAGCGGGTAAATCAGTGGTTCTTTGAGGAAGCCAAACCCGTACGCTCCCAGGCCTATGACTTGTTGCATCTTGTAAAAAAGTGGTTGCAGCCTGACACTCTGAGCCCGGTGCAAATGGTGGAAAGGGTAGTAGTGGATCGTTTTGTGCGCACTTTACCCGTCACCGTTCAACGGTGGGTCGGACAGGGTGACCCGAGTACCCTGGACCAATTAGTGTCCCTGGTAGAGCGGCATGTGGCTACGCAGGACTTGATACGGGACACTGAGACTTTGCGTACCGCCCGTTGGTCCGGCCCCTCCAAGCCTAGGGCCAAGGACCCACCGCTGACAACGGTGCAGGAGTCCCCTACCGTCCCGTCTGAGGCCGCGGCCGCCATTCCTGAGGTCCGGAAGGTTCTGTACCCTAAACGACAACCCGTCAAGGGGGTTTCTGTCCCCATTAGATGTTGGCGGTGCCAGCGGGTGGGACATATGGAAGCCCAGTGTCCACTCACCACGGAGCCCATGGATTGTGGGGTTACCCGGCGGGGTTCAATGTATGCTCAGGTGGTGTGTACCGCTGACCTGGTCTCCCCAGAGACGGAGCCCCACTTGTGCCAAATACGGGTGAATGGATGTCCGGTTACAGGATTGTTGGATTCCGGAAGCTTAGTGACCCTTGTGCGATCCACCTTGAGGGCTAAAGTAAAGGCCACAGGACGCACCGTGGGGGTGGTTTGCATACATGGGGACCGCCTCGACTATCCCACGGGGATTGTCACCATCACAGCACCTTGCGGTCAGGTGCAACATGAGGTGGGACTTCTTAACACTCTTCCTTATGACGTGATCCTAGGAAGGGATCTGCCCTATTTTTGGACTTTATGGAGGGGACCCCCTAAGTCCCCTCAGATATTGGTCGGTCCGGGACCTGAGCCCTACAATCCTGAATCCGGGACACCTGCCGTAGGGGTTCCCATGATAGGGACAGAGTGTGAACCCGATAGGTCGCCCCTAGAGGTATTGGCAGGAGAGGCTGAGACGGTCGAGCCCATCCCGGAGTTGGAGGCGTCCCCGGATACGTTTGGGACAGCCCAACTCCAGGACCCTACGTTAATACATGCCCGGAGTCGGGTGACAGTAGTTGATGGGGTGGCACAGCTGCCCGGTGCCCAGGTAAGGTACCCCCATTTCGCTCTTAAGCAGGATTTACTCTACCGGGTAGATGAAATACGGGGCGTGGGGGTAGAACAGTTGGTGGTGCCCCAGCCGCATCACCGGCGGGTCCTCGACTTGGCTCATAAACACCTGATGAGTGGCCACCTAGGGGTCAAGAAAACGCAGGAGAGAATATTGCAAAGGTTCTATTGGCCCGGGGTCTTTGGGGAGGTAAAACGGTTCTGCGAAACCTGCCCGGAGTGTCAGCTTACCGCACCCCTGACCCATTTTCGCAGTCCGTTGGTACCGTTACCCATTATAGAAGTCCCTTTTGAACGGATAGGGATGGATCTGGTGGGGCCCCTCGTAAAGTCCGCTCGAGGGCACCAACACATCCTAGTGATCGTTGACTATGCCACCCGGTATCCCGAGGCGATACCTCTCAGACATACTGCAGCAAAGCTTATAGCTCGGGAGTTGTTTGCTGTGTTCTGCCGGGTGGGGTTGCCCAAGGAGATCCTTACGGATCAGGGGACCCCATTCATGTCTAAAGTGACCAAAGAGCTATGCCGGCTACTCCAGATCAAGCAGTTGCGTACGTCTGTGTATCATCCTCAAACGGACGGTTTAGTCGAGCGTTTCAATAAAACCCTGAAAACCATGCTCAAAAGGGTGATTTCCAAAGACGGGAAAGACTGGGATATGATGCTTCCCTATTTGATGTTTGCCATACGAGAGGTGCCACAGGCATCCACAGGGTTTTCGCCTTTTGAATTGTTATACGGGCGACATCCCCGGGGATTGTTGGACCTGGCAAAGGAAACATGGGAGCGGGAGCCCACCCCCCATAAAAGTGTGATTGAACACATTTTGGGTATGCAGAACCGCATAAGCGCGGTCATGCCAATTGTGAAGGAGCATTTACAGGAGGCTCAGGCCGCGCAAAGCGGCCGCTACAATAGACAAGCCACCGTGCGGACCTTTAAACCCGGGGATTGGGTGTTGGTATTAATCCCCACGGCGGAGAGTAAATTCCTGGCTCAGTGGCAAGGCCCCTACGAGATAAAGGAAAGAGTAGGGGTGGTTAACTATAAAGTATTGCAGCCCGGTAGGTGGAAACCTGAACAAATATACCATGTCAACCTATTAAAACCTTGGCAGGAACGGGAAAGCCTGATGGCTGTTTTTTCCCCACCTCCCTCCTCTTCGGGTCGTTCACATCCGGCTCCAGCGACCTCCGGAGAGGACGAACCGGAAGTAAGGATTGGAGAAGCCCTCACCAAGCAACAGAGGTGAGAGGCCAGACGGTTGGTTCAGCAGAACCCCGATGTCTTCTCCGAGCTGCCCGGTAGGACCAGTCTGATACGACACGATATTGTCACCGAGCCCCACCTGAAGGTACGCCTGAAGTCATACCGGGTACCGGAGGCTCGACGACAAGCCATATCGGAGGAAGTAAAGACAATGTTACGCCTGGGGGTCATCGAAAAATCCCGGAGTGAATGGGCTAGTCCGATTGTCCTAATACCAAAACCCGATGGCTCCTTAAGGTTCTGCAATGACTTTAGGAGATTGAACGAAATATCCAAGTTCGATCTCTACCCCATGCCCCGGGTGGATGAGCTGATTGATAGGCTGGGACAGGCGCGATATTTTACCACGCTCGACCTGACCAAGGGGTACTGGCAGGTGCCACTAACGGAGTCCGCCAAGGAGAAAACCGCTTTTGTTACGCCGGAGGGTCTCTTCCACTATGTTATCTTGCCTTTTGGGTTACATGGCGCTCCGGCCACGTTCCAGAGGTTGATGGACTTAGTGCTGGAACCCCACCAGGCGTATGCATCAGCGTACCTGGATGACATCATTATTTACAGCTCCGATTGGCAGACCCACTTGGAACAGGTACAAGCGGTGGTGGACGCGCTTCGAACAGCCGGATTGACAGCCAATCCCAAGAAATGTGCATTTTGACTCACGGAAGCCCGCTACTTGGGCTACGTGATAGGCCAAGGAGTGATTAAGCCCCAAATTAACAAGGTTGAGGCGATCCAGAAGTGGCCTAGACCCCTGACCACGAAGCAGGTTAGGGCCTTCCTGGGTATCGTGGGGTACTACAGGAGGTTTGTAAAGGATTTTGCGGGACTATCAGCCCCCTTGACGGACCTTCTCAAAGGCAAGAAGTCCGTCATGGTGCGCTTGACTCCGCAGGCCGAGGACTCCTTCCGGGCCCTGAAGGAGGTCCTGTGCGGACAGCCCGTTCTGGTCAACCCTGATTTCCGGAAGGAGTTCATAGTACAGACTGACGCCTCGGAGGTCGGCCTGGGGGCAGTGCTGTCTCAGGTGGTTCAGGGGGAGGAACACCCCGTCACCTTCTTGAGTAGGAAGCTCACCCCTCCCGAGCGGAATTATAGCGTAGTGGAGAAGGAGTGCCTGGCGATCAAGTGGGCCTTGGAGTCCCTACGCTATTACCTGCTGGGACGGCAGTTTCGCTTGGTGACGGATCACTCTCCACTGGTCTGGATGAGGTCCGCCAAGGAACGGAATGCCCGGGTTACCCGGTGGTTCCTTTCTCTGCAGAACTTCCGGTTTACGGTTGAACACCGGGCCGGTGGGTTGCAGGGCAACGCCGATGCCTTGTCCCGCGGCCCGTGTTTGATGGCTGGAGTTCAACCCCGCACGCTTGAACTGAGGGGGGCGGTATGTGAGACTGTGACCGGGGTTATCTATGACGGCCGGTATGTCTCGCCCCGGTTGTGCTCACTCCATGATAGAAAGTAAATCCACTATAGGGTTAATGCTGTTTCCCTACAGGCTGAAGGAAGGGTTAAATAGAATCAGGAACAAGGGCAGGTGTGCCGGGTGTGAGGGAGTGAACAGAACTCCCTGAGTTTTCTGCTGGAGAGGCACATGTATTTTGTTATGGACTTTTGTTTGGACATTAAAACCGTGTGCTGTGAACCTTAATGCCTGGATCCCGTGTCTTCTGCTTCGCAGCCGACCGTGCTACCTCACAATAGATATACACATCATAGATGCACACTCCACAGAAATATTCAAGATATTATTATGGGGAAGCTGGCTGCAAAATCACTCACCTCTCCCGCTTGTCTCCGTCCAGCTCCTCCTGGGCATGGGGCTGTGCAGGCCGCTCTGTGTGATGGACATCACTTTAACAGACATGGCTGCGCAAAGTGAGACTGCTGTATATACATCACAGGAGAGGCTGGGGGCTACAGTATATACATCACTTGGGAGGCTGAGGGCTACAGTATATAAATTACAGGAGGGGCTGGAGGCTACAGTATATACATCACAGGGGAGGCTGAGGGCTACAGTATATACATCACAGGGGAGGCTGGAGGCTACAGTATATACATCACAAGAGAGGCAGGGGGCTACAGTATATACATCACAGGGGAGGCTGGGGTCTACAGTATACACCTCACAGGAGGGGCTGGGGCTACAGTATATACATCCCAGGAGGGGCTGGAGCTACAATATATGCATCACAGGAGGGGCTGCAGCTACAATAAATACATCACAGGAGGGTCTGAGGCTGCAGGATATACATCACAGGAGAGGATTGGGGCATAGACAATACTTGGGGCATACACATTATTGAGAACACATACACATTACTGAGGGGCATACATGTTACCAAAGGGCATACATGTTACTAAGGGGTATACACATTATTGGGGAAATACACTTTACTGCGGGGCATACACATTACTAGGGGGTATACACATTACTAGGTTGGCATACACGTTACTGGGAGGCATAGATGTTACTGGGGGCACAGATGTTACTGGGGGGCATATACATCACAGGGGAAGGGGGCATACAACCCTGGTGTTGGGGCTTATACAGCTTTGGTGGGGGGCCCCATACACCTCTGATGGGGGTGTTACAGCTCTGGTGAGGGGGGCTGAGGCATACTGCTTTGGTGAGAGGGACTTGGGGCATTCAGTTCTGATGAGGGGGCTGGGGCATACAGCTTTGGTGAGGGGGGCTGGGGACATACTGCTCTGCTCTGGTGAGGGGGGCTAGGGACATCATTCTGCTCTGCTCTGGTGGAGCCATAGTGCTCTGGGGGGCTCATGTTACTCTGGTGAGGGGGGCTGGGAGCATACTGCTTTGCTCTGGTGAGGGGGGCCTGGAGCATATTGATCTGCTCTGGTGGAGCCATACTGCTTTGGTAGGCTAATGCTGCTCAATGAGGGGGGCTGGAGGCATACTGCTCTTGCTCTGGTGAAGGGGGCTGGGGGCATACTGCTCTGCTCTGGTGAGGGGGGCCAGCACGATATTGGTCTGCTCTAGTGGAGCCATACTGGTCTGGGGGGCCCATGCTGCTCTGATGAGGGGGGCTGGGGGCAAGCTGCTCTGCTCTGGTGGGGCCGGGGGCATACTGCTCTGCTCTAGTGGAGCCATACTGCTCTGGGGGGCCCATGCTACTCTGATGAGGGGGGGTGGGGGCAAGCTGCTCTGCTCTAGTGAGGGTGGCTGTGGGTAAGAGCTGTTCTGCTTTGGTGAGGCGGATCGGAGGCACACTTTTCTTCTCTGTTGGGACCGGGGCATACTGCTCTGCTTTGTTGAAGCCATGCTGCTCTGGGGCACTGGAACATACAGCTCAGATGGAGGGGGACCATACAGTTCGATAGGTTGGTGGGTGGAACATACAGCACAGGTGGAGTGGGGGCCATACAGATCGGGGGGTGGAATATACAGCTCAGAAGGGGTGTTCCATACAGATTGGGGAGGAAGGGGGGGGGGACATACAGCTCACTTGCAAGGGGGCCCATACAGTGTGGCAGGATATACACTGTGCTCAGTGTGCTGGGGGATGCTGGCTGGATCTGTTCTGTGGCTCCTCTTCATATGTTGTACTGGAGCACACCGCGCAGTAGCTCCGCCCACAGATGAACTTCAATTCAGGATGGGGAAAATCCAGTGCTGAAGAGTTAAATTAAAAGTCCATTTTTTATTTATGAAAATATTAAAATCCAGAAAATTAGGCTATATCGTCAGGGAACCAACAGAACAACGCGTTTCGACGCTCAGGTCTTAAGAACATGATTAAGACCTGAGTGTCAAAATGCGTTGTTCTGTTGGTTCCCCGACGATATAGCCTAATTTGCTGGATTTTAATATTTCCATAAATAAAAAATGGACTTTTAATTTAACTCTTCAGCGCTGGATTTTTCCTCTTCCTTATACATTTGTTGGTGGCCAGACCATTGCGTGCACAGGACTTCAGGATATACCAGCAAAGTTGATCGGTGAGCTGGATTTTTCCTTTCCTTGTATGCAATCAATTCAGGATAAGCACGGAGCAATCAGCAGTGAGTGCTGTGTACCGCACTATCCAGGATCCAGGATAGTACGGCTGCCAGCCCAAGCACTGCGGTCCTCGAAACTCATCCTGGGGCCCACAGGACTGAAGACAGCGAGTGGGTTCCCTTAGCTGTCCACGGCCCCAGCATTTACCCGTGTGTGCTGGGTGCTGATGCTATCCATGAGGCTATATATAGGGGTGCTAAAGAGCAATTTACTGTAGGCTGGGATTATACATAGAGGGAACTGAAAGGAGTAAATCTGCAGCCACATTACAATCTTTAACGTGCGTCAATGCATCACGATGCCTCCTCATGCTTCCAGGCAGAGTGTAGCGCTTACGGGACAGGAAATGCCATTTCCCATGGTTGTGACACCAGATGAGATTGACCACTCTTAGGCGGGCTTTGCACACTACAACATCGCAGGTGCGATGTCGGTGGGGTCATGTCGAAAGTGACGCACGTCCTGCGTCGCTCTCGACATAGTAGTGTGTAAATCCTAGATGATACGATTGACGAGCGCAAAATCGTCGTAATCGTATCATCGGTGTAGCGTCGGCGAATTCCATAATTACGCTGACGCGACGGTCCGATGTTGTTCCTCGTTCCTGTGGCAGCACACATCGCTGTGTGTGAAGTCGCAGGAGCGAGGAACATCTCCTACCTGTGTCACCGCGGCTCTAGTCAGCTATGCGGAAGGAAGGAGGTGGGCGGGATGTTTACATCCCGCTCATCTCCGCCCCTCCGCTCCTATTGGCTGCCTGCCGTGTGACGTCGCAGTGACGCCGCACGACCCGCCCCCTTAATAAGGAGTCGGTTCGCCGGCCAGAGCGACGTCGCACGGCAGGTGAGTGCATGTGACGCAGCCGTAGCGATAATATTCGCTACGGTAGCTATCACAATGATATTGCAGCTGCGACGGGGGCGGGGACTATCTCGCTCGGCATTGCAGCATCGGCTTTCGATGTTGCAGCGTGCAAAGAACCCCTTACAGTAGTATTCAATTTGTTGAGCGCTGCTGTTAGTCAGCCACTGTTTTGTGTGCACCCGGTTGTGTGACACTGTTGACAGTGGTGATCTGGTTATGTATTTAATGCATCAAAGTAGTGCAGCTGTGATCTGGATATTTGGAATGGGGGTGTTGTGATTAATATTTGGTGAATTGCACTTTGTAGGATGTTATAATATGTGGTGGAGGCTGAGTAATGGGTTATTTCCCCAAAAATTAAGCAATCCACTATTCATAGAATAAGAGATAATTTGATATTCAGTTTGGGTGTGCCCATTGGGATTCTCAGTAATCTTGAAAGTGGTGCTCTGCAGCTTCGTCATGAATGTAGCAATGGTGCGAATGGTTGGCCTCCACTCAATTTATGGGACTGCCTGGGAGGCTGCCTAGACTCCCACCTGTGACCGCAAATCACCTGAGTGACGTCACCACTGGTCGCGGCTTAGTCTCTGTCGGCAGACACAGTGGGCAGTCATGTTCTATGGCCGCTCACTGTGACTTACATGTAGCAGAGCTGAATCATCTTGGGAACTCATGTGGATTACGTTTGACCTGCAGGGGTGTTTTGGGGTTAATAAAGTGGTAAAAGAGGCTGTTTTTTGTATTTTATTCCAAAAAAAGGATGTTTTTTCAGTGTTTGTGTTTATTTACTTTCCCTTACAGTTTCGTGATGGGAGTGTCTCATAGACCCTCCACATTACTAATCTAGGACTTAGTGGCTGCTGTGGGCTGCTATGAACCCTCTCATTAACCCGACTGCCACCGCTCCAGGGCAATCGGGAACAACCGGGTAAAGCGACAGGCTTGTCGCATCAAATGGATGTGACAATCTTGGACAGCTGCAGGTTGCTATTTTTAGGCTGGGGGATGGTCCAATAAGCATGGACCTCCGCAATCTGAGAATACCAACCCCGAGCTTTTGGGCTTTATCTTGGCTGGGTATCAAAACTGTGGAAGACCGCATGTATTTTTTTTGATACACAACCAACATAAGTACAGGGCAAGAGGCTGCAGCCTGCAGCCATGGGCTTTATCTGTGCTGGGTATCATAATATAGGGGAACCCTACCCAATTTTTTTTTATTTACGTATTTTTATACCACAATACTGACCCCTAGACAGTGCCAGTGAGTGGTTGCAGTCAGACGCAGTCAGTCAGGCTAGGGGTGCATCTGACTGCAATCAATCACAGACGCCAGGACGGCTGGTGGGTGGGAAAAGCAGGGAAAGCAATGCATATGCGATGAGCCTAATGCATTGGACCAAAAGTGAATGTGTGACCTGGAAGCAGTGTGCCTCCATGACAGATCCTCGGTGGATACAGTGCACTCTCCTATCCCCCATCCCTTCTGTGACGACATGGACTCTCATGGGTTAAAGTTTCTTAAAATTCAGCCAGACAGCATGATAAATTGTTTATAGACGGGGGAGAAGTCCCTCATTGTTTTTACAAGACTCTTGTTGACTCAATGTAATTGTGTTGGCCACTGAAAGCTAGACGTATTGTTCTCCAGACTTTTCCAGTAACCATTGTATTGTAGTTGTGTATTGCTAATGTGATTACCTTAGTAGCCATTGTTGAGTCTGTGACTTGCAGACTCCATGTAGATATCTTCAGTCTTTCTGTAGACATCATTTGGATGAACATTGTCCATGCAGCTTGAGATTCATCTAATGGGAGAGGCGCTCTTGTCCAACCAATCGATGAGGACGCAGTGTAGCTAAGTGGAAGGCTGTGGCTATAAAAAGGGACTTCTTTAAGCCACCAGGTGGTTGATGGATGCTGATGGATCCAGTCTAAGCTCTTTGGAGCTGACTAGAGGATCAGGATATCTTATGGCTTCAATCTAGGGACTCCGGTTCCGGTTGGAGACCATATCCACAGCCTAGGGATTTCGACTCCGGCTGCCAGGATTGTAACATCATACCAGGACTACCTAAGGAGGACACTCAGGTTGGGACAGTTCAGTCACCTGTTACAGACTTTGCAGACCTCACACAGCTTCCTGAATCTGGCATTATTCCTTTCTCGGTGGGTGCCCGCCAAAAGCGGGGTGCTGCTGGACTGGAGTTAGCGGCCCTGGAAGCTCTGAGGCATGGACATTCTAAATCCCTGGTGAGCCAGCGTAAGGGTGAGACTCTGTTGCCTGTTTCATTTGTGTGTTTTGCTGGTTATGTGTTATGTGCCATTAATTGTTTGGGGATCCAATAAAGTCTAATAATTGTGGTTCCCTCACCCTGTGTTGTCTGAGTAGTGTTACGCCCATGGTTGAGGAGGCCGGCGTTCAGTTGGGATGAGCCCTGAGCCACGCTGTCTTTCTAAAGGCGGCAGGTTTTAGTGGACGAGAGCACCCACTGAGGCCCGTGTCTCCACACCTTCTACCAACATTTTTAATCTCTAGATTCTGGAATAATGAGCTGCCGGCATTTTCTAAGCTGGAGAAGCCGCGGGAGCTTTGTGACAGCCGTGCAGTGCCGTGTAGGTGATTGGTCAGTAATCGGTGAGTATGAGAGGGGGGAGAGGGAGAGACTGACAGACAGAGAGAGAGAGAGAGACTGAAAGACCTGTGTTCTGTTTGTCAAAAAAGGGATTTATGGAGCTGCTAGCAGCTACTGGACACTGTGTTCAGCCCTTAGAAGGACTATTTATTAGTTAGATCTAAGAATGCTCTCCCGCACACAATACAGTCTATGTACACCGCCAGCTCCCTATGACTGCGTGTTCACCAAATGGTCGCTGGTTTATATAACCCCTATGATGCTGTGCGGCCAAGCCAATCACAGTAACACCAAAACAAAGATGGCTGCAGCATTACTGTGAGGGCAAGCAACATCAGATGTGTTCATTGGCTGGAAAATAGGCGCCAGGAAGTCAGAAATGAAAATAAAAGTATCAGAGCGGATGTTGTTTTATCCATCAGATACCGAATGGTGCGAATATCCTGTTATCCGTTGGATACCGAATAGTGGCGAATACATTCACTCATCCCTACACCTCATCACTGCCGGAGAAACTTGCTACACCTCAAAGATAGAAATGAGGAATCCTAACTTGCCTCGAAGCAGTCCCCAAAGAAATAGCAAGCCCCCAACATGCAACAATGGTGATATCAGAAAACAAAATACACAGAAAATATAGATCAGCAAAGGTGAGGCCTAACTTACTAGATTCGACAGGACAAGACAGATAACTGATTGTGGCCAACAAAAAACCCTGCAAAAAATACCAAACTCCTGATAGGAAAAAAATACTAAGATACTGGTTCTTCCCCCGCTATATCAGGTGTTATGATCCAGAACCATGGAAGATCACAATAGATCATTGGCAAAAAGGTGACAAGAGCATTGACAACTAATCTGGCCGCCATCCCCTTACTAACCATCAACACTAGAAGTAGCTGAGGGGTGAACTAACATCCTATGCACCGCAAACCCAGCCGGAGAACTAGCTATCCTAAAGGAAAGAAAGTTGAATAACTCTCTGCCTCAGAAATAGACCGCAAAAGTTATAGCAAGCCCCCCACATTCAAAGACTAAACTCGTCAAAGAGTTGGATATTGACTAAAAGGGCCCTTCATATGGTGGTTATGGTGGTCTCCTTAAAAAGAGCCACTCCTTGGCTAGGTCCTTCCCGGAGGGATATCTGGCTATTTTCTGTGTCAAGACTCCTAACAGAGGCTCCACAGACCTTTTTTGATTTGCATACTTCCCAGGGGGCAATGTACCTAGGATTTCTCTGTGTTGAGCGCCTTTGCTTGGTTGCCGGCAGTGTTTTCTCTGGCTGGTCTCCCCGAGATTATTGATTGTTTTGTCTTGTTGGTCTACTAGGAATTGCTCACAACTAGCCAGAATCCTACTCCACACTGATGAGGGGCAATACCCCGAAACAGCTGTCTGTGGATAGATACCTGGCCTTGGTATTTCCCTTGTCATATCCTTAAACTCGTCAAAGAAGTTGGATATTGACTAAAAGGGCCACTTCATATGGTGGTTATGGTGGTCTCCTTAAAAAGAGCCACTCCTTGGCTAGGTCCTTCCCGGAGGGATATCTGGCTATTTTCTGTGTCAAGACTCCTAACAGAGGCTGCACGGACCTTTTTTGATTTGCATCCTTCCCAGGGGGCAATGTACCTAGGATTTCACTGTGTTGAGCGCCTTTGCTTTGCTGCCGGCATAGAGATGTGCATCCAAGGTCTCTTAGGTACCGGCAAAGGCAATAATAGCCCACTAGAACGTGAACAACAGGGCTTGGACCTAGAACAAACTCCACACGACTGCACAAAACTACGGACATCCCAGGACAGGGAAGGCCACCAAAAAGAACGGCTCACAAGATCCCGAGTACCAAAAATGCCAGGATGACCCGCCAAAACAGAGCAATGAACCTCAGAGACAACTCGGTTTCTCCATTGGTCCGGAACAAACAGTTTCCCCGCAGGACATCTCTCAGGTTTATCCCCCTGAAATCCCGCCATTGCCAACCGCAAATCAGGCGAAATGGCCGAGAGGACTACACCATCATTTGGGATAGTAGACGGCTTGGCAACCTCCAAAGAGTCAGAACAGAAACTCCTGGAAAGGGCATCTGGCTTAACATTCTTGGTGGCTGGCAGAAAAGAAACCACAAAATTAAACCGAGGAAAAAACAAAGCCCACCTGGCCTGCCGAGGATTCAACCTCTTGGCAGATGCTAGATAGGTAAGATTCTTGTGGTCCGTAAGCACCACAACTTGATGTCTAGCCCCTTCTAACCAATGTCTCCATTCTTCAAACGCCCACTTCATAGCCAATAATTCCGGATTGCCCACATCATAATTCCATTCAGAAGGAGCAAACGTCCGAGAGAAAAAGGCATAGGGCTTAAGTTTACCTGAAATAGAGTCTCGTTGAGACAGAACAGCTCCTGCTCCGATCTCTGAGGCATCTATCTCAACTTGAAATGGGCGAGACACATCAGGTTGCTGCAGGACCGGGGCAGAAGTGAATCGCCTTTTAAGCTCCTGGAAGGTCACAATTTCCTCTGGGGTCCAATTCTCAGCATCAGCTCCCTTCTTGGTCAAATCTGTCAGAGGTTTGACAATGGCAGAAAAATTGGCTATAAATTTACTGTAAAAATTTGCAAACCCCAAAAACTGCTGCAGGGAATTTCGAGAAGTCGGTTGCACCCAGTCGTAAATAGCCTCAACCTTAACCGGGTCCATTTCGATAGCAGAGAGAGACAAAATGAACCCCAAAAAGGAAATCTTTTGCACCCAAAGAGGCATTTTTACCCCTTAACGTACAGTGCACTATCCTTGAGTATCTGAAAAACAGCCCGTACTTGCTCAATATGAGAGTCCCAATCATCAGAAAAAATCAAGATGTCATCCAAATAGACAATCAAAAATTTACCAGTGAGGTCCCGGAAAATGTCATTCGCGAAGGCCTGGAAGACGGAGGGGGCATTAGTGAGCCCAAAAGGCATCACTAGGTACTCAAAATGCCCCTCAAGACTATTAAAAGCCATCTTCCATTCATCACCGTCCTTAATACGGATGAGATTGTACGCCCCCTTAAGATCCAATTTCGTAAACCATTTGGCACTCTTCACTCTAGAGAAAAGATCAGACATCAGAGGCAAAGGGTACTGATATTTGACCGTGATTTTATTAAGAAGGCGTTAATCAATACAATGTCTCAATGACCCATCTTTCTTAGCAACAAAGAAAAAAACAGCACCCAAAGGAGATGTGGGCTGAATATGCCCCTTCTCCAATGATTCCTTGATGGATGATCGCATGGCATCATGTTTGGGCACAGACAAGTTGAACATCTTCCCCTTTGGAAATTTACAACCAGGCACCAACTCAATGGAACAGTCGTAGTCCCGGTGTGGGGGCAGAGAATCAGATTCCTGGTCATTAAATACATCCCGGAAATCAGCCAAGAAAGCCAGAACATAAACTGTCTGAGCAGACGTGGATGACACGGAAAGGTCCTGATGCACACCTTGACAAAACCAACTAGCTACCGACAAGGATCTCCAGTCAAGGACTGGATTATGGGTCTGCAACCATGGAAATCCTAGTACCAAAGTATCATGTAAATTATGCAATACTAAAAATTTACAAGTTTCCTGATGCGCTGGTGCTACTCTCATAGTCAACCGGGTCCAAAATCGGGGTTTATTTTCTGCCAAATGGGTAACATCAATGCCCCTTAATGGAATAGGAGTTTGCAAAGGAACCATGGGGAAACCACAATCCCTAGCAAACCCAAAATCCATCAAATTGAGTGCTGCCCCTGAGTCCACAAAGGCCAGTGCAGAAAATGAAGACAATGAGAAAATCAGTGTGACAGACAAAAGAAACTTTGGTTGCAAAGAACCCACAGTAACAGAACTAGCCAATCTCCTTTCACGTTTAGGGCAGACAGAGATATTATGAGAAGCGTCTCCACATTAGGATCACAGTCTATTCTTCCGTCTGAACCTATGCCGACCAGCAGTAGAGAGGACCCTATCACACGCCATAGGCTCCAAAGGCTGTTCCACAGGCACAAAATCAGCAGGTATCTTCCTGCGCTCACGTAACCGCCTATCGATCTGAATGGCTAAGGTCATAGAGGAATCAAGACCAGAAGGGACGGGGAATCCCACCATTACATCCTTCACATTATCAGCAATATGCTTCCGAAAAAGAGCTGCAAGCGCGTCATCATTCCATTTGGTAAGGAACGCCCACTTTCAAAATTTCTGACAAAAAGTTTCTGCAGAATCCAGACCCTGTGTTAAGGACAACAAGGCCTTTTCTGCTTGGTCCACAATATTGGGTTCGTCATATAGTAATCCCAATGCCTGAAAAAAGGAGTCCACATCACTGAGAATCGGATCATCAGACGCCAAAGAGAAGGCCCAGTCCTGAGGGTCACCATGCAGTAAGGAGATGACAATCTTGACCTGCTGTATGGGATTCCCTGAGGACTTATGGCACAGGTCAAAAAATAATTTACAATTATTTTTGAAGCTCAAAAATCTCGACCTATCTCCCGAAAAAAATTTGGGAACGGGAATCTTAGACTCTGCAAGGGGAATCTGTGCAAGATAAGACTTCTTAAGCCAATCTTAGCATCAAGATGAGCAACAGGCTCACCCAATTCGTCCATGCTAGAAAAAGATCTGGGGCAGGCGCCGTACACTGAGAGGAGACTGTGCTCCACAAACCCCAGGTGAATATATCACTATTTGTGTGATTAGAGTGTGCCGATTCTGACACCTCTTTAGGATTAGGATTATTTACATCTATATCTTTCCTCTACGGGTTCATAATCTGTGAAGCTATCTCTCACTCTCTGCTCTACCTACTTTACCTGCTTTTTTGTGGCTGGCGGCTTTAGTGTTAGTGGTTATTTGGAATGGTATTTTCTTCACTTATTTATCTACCTACTACCAGCTATACCTTTGATGATTGTATCTTATTGCGGTACCTGATGTCCTCTTGCCAGGGCAGGTATTGTATATTGTGAAGAGGCTGTGCTCTACAAATTCCTGGGGAATACACCACTATTTAGTGATTGAATTGTGTCGACTCTGACAAATTCCCTAGGATTAATTAATTAATTAACTAATTTTTCTTCAGCGCTCTATTGGGAGACCCAGACGATTGGGGTATAGCTACTGCCCTCCGGAGGCCACACAAAGCACTACACTAAAAAGTGCAAGGCCCCTCCCCTTCTGGCTATACCCCCCCGTGGTATCACGGGTACTCCAGTTTTCAAGCTTTGTGCGAAGGAGGTCAGACATTCCATGCATAGCTCCACAGATTTTAGTCAGCAGTAGCTGCTGACTATTTCGGATGGAAGAAAAGAGGGCCCATATAGGGTTCCCAGCATGCTCCCTTCTCACCCGTAGATGGTGTTGTAAGGTTGAGGTACCTATTGCTGGTACAGGGGCTGGAGCCCCACATGCTGTTTTCCTTCCACATCCCCTTGTAGGGCTCTGTGGAAGTGGGATCCTGCCGGCCTCAAAGCTCTGACGCCGGGCTCCATCCACAGACCCATAGCACCTGGTGGATGCCGAGCAGGAGTACCATCAGGGACAAGGCCCTGCATCATACAGGTACTCTGTGTCCCCGGCAGGCACAGACACACTCCGGGCTGGCTGGGTGTTGTAGTGCGCCGGGGACCGTAACGCTAGAGCTAGTGTTCCTACAGTTTAACTGGGGGACTTTTTTCTGTGTTGTGGGAACGCAGCGCCGACCCCCGCTGGACCGGCGGCGCTGCTGTGACTTTTAGTTCGCCGGGGACACGCCGACCGCGCTTTTACGGCGGTGGCGTTTATAAATCTAGTCCCCGGCTTTTGCGGCCTAGGACGCCGGCAGCTCCGATTCGTTCCCGCCCCCACCCTGTCAATCAGGGTAGGGGAGAGACGCTGTTTCACGGCAGCGACGAGGGCTGGAGCCTGATTTACATGCTCCAGCCCTCTCACTAGGCACAGAGGGAAGCAGGCTTCCCGCTCTTAGTCAGGAACGCCCAGGGCCCGCCCCCCCTCCTCTCTCAGGACGCCGGCAGCCATTACATGCATGTCTGGCTGGAGGAAGGACGCAAGGCTCTGGGAGACCTGGACTAGGGGGCTTTGGAGATCACACACCCGCTCTTAAGCGGGCGGTAAGCGGCTTTTCAGCTGGCCCCTCTAGTACCTCAGTGTGTTTTAGTGTACTGTGTCACTGGACATATATATATTTCCTTATTGCTTGCACTGTGAGGTCGCTTCCTGGCTGTATACCCAGATCGCTCTGAGGAGGCAGCAACATGTCATCCACAAAACGCAAGGCTGCCAAGGCTAGGGCTGTGTACACTGCGTGTGCTGCATGTGGGGCTGCTCTACCAGCAGGCTCCAAGGACCCCCATTGTGTGCAATGCTCAGATCCGGTGCTGCTTCGCCAGCCGGAGTCAGGAGAGATAGTGACCCAGGCTGAGACGCCTGTAAGTCCTGCCCCGGTGTCAGGGACAGACTTTGCAGTTTTTGCTGATAATATGTCTGTGACTATGGCAAAAATCCTTGAAACTTTGCAATCCATGCCTGGGGCTCAGTCTATGGACACGGCGAGGTCTCTGTCCTCTAATCCCCCTCAGTTGGATTTAATCCAGACTGCAAGGGGGTCCCCGGCTTCACAGGCTGAGTATTATGACTCAGATGATAGCCCCAGCCACCCTAAGCGGGCTCGCTGGGAAAGACCCTCAACGTCATCACACTGCTCAGGGTCTCAGCGCAATCAGTCGCTCTGTGATGCGTCTGATGAGAGTGATCAGGAGTCTTATCCTGGAACCCCTCTCAATCTGGATACTCCGGATGGGGACGCCATGGTAAACGAGCTTATCTCAGCCATCAATAGACTGTTGGATATTTCTCCCCCAGCCCCTTCTGCAGAGGAGGCAGCTGCAGAGCAGGAGAAGTTTCGTTTTCTCTATCCCAAGCGTAAATTAAGTGCTTTCTTGGATCACTCTGACTTCAGAGAGTCAATCCAGAAACACGACGCTCATCCAGAAAGGCGTTTCTCTAAACGTTCTAAGGATACACGTTTTCCTTTCCCCCCTGATGTGGTCAAGCGCTGGACCCAGTGTCCAAAAGTTGACCCCCCGATTTCCAAACTTGCAGCTAGATCCATAGTTGCAGTGGAGGATGGCGCTTCACTTAAGGATGCCAATGACAGACAGATGGACCTCTGGTTAAAATCTGTCTATGAAGCTATCGGCGCGTCGTTTGCTCCAGCATTCGCAGCCGTATGGGCACTCCAAGCTATTTCAGCAGGGTTAGCAAAAGTGGATGCTATCTTACATCCAGCGGTGCCGCAAGTGGCGTCCCTTACCTCGCAGATGTCCGCGTTTGCGTCTTACGCTATCAATGCGGTCCTAGAATCTACCAGCCGCACCTCAATGGCGTCCGCCAATTCGGTAGTTTTGCGCAGAGCCTTGTGGTTAAAGGACTGGAAAGCAGATGCTGGTTCCAAAAAATGTTTAACCAGCCTGCCTTTATCTAGAGATAGACTGTTTGGCGAGCCATTGGCTGACATCATTAAACAGTCCAAGGGTAAAGACTCTTCTTTGCCCCAGCCCAGATCAAGCAAACCTCAGCAGAAAAAATGGCAGCAGAGGTTTCAGTCCTTTCGAGGTTCGGGCAAGACACAATTCTCCTCGTCCAAAGGGACTCAGAGGACGCAAAGAAGCTCAGATTCCTGGCGGGCTCACGCGCGCCCCAAGAAAGCAAATGGAGGAACCGCTTCCAAAGCGGCTACCTCATGACTTCCAGCTCCCCCCCTCCGCATCTCCGGTCGGGGGCAGGCTCTCCCGCTTTTCCGTTATTTGGATGTCACAGGTCAAAGACCGGTGGGTGACAGACATTTTGTCTCGTGGGTACAGAATCGAGTTCAGTTCTCGTCCTCCAGCTCGGTTCTTCAGAACCTCCCCACATCCAGACCGAGCAGATGCCCTGCTGCAGGCGGTGGACTCCCTAAGAGCGGAAGGAGTAGTGGTTCCTGTACCGCCTCAGGAACAAGGGAGAGGGTTTTACTCCAATCTCTTTGTGGTTCCAAAAAAGGACGGCTCGTTCCGTCCTGTTCTGGATCTAAAGCTGCTCAACAAACATGTGCACGCCAGGCGGTTCCGGATGGAAACCCTCCGCTCTGTCGTGGCCTCAATGTCTCAAGGAGACTTCCTTGCCTCAATAGACATCAAAGATGCTTATCTCCACGTGCCAATTGCTACAGAACATCAACGTTTTCTACGTTTTGTGATAGGAAACGAACATCTTCAGTTCGTAGCTCTGCCATTCGGTCTGGCGACAGCCCCACGGGTTTTCACCAAGGTCATGGCGGCAGTGGTAGCGGTCTTGCACTCTCAGGGACACTCGGTGATCCCTTACCTAGACGATCTACTTGTCAAGGCACCCTCTCAAGAGGCATGCCAACTCAGTCTACATGCTACACTGGAGACTCTACAGACGTTCGGATGGATCATCAACTTTCCAAAGTCGAATCTGTCTCCGACACAGTCACTAACGTATCTTGGCATGGAGTTCCATACTCGAGCAGCGAGAGTGAAGCTTCCGCTGAACAAGCAGCGGTCACTACAGACAGGGGTGCAATCCCTCCTTCAGGGCCAGTCGCACCCCTTACGGCGCCTCATGCACTTCCTCGGGAAGATGGTGGCAGCCATGGAAGCAGTTCCCTTTGCGCAGTTTCATCTGCGTCCACTTCAATGGGACATTCTCCGCCAATGGGACGGGAAGTCAACGTCCCTGGACAGGAAAGTCTCTCTTTCCCAGACGGCCAAGGACTCTCTACAATGGTGGCTCCTTCCCACCTCATTGTCTCAGGGAAGATCCTTCCTGCCCCCATCCTGGGCAGTGGTCACGACAGATGCGAGTCTGTCAGGGTGGGGAGCAGTGTTTCTCCACCACAGGGCTCAGGGGACGTGGACTCCGCAGGAGTCCACCCTTCAGATCAATGTTCTGGAAATCAGAGCAGTGTATCTTGCCCTACTAGCCTTCCAGCAGTGGCTGGAAGGAAGGCAGATCCGAATTCAGTCGGACAACTCCACAGCGGTGGCATACATCAACCACCAAGGGGGGACACGCAGTCGGCAAGCCTTCCAGGAAGTCCGGCGGATTCTGATGTGGGTGGAAGCCACGGCCTCCACCATATCCGCAGTTCACATCCCCGGCGTAGAAAACTGGGAAGCAGACTTCCTCAGTCGCCAGGGCATGGACGCAGGGGAATGGTCCCTTCACCCGGACGTGTTTCAGGAAATCTGTCGCCGATGGGGAGTGCCGGACGTCGACCTAATGGCGTCCCGGCACAACAACAAGGTCCCGGCATTCATGGCGAGGTCGCGCGATCAAAGAGCTCTGGCGGCAGACGCATTGGTTCAAGATTGGTCGCAGTTCCGGCTCCCATACGTCTTTCCACCTCTGGCACTCTTGCCCAGAGTGTTACGCAAGATCAGATCCGATTGCAGCCGCGTCATACTCGTCGCCCCAGACTGGCCGAGGAGATCGTGGTATCCGGATCTGTGGCATCTCACGGTCGGTCGACCGTGGTCACTGCCAGACCGACCAGACTTACTGTCCCAAGGGCCGTTTTTCCATCAGAATTCTGCGGCCCTGAACCTGACTGTGTGGCCATTGAGTCCTGGATCCTAGCGTCTGCAGGATTATCTCAAGGAGTCGTAGCCACAATGAGACAAGCTAGGAAGTCAACGTCTGCTAAGATCTACCACAGAACGTGGAAGATTTTCTTATCTTGGTGCTCTGCACAGAGAGTATCCCCTTGGCCATTTGCATTGCCCACCTTTCTTTCCTTCCTGCAATCGGGGTTGGAAAAGGGCTTGTCGCTCAGCTCCCTTAAAGGGCAAGTCTCGGCACTGTCGGTGTTTTTTCAGAAGCGTCTAGCACGTCTTCCTAAGGTGCGCACGTTCCTACAGGGGGTCTGTCATATTGTGCCCCCGTACAAGCGGCCGTTAGATCCATGGGATCTGAACAGAGTACTTGTTGCTCTGCAAAAGCCGCCCTTCGAGCCTCTAAAGGACGTTTCCTTTTCTCGCCTGTCACAGAAAGTGGCGTTTCTTGTCGCGATCACATCGCTTCGGCGAGTGTCCGAGCTGGCAGCTTTGTCATCCAAGGCTCCTTTCCTGGTGTTCCACCAGGACAAGGTAGTGCTGCGCCCCATTCCGGAGTTTCTCCCTAAGGTCGTATCCTCGTTTCATCTTAATCAGGATATATCCTTGCCTTCCTTTTACCCTCATCCGGTTCACCGGTATGAAAAGGACTTACGTTTGCTAGATCTGGTGAGAGCACTCAGAATCTACATTTCCCGAACGGCGCCCATGCGCCGTTCCGATGCTCTTTTTGTCCTTGTCGCTGGTCCGCGCAAGGGATTGCAGGCTTCTAAAGCCACCCTGGCTCGATGGATCAAAGAACCAATTCTAGAGGCCTACCGCTCTGCGGGGCTTCCGGTTCCTTCAGGGCTAAAAGCCCACTCAACCAGAGCCGTGGGTGCGTCCTGGGCATTACGACACCAGGCTTCGGCTCAACAGGTGTGCCAGGCAGCAACCTGGTCCAGTCTGCACACTTTCACCAAGCATTATCAGGTGCATACCTATGCTTCGGCGGATGCCAGCTTAGGTAGAAGAGTCCTGCAGGCGGCAGTGACATCCCCGTAGGGGAGGGCTGTTTTTTTGCAGCTCTAACATGAGGTATTTCTTTACCCACCCAGGGACAGCTTTTGGACGTCCCAATCGTCTGGGTCTCCCAATAGAGCGCTGAAGAAGAAGGGAATTTTGTTACTTACCGTAAATTCCTTTTCTTCTAGCTCTTATTGGGAGACCCAGCACCCGCCCTGTTGTCCTTCGGGATTTTTTTGTTGTTTGCGGGTACACATGTTGTTCATGTTGAACGGTTTTTTCGGTTCTCCGATGTTTCTCGGAGTTAATTTGTTTAAACCAGTTATTGGCTTCCTCCTTCTTGCTTTGGCACTAAAACTGGAGTACCCGTGATACCACGGGGGGGTATAGCCAGAAGGGGAGGGGCCTTGCACTTTTTAGTGTAGTGCTTTGTGTGGCCTCCGGAGGGCAGTAGCTATACCCCAATCGTCTGGGTCTCCCAATAAGAGCTAGAAGAAAAGGAATTTACGGTAAGTAACAAAATTCCCTTCATTTACGGGTTTAAAAATCCCCTGAGCCATGTGTCTTCCCTTTATATTTTCCTGCCTTTTTGAGGCTATCGGTAGTACCTATTAATGTATTTGCTACCAGTTGCAATTTGCCTATTATAAATACATGGCACCAAATTCAGCTATATCTCAGTGCTTGCTAGTTATTATTGGTAGTTTTTGGCAGTAATTTATTCTTTATTACCATTCCTGAATTCCCTATCGCTACCGTCATATATTTGATTGATATTTATTCATACATACTATGCAGGTTTTTCTTGACGCCTTTTTCCAGTCAACAGTCGTGTGTGTGTTTTATGTATAATTTTAATTTTGATAATAAAGATATAACTTATTTAAGACCTTGTTGTTCGGTTCTTCCTTTTTTTGGTTTAATAGAAAAAGATCTTCCACGGAACCCAGAGAAAAAGAGGAAAAAATACTTAAAAATAATTTTCAGCAGACTTTTTTTTTTTCCTTCTTAAGAGTACCCTTTAAATTGTAGGCCAGTTATACTGTTATGATCCGGAACCATGGAAGATCACAATAGATCATTGGCAAAAAGGTGACAAGAGCATTGGCAACTAATCTGGCTGCCATCCCCTTACTAACCATCAACACTAGAAGTAGCTGAGGGGTGAACTAACATCCTATGCATTGCGAACCCAGCCGGAGAACTAGCTATCCTAAAGGAAGGAAAGATGAATAACTCTCTGCCTCAGAAATAGACCGCAAAAGTTATAGCAAGCCCCCCACATTCAAAGACTACGGTGATATAGGAAAATACAATACACAGGATTAGCAAAGGTGAGGCTCCACTGACTAAATAGGAAAGGATAGGAAAGGGGGCTGATGGTGGCCAGAGAAAAACCCTACAAAAACTTAAACACCTGATAGTACAAAAAGGTCCTCAGATCGCACGATCTGCACTCCGTCCTATATCAGGATGTCTTTAGATATTCAGGACTTGTAATTAGATCAGTATCATCTGGTACACCATTGTTAATTACAATTTTAAATGGAAACTCCAAAACATGCAATATATCAAGAAAAATTGAGTCATATTCCAGGAATGTGAATAAAAAATTATCTTTATTGAACAATCATTAAAAGTCCAAAATATAAAGGTAACAAAAATATAAAGAGGGGAAGATAAAGTGCAGGAAAGAGGGCAAGCATGTACCATGGGATATAAAGGTGAATCTGGGAGCACAGATCAATAAGTCTATATATTGCACAGGCCCATGGAAACAGTGGTTGGACAAAAAAAGTGAAGATAAAAATGTCTAGGCAAATAAATAATATTGCAGTATGCCACATATATTAGGAGAAGGCCATGTCAATAAGTGACCAAACCATGTATATAATCCTACATAGCCACATACCCTAACAGAGGTAAAGAAATAGTATGGTATCCAGTATGCACTACTTAAGTAATTGTATGATGGATAATATGATACCAACCACTAGAGGGCAAATTAAATGCAGTAACATGACAGTAGATCTCGCTCACCCATAGTAAAGATCCCAGCTGGTAGATGCTGTCCAGAGGCCCCGACGCGCGTTTTGCGTTAGGCTTCCTCAGGGAAAGATGCTATCCCGGGCCCTGAAATGCACGTTGGGGCCCCTGGACAGCATTTATCAGCTGGGATCTTTACTATGGGTGAGCAAGATCTACTTTCATGTTACTGCATTTAATTTGCCCTCTAGTGGTTGGTATCATATTATCCATCATACAATTACTTAAGTAGTGCACACTGGATACCACACTGGATACTATACTATTTCTTTACCTCTGTTAGGGTATGTGGTTATGTAGGATTATATACATGGTTTGGTCACTTATTGACATGGCCTTCTCCTAATATATGTGGCATAGTGCAATATTATTTATTTGACTAATTATATCTTCACTTTTTTGTCCAGCCACTGTTTCCATGGGCCTGTGCACTATATAAACTTATTGATCTGTGCTCCCAGATTCACATTTATTCACATCCCGTGGTACATGCTTGCCCTCTTTCCTGCACTTTATCTTCCCCTCTTTATAATTTTGTTACCTTTATATTTTGGAGTTTTAATGATTGTTCAATAAAGATAATTTTTTATTCACATTCCTGGAGTATGACTCCGTTTTTCTTGATATAATCCAGTACTTGTAGAATATTACTGAAATAGAGTATTTTACTTTGTCACTACTCTTATAGGTAAATATAAAGACTGTTGTTGTCTTGCAGCAGTCCTCACTGTTGTACCATTAATTCTTATTGTGTATTTAGCCTAGGGATTTTAGATCTAATTGAACAACTAGTCCCCAATTGTCAGAGTCATTTGTTATTGTCACATATAGGAGCTGACCACTCTGAAGCTATTATTCATTGTCTGTGCTCCCTGAATATTTCATGACTGATCCAGGCACTATCCTAATCTTACAATGCATAGACCATTTGTTTAATTTTTGCCATGGCTTCAAGAAGATAATCTGTGACGATTCTGTTATCTATCACTCTCATTGCAAAAGCATTAAGATGTCGATGAATCACATTTCATAGTTTCATAGTTTCATAGTTTTGAAGGTTGAAGGGAGACTCTAAGTCCATCTAGTTCAACCCGTAGCCTAACATGTTGATCCAGAGGAAGGCAAAAAAACCCGAATGTGTCAAACAAGCTCCAATGGGGAAAAAAATTCCTTCCTGACTCCACATACGGCAATCAGACTAGTTCCCTGGATCAACACCCTGTCATAAAATCTAATATACATAACTGGTAATATTAAATTTTTTAAGAAAGGCATCCAGGCTCTGCTTAAATGGTAGTAGTGAATCACTCATTACAACATCATGCGGCAGAGAGTTCCATAGTCTCACTGCTCGTACAGTAAAGAATCCTCGTCTGTGATTATGATTAAACCTTCTTTCCTCAAGACGTAGCGGATACCCCCGTGTTCCAGTCGCAGGCCCAGGTGTAAAGAGATCTTTGGAAAGGTCTCTGTACTGTCCCCTCATATGTTTATACATTGTGATTAGATCCCCCCTAAGCCTTTGTTTTTCCAAACTTAATAACCCCCAAGTTTAATAACCTGTCTTGGTATTGCATCCCACCCATTCCTCTAATAATCTTGGTCGCTCTTCTATCTACCTGTAAGATTATGCTATTTATAAGCTTCTATACTTTTGCTATCAAGAAAAGCATCCATTCCTCTCTTAAATTCATTCAGTGAGTTGGCCATTACCACTTCCTCAGGAAGAGAGTTCCAGAGCCTCACTGCTCTTACCGTGAAGAACCCTCTTCTATGCTGATGTAGGAATTTTCTTTCCTCCAATCGAAGAGAATGCCCCCTTGTTGTTGTCATAGTCCTTAGTACAAACAGATCATAAGAGAGATCTCTATATGGCCCTCTGATATATTTGTACATATTTATTAGATCTCCCCTAAGTCTTCTCTTTTCTAGAGTAAATAGACCTAATTTTGATAACCTTTCCGTGTATTGTAATGCACCCACTCCATTTATTATTTTAGTAGCCCGCCTCTGAACCCTTTCAAGTTCAGTAATGTCTTTCTTGAGCACCGGCGCCCAAAATTGCACACAATACTCCAAGTGTGGTCTGACGAGTGATTTGTACAGAGGGAGAATGATGTTTTCATCTCGTGCCCCCAGACCTCTTCTAATGCATCCCATCACCCTATTTGCTTTGGTGGCTGCTGCCTGACACTGGGCACTCCAATTTAGCTTCTTATTGACTAATATGCCTAAGTCTTTTTCCATGTCTGATTTCCCCAGCAGTTTTCCATTTAGTAAGTAATCGTAGCATCTGTTTCTCCTTCCCATGTGCATAACCTTACACTTATCTGTGTTAAACCTCATTTGCCATTTTTCAGCCCAATTCTCCAATTTACTCAAATCCATCTGTAGTTGTAACCTGTCCTCCTGTTACGGGGGGCTGTCTGATAATAAAACCCAAAGGAATATCAGACAGTCAGGGTCCACCGTGCAAAGACTCTGCTGCAGACTATGGCAGAGGATAAGGGGTATATAAGTGTGCCACTGTAAATAGTAATAGCACAAGTGCAGAGTGCAATACCTCTGTTAAACTCACAGAGGAATATAATTAGAAAATAAAGCAAGTCCTCCCTTACTTGGAGGGTGTGTGGTGTGGTCTCTGTTAATGGTCACAGAGACAAAAGCAGTGAGTGTGAAATGGCACCTACCCAGGTCCGTTCCTCTAGCGGTGCCAGGAGACGGACAGCAGCGTAAGCCACACAAAGCTCCTACCTGCGTTCGCTGCACTAGTGTGCAAGGACACGAACCACTAGATATGGCACCTGCCTAGGTCTGCTCTACTAGTGGTGCAAAAGAGACGGACAGCAGCATAAGCCGCACAAAGCTCCTACCTATGTTCACTCCCCTAGTGTGCGAGGATACGAACAACTGCCAGACGCAGTATAATTATTATTATTATTATTATTTATTATTATAGCGCCATTTATTCCATGGCGCTTTACAAGTGAAAGAGGGTATACGCACAACAATCATTAACAGTACAAGACAGACTGGTATAGGAGGAGAGAGGACCCTGCCCGCGAGGGCTCACAGTCTACAGGGAATGGGTGATGGTACAATAGGTGAGGACAGAGCTGGTTGCGCAGTGGTCTACTGGGCTGAGGGCTATTGTAGGTTGTAGGCTTGTAGGTTGTATAAGGAACGTTACCCTAGCGGCAACGTCCACCTACGAGTAGAATCACAAGGCCCAGCCGGACCATGTGCCTCAGGCACCTGCCTATGTCCGCTCCACTAAGAGGTAAGGATACGAAGCGCAGCCGAAGCTGTAAGGTATAAGAACGCTACCCTGCCTGTAGCGCTCACCTAACATAGACAGAGAGATGCCTAGAGGGACGTGCACAGAGCGTCTACTCTCATGCATGAACCAAGAGGACTGAGCGCCGGGCGGTGTGCGTCAGGGTCTTATATAGACTCTGTGCCTCATCCAAGATGGAGGACACCAGAGCCAATCCGCTGCCAGAATGACAGCAATGACGTCACGCTGGCCTATCACCGAGCAAAGCGTCACAAGCACATGACCAGCGACCAATCGGCATAGAAGGTGTCAGAGACATGTGACCACGTGTCACAAGCACATGACCAGCGGCCAATCAGCTTAGAAGGTGTCAGAGACATGTGATCTTGTGTCAGCGATGATGTCACCCACACATGTGCAATGGCTCCAAGATAGGACTTAGTCTCCAGCGCTCGCACATGTGCAGCAGCAAGAAATCCGAACATAGTCTCCAGTGCCACAGCAACCGTAACACCTCCTTTGTGTTAACTACCTTACATAGTTTTGTATCATCTGCAAATACTGATATTTTACTCTGTAAACCATCCACCAGATCATTAATAAATATATTAAATAGTAGGGGGCCCAATACAGACCCCTGTGGCACCCCACTAGTAACCCTGGCCCAATCTGAGTATGCACCATTAATAACCACTCTTTGTTTTCTATCACTAAGCCAGCTACTTACCCATCTACACACATTTTCCCCGAGCCCAAGCTTTCTCATTTTACTTATCAGTCTTTTATGTGGGACAGTGTCAAATGCTTTACCGAAGTCGAGATAAATGACATCCAATGATTCTCCTCGGTCCATGTGAGAGCTTACATCCTCATAGAAGCTGATCAGGTTAGTTTGACAGGAGCGATCCTTTATAAATCCATGTTGATATGGAGTTAAACAATTATTAACATTGAGACATTCCATAATAGTATCCCTTAAAAACCCTTCAAACATTTTACCCACAACAGATGTTAAGCTTACCGGCCTATAGTTTCCAGGTTCCCTTTTGCACCCTTTTTTGAATATTGGTACCACATTTGCTAGCCACCAATCCAGTGGAACAGACCCAGTTTCTATAGAGTCTTTAAATATAAGGAATAGAGGCCTGTCTATCACATTACTTAACTCCCTTAATACCCGAGGGTGAATGCCATCAGGGCCTGGTGATTTGTCAATTTTAATGTTACTAAGTTGGTTCTGCACTCCTTCCTGGGTTAGGCAGGTCATACTTAATGAAGCGTTTACATTATCACTCTGCATTTCCCGTGGCATATGCTTTTCCTGTGTGAACACAGTTGAGAAAAAAGTATTTAAAACATTTGCTTTCCCACATCGCTTTCTATGATTTTACCCTCATTGTTCTTTAAAGGGGCAACACCATCAATTTGAATCTTTTTTCTGTTTATATAATTAAAGAATAGTTTGTGATTTGTTTTACTTTCCTTAGCAATGAGTCTCTCAGTTTCTACTTTAGCTAAATGTATTTGTTTTTTTACACATTTTATTTTTTTCTCTATATCTTTTTAATGCTTCTTCGCTGCCTTCTTGTTTTAGCTTTTTAAATGCCTTTTTCTTATTATTCATTGCCCCTTTTACATCCTTATTTAGCCCCATTGGTTTTATCCTGTTCCTAGCCCTTTTATTTCCATATGGTATGGCTCGCTCGCAGTGGGTGTTTAATACCGATTTAAAAATTTCCCATTTATTTTCTGTGCTCCCATTTTTGAGGACATTGTCCCAATCAATTTCGCGAAGGTCTTCTCTAAGCTGATCAAACTTTGCTTTCCTGAAATTCAGCGTTTTTGTAACCCCCCTCCAAGGCACCTTACTGAAGGACAAGTGGAATTGTATTATATTGTGGTCACTATTCCCTAGGTGCCCATCCACTCGTCCGTCTGTTATTCTATCTGGCCTGTTGCTTAAAATTAAGTTGAGAAGGGCTGCCCCTCTAGTTGGGCCCGGCACAAGTTGGGACAGATAATTATCCTTAGTTACTGACAGAAGCCGGTTTCCTTTCTGAGATACGCAGGTTTCAGTTTCCCAGTCTATATCGGGGTAGTTCAAGTCCCCCATAATAATCACCTCATTGTGATTTGCTGCTTTGTCTATTTGTTTCAATAATACATTTTCAGTGGTTTCTGTTATATTTGGTGGCTTATAACAAACCCCTATGAGGATTTTATTAGTTTTCCCTCCTTGTATCTCCACCCATAGAGACTCCACCTCTTCATTTCCCTCTTGGATATCTTCTCTTAGTCTGGGCTTTAAACTGAACTTTCTATATAGACAGACTCCACCCCCTTTCCTTTTTTTACGATCCCTCCTAAACATTTCATATCCTTGCAGGTTAGCTGCCCAGTCATAAGTGTCATCTAACCATGTCTCAGTTATTCCTACTATGTCGTATTTTTCCTCATACATTACCAGCTCCAGTTCTTCCATCTTATTGGTCAGGCTTCTTGCATTGGTCAGCATGCAGGAAAGAAGTTTTGCTCCCCTTTTTTTAGCTTCCTTCTTAGTACCCTGTCTTGGGTCCTCTTTACGGCATCTAGTGCCCTTGATTAGTTTGTCCTTCTGCTGCATGTTCTTGTCTGCTGTTTTTTCTCCCATCCCCTCTTCTTCTAGTTTAAAGCCCTCCTGACGAGTGTGGCAAGCCTTCTGGCGAACGTGTGTTTCCCAGGTTTTGTGAGGTGTATCCCGTCTCTTGCGAGAAGTCCATCGTAGAGGTAATTCACTCCATGGTCCAAGAATCCAAATCCTTGCTGCCTGCACCATCGTTGTAGCCAGTTGTTCAAATCTAGTATCCTATTCCATCTTCTGACACCATGTCCATCGACTGGGAGGATTGATAAGTAAACAACCTGTACGTTCCGTTCCTTTATTTTCTTCCCCAGAATTTCAAAGTCTTCGCAAATAGTTGGTAGATCATTTCTTGCTGTGTCGTTTGTTTCTACATGTATCAATAGGAATGGGTATTCGTCCTTGAATCCGAGGATAGTTGGTATCCTGTTGGCCACATCCTTGATTTTTGCTCCCAGGAGGCAGCATACTTCTCGTGCGGTTATGTCCGGCCTGCAGATAGTTGCCTCCGTGCCTCTTAGTAGTGAGTCGCCCATAACTACCACTCTTCTTTTCTTTCTGGACGCACTGCTTGTTGCTCCTGAGTGTTTTTGAGTGTCTTTTGTTTCTGCTTTTGTTGACAAAGTAACTTCTTTTGATGATACTGTGTCTTCTCCTGTAGATATGGTATCATCCTGAGCTGTGCCATTTTCGTTCTCCAGCATGAGAGCTTCATATTGGTTGCTAAGCTGTGTGGGTGGTGACGACCACTTGATACGCTGGCTTCTTTTGGTCACATGTGTCCCCTTTTCAGCCTCTGTATGTGTTCTGAAGCTTTTCTCACTTTCCATATCCTGAATGGTTGCTTCTACCTCGTCCAAGAAGTCATCATGTTCTTTAATTAGCTTCAAAGTTGCTATTCTTTCTTCCAGTCCCTGCACCTTTTCCTCTAAGAGGGCAACATTTTTACACATCTTTATTACTTAATAATACAAAATGCAGGGGGTTGTTTTTTTTTAATGGGAAACCTACATTCCTCAAAAGTTTGAACAATGTAAAATGTAAAGAAAAAAAAATTCAAAGAGTTGGAAGTATCTTAAAGCCATATTTTATTCACAACACATATTAGAAGGTGAAAGTTAGCTATTTCCCCTTTTCATTTTAGAAATTGAACTTATTTAGAAATTCATGGCAGCATGACATCTCAAAAAGTTGAGACAGGGCCATGTCTACCATTGTGTAGAATCCATTCTTTTTACAACAGTCTGGGAAGTGAGCAGACCAATTGCTGAAGTTTTGGGAGAGAAACATTGTCCAGTTCTTATCTGATCAAGGAGTATAGCAGCTCAAAAATCCTGGGTCTTCGCTTACCCAAATTAATAAATTGTTGAAGCCAAGGACAGGGTGACCTCCCCAACGTACGTTTCGATTATCCTTTATCAGGGAGAGTACTGGAAAAGCTGTATTGCCTGGTATTTATGGGAGATATAATGATGGACATCTGTTAAGTCAGCACATGTGCATACTAAGTGTCCCAGAAGTACTGTTTTCCCTGCTGGCATTCACAGAGGGGCACAGATGTTGAGAGAAATCTCCTGAAGACGTCACGGACATGCATGCTCCATCCATAAGAGGCCATTGGGGAAAAAAGATGTGGTGTCACTATTACAGAGTGCATGCGCAAAGAGGTGGCCATCCTTTAACACTCCAATGTACTGCGCCATTTTGTGGGATATCAATGAATAGAAACATATATTACATGAATCCATCAAAAGTTAGAACAATAGGGAATATCATGAATAAAGGACTTCAATTTATTATTTGTTTGTGAACATGTACAACAAATGGGTAGGATCCCAGTATATTTACGTCAAAGATCATGTCCCTTTCTTTGATGCTGGCTTTCATCTTTCCCTGCTCATGTGCTTCCTACAGCCGTGGGTGGATCAGAGATCTATTATTAAATCCCACTGTCAATCTGACAGTGGGATTTAACATGCACTAGTGGGGAGCACGTCATTCCCCACCCTCATTGGCATCCCTGTGACTTGATCATGGGGCACCAATGGGTTGTCATGACAGTCGGGGGTCAGCTGTGAAGGTTGGCTGCAGTCTGACGATTATAGAAAGTCATAATTTCTGCAGTGCTCATTCACTGCTCTGTACAGCACAACTGATCAGAAGATCACAGCTTCAAGTCCCCTAAGAAGACAAGTAAATACAATAAAAAGTGAAAATAAAGTTTTTAAAAATATGACAAAAAAAATTAAAAAACACAAAAGGTCAAATCAGCCCTACTTTTGCCGGATTGAAAACAAAACAATTAATAAAAATAAAAAAAATACATATTTCGTATTGCTGTCTTCAGAAATGTCCGATCTATCAATAAATATGAAATATAATATGGCACTGTTATGGGGTAATGTCCCCAAATTCTCTAACTAAGGTACCCCATCCTGGTAATGATCCTCCTGCCTTGTATATGATCCCCATTCTTGTATATATGTACACCATCCTGGTATATATTCCCATCCTGCTATATACCGCCATCATGGTATATATTCCCATCCTGCTATATACCGCCATCATGGTACAGCCCCCACCTTGCTACATAGCGCCATCCTGGTATATGCCCTTATCCTGCTATATACTGCCATCCTGCTATATACCCCCATCCTGCTATATACCCCCATCTATCCTGCTATATACCCCCATCCATCCTGCTATATACCCCTATCCATCCTGCTATATACCCCATCCATCCTGCTATATAACCCCATCTATCCTGCTATATACCCCCATCCATCCTGCTATATACCCCCATACATCCTGATATATACCCCAATCCTGCTATATACCCCATCCTCTTAAATGGCCTGTATCCTGTGACACACAAAAAAATAAACATTTATACTCACCTTTCCTTGCTCCATGCAGCATCGCTCCTCGTCCTGTCAGTGCTGGCAGCAGCGCCGCTGCAGTGTGGAGCCATCACTGTTGTCTGCAGCATCGCTCATCCTCCTGTCTGCCTGTCAGCTGACCTGTGTGGAGACTAGCAGTGCGCACAGGGATGACGTCATTACTGTGCTCACCGCTCTCTACACAGATCAGCTGGCCGGTAGACAGGAGGAGATTGCAATGCTGCAGACAACGGTGACGGGTGAGTATATACTGATTCACTGCACCCCGTGCTGATGATGATGTGCAGGGGGCAGTGAATGCAGCCGCACATGGTCAATCCAGGCTGTAGTTGCCAGGGGTGATCACGCAGGCCGGCTGTTAATTATGTGCGCACCCCCCGCCCATCATTCCGCCGACCTGTCGGCGCCGGCTTTAGCGCTGAGGGATGAGCAGCGGGAAGATGGGCGTGCATATCAAATGAATGGGCCCACGTGGTCACAGCAGGCTGCTAGAGCCTGCTTATGCCACTGATGACACGCTCCACCGCAGCACCCTCATTCCCCGCAGCCACATTCAGACTGTAAGACGCACCCCCCACTTTCCCCCAACATTTGGGGGAAAAAAAGTGTGTCTTATAGTCCGAAAAATATGGTACGTTGTTTTTGGCCACCAATAAAATGCAATTAGAAGCAATCAAAACATCACATCTACCAAAAAATGGTATTAGTAAAAACATCAGCTTAGGGCACAAAAAGCCGTTACTTATCCCAAGATCAGTTTTACCATATAGTAAACATGGTAAATAAAAAGCCCCCAAAACAAATATGAATGGCACTCTTTTTGCAATTTCAAAACATTTGGAATATTTCCCCATTTTTCAGTATACTATATGGCAAAATGAATGGTTTCTTTCATAGGTGCAACCCATCACACAAAAAACAAACTCTCAAATGGCTATATTGACAGAAAAATGAAAACGTTATAGCTCTTGGAAGAAGGGGAAGTGTAATGCCGTCATTCTTATCTCTATATTCACTGGCATCCTAGTTCTTGCCAGCGCCTATGCCCCTGTGATCTCCTCTCCCCCTGCCTGGCAGGGATACCAATGACTTTACCTCCTTTGCCGCACGTTTGTGGTTATGAGCGTGCACGTGTTGGGTGACCTTCTATTCTCCCACACAGCCATCCATGTGTGTCTCGGTCCCCTGCCCTCCTGCATGGCCATTTACGTGTGTCTCAGCCCCCTGCTCTCCCACATGGCCGCCCAAGTACTGCATGGTCCAATGCTCCTTGACACATTCATCCTCTAGCTGCTTGTTCCTCTGCTCTCCTGCATGGCTGCCCATGTGTTGTGTGGTCCTCTGCCCTCCTGTATTGCCGCCAACATGTAGTGTGGACCTCGGTTCTCCTCCACAGCTTCCTATTATTTGTGTATCAGTCCCCGGCTCCTGTCAAGGTCCCTACAACCCAGGGCCTGTATCTGATGTGTGGGTTCCATTATAACTTGACTAGGGTGCACGTGTGCTTCCCATCCCTTTAAAGGACAATGTGCACACCTTGTAAATATGTCCTCAACCTATCGCTCGGAGGCACTAAGTAATTAAGGAACCTTCACCTGTTGGACGGGGCCTGAGCAACTCATTTGGTTTCTAACCTAGTCCTGTTGTATTAGTCCTGCCGTTTGCTCTGGTCTGCCTGTATCCAGCTCCTGTCTTGCCTGTAACCAGTTCTGTGCCTGCTGAGCTCCTGAGCTTGT
Source organism: Anomaloglossus baeobatrachus (assembly GCF_048569485.1). NCBI lineage: Eukaryota > Metazoa > Chordata > Amphibia > Anura > Aromobatidae > Anomaloglossus > Anomaloglossus baeobatrachus. Next base: position 551,326,226 of record NC_134353.1, on the reverse strand, counting down.
CCACCCTGTGTTCCTATACCAGATCTGTCCCATGTTCCTTGACCCATTCAGCCTGTATGCCTGTATCTCACCTGTCCGAGGTCCTGGATCCATCCTGCCTGTGTTCCTGTACCTGACCTGTCTATATTCCTGGACCTGTCCAGCCTGTGTTACTTTATCCATACCTGTATCCATTCCTGTGGCCCCAGTCCCAGTACCAGCCTGTGTTTCTGTACTAGTCCTGCATGAGTCCGGTATCCTGCCTAAGTCCAGCATGTTCTTTGTCCGGCATGTCTTGCGTCCGCAATACCCAGAGACCGGTGTATCCAACATCCAATGTATGCAGAGTCTGTGCCTACATTCCTATCCTGCTGTTATCCTGCTCCGCTGAGCTACCACAGTCCTGGACACTGCCCTGAGAGTGGCACCTGGTGTCTATTGGCAGCCAAGCCGAATCATCAAAGGTTCTGGTAAATATAAACTAGGTGCTTAGTTAAGCCCCTCTAACATAAGGGTAAGCCTGACTCCACCTGTGGTCCGGAGGGTCCATACTTTTTTCCTACTGTTACACTCTGCGCCGGATTTGTCACAGAGCGCAAAAGGAAGAAAAAAATATAGCAAAAAAGGAAAATAGCCGGGTGGTGAAAGCATTAATTGACCCTAGTAATACTGGACATTGCCGCAAAAAAGGCAATTAAGAATGAGAGTAGATGTAAACATGATGAAGACGTTGAGTGTGTGTGAAATATAGAGTAAATGAGAAAATGAAGTGGATACTGTATAAATAAAAATAGGTGTAAATACACAAAAAGTGTTATATTTAACAAAAAAAAATATTAAATTAGTGAAAAAAGGAAGGAAAGGAACAGGACCGGCTGCAGTTTTTTGTGGGCTCTGGGGAAAGCGTCTCAGTGGGCCCCATGCACACACAAAGACGCACAGACACAGATACATGCGGCATACGTACATATAAATATATGAAAACAAATTTACAAAAAAATACATAGAAACAGGCATAAATATATACATATACACTGACATACACTCTCCTCCCCGATTATCTCCCTTCCAGCTCCTCCCGGGCATGTGGCTGTGCAGGATGCTGCTTGATGGTTATTGCTTTAACAGACATGTCTGTGCACAGTGCACACTGAGACAGCTGTATATACATCAAAGGAGGGGCTGATGGCTACAGTATATACATCACAGGATCGGTGGGCGCTACAGTATATAAACAGGAGGGGCTGGGGCTACAGTATGTATATCATAGGAGGGGCTGATGGCTACAGTATATATATCACAGAATCGGTGGGCGCTACAGTATATAAATAGGAGGGGCTGGGGGCTACAGTATGTACATCATAGGAGAAGCAGGAACTACAGTATATACATCACAGGTTGGGTTTGGGGTTAAAGTATATTTGTCACAGGGAAGACTGGGGGCTACAGTATATACATCACAGGAGAGGCTGGGGGCTACACTATATACATCACAAGAGAGGCTAGTTGCTACACTTTATACATCAGAGGAGGGGCTGAGGGCTACAGTCTATACATCACAGGAGAGGCATGGGCATCGACATTACTGGGTGTGAATAGACATTACTGGGGGGCATACACATTACTGGAGGCATACACATTACTGGGAGCATACACGTTACTGGGGCATACACATGACTGAGGGCGCATACATATTACTGGGGGGCATACCCATTTCTGGGTGCAGGCATACACATTAATCAGGGGCATACACATCACTGAGAAGACATATACATTCTTGGGGGGGCATGTAAATTACTGGGGGCATACACATTACTGTGGTCATACGAATTACTGGGGGCATACACATTACTGAGGGGCATACACATTACTGACAGGCATACACATTACTGAGGGACATAAATGTTACTTAGGGGGCATACACTTTACTAGGAGGGCATAGACATTACTGGAGGAATACAAATTACTGAGGATCATGCACATTACTGGGGGGCATACACATTACTGGGTGGTATATATGTTACTGGGGTTGGGGGCATATGTGGCGCCCTGGACTATCAGGTTGTCACAGGGTATTGTCAATCTGCCCTTCTGTGCAATATCCACCTCCTCCTTGTTTATGGGTCCCCAACTACATGGTGTTGCCTACAACAGCTAATAAAATCCTAGGTACACTCTGCACCACACCCACTAGACACACCAGTGGATGGCCTGAGTGGAATAGGGTCACACACTTGGGGGGTTGATTAAGGGGAGGTCAGGAGTGTCAGAAGAGAGAGTGTTGTGTTGGAAGTGAAGGAGAGAGGAGGTCAGGAGCAGGGCTCCTTGGAAGCAACAGATGGTGGTCTGGGCCTAGTATGAGCTGGACCCCTGGTCACAGGGGATCATGACAAGGGGCACGGAACTGTCGAGGAGGACAGCCGGCTGCCTTGTACCATCACCGGGTTGGGACCAGGGCACGACGGGGTACGTGGACCCTAGGTCAGGGAGTAGCTTCAGGCAGCCTGACAATTTACCCGACAAGAATGGAGCCTTCAAGTTCCGCTCTCCAACCGCTCCAAAATAAGGGTACTAGCGCAACGAGGGGAATAGGACTTTCCACTAATACGGTCCAGAAAATCACAAGCGTGAACCCTGAGAGCAAGCTCCCACAGTTAGCCACACTGGGGAGTGGGACCCAACTAGTTCTATACTACTGGGACCAACAAACAAGTGAACTTACTGCCAGGAGGAAGGTCACGGATCACCAGGCAGCACCATTGCGGACGGGACCCGAGCTAGCTCCCATCAGTGGCAGGGGCATTCCCCCTACCCGTGGAGGGTTCTAACATCTGGCTGCCCCACTCCATCGCACCTGGGAACTCCCAACTGCAATGGTGGTACTCCATATTACCACATACCCCGGGTGGCGTCACAAACTCTAAATATAATCCCCTGTAAATACCCACCTTCATTTGAGTGGCCGCATGATCCCTGAGTCTGGACGCCCCTCGAGCCACCGCGGATCCGGATCCGAGCAGCCCGGCTTCTGACACGGGGCGGCACACATACAGCTCTGGGGACATACAGCTCTGGGGAGCATACACATTACGGGTGTGGGCACATACAGCTCTGGGGTATCCACACAGCTCCAGGAGGAGGCATATGGCCTGCCAACAGATGAACTTCAATACATGTAGCGTTCAGCAGAGAACGCTGAGTGCAAATGCAGGTTTTAAGGGCTGGCAGACAGGAAAGTGCTACTGTCAGGCCGAGCACTGCGGTCTCTGGAACTCAGCGCAAGGGCTGCAGAACTGATCACCACCCCTGACAACAGCGTCTGCACCCTCAGTTCTCCAGAGCCCCAGCCCTTGCCGGGGTGTGCTGGGTGCTGACGCCAGCACTGGAAAGGAAAATAAAATTCTTTTAATGGAAGGACTGGACTGTAGGCACTCAGTTCATCGCCCAAACTCTTCTATGAAGCAAGCCATGCTGTTATGATGGATGCAGTATGTAATTTAGTATTGTTTTACTGAAATATGCAATGCCTTTTCTGAAGTAGACATTGTCAGGATGGGAGCATATGTTGTTTGAAAACCTCTATTTAATGCTAACATTTGACAGTGCCTTTCAAGGTGTTTAAAGGGAAAATGTCACCAGATTTGGTGACTATAAGATGCAGCCACCACCAGTTTGATCTTATATACAACATTCTAACATGCTGTATATAAGAGCCCAGGCCGCTGTGTAGAACGTAAAAATCACTTTATAATACTCACCTAAGAGGCATTGCAGTGCAGACTGGTCGGATGGATGTTTGTTCTCCGGTACCAGCGCCTCCTCTTTCAGCCATCTTTGTCCTCCTTCTCTGAAGCCTGGGTGCATGACGCGTCCTACGTCATGCACACAGGCTGGCATTGTACGACACTGTTTTTTATTCAGAAAAATAAGCAAAGTCAAAACTTACTAAAATCTCATCGTAAGCAAGTAGCCTTGCATGCTCTTTTTATGCATAGTCATGTGACTTAATTGAGAACGGACCCTCCAGTTGTTTATCATTAGTTAAACTTTTAATTTTGCAGCCTTTTGTGATCCCGTTACAACTTTTTGTTTATGCATTTTGCTACCATTAATTTCTATGTGAATTTTTTTTTTAAATGTAACGTAAAAATAATGTTTAACGTTCAACTTCTGATATGTGTTCTGTTTGTAAATAAACTCATTTCAACATCATTGCACTCTTGTTTTCTCTACGTTTTACACATCATTCCAACTTTTTTTGGAATTGGGGTTGTATAATTACATTTTTGGTAAACTTGAAATAATTTTACCACATTGAAATGTAAAACTAAATGCTAAGATGCTGATTTATTGGTGCTTCAAAAATGTATTATTAATAGACAATGTATTTGGTATGCAACAGTGCCACCTATTGGTCAGTTGGTTAAATACAACTAATTTTAATTAACATTCCAATCTGTGAAATGAAAAGTGTTAACCGTAAGATACAGTTTCATGGAAATTGCAGAATAAATGCTAAGTATCAAATTTGAGCTACTAATGGAAATGGAAATATTTTTAGATAAATTCCAAAATTAGCAACTTTTCATAAAAAAGCAGGGTTAACAGGGTTGTCCAGTCTACTGATAGAAGTCTGCAGTCACTTTATGTTTGCAGACTGTTGAATCCTTTCAGTGTGCACACCGCACACTATCAGGTTTCTGTAATATTGCCAGCAAATGCGGGTTGTCATGTGACTGCAATTATGTGATTTTCATACTTCTAGACATTTTCAGACATTATTGGACTCAATTGACTACCCACTCTTGCCAGCAATACCAGAGAATCTTGACATATGGTGCATATGCTGTAAGGATTCAGAAGTCTGCATTCACACACAATGACTACAAACTTGTATCAGAAGACAGGAAAATCCCTTTAAAGGGAATCTGTCAACAGGTTTTTGGTACCTCACCTGACAGCAGCATGATGTAGCAAAAAAATCCTGAATCCAACGGTGTATCACTTAGATTACTGGGTGCAGCCGTTCTCATAGAATCACAGATATTAGCTTTAGTCATGTAGCAGAGCTGAGAGACCTGTTCAGCCTACACCACAGCTCTCAATAGAGATTCTGCATTGATATTAAGGTGTCAGAGAAAGGGCTCTTCTCCACTTGCGCTTTCTATGTGCGAGTGCGATCAGGGTGGCATACGCATGTCATACAGATGGCATTCGCATGTCACACGGATCCTTGACACTTACATACCGCGTCAGACTGGCTACCGGAGAAATCTCCTGTAAAACCAGTCCTGGCCGCGGTTACATGCACTGAACACCGGACCTGTCACCTGAGCTCCAGAGTGCAGCCTGAACAGCGAGCGCCGAGTGATTGATTCCCTGGCGATTGCTGTTCAGGTCAGCACAGCTGCAGACAGACCGGGCTGATCTCTGGAGCTCAGATCCGGGGTTCAGTGCAGGTAACTGCGGCCAGGCCTGGTATTACTGTAGATTCCTCCGGTAGCCAGTCTGACGCTCGCATGACACTCGCAAGTTATACGGATGCTATGTGAGGAAAAAAACACACACCGTATGCAGACCACACGCAGATCATACACAGGACACTCGACTCACATTTGTAGCCGAGTGTCGCTGTGAATTTGTAAACGCAAGTGTAGAAGAGCCCAAAGGGGCATGCTGGATTGCCGTGCTGGGAACTTTTTAGTTCTGCAATGATAAGTCCTACTGCTTAAACAAACATAGCAAATAAGGAAAAGATCAGACCTTGACAATACAGACATCTCTGACTTTCTGTGTTAACCCTTGCAGTATGTTGGCTTTAGCTTACATAGCAAAAACTTGCTGAAAGATTCCGTTTAAGGTCTTGTGCAAACAAGGTGAACTTATGTTATTATGTTATTCTTTTTCTTGTCTACTACTAAAGGGGTAGTAAAGTAAAAAAAACCAGAATGAAATACTAATCTGTAATCTCACAAGATATATATTTATTTTCTTCAGAAATATACTAAAGACAAAAAGAGTAGAATGTAATCTAGCGACATATGCAGTAAATAACCAAAAATAATCATGCGAGAAAATACTTGAGATCGAACAGTTATAAATGTAACACTGTTAAAACACAAAGGTATAATAAATATTACATTTTCTGACCACCAATAATGGCTAAGAATCACTCAGGAAAGTAAACAGTTTTAAAGTGGGATTTTAAGCTCTCATCTAGCTTTTAAGCATCTTGGAAGGTACTGTTACATTTAGATAAATAAGATACTTGTTTTCTAACGGCTGCTGAGGCAGGCTGAACACCAGGCACAGATGATCATAGGCACAAATGGAATACTGGAACACTGAACCTGTCCAATTATATAACATGAGCAATTATATTATGCATCTATAGGCATTAATGTGTGAAATAACTACAACCCCTGTCAAGGTCCTATTTCTTTTTTTATACTTCTATCCTTTACTGACGATCCAGCAATGAGCAACTATTGTCCTCAAGACTCATTTTGTCCATTATGCGAGTCTATACATCTACTGTACTGTGTGTTCTTCTGCCATTTTAATATCAGTATGCCTAACAACTATACAAATAATAGAAAATAGAACAAAGTTAAAGCTATTTACAGTGGAAGCGCGACACCATGTGGACACATGCGGTTGTCTATGAAGCACACAACCACATGGTGTCGCGCTTCCACTGTAAATAAATTAACTGTACTGCATCTGTGCTGGATTCCGTTTCCGTCAAAACGACACAAATGTAAAACCGGCCCAAACCAACGATAAATTTGGTGCTGGGAACATCATGGTGTGGGGCTGTTTTTCAGCATACGGCACTGACAAACTGATTCAATTGAAGGAAGGATGAATGGACAAAAGTACTGAGACATTCTTGAAAAAAAATCTGCTGCCATCTATTAGAATGATGAGCATGAAACGAGGGTGGGCATTTCACAAAGAAAATTATGCCAAACGCACAGCCCAGTAAACTCTCTGGTTCAGAGAAAGAAAATAAAGCTGCTAGAATGGCCCAACCAATCACTTGACCTAAATCAAATAGAAAATTTATGGAAGGAACTAAAGCTCAGAGTTAATAGAAGACGCCAACAGAATCTTTAGGATTTGAAGAGTGTTTGTTTGGAAGAAAGGGCTAAAACCACACCTGAGCAATGAATGTAGTTTCTCCATACCGGGGACATCTTGAAGCTGTCATCATCGGCAAAAGCTTTTGTACGAAGTATGAAATAAATTTCAGTAAGCATGTTCAGTACTTTTCCCCTGAGTCATTTCTCATTATTACACATAACTTAGTTTATGGACATCTATGGTTTGATACGTCTTCTTATGTAAATTGGATGGGTTGTTACCAACATCTAGTAAGAAATTTATGTCAATAGCACCTTTACAAATATATTTACTTAAAAAATTGGTGATGTGTTAAATAATTATTTCACCTGCTGCATGTATACAGAGTATACATATATATTTTTTTAATCTTAGTTTTAAAACTTTTTTTTATTTTTTAGCTCCCTTAGGGTACACAAACCTTCAATCACTTGATTGTTTATTTTGTATTCTGTGATACTATAATATTTGATTGCCAAACTTAATTTTGATGAAGAATAAGGGAATGCCTCATATAATTCTTTCTAATACAAAATACATCCAAGCTCATCAAAGTTGTGAAGGCTGATAATAATCAGAGTATCTAGGCATAGGAAATCTAAAGGTCCAGTCACACTAAGCAACTTAACAGCGATCCCAACAACGATAGGGATCGCTGGTAAGTTGCTAGGAGGTTGCTGGTGAGATGTCACACTGCGACGCTCCAGCGATCCCACCAGCAATCTGACCTGGCAGGGATCGCTGGAGCGTCACTACACGAGTTGCTGGTGAGCTCACCAGCAACCAGTGACCAGCCATACGTGCAGAGAGCAGGGAGCAGCGCACACTGAGCGCTGGCTCCCTGCTCTCCTAGTTACAGCACACATGGGGTTAATTACCCGATGTGTGCTGCAGCTAAATGTGCACAGAGCAGGGAGCAGCGCACAATGCTTAGCGCTGGCTCCTTGCTCTCCTGGCTACAGCACACATCGGGTTAATTAACCCGATGTGTCCTGCAGCTACACGTGCACAGAGCAGGAGCCGGCACTGACAGTGAGAGCGGCTGAGGCTGGTATCAAAGGTAAATATCGGGTAACCAAGGACAGGGCTTCTTGGTTACCCGATGTTTACATTGGTTACCAGCCTCCGCAGAAGCCGGCTCCTGCTGCCTGCACATTTAGTTGTTGCTGTCTCGCTGTCACACACAGCGATCTGTGCTTCACAGCAGGACAGCAACAACTAAAAAATGGCCCAGGACATTCAGCAACAACCAACGACCTCACAGCAGGGGCCAGGTTGTTGCTGGATGTCACACACAGCAACATCGCTAGCAACGTCACAAAAGTTGTTCGTTAGCAGCGATGTTGCTAGCGATGTTGCTTAGTGTGACGGGACCTTAAGGTTCCAGGAAATCTCTAGGACCTTCAAAATCATAATCTACATAAAATAGATCCTAGCAGCAGAATGGTCTATGAAATACAGTCTTTTAATAATTTGATAATTATCTCAACCTCAGGTCCAGTCTCTGTTCCCTTCCCCTATGCCACTGCCTTTTGCTGTGCTCCACATGGAGGCCAATTCTGATATTCTTCTATCACTGAGTATTGACTTTTGTTTATCTTCTGCCTTGGAGTTTGTCCCACCAGTTTACTTAGCTGGACTTATCTTTTTAAACTCCTGTTTGCTTTTGCAGTCTGCTCTTGCCTCCAGGTTGGGAACTGCTGATTAACCCATACTTGGCTATCCGCCCAGTCGCAACGGAGGCGGCACCCATCTTTGAATCTACCCCAGCTGCAGCATCAACCACTCCCAAGCGTCCCGTCCCGGTTGAGGAGCTGCCGGAGTGTACCTGCAGGTGTCGCTGGCGGAGTCGTTGGGAGCGCCGCTCGCCTGAGGGTTCGCTGCCGCTCGGGTCCAGCGCCTCCTCACCCACGAGTGAAAAGGGGGGAGGTTTGTGGTGGGATGTCGGTCGCGACGCCACCCACGGGGTTGTGGTGATGGTTGGGTACCACCGCTGCTGGTGACGGGGGATCCCGGGAGCGATGGCGGAGAGCAGCTAAGGTGTTGACCCCTCCGTGGGTAGGGGCTGTTGGTCTCGGGGCCCCGGTTGGGGAGTAGGGAGGAGGTATAGGTGCAGGTGCCGATGCGGGAAGGCAGCGTGGGCGCGGGTGCAACGTTGCGGTGCGGCGCGGTGCCGGATGGCACTGTTGTACTTACTCAGGTAGACAAGGACAGAGTCTTTGGTAAACCAAACGGCTGGATGGACGGGGCCCACAGTCAGCTGCAGTGCTTTCACTTTCCCCGGATTGGTTGATGGTGGCTGTCGTTTCCTGCACCTATGTGTATGTGTTTGACTCCTATGGCTTCCCACAGGTAGTCCGCTCCCCGGCGTGTACGTGTCGGGAGAGCCCGTTTTGCCTGCAGGCACTGGCCTTTGGATCTCTGGCCCTTGGTGGTGGCTCTTATCTGGACGGGTTGGGCGGTTGCCTTCTGACGGGACTTGTTTGGGAATGAACCCCTGAGGTCCAGACCGCAATCAGTGAATTTGACCTTTTCGGCGGCTCCCAGCCTAGTCGGGGTCTGAGTACTCTGCCTTGGTGCTTGGCTTCAATCTGCTCCCCGGTTCGGTACTGGCGGGCCACCGCCCGACCCCGGTCCTACGGTTCCACTGACCTCCACCAACTCCTGCAGATGGCCACCACCGTCTTCCGACCTTGCTGATTGTGCCTGGGCTCCAACCCAGACACACACAGTCTGTGCTCCTCTCACTACCACCTCCCTACTTCAACTCCCCTCAACCAACTGACTTTTTCCCGCCTCCAGGCCTGTGAACTCCTCGGTGGGTGGGGCCAACCGCCTGGTTCCGCCCCACCTGGTGTGGACATCAGACCCTGGAGGGAGGCAACAAGGGTTTTTGTTTGACTGGTGTTCCTGACCAGGGGAGAGGGTGTGTGTATGTGGTGTTATTCTGTGACCCCTGGGATCCAGGGCGTCACACAGGGAAGCAGAGCAGGTCACTGATCGGTGGGGTCCACGGCAGTATGTGAGGCCGGTTGTAGCAGGCGCCGAGGGCATCCGAGTGGGCCTGGCTCCTGAGCAGGAGGAGGAGCATGGAACCCGTGCCCCGTACTGAGAACGGCAACAGCAGCAGCTACGCAGGGAAATAGCTGCTAGGGAGAAACACAAAGCTGATGTGCTAGCCCATACCTACAGGGAGAAAGACTGCCTGCGGCAAGCTACCCTCCGGGTTCGGGGCCCAACCTACCGAGGGCAGGTCCGCCATTTTGACCCCGAAAAGGGATGGGGGTTCCTATACGAGCCGGAACTGGAATCTGAAATCTTTGTGTCCTGGAGGGATGTAGCCCCTCATTTGCCAACTGGCCATTCAGATAGGAATCTGGAACCCAGGGATATGGTCAGCTACACAAGGCACTGTGGAGAGCGAGGGTGGTTTGCCCTCAAATAAAGAAATGGATGGTGGTTGATGAGAAGCCATGTCTCGCCTCCCACCATCACCTGCATGAGAAAAAGTGAATAAGGTAGCGGATTCCGGCTACCTCCTTTCCCAGTTAACCCCAGCTTTTCCCCTGTTTTCATGGACCATGGCCTTGGGACTGGCAGAGGCCACCCAAAAACTCTCTTGGGTCTTTGTATATAACACTATGTACCTTTTTGTTACCCCACCACCAGGACTACAACACCTGCTGGAGAGGTTGGTTGGAGGAAGGGCCTGCGGTGGAGTCGGCCGAGGCCCGGTCGCCAGCAAAACCGGTGGCTAACCTCCAGGTCAGGGGGTTCCGGAACTGTGGAACTCTGTGGGGTGGACTGATGGAAAGGGAGACTTCAATCCGGTCACCAAGGACACCGTCAGGAACTTGGGGTGGTGTGACACCAGATCTAGCGGTGGCACCAGGGTTTCAGGTGTTTTGGGTGGCGGGTTGAAGGGAGAAGGAGATGTTATGCAACGTTTAAGAAGATGTGCCTCCCTTTAAGGGAAGAAATGTTCCAATGTTTTTATGTTATGTATTTTACCTTTTTCTACCATTTCTAGATGCGGTTAAAAATAAACGTCAGTGGCCGGACAGCCCGAGGACGGGCTGTATTCCACCAAGGGGGAGTGTGACACCTTGGCAAAACCAGGTTGTCACAGAGACTACACAAATATTCCAGGTGCAGGACTCCATCCTCCTTGGCATACCAACACAAACCCACACCCAGGTACACAACATCAGCCATCAAAGCCTAGTCACCCCCATGACAATAGGGACACACCAGTGGGCGAGGCCAAGTGGATGGTGATGCCCACCTAGGGGTCCTGAGGTGTCCTGGGAGGGAACAGAGTCAGTTAAGTGGCAGAGGAGGAGAGAGATAGTTGAGTGCTGATGGAGGAAGTAAGAGAAGTGAAGTGACAGGGTAGTCAGGGGTTGGAGCCTCTGGACTACCAGACTACAGACTAGGTGGCAGTTGGCAGACAGGGCCACAGGCGACGGAGATCCGGTCACAGGAAACCTAAAGTGGATCGGTGCAGGTTTGTAGCCCGCTGGTGCCGAGAGCGGAAATCCGGTCCAGAGGCTGTGCACAGTTAGGGTGCCTGGACCCTAGGGCAAGGACAGCTTCAAGCCGCTTGTCAATTAGCCAGCCGGGGACAAGATTCCATGTCTTGTCCCACCAGTAAGCCCAGAGAGCAAGACGGATGCCCAACGAGGGGGATAGGGCTCCGCAATTGCCTGCTAAGATCCCACGGGTCAGTTCTCGTGGGCCACAGCTCCCAACACACAGAATCACCGGGAGTGGACTTCCTCATTTCAAGCGGAGTAGTCAAACTAAGGACACAAACATTAAGTGCAGGAGGAAGGGACCCCTGTTTGTTGTACCAGGGTGTGGGACCCGAATACACCCGCCAGAGGTCACCTGTCACTGGCAATTTGGTTTACCATTCGGACTCCGTGTGAATTCCTCTAGAACTGTGAGTACACCAATACCACCCAGTCCAGCCCTGCAGAATATGCTCTGCGGCATCCTTCCCCGTACACCTGGGCCCTGGGACAACACCTCCCCTACCTGTGGAGGGAATACCATCCTGCTGCCCCGCTCCATCAGCCCCGGGCATCCCATATCAAGGCAGCAGCGGTGTCACCAATCATCACCTCAACCCACGGGTGGCGTCACTGACAAACTTTTCCCCTGTAAATACCCCTTTTTATTATTGTTGTCAGCAACGGGCCGCTGCATGAGCCCCGGAACCGGTCGCCACTCGAGCCACAGCGACGATCCCGGATCCGAGCACCTCGAGTAGCCCCCCTGACGTGGTCTGCGCCCCCCGCCCGCGACATAAATAAAAATGGTATGGCTAAATATGTAATCTTATTTTACAAAAAACTAGCCATCAGCAAAAAAAATAAAAATCTATAGCTCTCAGAATATACAAATGCAAAACCTATTTTTTGTTATAAAAATATTTTTATGTTATAAAGCGGCAAAGAGTAAAAAAAACCCCAATATAAATATGGGATCACTGTAATCATATTACCTAAAGAATATTTGTTTTATCACTTTTACGATACAGTGAATGGAGTAAAAACAAACAATTCATGAATTGCTGTTTCTTCTTGATTCTGCTTCACAAAAAATGTAATAGGAAGCGATCAAAAAAATATTTTGTGGACCAAACTGGTACCAATAAAAACACCAACTCATCCGGCAAAAATCAAGCCCTCAATTGACTCTGCTGGCAGAAAAATAAAAAACTATAGCCATGAAAATTCAGTAATATAAAAAAAACATTATTTGGTAAAAAAGCATTTTTTAGTGTGATAGTTGTCAAACCTAAAAAAAAGAATTTTAATCTGGTATCCCTATAAATGTACTGACCTGAAGAATAAAGCCACCAAATCACTTACACTGCCAGGTGATTGGTGTAAAAAATAGTGATAAGTAAGTCTGACCCATATAAACCTAATCCTTAATTATTAACATTATCAGACTAGGAGATAATAACCATTGGCAATCGCTATAGATGCACTACTCATACAGAGGCGCTGACAAAGGTCATTTTCTTTTAGATAACATATTGAAGAAGTGTCTACAGTTAGTACACTGCACATGTGCGATAAACTTATTACCTTTGAGAGCCAGACACTAGAGGTTGTAGCTAGTATGTGTGTGCACTGCACAATTTGATATTCCAGTAAATGTTCGGGCGTGGACCCGTGTCACCACCTACTACACTCACGCAGTGAATGAACTCAAAATCACATCAACATCGAGTACACGCATCACCCTGAATGGGGGAATCAAGTATTTAAGGGCTTATCCTATTACTATGTGAACAAAAGGTGAGTTAACCAATTTCATCTGTTAGTAAGGGACAAGAGTTATTTGACAGGCATGAAGAAAAATAGGGGAAATGTTAAAGTAAGGAAGGAGTAAATGTCTTCAGGTCTGCCAAAAAAGCTCATAGGATGTGTGAATACACTATTGAAACAAAAAATTACTGAGGAGGGGGTGTGACTAAGCTAGGTAGATGCAGGGAGTGTCTGTACTTATTATGCAGCTATTTATACTATTATTTGTTACTATATTAGAAACGCATACATTTATTTATGAACTGTATATAGTCACTGAGCATATATAATAAAGGGTCCTACTTTTTTACTTCTGTGATATCACTAGCACTGATAGAGTTCTTGAAACATCCCAGTAGAGAAAGTTACTCTAGCATCACCACACTTTCCCTACTTTATGCTGTGTCGTGTCCACGGTTTACCACCCCAAGCTCTCCCTATTTGCACACTGCCTACTCTCCATACTTTCCATTCCTTAGCCACTCCAATCATCTGCTGAAGACCATCTTCTAGCACACAGAGCAGCAGTAACTGGGATTCCACAGTTGGTTACAGGAGTTGTGCCTGTCACAGCACCTATAGGTGAGCAGATTAGCTTTTTATTTAAGCACACATCCACTATAGGTACATTGGCACCTTGTTAGTGGAATAATAGTGTGAAATATTCTGGCATTCTTTGCTGTAGGGTTTGCTCATTCTAGCATATAGCATTCAATGATTTTCTCAAGTGAGAAAATCAGTTGCAATTTTCAAATAACACTCAGCTCAAAGTCTGCTACTAGCATGAGCCGAATGTCATTCATTATGCTCCAATTTTCACATGATATCTCTCTCGGATGACATCCAAGTGCAGTCTGATATTTTGCACACACCCATAGACTTGTATGGGTGAGTGCCTTCCGATAAACACTGACAATCGCAGCATGCAGCAATTTTGTTTCTCATGCCAACTTGGCATAAGAAAAAAAATGGTAGTTGATACTGCTCAATAGTATAACGATGGAGAGAGTGCTTGCCGACAAAACATCGGATAGCACTTGTCCGAGTTATATGCTAGCTATGTACTAGGGTGAGCGAGCCCTAATATTTCAATGGTGGAGATATAGGAGAAATTAACATTTGTAGACCACCGCAACTGATTGCAAGTTGGAGGTGTTGGACCACACCTATCTAATATTAATGCCCTACCCTAAGGATAGGTCATCAATATCACAGTCCTAGCAAACCCTTTAAGGCCTCCTTCACACGTCCGTCTCTGGTATGAGTTTGGTCCGTTTCCTCACGTACCGGAGACACGGGCACACGTAGACCCATTAAAATCAATGGGTCTGCGCACACGTGCGTGTTTTGCTATGGACCGTGTGTACGTGTGGAGCATACGTGTGCCCGTGTGCTCCACACGTAGACATGTCCCTTTTTCTCCGGCATCACGGGGTTCACACGGGTTCACACACAGACCACACAGATGTGATCCGTGTGACACGCACCAGAGAAAACACATGTGTTTGTAAAAAAAAAAAAATTTCTATACTCACCATCTCCAGCACTGCTGTCTCTGCTGCTGCTGTCACTTGCTTCCGACCCCGCTCATTATGCTCATTGAATATTCACTCCTCTGCAGGCCGGAAGCGGCAGCAGCGGGGAGTCAGCAGGACCGGTGACCGAAGATCAGCACCATGGACAGCAACGCCAGGGACAGGTGAGCAGAAAGTTCCCGTTTTCTGTGTGTTATCACGGATAACACATAGAGAACACACGTTGTGCCATAAAAACGGCACACGGAGGACAATACGCACGAAGGGGGCTTAACATAAACAGCTTCTAATCCACTCTTCATCTTCTAGCAAGCATGGTATATATTTGTTGTATTTCATATGTCTAGATATTAATTTCTGTTACTCTACAGTTCATTTTGACTTTTTTCTTATGGTGCCATGTTGACAGATCCCACAAGACCTGTACTAATTTTACAGTGGTTGAGCTTCCTGGCAAAGTCAGTGTTTAATTAATGTTCTCCCAAGTATAGGACGTGTATTAACATTTTACAGCCTCTAAACTGGATTAGAAGGTGTAATTAGGTGTAACGTTTAATCAAATCTTTTTTTAGCTGGATATGCCTATAGATTTATTCACTTTTTATTATTGATATTTCCAGGGCTAAATTTGCCACTAGGCACTTAAGAGTAGGACTATAAAGAGAGTTTTATTACTTTTATTTTTTTTTATAGACGCTGCCACAAAGGTCAGGCAATTGCATAAGAGTCCACCACAACAGGTAGTAAGCAGTTATCCCCTAGGCACGGGCAGCATGTGTGCAGAGATATTTTTCAGTTATCACTGTGTAAGTGAGCCATGACTGAAAGAAGCATTACACGTCACAACCAATCAGTAAATGAGCAACATAACGCAAATGATACAAAAGTGACATAAAGTAAAACTATTTATATGTACATAATTACATCATCTATGAGAAAAATTAAAAAACATGAGACACATAAGATAGAAAGCATATATCATCAGGCTGAGTAAGTTCATTTAGCGTACAGGGAATCACAGCAATTTCATACATCGTAAAACATCATCAAAATGATAAAAATTACACTAGGTCAGAGATTCAAGACAGAGTCTGGGTACATGAGAACAATATGTGTCAACTAATCGAATTTCAATAACAAAGAAAAAGAAAATTATAGTGGACAATTGGCCCCCTGGTCATATGGTAAAATCTGTGCGAATGTCACATGTAGTTTTGCACAAATTTCAACAACTGTCATGGTGGCATTGGACTCTGCAGATTCTAACACTCCAACCAATGGTTTATCTGGTGTCTGGGATGATCAACACAGGTAGAATCTGGCGTCGACCTGCTTTGTGCTGATTCATAGGCATGCTAGCAAGAGTTAATCTGTGCTATTCTGCTTGCTCCTTTAATCACATGTTGTGGGTAGACCTATCACATCTGCTCCCCTTTTACTTATACTGTTGGAATCCTTCTACCCATGCCAGCTATTGATTATTTATTGTTCAGTGAGGTGTGGTGGTGTCCCAGATTCTCTCTGGGGAAAGTTGCATGGCAGTAGTTAAATTGCTTTTAATCATAAGGTACTTTCTGGTCAATATACTGGAAGTGACATAGGTGGCTGGTACTGATTTGCAATGAGGACCGTGCCGTGATTGTATTCCCAGGTGGGACGTCACAAGTAAGATGTACCAAGGGAATACAGGTCAGGGAAAAAACAGACCTAGAAGATGCCTCAAACTACAGAGTGGGTCACTAGAACTTTAAAACTTTTACTTTCCTCACACTGTGTGCACGCGCATTCAGATGGGCGCAAACCTCCAGCCCTCTGTGACACACACAGCATTGTCACTACCAGCACCAGCGCAGGGATGTCTTGTGGGTGGAGTTCACCCTCTCCAGTCCCTGCTAATGGTAAGAAGATGCATTCTGCTCCACTGCGCAGCCAGCACTGGCGCTGCAGCCTTTTATCTTCCCCCCATCTCAGGGCACTGGCCGAGTTCCAATATGGAATGTATAATGTATAAAACGGTTGCAGTGTGTCCTATGGAATACACTGTGTGCAGAATTATTAGGCAAGTTGTATTTTAGAGGATTTTTTTATTATTGATGAACAAGTATGTTCTCAATCAACCTAAAAGACTCATAAATATCAAAGCTTAATATTTTTGGAAGTTGGAGTGGTTTTCTTTTAAGATTTGGCTATCTTAGGAGGATATCTGTTTGTGCAGGTAACTATTACTATGCAGAATTATTAGGCAACTTAATAAAAACCAAATATATTCCCATCTCACTTGTTTATTTTCAGCAGGTAAACCAATATAACTGCACAACATTTAGAAATAAACATTTCTGACATTGAAAAACAAAACCCCAAAAATTAGTGACTAATATAGACACCTTTCTTTATGATGACACCCAACAGCCTACCATCCATAGATTCTGTCAGTTGCTTGATCTGTTTACGATCAACATTGCATGCAGCAGCCACCACAGCCTCTCAGACACTGTTCCAAAAGGTGTACTGTTTTCTCTTCCTGTAGATCTTACATTTTATGAGGGACCACAGGTTCTATATGGAGTTCAGATCAGGTGAACAAAGGGGCCATGTCATTATTTTTTCATCTTTTAGACTTTTACTGGCCAGCCACGCTGTGGAGTAGTTGGATGTGATGGAGCATTGTCCTGCATGAAAATCATGTTTTTCTTGAATGATACCGACTTCTTCCTGTACCACTGCTTGAAGAAGTTGTCTTTCAGAAACTTGCAGTAGATCTGGCAGTTGAGCTTCACTCCATCTTCAACCCGAAAGGTCCCACAAGTTCATCTTTGATACCAGCATATACCAGTACCCCACCTCCACCTTGCTGGCGTCTGAGTCAGATTGGAGTTCTCTGACCTTTACTGATCCAGCCCCTGGCCCATCCATCTGGCCCATCAAGAGTCACTCTCATTGTATCAGTCCATAAAACCTTTGAAAAATCAGTCTTAAGATATTTCTTGGCCCAGTCTTGACATTTTATCTTATGTTTCTTGTTCAAAGGTGGTCATTTTTCAGCCTTCCTTACCTTGTCCTTGTCCCTGAGTATCGCATACCTTGTGCTTTTTGATACTCCAGTAACATTGCAGCTCTGAAATATGGCCAAACTGGTGGAAAATGTCATCTTGGCAGCTTCATGCTTGGTTTTCCTCAATTCATGGGCAGTTACTTTGCGCCTTTTTTGCCCAACACGCTTCTTGCGACCCGGTTGGCTATTTGCCATGAAACGCTTGATTGTTCGGTGATCACGCTTCAAACGTTTGGCAATTTCAAGACTGCTGCATCCCTCTGCAAGACATCTCACAATTTTGGACTTTTCAGAGCCCATCAAATCTCTCTTCTGAGCCATTTTGCCAAAGGAAAGAAAGTTGCCTAATAATTAAGCACACCTCCTCATTACAGAGATGCACATCACCTGATTTACTTAATTGGTAGTTGGCTCTCAAGCCTATACAGCTTGGAGTAGGACAACATGTATAAAAAGTATCATGTGATCAAAATACTCATTTGCCTAATAATTGTGCACACAGTGTATATATGCAGCTGTCACAGACTCCTATAGTATCCAGTAGTTGCAGCAAATCATACTTTTATCAAATTAGTTGCATAATGAATAGAAAATATAGTCCAGACATTGACTAGGTTAGAAATAATGATTTTTACTTGAAATAATAATTTTCTTCTTCAAACTTTGCTTTCGTCAAAGCATGCTCCCTTTGCAGCAATTACAGCTTTGCAGAACTTTGGCACTCTAGCTGTTAATTTGCTGAGGTAATCTAGAGATATTTCACCCCATGTTCCAGAATCCCCTCCCACAAGTTGGATTGGCTTGATGGGCACTTTTTGCGTACCATACGGTCAAGCTGCTCCCAGAACAGCTCAATAAGGTTGATATCTGGTGACTGGGCTGGCCACTCCATTACAGATAGAATACCAGCTGCCTGCTTCTTCTCTAAATTGTTCATGCATAATTTGGAGGTGTTCTTTGGGTCATTGTACTGTTGTAGGAAGAAATTGGCTCCAATCAAGCGCTGTCCTCAGGGTATGGCATGGCATTGCAAAATAGAGTGATAGCCTTCCTTATTCAAAATCCCTTTTACATTGTACAAATCTCCCACTTTACCAGCACCAAAGCAACCCCAGACCATCACATTACCTCCACTATGCTTGACAGATGGCATCAGGCACTTTTCCAGCATCTTTTCAGTTGTTCTGCGTCACACAAATGTTTCTCCCAGTGATCACACAAATAAAAGTATCAATATTAAATGGTTTACAGACAGCGGTCCTGGTTCTAATTGGCTCTCCACAGTGTATTCCTATAAGTGTGGTCGGAGGAATTGTGCATTATGTCCTTTCACGTTTTCTATTAAAACCTTTTTGTCAACAGTTAAAGTTTTTCATATCAATCCATTTATTAGTTGTGTTTTCCAACTTATGTGTTAAGTGTAATCTACAATACATCGGTTGCACTACACACACATTCAGGAGAAGAATTTCTGAGCATATCTTCTATGCACAGAATAATACAGCCTGGCGGCTATCCAGTGCCTCTCAGTACTTCCTTCAGATCCAAAAAAGAGATGATACGGATCTGCAAGTCACGGCTTTAGAAAAAAATTAGTATACCTGAAAGGGGAGGAGAAAAGTCATGGTCACTGAAGTACTAGGAGGCTAAGTGAATTATAAAACTTGACTCTTGGGTTCCTAATGGACTAAATATTAGGTCTGATATTGCATGTCTAATTTGATTAGCCTATTGGTATATTTTGTTATTTCTTGTCATGTGAGTTCTTGACTTTATATACACACGTGAGGGTCATCATGTGGCCATCACTTAAAAATGGGAAAAAATGTTTTCTGATGCCCTTCTCTATGTGTCTTCTATGGATTATTGCAGTCCTTCCTTCTAATTGTTGGCAGCGCTTGCATTTAGTGCATAGGCTTTATGAGTCTAGGTGCCCCATTATGTAACATTTTTAATAGAATGTGTGTGACGCCCTCTTTTATGTCTAATACAGGGTGTATTGGACTCCCTCTTCCTTCTAATTTCTTGCAGTTCTTGTATTGTCCACATAGGTTTTGTGAGTTTCAGAGTCCCAACTTCATAAATTAACCAAGCTGTGTCTGACCATGTCACACACACACACAACATGCCCAGATAAGGGAGTAAAATGTTAAAATTACATTTAGCAGTGACTACCGTGGGTGTAGTTTTATTTCCGTATTTCTCTACTATGTCGTCTACTGTAGTCATAACGGACATTTTTATTTCTTTTTAATTTTGTCATACATATATATTAGTTATTATACAGGAAAGAATGCTTCCTAACATATTTTCTTGTAAAATCCACTTTATCTTTGGGTTTGTATGTTATATTGTCAGTACATAACAGTGAAGTAATACTCTGACAACATTGTTCCTTGCAGCCACCTGAGAGTCAGAGATGCATCCAGGCTTTTTCCACATGCTGATCCTATTCCAATTGAGTGGTGTTTCCATCAGTTTAAGTGATTTTCCTGTCTACACTGCCAAAAGTACCAATGCCTGGTTTAATAACCACAGTACCACTGTGATGATTGGCCAGCAAACTCATATGACATAAAAAACGCCATTGAGAATCTATAGGGTATTATCAAGAGGAAGATGAGACACCAGACCCAACAATACAGAAGAGCTGAAGGCTGCTATCAAAGCAACCTGGGCTTCCATAACACCTCAGCAGTGCCACAGGCTGATCCCCTCCATGCCACGCCGCATTAATGCAGTAATTCATGCAAAAGGAACCCCAACCAAGTACTGAGCACATTTACTGTACAGACTTTTCAGCAGGCGCCAACATTTCTGAGTTTAACATCAATTTTTCAGTTGGCCTTATATAATGTTCTAAGTTTCTGAGTTAATGACTTTTAGGTTTTCATTGGCCATAATCATCATTATTGAGACCCGCATTACAAGGAAAAAGAGGTATACCAATAATAGGATCACCAGACAAGATATATAACAAAATACAAAATCTTTATTAGTAAAGCACATGAACAGCACATGGCCACACATTGGTTAAACAGGACACGCAACTATTAAAAACATTTAAAAATCCAAACAGGCATAGGTGCTAAGTCAGAACCCTATAATCATAAGTTGAATATTGTATTAATAAGTTTCAGAAACACACCCCCTGCAAAGATAGCAAATATCAAAACTTGATCAGGATTAGAGGTAGTAATTACATATACTCCCCTATAGGAGATACCAAAAGTGCCAATTTATAGTTTTAGACAATAAATGTCAGGCTGTAAACAGGTGGTCACAATAAAATCCACACTTAAGGCCCCGTCACACTAAGCAACATCGCTAGCAACATCGCTGCTAACGAACAACTTTTGTGACGTTGCTAGCGATGTTGCTGTGTGTGACATCCAGCAACAACCTGGCCCCTGCTGTGAGGTCGTTGGTTGTTGCTGAATGTCCTGGGCCATTTTTTAGTTGTTGCTGTCCCGCTGTGAAGCACAGATCGCTGTGTGTGACAGCGAGACAGCAACAACTAAATGTGCAGGCAGCAGGAGCCGGCTTCCGCGGAGGCTGGTAACCACAGTAAACATCGGGTAACCAAGAAGCCCTGTCCTTGGTTACCCGATATTTACCTTTGTTACCAGCCTCCGCCGCTTTCACTGTCAGTGCCGGCTCCTGCTCTGTGCACATGTAGCTGCAGGACACATCGGGTTAATTAACCCGATGTGTGCTGTAGCTAGGAGAGCAGGGAGCCAGCGCTAAGCATTGTGCGCTGCTCCCTGCTCTGTGCACATTTAGCTGCAGCACACATCGGGTAATTAACCCGATGTGTGCTGTAACTAGGAGAGCAGGGAGCCAGCGCTCAGTGTGCGCTGCTCCCTGCTCTCTGCACGTGTAGCTGCGTGCGCTGGTAACCAAGGTAAATATCGGGTTGGTTACCCGATATTTACCTTAGTTACCAAGCGCAGCATCTTCCACGCGGCGCTGGGGGCTGGTCACTGGTTGCTGGTGAGCTCACCAGCAACTCGTGTAGCCACGATCCAGCGATCCCTGCCAGGTCAGGTTGCTGGTGGGATCGCTGGAGCGTTGCAGTGTGACATCTCACCAGCAACCTCCTAGCAACTTACCAGCGATCCCTATCGTTGTTGGGATCGCTGGTAAGTTGCTTAGTGTGACTGGACCTTTAGAGCATAGATGTACTGCTGTCCAGATATTCTATCAGCCCGTGGGCACAGTGAGATCGTACAAAGCACCACTCTGGGTATATTGTATATTCCAATTAGTATATAATCTATTAAGTAACAGTACAGATGGTAACACACTATGAAAGTAAAAGGATTACCACAATTATCAGTCCTAAGATACAATAAGGTCATATAAGACACCACTCAGGGTGTATAATACATCCCAATTATAAACATGATGATATACTGTGCAGACATAGCTACATATACTTAAACAGTATCTAATATGTCTCACAGGGGTGTAAGTGCACCAGGGTCACTGACTGTGGAGGACCGGTGGATACTAAGAAGGCTGATCAACGGCACTTATAGTATAAACACTAAATCATAGTTTCCTGAAAAAAGAGAGACCATGGCGAGTGTCAATACATTTACCCAGTTAAATATATAATGCAGGGAGAAAAAACAACCACGCCAGGACCCTTTTCTGAAGGTGACCGGAGCTGCAGAAGACACCGCCGCTCCTGTCAGCTCCACCCAGCTAATGAAGGGAATAGCGCGATCAGCTGTATTCAGAGTTGGCCGCGAGTAACCTCAATGACAGCTCAGCTGATCGCGCTATTCCCTTTATTATCTGCGTGGAGCTGACAGGAGCGGCGGTGTCTTCTGCAGCTCCTGTCACCTTCATGCAGCAGAGCTGGAAGCGACGCTGGACCATCCTAGAGTACGCCGGACATGGAGGGCTTTTTCAGGCTTATTAAATTGGTGAACAAGGCAATTTGTTAGTGTTTTATTTTCTAATAAAGGATTGTTCGGGTGTGTGTGTTTATTTACTATAATTTACAGATTAATCATGGAAGGTATCTCAGGGAGACGCCTGACATGATTAATCTAGGACTTATTGGCAGCTATGGGCTGCCAAAAACTCCTTATTACCCCGATTTGCTAACGCACCAGGTCAAATCGGGAAGAGCCGGGTACAGTCCCAGAACTGTCGCATATAATGTATGCGGCAATTCTGGGCGGCTGCTGACTGATATTGTTAGGCTGGGGGGCTCCCCATAACGTGGGGCTCCCCATCCTGAGAATACCAGCCTTCAGCCGTATGGCTTTATCTGGCTGGTATTAAAATTGGAGGGGACCGCACGCCATTTTTTTTAATTATTTATTTATTTATTTTACTGCACAGTATAGACACTCCCACCGGCTGCTGTGATTGGGTGCAGTGAGACAGCTGTCACTCAGCGTGGGGGGCGTGTCTGACTGCAACCAATCACAGCCGTCTGTGGGTGAGGAAAGCAGGGAATACGAGATTGATTAATGAGCGGCCGGCATATTCAAAGTAATTGTAGCCGCGTATTCTCTGCACAGCTGTTTCTCGCCGCGCTGGTGATCGGGGAGCAGTAAGTATGTCAGAGGGCTGCTCACTTCAGTCACTCGGGGGATTAGCGGTCACTGGTGAATCCTTCACAGGTGACCGCTAATCAGTACGCGGCACACAGACAGAGCCGCGGCATGACAATGAAGTCGGGTGAAGTTCACCCGAGTTCATTCTCATCGCGCAACTCTGTCTGCTGTCAGCCGACATATATCAACGACAATTGTGCAACACACAAACGGACATTCCACACGGACATTCCACGTACACATACACGGGCATTTTACACACAAACACGGACATTTTACACGTACACACGGCTCGCATACGCCATCACACGGATGCCATACGTACCAGAGAAACGCCCCAAAAAAACGGAACACGGACCCGAAAAACGGACCAAGTCACAAGGACGTTTTTTTTTGCGGAAGTATGTTTTAGGCCTAACAGAAATAAACACTTGAAATAGATCCCTCTGTGTGTAATGACTCTATATAATATATGCATTTTCCTTTTTGTACTGAGTTACTGAAATAAATTAACTTTTTGATGATATTCTAATTTATTGAGACGCACTTGTATATCATCACATCACATTCTTGTTTTTGCAGTCTCATGTATTGCGTGTTTTTTTTTTTTTTCAGCAAAACACTGGGTGCACAGCCCAAAATGTAATGGATGAGTTTTATCCTCCTTATTGTGATAATAGTTGTACTTTTTTGTATCCTTTTGCACATGGTCATACTCCCCTATTGTTACCTATGGGGGACGTGGTTTTTTGATATTACATGTTTTAATTGATTTTAATCATTTATTGTGTGTTTTGGATTTTCTAATAAAAATTGTTAATGATTGAGGACCATTGTTACATTACTTCATTCTCTGGATTGCGCGTCCATTATGCATGAGCTTTCTTCTCCCCTTGTTTGGCTTTTTTTTTTTTCAGAACAAGATTTCTTTTACAATCTTTTCATACTTTGTATTTTCTATTCCTTGCACAGAGCACAAAGCTATGATGTAATATTATAGTTTAATTTCACTCTTTTCTTTTGATTGTCTTTTTATACAGTATGTAGCTAGGAGTGTAGTGTAGGAGAGTATTACTCATACATATTAAAAGATATGTTGAAAGTTATTGAACAACGAACAACCTGGGTCCTGCAACAGCAACAATATTTGCGAAAGGATTGACGTGTCGTCAATCAACGATTTTTGCCGTTTTTTAGATCGTTAGCAGTCGCTCGTAGGTGTCACACGCAACGATGTCGCTAACGAGGCCGGATGTGTATCACAAATTCCGTGACCCCAGCGATATCTCGTTAGCGATGTCGTTGCGTGTAAAGCGGCCTTTAGGCTATGTTCACAAGCAGCATTCTTTCACTTTTTTTCTGCAGAAAAGAAGCTGTGTTTCATAGTAACAGCAAAAAGCTAGGAGACGTTAGAAACCTCATCCATACGCTTCTTTTTTTTTAACTGAATTTGAGAACTGGTGTTTTTAAAATCTGCAACGTCAATTTTTTAAGCATGTTTTTTTCAGTCATTGACAGCAAATTGAATAAAATTGAATAAAAAAATAAATAAAATAAAAAAAATTGAATAAAATTCAAAACGCTGTAAAAGAAGCAGGAAGAAAGATTTATTTTTCTAGCATTTTGGTGACTAAAGCTAACACTTTGTTCACTAAAGTTCTTCCTATGGGAGTATGCACATCGCAGTCCTTTACTATTATAACCTATGCTATTACACTAGTTATATTGACTACTGCAGATGCTATTTGTGGTTATAAATTGTAGCAGTAGATGTCATTACAAAAGTGTCCTTTTAATAACCCAAGGAAGGGGTAATGAAGTACAGTTAATGCAGCATGAAGATAAATATATCACAGTTCTTAATGAAAGGAAGTTTAATTAACCTATGTAGTCATATATGCTTTGTGCCTGCCACAAAGCATATTAATAGAACTATAGTAATAATTTTAACATGTCATTACAGTAGCTAAAGTTTCAGTGTATTTATTATTTATGACAGTTCACCATAAAGTATATTATCGGCACTCAACCGATAGAACAATTGACCCAAGCCTTCCAAGATAGCATGCCCGAGGCTGTCCTACCAGTACTATAGGTAAGTTGGCATGGCTAAACCTTAAGGGGGCTTTACACTCAGCGATATCGCTTCCCACAAAAATGGTCTTTTAGCCCCAAATTTTGTATTCTCACAAGGGTAATAAGAGAAAATGCACCTTGCATGAGTACTGAGATACCCCACATGTGGAAGAAATCTACTGTTCAGACACACGTCAGAGTTCTATTGTTCAGGCACACGTCAGAGCTCAGAAGGGAAGGAGCCCTATTTGACTTTTTGAATGCAAATCGGAGTCATTAGCAGACGCCATTTGGAGAGCCCCTGAGCTGCCTAAACAGTTGCGCTCCCCTCCAAGTGATGTCATTTTGGAAACTGGACCCCTCAAGGAAGTTATCTAGATGTTTGGTAAGCACCTTGAACCCCATAATACCCCATATGTGCTCAAAAACTATTTTTGAGGCACAGTGCAAAGTGAAAAAAGCAGCACCATATTTTAGTTCAGATATAGTTGGAATGGTTTACGGGTGCCATGTCACATTGGCAAAACCTGTGAACCCATTTTGGAAACTAGAATCCTCAATTATCAGTTTTTACAAATGTCGACACCCTAAATATATTTGTTGTGATTATGCGGAAATTTTGGATAATTTTTCATCTACATCTACTTCAGAGCGATATAAAATTAAGAATTATATCAATTGCAAAACTACATTTGTAATTTATCTCCTTACACGGGAGTTGTGCAACCTACAATATGGGGGTTGCACAATGGGTCTGCTAAAGATCCAGATCCGCTGACTTCTATCAGATGCCTCTCCAAGAATGATCACTAAATGTTCAGTGGTGATGGATGAGGCATTTCTTGGAGAAACATAATGGAGATAACTTTATGTGCAGGATTCAAAGAATTGAAAAGGTTAATTTACCTGCCCGGGGTGGTGATCATAAGAGGATTCTATTGAAATGTGAGACATGGTTTATTTTTTTGTTTGCAAACCAGGGTTTTGCAGAGATTGAACAAAAGACATGATATTATTATTATTATTGATTTATAATGTCACTGTATTTTTTGAATTTGCAATGTTTTTTAGGACCTGTCATGCCTTAGTGATTGGCTGAAAACTAACATGTGATTGACAGAATGTGATATAAAATGCCATAGACACATAGTATTGCTATACAATGAATATGAACACTTAGTTCGAAACACGTTTGTATGTTGTATTTTTTGGCCATTGTATGTTTTACTTTTTCTATATGAATTAAATGTTTTTACTCAAATTTCTATTTTTATGGATCCTGGATGCCGGATTACTTTTTCTCCCATATTTCTGCTACAGTTTGCAGTACTTGAATCAATGCACGGTTCCATGGATGGGTGAGCTGACTTTTTGTTTTATTTTCTATATATAAATAATGGTGTAATAATGTTTTATAAAAATAAATGAATGAATTACACCTAAAATAGAAAATTCAATAATAGATAAAGTAGAATAGTAAAAACGTATCACATACCATATATAATCAAGACTTTCACCAATTGAAGGCCCACAGACCTGACGCACGTTTCGCACAGAGCTTTTACACAGGAGACTAAAAGAGAGGCTGAAAGAGTCTAGTCAGCATATGATTGCAAGTATTCAAACTGCTTCTACATTGTCGCATGTGACAGGTACTATCACAGGCATTACCTGCAAGATTACTGGACAATCCCTGCAAGATTACAGCTCCATTCATTGTGTATTGGTCTTTTAGAAAAATCTGAGTGGTGCTCCACTGAAACAGTCGTGGAAATCCATGTTTTTGACCATTTAGTTGCGTATTCATTTGTCGTACGTAGCTTCAGATATGTAGACGGAAAATATTTGCCATTAGATGTCTGGGTTATCTGGGGGTAAGTTATAACATCTGTTTATTTTTCAATGAATTTATTTTCACCATACTTTGCAAGTGTGGCATCATTTCAGATTCATGGCTTTCTATAATTAGCTGGGTCATTTGAAATGTCTGGAATAATATATATAAATTCTACACATGATATGTAATGAGAAAAAAATAAAAACAGCACTTGCCTCTTTAGTAAAGCTAGTACGGCTAACATAAAATAAGCTCAATTAATCATTTTAACCGCTGAATTCACTTTGGATAAACAAAATATGTATCAGATGATATGTCCTAGAAAGGTAGTCAGCCTTACAAAATGCTGCTCTTTGCTGATCTGCTCCTCTCATTATCGCATTGCAAATAGTTTTCTGAAAGGAAAAACTGTTCAAGCAAAATATTAAACAGCCCTCATTTGTCATGTTCCTGCGGAGAACAAGCAGAAACCTGCTGTGGCTGAAAATATGTGGTCATTATGAAGCTTGTAGCGAAATTGCTTCTTTTTCACCTCCTTTGTTGTTGTTTTTTTGCCTGGATGATGTCTGTTTGAGCTCAGTAATATGCACTCCTTCTGCTCATTGGGCTACATCTCAGCTTCAAGCTGTCAGACAAGATACAAGTTCACTTTAGTGTGTACACTCTTCTTCTTTTTTACTTTGCAATTTGCTCTTCTTTCATACGTTCAACATGGAACCTCATCATTCTTTGTCAGTATGGGCTCTGAAGACGAGAAGCTATAAAACTCTCCATTTCTAGCACTTATTTTTTTTTTGCTCACTGTCTGACTTTCTTCCCCGCCTGGAAATGTTTAAATAGGTTGAGAAATGCTAGGTGACTATATAAAAAAAAAAGTATATGTCATGGGGGTTATGGATCAGTCTGTGCACAACAACAAAAAAAGTCTGAGTTATATAGGCAAATACATAATGTACCATTTTTTTTATAAAAAAAATAGCTTTTTTTTTTAAAGAAAAGAAACCTACTAGACAGTAGAAGTAGTATAACATTCTGTATGTATGAATGTATTATACCTATTGTAATAATCTGAATAAATGCACATTATGTTACATTTATAGGGTTATTCTCAAGTTATCTTGAATCCAATCGAGAATCTGTGGAAAGAGCTCAAAACTGTTTTTCACAAACGCTCTCCATCCAACCTCACTTAGCTGGAGCTATTTGCAAAGGAAGAATGGGCAAGAAATTCAGTCTCCCGATGTGCAAAACTGATAGAGACATACCCCAAGCGACTTGAAGCTGTAATCACAGCAAAAGGTGGCGCTACAAAGTATTAACTTAAAGGGCATAAATAATATTGCACGCCCCAATTTTCAGATATTTTTTTTTTTTAAAGTTTAACATAAGCAAAAAAATTTTGAAATTTCGTTCAACTTCACATTTGTGTCCCACTTGTTGTTGATTCTTCACCATAACATTAACATTTTTATCTTTATGTTTGAAGCCTGAAATGTGGGAAAAGGTTGAAAATTTCAAGGGGGCCAAATACTTTTGCAAGGCACTGTATTTATTTGTATATGTTAGTTGTCCCATCTTAAGGGTTTCCCTGTTTATTACTTTTATTCTTTAATTAGAATTTGTAATTGTATTTAACAAAATTTATTTTTAAATTTAGCATATATCTCATCTTAATTCCTTGATATATTCTCATTTAATGTGTATATGAATATATGGCTTATAATAGTCTGGTCTTTTCTGTAGTAACACATGGATGTGGAACGATAAAAATATAAGACAAAAGAAGAATCAATGCCTTTGAAATGTGGTGCTGGAGAAGGATGTTATCAATACCATGGATGGCAAGAAGAACAAACAAATCAATTATGCAACAAATCAAGCCAGACATGTCACTCAAAGCAAAGATCACAAAGCTACGACTTGCCTTCTTTGAATACATCATACGGAGAGAGCAATCACTGCAGAAGGACATTTTGTTTGGAACAATAGAAGAAACAAGGCAAAGAGGAAGACCAGCACCCCGATGGCTTGATAGATCAACAAAATGGTGGAGATCTTAGTGGATCTATCTAGGCTTGCAGAAAATTGATCTTCCTACAGAGTCTTCATCCATCAAGTCACCATGGCTTGAGATCGAGCTAAAGGCTGTTAAAAAAAATTATATTTCAAAAGCATGGATGTCCAACCATTACATCTTACACAAATAATTCAACTATTGATTTGAAGCTTTCTGATTTGCAATTAACTGATATAAAGTATACTTTGAGAATGCAATTTTTTCAATTTTTCTGGCTTTGATAGATGAACTCCTATGTGTTAGTATAGACTGCTAGTGAGTAAAAGGATATTGTTTTGTTACCTCAGTACAGAATATAATTGATTTATAGAATCTTCTTTATTGAAATTATCGACATACCTATTACAGTTGTAGTAGACTGGCATTTGGTTAGGCAATAAAATGAAATGATTAACATAATAAGAAAGCCGTATTTCATATTTAGCTTCATTATTGGTTACAATGATTGATTAATTCCGACTTTCCTTTTCTATACTTCGAGTTCTGTATTTGATTTTGTTCTGTACAATGCATGTCCCATTATTGCTGAAATTTCTTTTTTTTTTAGTTGTGCCCTGCCCAAAGCTGCCATGTGAAGTATTAAAATCTCATATAATGAAATGGTCGGGGTCCCCTACGGTTTCTCTCACATTTTCCACTCTCCATTTGATGACCTTTTTATATAAATATTTTTAATGGGAAACCAAATAAGGGTATTATAAAAATTCTGGATTTGTACCCTTGAGCCTGTGCTCTGTGATGAGCTCCTCTGTCTGCCGACTTTCAGCAGGTACACCTTTTTTTTGGAGAGTTTTAGTTTCTCTTATCCTTGCTTTAGTTCTATTAGGATACAAAGTGTATTCACTTACTCGTTTGTCTGCCCAATCACTTTTTGGGTGCGGCTTTATTACTTTCCCCCTGCTGGTATTTCTTGCTGATGATATTCTCATATTGATGTCCAGCCATATTGCTGTTTGTGTATGCCATTCAGTGGAATACCAGCTAGGATACCTCTCTCTGCTGTTTATGTTCTTTACTATGCACTTATCTTCTGTTTGTTGTTAGTAGTTAGGCAGTGGAATAGGTCCGAGTTGCCTTGATTTAGTCTTGTTCAGGGATATTCCATCTCACACAGGAACCACTAGGTATTGCAGGGTTAGGATTTCTACAGGAACCGGCAGGGTCTGTTGCAGTTTTTAGTGTGTTACCTATATCCCTTGTGAGTGGCGAAACGACCATAACAGGTATAAGACAATGATTTGGAAACAAAGATTTTGTAATTTATTGGCTTTGTAAAAATAAATGGAGAAGAGGAAATTATATGGATTTTATAAATTAGACCAATACTGTACATTTAGTGGGTCCATTGAGTGGAGGACGGAAGATTAGTGGAGACCAGTGAAACAAATGGACTCTATGTCTGCATATAATTGTCTATTACACAAGACCCATTTTTCCCGTCGCAGAGAGCAGCTGATGAGTTGCCTTATTTGTTTTTACTTTTGACTTCATAGCATGTAAAATCCCTGGCTAGTTGAAAGTGCAGTCTGAACACAGCTAATTTTTCATAACACTTAAAGCTATCTTCTAAACTAATAAAAGTTTGAACCAAAACAAAAAAACATTTATTTCTAGTGTATAAAGTGGGGAAATATAAGGTGATAAATCCATTTAATTACACTGACTGTAGCTTGAAAGCTATTCATGATATGTCAGAATATTTGTTGGAACTACTTCTACCTTATCTTGAGCCTTCTTTGAAATACATTTCTTTTTGGTTTATTTAATTATTGCACTGAA
Source organism: Anomaloglossus baeobatrachus (assembly GCF_048569485.1). Classification (NCBI taxonomy): domain Eukaryota; kingdom Metazoa; phylum Chordata; class Amphibia; order Anura; family Aromobatidae; genus Anomaloglossus; species Anomaloglossus baeobatrachus. The sequence continues at coordinate 551,294,867 of NC_134353.1, read as the reverse complement.
GGCCTACTTTCTTTTACTTTGGAGTTACAACATATAATCTTTACTTAAACAAGCTCAATTCCTCTGAATTGTCAAAAGTTAATTGCACAGTTCTGCGCTTCCAGCTTGGGACTGCTAAATTGGCCAATAGTAGAATTAGCTTCCATTGTAAGAATAAAAATAGCTCCTAAATTCCTTCAGTAACTGGATACCTAGTGCTAATTACTTTTGAATTATTTATGCCCTTATGCATATTTTTACTATGTAAAATTAAAAGAGGGAAATGTAAATACTATAAAAACAAGTAGAGAATTTACTTCCAATTCATTTGCAGAATGAAAACAATTTAAAAGTAGTGAAATGTGAATATAGTAATTATATTGCAAGAGTGCAAATGCACAAAACAGATTTCAGTTGTTAAATTATTCATTTATATTCCCCAAATACAATTCCATGTTTGAAAACAACCTAATAATTGCACGCTTTATGCATTTCATTTCCCCATTATGTAGGTCTCCAGCTCTCATGCTTTTATGGCCTATTCCCATTCCTTCTCAATCTTAGCTTTCCTGCTGAGTTCTAATTTAAAGGGAACCTGTCAAAAGGAAACATCAGAATGGTTATACGCACCTTTCCCATGATAGAAATGATCCTTTCTTTTTTATTGCAAAAAGTCATGAAAAATCTAGTGTACAAACCATATGCAAATTAGACTGTAAATTCACAGGGGGTGTGTCAATAGGTTTATTGACACACCCACAGTGCCTGATTTGAATTTAACTTCTACACTAGATCTATCATGACTGGCACATCAGATCCCAACAAAAAATATTTCATATTACTGGGAGCCAAAAATACAATACAGCGATACCACTACTTCCATATGTAGAAACTTGCTGACAGATTCCCTTTAACAAAAAATATTGACCCTCCAACTCATCAAGGAATTTTCATGGAAACAATTCCTTGAAATGTCACAAGATTTTTTGCACAGCTCGAGGCTGTGAAAAAATTCTGCTACTATTGGCATATGGGGAGATGGGACAGAATGGATGGAGAGTAGTGAAGTACTCCTGATAAACTCATCATAGCTAACACCACAAAAGTTGCATAAATTACTCCAGAAATATATGCTAGACCTTGTGCATGGTGTAGGCGCATATCAATTGTATGCCACTCAATTAATTTGGTGCATCTTAATCCAATCACTCCTTTCATTAAGATTGGCATACCAGATGTCAGCCTTAATAAATCAGGGCCAATAATATTTGGAGTAAGATGTACTGTATGCTAAACTTCCTTTCCTACCTGATGTCTCTGAGGTGTTAGAGACATCTTCACATGGATTTGGAATGTCTAAGAGCCTCCTAGAAAAAAATTGTAGACATTTTTGAAAAGTTGCTATATATATCGGGCATTGCAGAAGCCAAAATTCCCCAACTGTTTGCATTGCTATGATGCCAAACTATGTTAGATAACTATTAATTCCACAGCACTTTGCAGACATCACTGTACCCATTGAGGCTGACAATTTAAATGACCTACCAGTATGTCTTTGGAGTGTGAGAGGAAACCAGTAGGGCTGGGCGGACCCAGACTGTAAATGTCAAGATCTGCGGGGTTTCAAAGGTATAATGGGTTAGTATAGCCAACACACACGGACGAACCCGTGCCATAATAGATATATGGAAGGAGCCATATACAGGATATACAAGGAAGAACAAAGAAAAACTTGTACAACAACTTAAGGCCGCTTTACACGCTGTGATATCGTTACCGATATCGCTAGCATGTGTACCTGCCCCCATCGCTGCCCGTGGCGCACAACATCGCTCAGACCCGTCACACTACTTACCTGCCTAGCGACATTGCTGTGACCGGCGAAACGCCTCCTTTCTAAGGGGGCGGTTCGTTCGGTGTCACAGTGACGTCACTAAGCAGGCGCCCAATAGAAGCGGAGGGGCGGAGATGAGCGGGACGTAACATCCCGCCAACCTCCTTCCTTCCGCATTGCCGGTGGCCGCAGGTAAGGTGGGGTTCCTCGTTCCTGCGGTGTCACACAGAGCGATGTGTGCTGCCGCAGGAACGACAAACTACATTGTACATGCAGCAGCAATGGTAATTGGGAATAGGGGGGCATGTCACTGATTTTGAACGTTTTGCGACAATTCAAAATTGCTCATAGGTGTCACACACAACGAAATTGCTAAAGCGGCCGGATGTGCGTCACAAATTCCGAGACCCCAACAAGATCGCTTGAGCAATGTCGTAGCGTGTAAAGCGGCCTTTAATCAGAAAATTGTGTATAAACTTTATTAATTACTGTACAAATCAGAAAATTGAGTATAAACTTTATTAATTACTGTAATTACTGTTTCAAAGGTGCTCAGGTGCCGGACCCAGGCCTGGGATTCCGGGTGTTTGATCTAGGTTTGGCACTCAAGAAATAAAAAATAAAGAAAATAAGAATGAAGCAAGCGCTTCATACTTACCAAGGCTCCTGTGCAGCTGTAAACTGCTCTCACACGGCTGTATGCTGCTTCTGTGGCCTCCCTGTGCCCCTCATCATTGCTCATTTCATATGCATTGCTTGGTTACAGTCGGACATGCCCCCAGCCTGTGTGACAGTGTCTGCCTGAGCAGAGAAGGACACTTCATTGGGGGTGCAGCTCAACCATGCATGCAGCTGGAGGCCCAGGATGTGCAGAGGAGGACACATCATCGCGGGCACAGCTCATCCTGGGCCTCCTGCTGCAGACAGCATGAAGCAGGAGGCTCAGGATGAGCAGAGGAGGACACATTGTGGGTTCAGAGATCTGCTCAGGTCTCTCTATACCCCCTATTTAGGGGTCTTTCCTTCAGACCCTCACATCTATTACTCCATGCCCATGTGGACTTCAAAATGCAATCCAGTTTAGAATAAACATGTCTAACATGTCCCCTTATCACGTGAGAAATTATGTCATACCGAGAAGGAGCCCGTAAATTCTAGCATCTACCTTTATTTATCATGCATGATCTAGATGCATGCAGCCCTGGAAGAGAATGCACGACCTGGAAGCAGCTTGCCGCCATGACACGGATCTTTGGTGAGTACACCGTGCGTGCTCCTTTCCCCCTATCCCTTCCACCAACATTTTTAATCGCTGGATTCTGGTTCCCATAAACTTATATGGGTGCCGGATTCCAGAACCGGATTGCTTTTAAAAAAATAGCAGGGACCCACCGGTCCCGGTTTTCTGCGAGTCCGGCCAGCTCTAGAAGCCAGATAACCAGTGGAAACCCACACAAACACGGGGAGAACATACAAACTCCTTGTAGATATATTTCCTTGGTGGGATTTGAACCCAGAACCTCAGTGCTGCAAGACTGCAGTGCTAACAACTGAGCCACTGCATGAGTGTTTGTGCGCGTACATATGGAAAATAATGGAAAATAAGTTACCTAATATTTTTAAATGCAAGAAAAATATATAGTGCCAGCTCACCTCCTGGGTTCAGGTCCCACTTCCAAGTCCACAGCTGGGATGCCTTGGCATGGCAGAGATTTTAAAGAACAAAGAGAATCTAGCTCTGGAGGGACCGGGCCAAAAAGACGTATGTCATAAAACTTCTAATTTTTAATTCATTATTATTATTATTTATTCATTCATGGTTAACCATAGTACAACCACGGTTAAGGCCTTGGTCGAAATGCATTTGTTTTTGGTCCCCATCCATTTGTTTGGATCTCCCCATGTCTGACCATGTGGCGATTTTAATGAATTATTAATTCAAAGTTTTATCACATACATCTTTTTGGCTCGGTTTTTCCAACCCTGCAATCTCTTCAATATTTTTAAAGGTCTTTATTTTTTAGTAACATACCAAAGAAAAAATATGTATGATGTCTAGGGAAGAAAGATGTATTACGTACATATGTGGTCAAAATTATTGGTACCCCTCATTTAAGGAACAAAAACCCACAATGGTCACAGAAATAACTTGAATCTGACAAAAGTAATAATAAATAAAATATCTATGAAAATTAATACATGAAAGTCAGACATTGCTGCTTTTCAACCATACTTCCACATAATTTTTAAAAAAATAAAACTCATGAAATAGGCCTGGACAGAAATGATGGTACCCTTAACTTAATTTTGTTGCACAACTTTTTGAGGCAATCACTGCAATCAAACAATTCCTGCAAATGTCAATGAGGCTTCTGCACCTCTCGACAGGTATTTTGGCCATTCCTCAAGAGCAAACTGATCCAGTTGTCTTGTGTTTGAAGGTTGCCTTTTCCAGACAACATGTGATGCTCAATAGGATTTAGATCAGGGCTCATAGAAGGCCACTTCAGAATAGTCCAATGTTTTCCTCTTAGCCATTTTTGGGTGTTTTAACTGTGTGTTTTGGGTCATTATCCAAGCAAGACCAATGACCTGCGACTGAGACCAAGCTTTCTGACACTGGGCAGCATATTTGTCTCTAGAATCCCTTGATAGTCTTGAGATTTCATTGTACCCAGCACAGATTCAAAACGCCCTGTTCAAGATGCAGCAAAGCAGCCCGAGAACATAACAGAGCCTTCTCCATGTTTCACAGTAGGGACAGTGTTCTTTTCTTGATATGCTTCATTTTTCTGTCTGGGAACATAGAGTTGATGTGCATTGCCAAAAAGTTCCAATTTTGTCTCATCTGTCCATAGGACATTCTCTCAGTAGCTTTGTGGCTTGTCAACATATAGTTTGGCAAATCCGAGTCTGGCATTTTTATGATTTTTTTCAACACTGGTGTCCTCCTTGGTTGTCTCCCATGAAGTCCACTTTGGCTCAAACAACGACGGATGGTGCAGTCTGACACTGATGTTCCTTGAACTTGAAGTTCACCTTTAATCTTTTTAGAAGTTTTTCTCAGATCTTTTGTTACTATTTGTCAGGGCCAGGCGGTCGGGCAGACCCAGGAGGTGGATCCACTGGGCCGAACTCTAAGATGGTGGTAAGGAGTCCGGTAGCTGAAGCACTATGGGCAGTAGAACAGTCCGTGCCAGTGAGTGTAACGAAGAAGTCCCTGGGACCACGGAGTCACAGATGGTAGTCCGGGTGACGTAGCTCAGGTTCGGAAGCCGAGGTGATGTCAGGCGGGGTCCGGAACCTTTGGAGCGAGATGACGGGTCACCGCAGGGATCCGAGATGGTACGGACTGTCAGATGGCAGACGGACAGCGTTCGGGGTTCGGGATTCAGCAGGACCGGATGGTGAGGCAGGATCAGCTCTAGAAGAGAGATACGTGAGTATGGCATGAAGACACAAGGAGACCTGACTCCTAGCTTGGAAAACACGAAGATCAGGCCCCGCCCTCTTGGACAATACACCCCTTTATACCCTGTACCTGTTTAGCCTCATTTCCTGTTAATGGACGCTGGCCCTTTAAGAAAGGGTCAGTGACCGCGCGCGCGCCCTAATGCGCATGCGCGCAGCCCGGGTGCCAGAAGCCAGGGAAGGAGGCTGAGAAGAGGACGCAGGGGAGCCGGCCAGGGCCTGGGAAGCCGTCGGGCGCCGCGATCGGAGACCAGGGGGCCTGGGAAGGACGGGCACCGGAGCCAAGGACCCGGGGAGCGTGGCAGGTGAGCCGGGGAGCGGGGCTGAGGACCCGGGGAGCGGAGCAGAGGACCCGGGGAGGGGAGCCAAGGACCCGGGGAGCGTGACAGTACCCCCCCCCCCCACGCCCCCCTCCCCGCAACCGGGACATGAAGGCACGGATCAGAGGAGTGCCCACGTTCTCCCTGGGCTCCCAGGACCTATCCTCAGGACCATACCCCTCCCAGTCCACCAGGAAGAACTGTCGGCCTCGAACAGTCTTCATGGCCACGATATCCCTTACCGCATAGATGTCATCATCGGCAATAGGTGGAGGAGCCGGACTGGCAGCAGCGGAGAAGGGACCAAGGACAACCGGCTTGAGCAGGGAGACGTGGAATGAGTTGGGTATCCTCATCGTGGCCGGGAGCTGTAGCTTGTAGGAGACCTCATTGATCTTGCAGAGGACCTTAAACGGCCCGATGTAGCGAGGGCCCAGCTTGTAGGAAGGTATCTTCAATCGGATGTACTGGGAAGCAAGCCAGACCAGGTCACCAGGAGAGAAACACGGAGGGTCCAGACGCCTCTTGTCAGCGTGTTTCTTCATCCGCTGGGAAGCGCGTCCAAGGGACGCCTTGACAGAGTCCCAAATGGTAGCGAAGTCACGGGCTACAGTATCAGCCGCAGGGACATCCGAAGAAGGGGATATAGGCAATGGAACGGAGGGCTGAAGTCCGTAAACGACATGGAAGGGAGATTTGGAGGACGACTCACTGATGTGGTGGTTATGTGAGAATTCAGCCCAAGGCAGAAGCGTGGACCAGTCGTCGTGATGGGTGTTGACATAGTGACGTAAGAAGGATGTCAAGATTTGATTGACCCTCTCCACTTGGCCATTAGACTGAGGATGGTATGCGGAAGAAAAGTCCAGAGTTACTCCCAGATGTTTGCAAAGCGCCCTCCAGAAGCGGGAGGTGAACTGAGTTCCTCTGTCGGACACGATGTGGGATGGAAAGCCATGCAAGCGGAAGATGTGATGGATATAGGCTTCCGCGAGTTCCTGAGCAGAGGGCAGTCCAGCCATGGGGATGAAGTGAGCCATTTTGGAGAACCGGTCCACCACGACCCATATGACTGTGTGTCCAGAGGATAATGGCAAGTCCGTAATAAAATCCATCGCTATGTGTTGCCACGGAACTGAGGGTATAGGCAGAGGCAGAAGACGGCCATAGGGCAGGTGTTTGGGCGTCTTGTTTCTGGCACAAGAGGAGCAGGCAGAGACAAAAGCAGCGACGTCCGTGCGAAGGGATGGCCACCAGTAATGGCGTACAATCGCACCCCATGTTCTCTTCTGGCCTGCATGACCGGCTGTTTTTGAGGCATGACCCCAGTGTAACACTTTTTGCCTGTCAGTCTCAGAGACATAGGTCTTTCCGGGCGGTATCTGGGCCAGGGTGACAGGGGCCACCGAAATGATCTTGCTAGGAGAGATGATGGGTTGGGTAGTCTCTTCCTCCTGCTCCATGGGCATGAAAGACCTAGACAAGGCATCAGCGCGTACGTTCTTGTCCGCGGGTCGGAAATGGAGCTGGAAGTCAAACCTGGCAAAGAATAGGGACCACCTGGCTTGCCGTGGGTTCAGTCGCTGAGCGGACCGCAGGTATTCCAGGTTCTTGTGGTCCGTGTAGATAATCACGGGGTACACTGCTCCTTCCAGGAGGTAGCGCCACTCCTCCAGAGCCAGTTTGACCGCCAATAGTTCTCGGTCACCGATGGTGTAATTACGTTCAGGCGCTGAGAAGCTCTTGGAGAAGAAACCGCACGTCACCATCTTGCCGGAGGAGGACTTCTGCATGAGCACTGCTCCGGCTCCCGAGGAGGAGGCATCCACCTCCAAGGTGAACTGGCGGTTTAACTCCGGACGGTGGAGTACAGGAGCGGAGGCAAATGCTTGCTTCAGTGAGCAAAACGCGGCGTCGGCCGCAGGTGACCAGTCCTTTGGATTAGCCTCCTTTTTGGTCAAAGCGGAGAGAGGAGCAGTCAGGGCAGAGAAGTGAGGGATAAACTGGCGGTAGTAGTTGGCGAATCCCAGGAACCGTTGGATTGCCTTCAGTCCAGAAGGGGGAGGCCAGTTGAGTATGGAGGAGACCTTCTTTGGATCCATCTGCAGTCCAGTGCCCGAGATGATGTATCCCAGGAAAGGGAGAGAAGACTGCTCAAAGACACACTTCTCATATTTGGCGTAGAGACGATTCTCTCTCAGTCTTTGTAAAACCAGCTGTACGTTCTCTCTGTGGGTCTGGAGGTCCGGAGAGAAGATAAGGATGTCATCCAGATAAACTACTACACAGATGTAGAGGAGGTCCCGGAATATGTCGTTCACCAATTCTTGGAAGACTGCTGGTGCGTTACACAGGCCGAAGGGCATCACGCAGTATTCATAATGCCCATCGCGAGTATTAAACGCGGTCTTCCATTCGTCCCCAGAGCGGATACGAACTAGGTTGTAGGCACCCCGAAGATCCAGCTTGGTGAACACACGGGCTCCTCTGAGCCGGTCGAACAATTCGGGGATGAGCGGCAGAGGGTACTTGTTTTTTACGGTGATCTGATTCAGACCCCGGTAGTCGATGCATGGGCGTAGGTCACCCTCTTTCTTCTTAACGAAGAAGAAGCCTGCTCCCGCAGGAGAGGAGGATCTCCGGATGAATCCCTTTGCCAGGCTTTCTGTGATGTAGGTGGACATGGCCCTGGTTTCGGCTGGAGACAACGGATATATCCGTCCTCGAGGCGGTGTTGTTCCTGGGAGCAGGTCGATGGCACAATCGTAGGGACGGTGTGGCGGAAGTACCTCAGACTCCTTCTTGTCAAAAACGTCTGCGAAGGACCAATAGGCCGAAGGCAGTTCCGGCAGGTTCTCTGGAACCGGAGGTCGTCGGATGGGTTGTATGGACTTCAGACACTTCTCATGACAAGCAGGACCCCATCGGGTGATTTCGCCAGTACCCCAGCTGACTGATGGTTCGTGTGTCCGCAACCAGGGAAGTCCCAGCAGGATTTGATGGGACATGTGTGGAAGGACGTAGAGAGCGATGTTCTCGGTGTGCAGGGCACCGATACGCAGTTCGACCGGACTGGTGACCCAGGAGATGGTATCAGAGAGGGGTCTCCCATCCACAGAGGCAATCACTAGGGGCTTCTCGAGTGGAGTAACAGGCAGCTGGTACTTGTCCACCGTGGCCTGCTGGATGAAATTGCCTGCTGCTCCAGAGTCGAGGTATGCCTCAGCCGTGAAGCGCGTCTCTCCCGTTGACACTTGCACAGTCCACATAACCGGGTCTGAGAGAGTCCCAGCACCTAGGGTGGCCTCTCCTACCAACCCTAGGCTTTGGAGTTTCCCGGCCTTTCCGGACAGGAGCGTAGGAGGTGTGTGTCCTCTCCGCAGTAAAAGCAGAGACCCTTGGCGAGCCGCTCTGCTCGACGTTGTTCAGACTGTCGTACTCGGTCGATCTGCATGGGCTCGTGGACGGATATCCCAGCTGTTGATGACTGAGATACGGAGGGCTTCTGTGGAGGAGAGGAATGCCGTACCGGACGTCTCTCACGAGACAGCTCTTTGGAGCGCTCCTGAAAACGAATGTCCACTCGAGTTGCTAGGGCAATCAGGGCATCTAGGGTGGAGGGCACGTCACGACCCGCCAACTCATCTTTGATGCGACTCGAGAGTCCTTCCCAGAAGGCGACTGTTAGGGCCTCATTATTCCACCCGAGTTCTGAAGCCAAAGTGCGGAAACGGATGGCGTATTGGCCCACCGTCAGTGTTCCTTGACGTAAGCGGAGGAGGGATGAAGCAGACACAGAGGCGCGTCCCGGCTCGTCAAAGGTGCTGCGAAAGGCCTGCAGGAACTCTTGAAGATCCTTGGTCATAGGGTCCTCCTTCTCCCACAACGGGTTCATCCACGCCAGTGCCTCGCCCTCCAGGTGAGACATGATGAAGGCGACCTTGGCTTGGTCGGAGGCAAACAGATGTGGCAGCTGCGTAAAATGGAGGGAGCATTGGTTTATAAACCCCCTGCAGGACTTGGGATCTCCGGCGTACCGGGGTGGTGAGGCCAAACGCAGTCTGGAAGCATCCGAAGAAGCAGCCACGGGAGCGGGGGACGTGGCTTGACTAGTGGCGGCTTGGGATGTCGAAGACGTGACTGCCGCTTGTAGCGTGGTCAGGCGGGTGTCCACGGAAGTCATAAAGTTCAGCATGCGAGTCTGGACTTCACGCTGGCGTTGGAGTTCCTCTTGCAAGGCTGCTAGTGCTGCAGCGGGATCCATGGCCTGATCTTACTGTCAGGGCCAGGCGGTCGGGCAGACCCAGGAGGTGGATCCACTGGGCCGAACTCTAAGATGGTGGTAAGGAGTCCGGTAGCTGAAGCACTATGGGCAGTAGAACAGTCCGTGCCAGTGAGTGTAACGAAGAAGTCCCTGGGACCACGGAGTCACAGATGGTAGTCCGGGTGACGTAGCTCAGGTTCGGAAGCCGAGGTGATGTCAGGCGGGGTCCGGAACCTTTGGAGCGAGATGACGGGTCACCGCAGGGATCCGAGATGGTACGGACTGTCAGATGGCAGACGGACAGCGTTCGGGGTTCGGGATTCAGCAGGACCGGATGGTGAGGCAGGATCAGCTCTAGAAGAGAGATACGTGAGTATGGCATGAAGACACAAGGAGACCTGACTCCTAGCTTGGAAAACACGAAGATCAGGCCCCGCCCTCTTGGACAATACACCCCTTTATACCCTGTACCTGTTTAGCCTCATTTCCTGTTAATGGACGCTGGCCCTTTAAGAAAGGGTCAGTGACCGCGCGCGCGCCCTAATGCGCATGCGCGCAGCCCGGGTGCCAGAAGCCAGGGAAGGAGGCTGAGAAGAGGACGCAGGGGAGCCGGCCAGGGCCTGGGAAGCCGTCGGGCGCCGCGATCGGAGACCAGGGGGCCTGGGAAGGACGGGCACCGGAGCCAAGGACCCGGGGAGCGTGGCAGGTGAGCCGGGGAGCGGGGCTGAGGACCCGGGGAGCGGAGCAGAGGACCCGGGGAGGGGAGCCAAGGACCCGGGGAGCGTGACACTATTTGTATTATCCGTATGTTTGATTTTTCATCAGTTTTCTTCCTGCGGCCACATCGATGGTGGTTGGCTACAGTCCCATGGATCTTAAATTTTAGAATAATATGTGCAGCTGTAGTCACAGGATCATCAAGCTGCTTGGAGATGGTCTTATAACCTTTACTTTTAACATGGTTGTCTATAATTTTCATTCCGATCTCCTGAGACAACTCTTTCCTTTGCTTCCTCTGGTCCATGTTGAGTGTGGTACACACCATATCACCAAACAGCACAGTGAGTATCTGTAACCCCTATATACAGGCCCACTGATTGATTACAAGATTGTAGACACCTCTGATGCTAATTAGTGGACATACCTTGATTTAACATGTCCCTTTTGTCACATTTCTTTTCAGGAGTACCTTCATTTCTGTCCAAGCCCGTTTCATGAGTTTAATTTTTAAAAAAAAAAAATCTGTGGAAGCATGGTTGAAAAGCAATGTCTGACTTTAATTTGTTCATTTTTTCATAGATTTTTTATTTATTATTACTTTTGTCAGATTCAAGTTGTGACCATTGTGAGTTTTTCTTTCATTAAACGAGGGGTACCAACAATTTTGACCACGTGTGTATATTGAACAGCAACCAATGTAAAATTAAACCTTCAAAGCACAATGGCCCAATGCAGATTTGTATCATTACTGCCCCTCCCAAAATAATAAAATCTAATTAATACATTATTTCCAACCCATAATGGTAACAATTCATACTGAAAAACACAAGCTTTTACGTGGCTAAATGTTTTTATTGTACAAAAGTGCTAAAATGTAAAAAAATATATCTAGAAATATTTTTATGAATTGGATGATAACTCAGCTGATAAATCATTTTGACATCCATGTGATCACAGTTATCCCTGAAGGACAAGCTACATGATCCAAATCTTTGTGTGGAAGTGGACCTCATGGGGTGTTATGCTTTGTATTCTTTAGCAGGTTAGATCTATTTCTAAAATCCAACAGTAAGTAGTACGGAACCTTCATTTTAAGAACATAACTTGATCTTGAAAGACTTTTCGTTCTGTTAAAATATACCCTTTTACTGAATCTTTTATAGCAAATGAAGTCTTTTTTATAGTATACCCAAATATTAAATTGCCCTACGTGATGTTTAAATTGACAACCTTCAAATTTCAATACTAACGTGTTCTAAACTAACAAGACAACCTGCTGCTGCCGAGTGGTTTTAGAATGTAATTGCAAAGTTTCTGCGAACAACTTGGACTAAAATTGTGTTATATTACCAGGAGCACATTGAAATACTGTAGGGACAATATAATATGTCTTTTTAGGTCTCCAGGTAACTTTCAGTGCTTCCGTTGAAAAAGGAGGGGTGAAGCCAACTCACCATATGTAGTTCAGAGCATGCAAGAGCAGGGAAAGGTGTAGCGACCAACTGTGTAATCCAAGATAAAAGGATGAGCATTCATCTCTATAAAATTCATAGTTTTATTGCAAAAAATTAAAAAGTTGGATTCTATAATGTGTAAAGACAATGCATTTCAAACTCATCATGGAATCCAATTTTTTACATTTTTTGCAATACAACTTTGAATGTATGGTGCTGGATACTTATCTTTGTAAATTTCAGTGCTGACTGCTACTGAATGTATTGTTAAATTCAATATTTAAATAGAAGACTCCATTAAAAGGATGAAAATCAGATTTTATAGTAGGCAGAGTATCAACGGACAGTTCAAGTCCTTTATTTTTCCTTTTTGTGTATATGTTTAGTCATAGACATTCTGGGAGCTACTTTTCATTTTCCCTAGTGGAGCGATTTTCTAAAATGGAAAAAGATATAGTGATCAGATGGGGTCATTTTTCCAAACAGTTAAATTATGTTTTATAGCATTTACGCTAGCACTTTGAAATTGTGGCACTTTCCAGTTGATTCATTATTTTATGATTGCTACATTCTTGTGCTACAGCCAGATTGTTGTAGTTTACAGGACTATTTTACGAAACACATGCCCTGTAACTAAATTGATGCAGGCTGATCGCTGAGGCAATGGCCCAGTTTCTACTTCATCAGATCACTAGCTGAAAGCAGATAGTCTTTGCTAAGTACTTTTCACGGTACAAAACGGTACAAAAATAAATCCAAACTTTTTAGCTGAGTTCTTTTTTAGAACTGTTGGAATTATTTTTTCCATTTTTCATGCATATACACATATACGATAAGTGTAATTTCTCACATTTATAATATGCGAACACTGTAATCAGTGAAGATTCTCAGAATGAAGAAGCTCAAGGGAAAGACACTGACAAATCTGAACAGTAATTGGACTGGAGCACTCTACAGGAAAAAACGCTCAAGGAAACTCCGTGTCTTTTGTTTTTGGCTCCATCCGTGTCTTAAAAATCAAACAGGTAACATATATCTTTGTACCATGTTAGCCAGTAGAGATAAAAAATTGTTTAAAAAAAACTGAACTTCTCAGTGGTTGATAGCTTTTAATGGCTTTAAAGTCTATAAAAATCCTGACTAAGGCTATGTGCACATGCTATGGATTTACCGCGGATTTTACAGCGGATTTGCCCCGGATTTGTTGCAGAAAAAGTGTCTAACATTTCTGCAGTCATTCCCCAACAAAACCTATGGGTATAAAAAAATGCTATGCGCACACTGCATTTTGTTATATCTGCGGATTTACCAGCGGAATTTCCGTAGCAGAATTAATGTGCATGTCACTTCTTTTCTGCAGGTCCCTGCAGTTTTACCATTAATTATTGGTAAAAACCCACAGGGACCAACCTGCGGAAAAAACGCAGCAATTCTGTGGCCAATTCACAACATCCCGTGGTAAAACCTCATGCGGAATTTGCATGCGGATTTCTTCCATGAGTGCCGGATTCTTGCAGAGATCTGGAATTTTCTTAAGAAAACTTCATTTTCTAGTGCGCACATGGCCTTACTGTGCACATGTTGCAGATTTTTTCCTTGCAGCTTTCAGTGCAGAAAAAATCTGCAGGATGTCCATTCTTTTGGTGCTTATTCCTGCGTCTGATATAATCCACTGCAGTGCTCGTGCTCAATCACTATAATGGATTATATGTGTCAGTACTGCACTCGCAGCACTGACACTTTGCCTCACACACCAGGCATCCGGCATGGTCTATGATGCAATCTGTAGCTCAGTAACCTGGGATCATCATGCTGATGACCCAGGGTTGCCATGGCAGTAATCAGGCCCCTTTGGTCATATTACATGGACCCAATCGCCAGGGAGAGGTAAGCGATTTCTCTTCCTGCCTCCTGAATGCTGTAATCACGATTGATAACAGCATTTAGGGGGTTAAACTACCAGTAGCGGTGCAGGCACCACTCTTGGAAGTGAGAGCAGCGTCTCAGCTGTAACATAAGCCGGAGACCTGGTGGCGATCACTGGGGTACAGCACATAAAGCATAAAAAAGAGGCATAAAAAAACTGCTAAAACGCAATAATAAACATGCATTTTTTTCCGCAGTGTTTTTCTTGCAGAAACATGCCTTTTTGTGTGCAGAAAATCTGCATACAAAGCTGCTATGTGGGCACATACCCTAAGGCTATGTGCGCACGTTGCATTATTTCATGCAATTCTGCAGCGTTTTGAACTGCAGCGTTTTAATGCAAAAATGCATGCGTTTTAATTTCCAAGCAAAGTCTATGGGAAATAGGCATATTGTGTGCACTATGTGTCCAGAAACGCTGCGTTTTTTGTGACAAAAATTTGGCAAAATCTTTGTGCTTGAAGAAGCAACATGTCAATTGTTTTGAGCGTTTTGGCAGCGTTTTGGTAACATTGAAGTCAATGAGAATTATCAAAACGCATCCTAAAAGAGATTTCTAGCATTTTACATGCTTTTTTGATGCTAAACGCTTGCTTTTTGTCAAAATCAAAGCATGCGTTTTTGGCAATATAGTGAGGTCAAGTTTCCATTTGCCCTCACATCCATTCCGACTTTAAAAAATGAGCCAAACAATACTTTTACTTTATTTTGAACATAATTAATAAATCTCATTAATCATTTTCGATAAATTATCATTATAGTGTAAGAGTTAAATATTCTTTTCTTTTTTTTTTCAATTTTTTCCTACTGTTTGAATGTTCAAATTTTATTTAGTAGTGTATTTGTATTGAAAACGCATCTCAATTTAAGCACTGAAAATGCATGTAAAACGCAGTCATAACGTGGAAAAAACGCTATAAAAACGCTTGCGTATTTCCTGCGTTTATGTGGTCAAAACCAAATTTGACTGACAAATTTTGCCAGAGGATGCATTCATTTCTGCAAGTAACTGAGTGCAATATGCGCACATAGCCTAAAGCCTGCTTTACACGCTGCAATGTATCTTACAATGTGTCGGCGGGGTCACGTCGTAAGTGACGCACATCTGGAATTGTAAGTTACATTGCAGTGTGTGACAGGTACGTGCGATTGCGATTGAACGTTAAAACATTCATTGCATACACATCGTACCTTTCTCTAGAATTGCACGTCAGATTGTTCATCGTACCCGGGGTAGCGCACATTGCAGTGTGTGACACCCCGGGAACATTGAACAGATCTTACCTACGTCCTGCGGCTCCCGGCCCACAATGCGGAAGGAAGGAGGTGGGTGGAATGTTTACGTCCCGCTCAGCTCTGCCCCTCCACTTCTATTGGCCGGCTGCCACGTGACGTCGCTGTGACGCCGAACGTCCCTCCCACTCCAGGAAGTGGACGTTCGCCGCCCACATCGTGGTCATATGGAAGGTAAGTACATGTGACGGGGGTTAATCGTTTGTGTGGCATGTTCAACAAATTGAACGTGCCACACACGATGGGGGCGTTTCAAATTGCATACGATATTGTATGCGAAATTGCAACGTGTAAAGCAGGCTTAAGGCTTCATTTAGATGTCTGTGTTGCATGTACATGTTCTGTTTGTGTTTTTCATGGATACAACATGAACTGTTATAGTTTATGGGTCTGCTCACATGCCAATGTTTTTTCACACACCTTGTATCCATGCAAAACTCATGAAGACATACTGTATTTTTTTATCTGCAGCAACACAGATGAAAAGCACCAATACAAGTCTATGGGTCCTTGAAAAATATGTACAGCGCACGGATAGCATCTATGTGCCATGTATGCTATCCATATTTAACATTGCATTGTATAGAAGAAAAATACTGATAAATCACTGATGACACATGGACCCTAATGTGCCACGGGGCTGCAGCCATCAGCGAGCACTGCATTATTACCACCTTAGCATGCTACATAGAATAAAAGGTTCTTAGTATTCTTTGGGTCTTGGGTGTGTGTTAGGCCTCCGACACACATCTGTGCCTCCGGTACGTGTTTGCCAGTTTTTTCACGTACCGGAGGCACGTACACACGTGGACCCAGGTATTCCTAATGGTTTGGACACAGTTAAGTATTTAGGAATGGAACGTGTGTCTGTTCCGTACTTACGTGTGTCCGTGTGTTCCATACGGCAGCATGTCTGTTTTTCTCCGGTAGCACGGGTATCACACGGCCCGCACCCGTACCACACGGATGTAGTGTGGATGCGGGCCCATGTGACATGCGCTGGAGAAACACATGTGTCATGTTAAAAATAAAAAAAACACATACTCACCTCCACGAGCACTGCAGTCTCTGCCGAGGTTGTCACCTGCATCCGCCCCCCAGTGAATTTGAACAATGCATCTTCTTCACTGGGGGGCCGGAAGCAGCGTCAGCGGGGCATGGCCTGTGCCGGAAACTGTCATTCAGCACCGCAGACAGCTCCGGAAGAAGCAGGTAAGGCGGGGCTTTCTGTTCTCCATGTGTTATTACGTATAACACACGGAGAACACGTTCGTGCCACAAACACGGCACATGGGGAGCAAACCACCCCTTTAACACGTACGTGAAAAAATGGTTCGTTTTTTTCACATGTGTGACAGAGGCCTTATAGTGTAGTTTCTGTAGAGGAAATCTCCATCTCACTTCTGTCACACCGAGAGCCACACCGGCCCCCTTTCACCCCAAGATGAGGAAACCACATCAGCTTAAAAAAAGCATAGTCCACTTTACTTGCAACCACACTGACATACAGGGAGTAACACACAGTACATTCTCCACCTTCTTCTGTACATGAACAACAAGAAAAATGGAGTTTCCAGGTCAATTAAAAATTGAAAATTGTATTTCATCACATAATAAATTGAATAAATTACTTACCAAAGATCATGTACAAAAATACATTACAGAAAAAAATAGGCAAAAAAGGGGAGAAAAATACCCCCAGACAAGGTGATTTCCCTGATCAAGCGGTGAAGCACTCTGACGTGAAAACTCGCGTTTGGAGGGTTCTATTATATTCTGGTGGGCGCGTTAAGCTCCTGTGGGGACAATTGTGAATTTAAATGAATAAGCAAATAACTCCAGTTTACTAATGTCCATTGTGACTAATCCACTGCTGATAGGAATGCAGTTGTAATTGGATTGTACCCTTCCTGAAAAAGGTTAAAATTTAACCACCACATGTAATCATGTAATTGTAGCTGTATCACCTTGTCTGGGGGTATTTTAATACCTTCTTCTGTACAGTATAACAGCTCATTGCCAGTTGTCACAGATAGTGTCTGTGCATCAAACTCAAATATGGACTTCTCAGGGAACAGTAAAAGGTGCTTTACACGAGATGATCTATCGTGTGATAGATCGTCGGGGTCACGGTTTTTGTGACGCACATCCGGCATCGCTTGCGACGTCGGGCTGTGTGACACCTCCGAGCAACGCAGTATCGCTCACAAATCGTGAGTCGTGTAGTCGTCGCTCGGTTTCATAATCTCGTTTAATTATAATGGCACCGGTTGCTCATCGTTCCCAGGGTAGTACACGCCGCTCCATGTGACACCCCGGGAACGATGAACAGCAGCTTACCTCTGTCCCGCGGCACCCGCCGGCTATGTGGAAGGAAGGAGGTGGGCGGGATGTTTATGTCCCATTCATCTCCGCCCCTCAGCTTCTATTGGCTGGCCGCTGTGTGACATCGCTGTGACGCCAAACTAATTGCCCGTGATGCACAAACGACAGGGGCGGGTATGATCGATCGTGAAATTGCACGATAGATCGTACCGTGAAAAGCAGGCTTAAGTGTTTTTATTATTATAAAGACCTGGGAAGGGAAGGTAAATTAGTGCAATGGTAGGAAACAGGGCAAAAAATGAATGGGGACAGTGAATGCTATTTACATTTGCTGAATACTTAAGTTACAACAACTCTCATCAGAGCAGCTGCTCAATGCTGCACTCAGCATTGAGCTGAGGTTTTAATGTGAGCTGCAGTACCCAGTAAAAATGAATAGCTGTTCTTTACTGTACCCATTCATTTGAGCACTGTTTCCTACCATTTTGCCGATTTCCCTGTCCTCCAGTCCCTAGCCCTTAATTTAAATAATAATTTAAAAAAATTACGTGGAGTCCTCCTTATTTTGATAACCAGTCAAAGCTAAAGCAGTAACTGTGGGCTGATATGAGGCTGGGAAGAGGCCAATATCCATGGCTGTTTCCTTCCTGATAATTTCATCCCCATCTGTCAGCTTTACCTTGCTGTGTTATCAAAAAAGAGGCGTCTCACATCTTAAATAAATAATTGAAAAAAAAAATGATCTGGAGTCTACTCTTTTTTTTTATAACCAGTCGAGTTAAAGTGGACAGGTAGGGGCTGGTATTATCAGGGTGGGAATGCCCATGGTTATTTTGCCCTTCCCAGCCTAAAAATATCAGCCCACAGCAACCCCAGATTTGGCGCATCTATTAGATGCGGCAATTCTGGTGCTTCGCCTTAGCTGTTCCTTAATTGCCCTGGTGAGGTGGCAATCGGGATAATACTTTTGTGATTGACATCAGCTGTGAATTGACACCTAACATCAAGCCCAGGGGGTAGTAATGGGTAGGCATCAATCAGACACACCCATTACTAACGCACAAGTGCAAAGTTACAAAAACACAGGCAATGTAAAAAACATTTTATTTTGAAAAACAATTCTTGACTTTCCTCATTCACCAATTTATTTAAAAACAATCAATTAAACCATGAAGATCTGGCATAATCTCCGGAATCAAATGTAATTCAATAATGGGAACTTGAAAGACTTAAAAAGAGAGAGGTTAAATAAATATAAACAATACACAGTCCATCGTTTACCATTTTATTAGCTCTCCCCAAAAATCCCAGAGGTCTGATGTAATCCATTGTGAATAGTGATCCCGCAATGTCTGGAAATTCTTTAGTGGATCTTATAGAACCTGGCTCAAGTGAAAGAGACTCCATAGGTCACTCGCAATAATTTCTCACAAGCGGCGACAGTAATTTGCTGACTTCACTGCTCGTGAGACATTGTGGGTCTCACCATGCCCTTCATGAGACTTGGTGAGAGCAATGAGGTTATGTAAGGTTACTGATGTCATTACTGCCCTTCCCAGGGGGGTAGCGCTGCCCTCTTGCAAAAAGCAGTAATAATGTCAGTAACCTTAAATCACCTCACTACTCTTGCCGGGTATCGCGAAGGGCGGTGCCAGACCCAGATTTTACCAAGGTCATGTAAGGTTACTGACATCAGTGCCCATGGGAAAACCTGGGGCTGGCACTGACCATGAGTGAATTATGGAGTCCCGTTCATTTGAACCTTGATCCATAGCTTTTATTAGAGAAATGCCGAATGTTGTGGGATCACCTGTGTTTTTTAGCTAATAAAGTGGTGAATGAGGGGCTGTGTCTTGTTTTTATATATATCTGATTCCATGCATTATGCCAGATCTTCATTTTTTTAAATTATTTTTTAAATAAATTGGGAAAGTTAGGGAGTGTTTTTTAAACAAAAATATTTCCAGTGTCTGTGTATTTTTAAATTTACTTTTGCTGGGTTAGTAATGGGTGTGTCTGATAGACGCCTATCCATTACTAACCCTTGGGCTTAACATGAATAACATGGGTCCAAATGCAATCCCTTTTTATCTCGCATTGCACTAATCTGTGTTATACGCCAGTATGAGCGAACGCTATCATCATTAATAGGTCACCCTGGACATTGCTTTACTTATGACCATTTATCTCCTCTTTAGATGTTGGGCTATATATAAAATATTTTTGCCCTAATTCACACCGCTGTGGTCTATTGTTCATCTGACCATTTATTTCCTTGGACTTCGGTCACCTTGGTTAAGGTTTAAACTTTCTTATTTGTTGTAGTATTTCAAGGTAATCTGCCATCAAGTTTTTCTATGTAATCTGAAGACAGCAGGCTGTAGAGGTGAAAACACAGAATTCAAATATGCATCTCTTATCAAGCTCTGTGGTGCTGTTTACTTGCAAGTATAGTTTTTGCACCAGGATCTTATCATTGCTGGACTATGTTGCCTCATGCTGGTAGTCCAACACTCCCCTCCTTTGTTTAGCAGCTCACTGTATATTGGCATTTTTCATAAATAACCTGGTGTGGGTGGGAATAGATTTCCCAGCTCTGCTACATGCTATACCTAAGAACTCTGATCATGTCAAAACCGCTACACTCAATAAATTAAGTGATACATTGTATTGTTCAGTGTCTCTCTGATACTGCTCTCAGATGAGATAGCAAAAAACAGCTGACAGATTTCCTTTAAGTGCCGAATTTTTACTTCTAATCCACTCTAGGGTACTGCTCATTGCATGTATTTTGCCCACCATAGTTGTCTTATATTCTGACTTTGGGCTTGTCCACATGGCCGTAGATTCTCTCATGTGTGAAAATTTCACTCATACATGAGAGAATCAGAGCACACTTAAGAGAAAATGGAAAACAAAATTTCGCCACCTTGTCCATTCTGTTAGTTCAAGGAAATTGGACTGCACTGTGATGTTATCTGAGTGCAGTTCAATGTTTCTTATGCACTCATTACCTTGCATTGCCGAAAACTATCTGAATATCGGATCAAACTCAGACATGCAGCGATACTGTCAAAGAGAATAATTATGTGCTGGCCCCTATAGACTAACATTGGTCGGAGTGAAATCCAATGTATTGTCAGATCGCTCTTAGACTGAAAATACAGTGTGGCGCCCCTGAGGCTTCAGGCGCCACAGGGTACTGCTTCTCCTTTAAGGTGTAGTACCTATCCTGGGTCCAAGGAAGGTCGTTACCAGTTCCACCAACACACACACACACACACACACACACACACACAGTTACAATTGGTCCAGGGTCGAATCACAGAAGGGGATCACCAAAGCGGTTGGGTTTACAGGATGTCACCGCACCGGGGGCTCCCCGATCCACTGGAGTTGGGACTCAGGGTCAGAGAGAGACAACTACTAGGGGGAATGAGGGGCACACAGTGGGAAAAGCAGGTTGACCTAGTGAGAGTACTGAACCAGCCGGTGGCAGCGGCTGGGGGCAATACCTTAGAACACACAACACAACTACTAAAAAATAGAGGGAGAACAGCTACAGACACCGAGCAGAGTGGACGTGCCGCGAGGCAGCTCTGTGGGCCAAGGCATTTTCTACACGGTTGCTGGGGAGAAGCAGCAGGCTGCTTCCTCAGGACCGGCACTGTTGGGGTACAGAACCCTATGACAGGCATACTTCAAGTTGTCTACCAACTCTGCAAGGGTTACAGGAACGACTAGAAAAGTCCCCGGAACTGTCCCACTATTTCTGGAGCCAAATAGCATATAGGATCTGGTCTTCGATCAGCCCCACAGCGGAACCGCGCTATCAGCATAAATGACGGGACACTTTACTGACACTGGGATCCCTAAGTGCTTCACGCCATGGGGATCCGATACTTAGCGCATGAAAGGAGGAAGGGCTCAGAGGCTGACACACACCGGATCTTACCTTCAATGGATTCAGGATCGGCTGGAGCCCATCGTGTCGGAGACCGATACTCTGTGGCAGCGCCTGAACTACCAATGAGTAAAAGACCTGGAACCGCAGCCCCTGCCTCTCCTTTACCGGTGCCGTCGCCCGGCACTGCGGCGCCAACGGGGACTACCACCACCCCCATGGTCTGTCCTCCATCATTCTCTCCGAGTTAACCCCACTCCACCTGTGGGGAGCAACACCATCCCAGCTGCGACCTTCACCATCAGCCCAAGGGAGCAGCACCCGCAGCGGTGACCCGTCTCTGGCCACGGACCACAAATGGCGTCACGATATATAAAGACTTTCCTCACCATCACTATCACCCCCATCCTCCATCCTTGCTCCTGTCCACCTTCCCTCCCTCCTATATGCCTTAGGGTCATGAAACCAGGCCAGGCCAGCCTGTGACAATGCAGAGGATCTGCACCCTCGGCCAGCAACAAGTCGGGTGATAACCCTTCGACTCCAGGGTGTTACAACAGCAATCTGCAACTGCCCATAGACTTTTATTATATTAACAGGTGAGTATATCTGCTTTTACCTGACTGTTATCTACTTGGCATGCTTATTCAATTGGGGATATTCTACCATACTTTATTTATGGCTATATTCACTATATTCTATGCTTTTTTCTGTAGTCAAAACCTGCTCTCCTGTCATTAACAATGCTGAATTGAATTGATAAGTAGAGTTGAGCGCGGTTCGCGGTTCAAGGTTCTCCAGTTCGCGGCTCGAGTGATTTTGGGGGCTGTTCTAGATCGAACTAGAACTCAAGCTTTTTGATAAGCTCGATAGTTCTAGATATGTTCGAGAACGGTTCTAGCAGCAAAAAGACAAGCTAATTACTAGCTGGCTTTCTGCTGTAATAGTGTAAGTCACTCTGTGACTCACACTATTATGAAATTTCAGTGTATAGTGTGCGGGAACAGCGCATTCAGATCACTGCTGTTTGGATAATAGCGATCGCCGTTTTTTTCCTTGTCTTCCTTCCCTAAGCGCGCGCGTGTAGTGGGGCGGGCCAGCATGTCAGCCAATCCCAGACACACACAAAGCTAAGTGGACTTTTAGCCAGAGAAGCAACGGCATGTGTGATAGGATGTCCATGTCACATGTTCCTGCATTATAAAAATGGACATTTTCCTCCAGCACGCCATGATCTGCCTTCTGCGTCTTGGTGTCAGTCACCGCTGGCGTAGCTCCTATCTCAGATACTGCTGTGTTCGCTCTATACACAGCGCTATACAGAATAGGGATAGAAGTTTCTTTCAGCCCTTGTAAGGGCTAATACCGGCAGGGTCAGAGCCATAGGTGACAATCAGGTCCGTGAAAACAGATTTTAACAGCTACACAAGATGACAGCGTCTGTGTAGCTAAGGTCAGGGATTTCCTTGCTGCATTTCCCCATTAGGAGAGATAGAAAGGGAGGCTTCCTTTCCTCTACCCAGACCCACAACCCTGCCACTGTACCCTCCTGCCCTTTGCACACTCAAACTCATTGTTACTAAGCCATTATACTAGCAAACACTGAGGAAACTTAGTGGCATCCTAAAAGTGGCTGTTGGACTTCATTATTGTCCCACTAGTGCAAAGATATTTGCAGCACGTCTGCCTGCATTGCACACTCAAGCTCATTGTTACTAAGCCATTATACTAGCAAACACTGAGGAAACTTAGTGGCATCCTAAAAGTGGCTGTTGGACTTCATTATTGTCCCACTAGTGCAAAGATATTTGCAGCACGTCTGCCTGCATTGCACACTCAAGCTCATTGTTACTAAGCCATTATACTAGCAAACACTGAGGAAACTTAGTGGCATCCTAAAAGTGGCTGTTGGACTTCAATATTGTCCCACTAGTGCAAAGATATTTGGAGCACGTCTGCCTGCATTGCACACTCAAGCTCATTGTTACTGAGCCAT
Organism: Anomaloglossus baeobatrachus; assembly: GCF_048569485.1. Taxonomy (NCBI): domain Eukaryota; kingdom Metazoa; phylum Chordata; class Amphibia; order Anura; family Aromobatidae; genus Anomaloglossus; species Anomaloglossus baeobatrachus. The sequence continues at coordinate 551,271,381 of NC_134353.1, read as the reverse complement.
TATACTAGCAAACACTGAGGAAACTTAGTGGCATCCTAAAAGTGGCTGTTGGACTTCATTATTGTCCCACTAGTGCAAAGATATTTGCAGCACGTCTGCCTGCATTGCACACTCAAGCTCATTGTTACTAAGCCATTATACTAGCAAACACTGAGGAAACTTAGTGGCATCCTAAAAGTGGCTGTTGGACTTCCATTCGTGTCCCACTAGTGCAAATCTATTTGCAGAACTTCTGCATTGCACACTCAAACTCATTGTTACTAAGCCATTATACTAGCAAACACTGAGGAAACTTAGTGGCATCCTAAAAGTGGCTGTTGGACTTCATTATTGTCCCACTAGTGCAAAGATATTTGCAGCACGTCTGCCTGCATTGCACACTCAAACTCATTGTTACTAAGCCATTATACTAGCAAACACTGAGGAAACTTAGTGGCATCCTAAAAGTGGCTGTTGGACTTCATTATTGTCCCACTAGTGCAAAGATATTTGCAGCACGTCTGCCTGCATTGCACACTCAAGCTCATTGTTGCTAAGCCATTATACTAGCAAACACTGAGGAAACTTAGTGGCATCCTAAAAGTGGCTGTTGGACTTCCATTAGTGTCCCACTAGTGCAAAGATATTTGCAGCACGTCTGCCTGCATTGCACACTCAAAATCATTGTTACTAAGCCATTATACTAGCAAACTATGCTGCCAGTTTAAGGTCCGTAGTTGCATTGTCACGGATAATTATTGTTGTTTATTCTGCTGTTAATAAAGCTAGACCACCGCTGAAATCTACACCACCTCTCAATTTTTACTACCACATTTTAAGTGCACAATCTTGTCGCAATCAAAATGAGTGCCAAAATGACAGATGCTGGTGGAAAGGGGAAGAGGCGTGTTGGAAAAGGAAAAAGAGGGTTTGTCTGTGGGGAAGGTGGCAAAGCTCCATTAACATCTGCTGCAGATAGACCATCTTCCAGCAAAAGTAAGATGTCTACTACTTACTGTGGACAATCCGATGTGCTCCCTTTTTTACGGACATGAACAACTGGAACAAAGGTAGATGATGGCCAAAAAAGGAAAATGCTTGAATGGATCTCAAGTGGTCCAACAAGTGCCCTCTCCGCCACCTCAACTACTGCATCCAAAAAACACCAGTCCTCTGAGTTGTCAGCCCAATCACACTTGCATTCTCCCAGCTCTGAAGTCTCCATCCGCCCTGCACAGTATGGTGGAACTGAGATGGCTGAGTCTGCAGAGCTGTTCAGTCACACTATAGCCTGGGAATCAGAAGTCTGCTCCCAAGCTACAGTGAGTACAGACTAGGAAATGGTCTGCAGTGATGCCCAGAACCTTTGTGACTCTGATTCAGGCCGTGAGGACCAAGTTTCTGAGCATAATGTTGACCCTTTTTCACAAACTGTAACACCTGTTGTTATAGACAATGAGGAACATACTGATAACGATGAGACGCAGATACCAGATTGTGATGACAACTTAAATATTCGTTCAGGGCAAGAAGAGGCTCGGTCTGAGGGTGAGGGAAGTGCAAACACAACAATTGATGAGGAAGTTCTAGATCCCACCTACTGTCAACCCACAGTCAGGCACTCGAGGAGATGAACAGAGGCGGTGGAGGAGGATGCAACCGACGACGAAGTTACCTTGCGCCTTCCTGGACAGAGTCGGAGCACTGGTAGCACGTCTACAACTGCATCCTCAGCCACCACTCTGCCTCTGAGCACTAGTCCGGGGGGCTCAGCAGGTTGCATGCCCTCTAAGCCTTGCCTAGCCTGGTCCTTTTTTGACATAGCAAAAGATCAGCCAAATTATGTGATCTGTAAAATTTGTCGTGATTCTGTTAGTAGAGGGCAAAACCTCAGCAGTTTGACAACTTCTTCCATGAATCGTCACATGAATAAATGTCATATGTCCCAGTGGGAAGCTCACCGTGCTGCAATGCGGCCCAGCGGAGCGAACCATCCACCGCCTGCCCCTTCCAGTGCATCCACGCGCTCTTCATCTTCTAGGACTGTGGGGACAGCTGTCACACCTGGTTTTCCACACACAACTTCCACCACTGTAACAGCAACAGGTAGTTTGCTTGGTAGGTCATCAGTTGGTTTGGAAGGGGAAACAAGTGCGTGTGTACAGCTCTCTCAGACATCGATAGCACCAACGTTGGATGAAGGCAATATCATGTCTACGCCTGTACTTTCCTCACAAACCTGCATTTTTCCAGGGACACCCTACTCAACACCGTCTACACACAGCAGCCAGATCTCTGTCCCTCAGATGTGGACAAATAAAAGGCCATTTCCTGCGACCCATGACAAAGCTAAGAGGTTGACTTTATCCTTCTGTAAGCTCTTGGCTACCGAAATGCTGCCTTTCCGCCTGGTGGACACACAGGATTTTAGAGACCTTATGTCTGTCGCTGTGCCCCAGTACCAGATGCCCAGTCGCCACTACTTCTCTAAGAAAGGTGTGCCTGCGCTACACCAGCATGTCGCACACAACATCACCGCTTCCTTGAGAAACTCTGTGTGTGAACGGGTGCATTTCACCACCGATACTTGGACCAGTAAGCATGGACAGGGACGTTACATGTCGCTGACTGGGCACTGGGTAACTATGGTGATAGATGGTGAAGGGTCTGCTGCACAAGTCTTGCCGTCCCCACGACTTGTGTGTCAATCCTTTTGTCTGTCCAAGTTCCGCCACTGCTTCTGCCTCCTCCACCTCATCTGGGTCCTCCACCTCCGCCCCAAGCCTGCCTGGTCAGGCCACCAGCGTTCTCACTGCGCAGAAAGGAATCACGCACCCCTCATTACCATGCTGGCAGCAGAGCGCAACGGCATCAGGCGGTGTTTAGCTTGACATGTCTTGGAAATAGGAGTCACACAGCGGCTGAGTTGTGGGCAGCTCTGGAGACTGAGTTTAATAAATGGTTGTCTCCAGTCAACCTGCAGCCTGGTAAGGCTGTGTGCGACAATGCTGCAAACCTGGGTGCGGCCCTTCGCCTGGGCAAGGTGACACACGTGCCTTGTATGGCTCACGTGTTGAACCTTGTTGTCCAGCCATTTTTAACACACTATCCCGGCCTAGATGGCCTTCTGACCAGGGCACGAAAACTGTCTGCTCACTTCCGCCGTTCAACCGCCGCAGCTGAGCGACTTGCATCGCTCCAGAAGTCTTTCAGCCTGCCGGTTCATCGCCTGAAATGCGATGTGGCGACACGCTGGAATTCAACTCTCCACATGTTACAGCGACTGTGGAAGCACCGCCAAGCCCTGGTGCAATACGTCATGACGTATAGCCTGGGCCAACGAGATGCAGAGGTGGGGCAGATCACCCTGATGGAGTGGTCTTAGATCAAGGACCTATGCACCCTTCTGCACAGTTTCGACATGGCGACGAATATGTTTAGCGCTGACAATGCCATTATCAGCATGACAATTCCAGTCATTTACATGCTGGAGCACACGCTAAACACTATTCGGAGTCAGGGGGTGGGACAACAGGAAGGGGAGAAACTACAGGAGGATTCATATGCGCAAGACACAACAACATCACCAAGGTCCAGACGTTCATCATCACCAACGCGGCAGGCATGGGACCATGGGGGATAGGGATCAACAAGGGCACATGGTAGCAGGCGAAATGTTGAGGAAGGTGCAGGAGAACATGAAGAAATGGAGGACGAACTGTCCATGGACATGGAAGACTCAGCGGATGAGGGAGACCTTGGTCAAATTTCAGTTGAAAGAGGTTGGGGGGAGATGTCAGAGGAAGAAAGAACGGTTAGCACCTCTATGCATGCCACAAACACAGCGTGGACTTGGTCCGCATGGCTGCGCAAGACACATGAGCGTCTTCTTGCTGCACTATCTCCAACATGACCCTCGTATTGTCAAAATTAGAAGTGATGATGACTACTGGCTTGCGACACTATTAGATACCCGGTACAAGTCCAAATTTTGTGACATAATTCCAGCCATAGAAAGGGACGCACGTATGCAGGAGTATCAGCAGAAGCTGTTACTCGATCTTAGCTCGGCTTTTCCACCAAACAACCGTGCAGGTGCAGGGAGTGAATCTCCCAGTTGTAACTTGACAAACATGGGACGGTCTCGTCATCTTCAACAGTCTACTCGTACCAGTAGCACCGTATCTGGTGCTGGTAACAGCAATTTTATTGAATCTTTTCATAATTTTTTAAGGCCACCAGAGACAACAAGTCTGACAAATAGTCAACGGCTGGAGAGGATGATAAAAGAGTATCTTCAAATGAACATCGATGCCATGACTTTGCAAATAGAGCCTTGCTCATTTTGGGCTTCAAATGTTGAAAAATGGCCAGAGCTCTCAACTTACGCCTTGGAGATTTTGTCGTGTCCAGCTGCCAGCGTTGTCTCTGAACGTGTCTTCAGTGCTGCTGGGTGTGTGCTGACAGATAAGCGCACGCGTCTGTCCAGTGACAATGTGGACAGACTAACGTTCATCAAAATGAACAAGTCATGGATCCAGAAGGAATTTACTACCTCTGTGTCATCCTGGGGAGAGTAAATGCTTGTGGATTTGGAATGTGCTTGATGCAAATCAAAACATCCTGTTTGCAACTAGGGCACAAGTGCTGCCACTGATTGGGGGGCCGTGTGGCCCAATTTTTGGAAAAAAGGGAGACTCCGCTTGGAGTAACCCTTGCTTACATTGTTTTTAAAAATGATCCAAGATGAACAGATCTGGGATCAGGAAAGACTTTGCTACCTACCCCGGGGTCATCCTGGAAACGGTTAAGTATGGCGTATTTTTGATTGTGCTTGATGCAAATCTAGCTGTGAAGTGTACAACTGGGGCACAAGTGCTGCCACTGAAGGGGTGAGTGCCTGTGTGGCCCAATTTTTGGAAAAAAGGGAGACTCCGCTTGGAGTAACCCTTGCTTGCTGTGTTTTTTAAAAGGAGCCAAGATGAACAAGTCACGGTTCCTGGAAAGACTTAGCTACCTACCCCGGGGTCCTCCTGGGGACGGTTAAGCATGGCATATTTTTGATTGTGCTTGATGCAAATCTAGCTGTGAAGTGTACAACTGTGGCACAAGTGCTGCCACTGAAGGGGTGAGTGTCTGTGTGTCCCAATTTTTGGAAAAATGGGAGACTCCGCTTGGAGTAACCCTTGCTACAGTGTTTTTTAAAAGGAGCCAAGATGAACAAGTCATGGTTCAGCAAAGACTTTGCTACCTACCCCGGTGCAATCCTGAGGACGGTTAAGTATGGCGTATTTTTGAATGTGCTTGATGCACATCTAGCTGTGAAGTGTACAACTGGGGCACAAGTGCTGCCACTGAATGGGTGGGTGTGTGTGGCCCAATTTTTGGAAAAAAGGGAGAACTCCGCTTGGAGTCACCTTGTGGTGTTTTACATGATTTTAGAAGGGCGTGCCATGCCTATATCTGTGTCTCCTCCTCTTTTTCCTTGTCCAGCTCTTTTGTTTTCACATGAGTATATGTCCTTGTCACTTTCCCATGTGTTTGTGTTGTGAGTTGTTTGTCACCTTTTGGACACCTTTGAGGGTGTTTTCTAGGTGTTGTTATGTGTTTGTGATTGCCTCCCATTGTTTCCTATGTGGTTCGAGTTCGGTTCGTCAAACGCTCGCTGAACCGAACTCGAACGGGACCCCCGTTCGACGAACCGAACTCGAGGCGAACCACGGCCGGTTCGCTCATCTCTATTGATAAGTATGGCATAGATGCTGTGCAAACTGTTCTAACCTCTGGTCTTGAGGGTCTTGTGGCAGGACAGGTGGCATAGCGGAGTCCAGAAGGTCTGGTTTCTCCCTTTCCCAGAGAGAGTTACCTGGTGCCTCTTTAGAGGCGGATCATGGCCTGGCCAATAATCACATAGTGCCTAATAACAGCTCTTTGCCTTGGGACCCTTAACTATTAATATCACCCAGCCATAGTGATATTGTTGTTTCTATTGTGGTCTGATGGTCTGCCCTATAGAACACGAATGCGCATGTGTGGTTTATTTGCTCCTTCCATACTCTAAAATGGCCTCTGTGGCTTCTGCTGCTTACCGCACATACACGGAAGTGTTCTTTTGACACTGCAACTAGCCAATCACCTAACACACCATGTGCACATGAGCACTAGTGAAACTTAGGACGGCGAGATTATGGCGCTGAGCATAAATTAGTGACGTATAGGTGGATGAGTCTGAGTTCGATATATCGTAATGATCTTATACTATGCACTTGGACAACTGTTCATCCATTTTTTAAGCACTATGGCACATTATCTTATTAAATTTTGAACTCTGAATTTAACAACATAATGTTTGTGATTATTTAACCCCTTCAGTCCCGGGGCACTTTCCGTTTTTGCGTTTTTGTTTTTTGCTCCCCTTCTTTCGAGAGCCGTAACTTTTTTATTTTTTCGTCAATCTTGCCATATGAGGGCTTGTTTTTTGCGGGACAAGTTGTACATTTAAATTAAACCATAAGTTTTACCCTATGGTGTACTGGAAAGCAACAAAAAAATTCCAAGTGTGGAAAAATTGCAAAAAAAGTGTGATGGCACAATAGTTTTTGGGATGTTTTATTCACGGTGTTCACTATATGGTAAAACTGATGTGTAGGTATGATGCCTGAGGTCGGTGCGAGTTTGTAGACACCAAACATGTATAGATTTACTTGTATCTAAGGGGTTAAAAAAATTCACAAGTTTGTCCAATAAAAGTGGCGCACGTTTTGCGCCATTTTCCGAAACACGTAGCGTTCTTATTTTTGGGATCTATGGCTCAGTGACAGCTTATTTTTTGTGTCTCAAGCTGATGTTTCTAATGGTGGCATTTTTGCGCAGATGCTACGTTTTGATCGCCTGTTATTGCATTTTGCGTAAAACTTGCGGCGACCAAAAAACGTAATTTTGGCGTTTTTTAATTTTTTTGCCACTACGCCGTTTACCAATCAGATTAATTGATTTTATATTTTGATAGATCGGGCATTTCTGAACGCGGCGATACCAAATATGTGTATATTTATTTATTTTTTAACCCTTTAATTTTCAATGGGGGGAAAGGGGGGTGATTTGAACTTTTAGGTTTTTTGTTTTTTTTTTAATTTTTTAAAACTTTTTTTTACTTTTTTTATTTTATTTTACTAGTCCCCCTAGGGGGCTATAGCGATCAGCAATTCGATTGCTGATCGCTATCTGCTGATCACAGCTATACCGCTGTAAACAGCAGAAATAGTCACTTTCTTTTTTCCTCTGCTCCGTGCCGAGGAAGAGTGAAAGTGAAACTTCATAGCAGCAGGCGTCATCACATGACCCTGTGCTACGATGGCAACCACCGAACGTCACGTGATCACTCACGTGACGTCCGGAGGGGGCGGCGGTAAGTAAAAAACATGGCCGCGTGCATATAGATCTCGCTGCCAGACTTTGGCAGCGAGATCTAAGGGGTTAATGTTCCGGGTGGAATGCGATTCCACTTGGAACATGTAGGCACACATGTCAGCTGTTGAAAACAGCTGATATGTGTGCTGATCCACGCCGCCTGCCCGCGGCAGGGGGCGGGGCTTACCGGGACACGATCCATGACGGAAAGATCCGTCCATGGTCGTGAAGGGGTTAATTGTTTGGCACTATGCACTCTGTTCACTATGTACTTTGTTATTATGAAATATTCTATGTATTAATAAATTCATAAATGAATGGAATTACTGTATGTAACACCCCTATAAATACTTCCTGTTCACTTTACAATGAAGGTTTGTCACAACCGAAACGTCGCCACGCTATATGGGCTATTAAAAGTCCACTTTTTCACTTTATTTGGAGTACTGTCTTCCTTTTTTTGCTGAGAGATAGATAAATAGATAGATTTTATAGCTATTAACAAAATAAATAATTAATTGAGAAAAAAACTATGTGGGGTCCCCCCATTTTTGATAACTAGCAGAGGTATAGCAGACAGATGCGAGTTGATATTATCAGGCTGGGAAGGTCTCCATCATCATGGACCTTCCCAGTCTAAAAATACCAGCCCACCGCCGCCCTAGAAGTTACGCATCACATTAGATGCACCAATTCTGGCGTTTTGCCTTGGCTCTTCCTGATTGCTCTGGTGCAGTGGCAATCTGGGTAATGGTACTTGGGGTTCATGTCAGCTGTGTATACAATTCATTTTTTTATCAGCAACTATTATTCTTCAATCATTTACTGGACCATTTATAGTGTTTTATGCTACAGAATGGTACTGTATGTCTAAAAATATGTATAGCATATGGATGGTCAATGTGTCCTCCCTTTTTTCTTTTGCACCCATAGAGTTGAATAGTTGAGTCTCGGTTGTTTTACACAACCATATGGAACATGCTGAGATTTTTGCTCAGGCCGAAAACAGCTGAGTCAAAAATTGCAGCTCAGCACAGCCTCATTGCTTAACATTGGTGCAAGTGAAATGCAATTTTTTATGAGATTGCACTCAGTGTATTTATACCTAAGTAGGAACAAACTCTAATGGTAATTGTCCGGTTTGAATTTACTTGTCTTTACTCCGAGTGTAATTCTTGTGGCAGTTGGGGTGAAGCTAGCAGGGTGAGAGGAACTAGCCATATAGCAGCTAGCATCGGAAGCAGATATATCAGCAAAGGTAGGACTCTGTGGTTAGCTCCGTGGGTGTCCTCATGAAAATAAAGAGATAAGTTTCTGCATTTTCATACTGTATTAAGGTATTCCATGATACGGTACAGCAGTGATCATATAGTGGTAGAAACCAGTTCTAAACATCTCTGCAGACTATATATGCGATTGCGGTATAATTAAAACAGGTGATCCACAAATAGTAACTCCTCTGATGCTTATGTTTGATTCTTCTCCATAAGGCTATGTTCACACACTGCATCTTTTGTTAACCACAAAGATGCAGCGATTTTGGCACCAAAAAACGCACCCGCGTATAAAACGCATAAAAAAATGCATGTGTTTTTGCAACGTTTTGCTGTGTTTTTTACCGCATTTTTCCCAATGCGTTTTTTTAAGACAAATCTATTGACTGGAAGGGCTCAAAAATTCTGTAAAAAATGCAAAAAGACTTCCCATGCAGCATCTTGGCTGCATCTTCAAAAACGCAGCCAAGTTGCAGCCAAAAAAAGATGCACTGTGTAGACAGCAAAATAGAAATCACATAGACTTTGCTGGGAGAAGGAAATGCATGCATTTACGTGCACCTTTGTGACCTCAAAAATGCACCAAAAATGCAGTAAAAGATGCAGCGTGTGAACAAAGCCTAAGAGTGATGGCCATAGACTCCCATAATAGGTTTAATTGTAAAGATCAATAACAGTGACAGTTATAGACCCCCTTTTTAGTGACACCATACAAATGAAAACATACTACCTTTTATTACAGTAACTGTCCCCTCTTTATAGTAATAGTCATAGATAACCATGATAACATAGACATAGATACACATCATAACAGTGTTGTAAATCACACTACAAAAAGGACAGTCATAGATCCCCTTCATAAAAATGACCGCCATAAATCCTCAAAACAATGTTACAGTCATAGACCCCCCACAACATTCTCTGCATCATCATATTTTTCCTGACATAGAACCCTCTTAGTAACACAGTTACAATATTCAAAGTATTAGCAGGACCATGTAACAGCACCCAAATAAGACAGACCAAACATAACTCCTGAATACAAAACTATCCATTTGAATATGTGTCACATGAAGATTTTCATAAACTTTGCCGACTGTCATGGCGGTGATGGAATCTGTTCAGACTAATGATACTGACACTCCGCCTGATAACTTCTCTGAGTTTTATAATCAGCGCAGGCTGATTTGGACGTCAACCAACAGATTGGTAGTTCATAGAAAGGCTAACAAGAGTTAAGTGCTTGATGTGTATGGTCTAGTTGTCATTCAAACTGTACAAAAATATAAACGCAATACTTTGTGATTGATTAGACAGCATGATTATTGCACAGGTGTGCCTTTGGCTGGCCAAAATAAAAGGCCACTCTAAAATGTGCAATTTTATCACAGCACAATGCCAAAGGTGTGGCAAGTTTTGAGGGAGCGTGCAATTGGCATACTGACTGCAGGAATATCCATCAGACCTGTTTCCCAGAAACAGAATTTTCATTTCTCTACCATAAGACATCTCCCAAAGGCATTTAAGAGAATTGTGAAGTACATCGGATAGGCGACACAACTGCAGACCACGTGTAACCCCACAAGCCCAAGACCTCAATATCCAGCATCTTCAAATCCAAGATCGTCTGAGACAAGCCACCTGGATAGTGTGACATCTGTCTGATGATACAGGCACAAAATATTTTTCTCGGTAAGACTAGGCACATGCCACCCACAGAGTAGAATCCTGAGAAATTCTGCCACCCTTTAACTCCAGTCACCCTGGCTTTCCAGAGCTACTGGTATCCCATGACCTGCAGTCTGACAAACCAGCAGCACTTTCACATATTGCAGTAGGGGAGCCCCCAGTGTGACCTCAGGTGACCTGACTGCTGGACTGTCAGATTGCAGGTCATGGCTGTGTCCCGCAGTCCAGCAGTCCAGCCGTCAGGTCACATGAAATCCCACCGTGGGAATCCGAGTGTGACTTCCGGTGAACTGAGTGGCTTCACCTGCTCACAGATGTGTTTCCATCGGCTGTCAGTGATTCCTGGAGCGTGCAGAGAGCATACATGTTTTCCCTCTCTACAGCCTCTGGTTGTAACAGACCTGAGGATTTTCGTGGGAATTCATATAGATTATGTCAGATGTGTAAGGGGTTAATAATGGCTTGGAAGAGGGTGTTTGTATTTTTTTTTTCAAATAAAGGATTTTTCGCTGTTTCTGTTTTATTTCTTTTCACATACAGGATTAGTAATGGGGAAGTCACATAGACACCTCCCATTACAAATCCAGGGCTTGACGGCAGCTGTCATTTTTTGACAAATCACAGTTGTCATTAACCCCTTATATTACCCCAATTGCCATCACATCAGGGCAATTGGGATGAGCCAGGTAAAGCACCAGAATTAGCACATCTAATATGATGTGCCAATTCAGGGCAGTTGCAGGCTGGTATTTTTAGTCTGGGGGTCTAATATCCATGGCTCTTCCATCCTGATAATACCAGCGCCCACCTGTCTGCTTTACCGCAGATGGTTATCAAAAATATGGGGAACTCTACACTTTTTTTTAAATTATTTATTTAAATATTTTTCTTAAAATACCATAGGATCTCCTTTATTTTGATATCCAATCACTGTAAAGCTCACAGGTGGGGGCTTCAGCCTGTAGCTGTTGTTTTACCCATGCTGGCTATAAAAATAGGGCCGGAGTACACGTCATTTACTTATTCTTGACATGCTATGATGGGGCCGTAAGTGTTCAAATCGGAAAAGCTTGCTGATTGGCTGCTCTATAACCTTTCAACAAGCTTTATTCAGATGACAAACCCGAACAGGAACTGGACATACAGTTAAAAGCTGTGTTCGGGACCCAGACACCTGGTGTTTGGTACGAACCCAGAACTTTACATTTCGGGTTAGTGTTCGGACAGTTCTTCACAGAGAAAGGAAGACGATTGTGGTCAAAGAATGGGAGAAGAGAGTTAGTAAAGTCATAAACTGAGCAGAGACAGGAGAAGACCAGGTCCAGTGCATTCCTGTTTTCTTATGTAGGAGAGTTAATAAGCTGTGGAAGTCTAAGATGAAGTTTGAGAAAGGAGATGAGTAGCCTGATTCCAGCGGTGTTTCACTTACTGGGCTGCTTAGTTTAATTTTGATAAAATCACTGTTTAATCAGCAGTGGATTATCATTAAAGGACTACTTGGTGTGCTGCAGGTAGTCCAGCATATTCATGAGCTCTGTATAACTGCTAGATCTGCAGCAGAGAAAACATTGGTTTTATCAAAATCACAGCAAACAGCTCACTAAGTGACACATCGCTGGAATCGAGATGTCCGTCTCTACATTATGCTGCTCTCAGATGGGGGAGCAAAATCATGGAGACAGATTCTCTTTAACACATTCAATTGTGGTACTTATTATTCCAAAACCTATTTTACTTTGTTTGTGGAAAAACCCCCTTTAATTTCTTTCCAATCAATCAGCAAAGTTAATTTAAAGGAGCATTCCCATCTCTAAGATCCTATTCCAATATGTAGTATGTGTAGCAATAATATTATCAAATACAGTGGGTACGAAAAATATTCAGACCCCTTTAAATTTTTCACTCTTTGGTTTATTGCAGCCATTTGGTAAATTCAAAAAAGTTCATTTTCTTCTCATTAATGTACACTCTGCACCCCATCGTGACAAAACCCCCCCCAGAAATGTAGACATTTTTGCAAATTTATTAAACAAGAAAAACTGAAATATCACATGGTCATAAGTATTCAGACCCTTTGCTCGGTATTGAGTAGAGCACCCTTTTGAGCTAGCACAGCCATGAGTCTTCTTGGTAATGATGCAACAAGTTTTTCTTACCTGGATTTGGGGATCCTCTGCCATACTTCTTTGCAGATCCTCCCCAGTTCTGTCAGGTTGGATGGTGAAAATTGGTGGACAGCCACTGTCAGGCCTCTCTAGTGATGTTCAATTGGGTTTAGGTCAGGGCTCTGGCTGGACCAGTCAAGAATGGTCATAGCGTTGTTCTGAAGCCACTCCTTTGTTATTTTAGCTGTGTGCTTAGCATCATTGTCTTGCTGGAAGGTGATCCTTCGGCCATGCCTGAGGTCCAGAGTACTCTGGAAGAGGTTTTCTTCCAGGATCTCTCTGTACTTAGCCACATTCATCTTTCCTTCAATAGCAACCAGTCATCCTGTCCCTGCAGCTGAAAAACAACCCCATAGCATGATTCTGCCACCACCATGTTTCCCTGTTGGGATTGTATTGGGCAGGTGATGAGCAGTGCCTGTTTTTTCCCCACATACTGCTTAGAATTATCACCAAAAAGTTCTATCTTTATCTCATCAGACCAGAGAATCTTATTTCCCATAGTTTGGGAGTCCTTTATGTGTTTTTTTACAAACTCTATGGGGGCTTTTATATATCTTGAACTGAGGAGAGGCTTCCGTCCAGCCACTCTGCCATAAAGGCCCGACTGGTGGAGGGCTGGAGTGATAGTTGATTTTGTGGAACTTTCTCCTATCTCCCTACTGCATCTCTGGAGCCCAGCCACAGTGATCTTGGGGTTCTTCTTTACCTTTCCCACTAAGGCTCTTCTCCCACGATTGCTCACTTTGGCTGGATGGCCAGCTCTAGGAAGAGTTCCGGTGGTCTCAAACTTCTTCCATTTAAGGATTATGGAGGCCACTGTGCTCTTAGGAACCTTGAATACAACAACCTTGCACTAATAGGAAACCAGGAACATTTTGCAAATGTGTATACCTCTAACTGTATGCATATGTTCACTATTTGTAAATACAGTTAGGTCCAAAAATATTTGGACAGTGACACAAGTTTTGGTATTTTCGCTGTTTACAAAAACATGTTCAAAAATACAATTATATATATAATATGGGCTGAAAGTGCACACTCCCAGCTGCAATATGAGAGTTTTCACATCCAAATCGGAGAAAGGGTTTAGGAATCATAGCTCTGTAATGCATAGCCTCCTCTTTTTCAAGGGACCAAAAGTAATTGGACAAGGGACTCTAAGGGCTGCAATTAACTCTGAAGGCGTCTCCCTCATTAACCTGTAATCAATGAAGTAGTTAAAAGGTCTGGGGTTGATTACAGGTGTGTGGTTTTGCATTTGGAAGCTGTTGCTGTGACCAGACAACATGCGGTCTAAGGAACTCTCAATTGAGGTGAAGCAGAACATCCTGAGGCTGAAAAAAAAGAAAAAATCCATCAGAGAGATAGCAGACATGCTTGGAGTAGCAAAATCAACAGTCGGGTACATTCTGAGAAAAAAGGAATTGACTGGTGAGCTTGGGAACTCAAAAAGGCCTGGGCATCCACGGATGACAACAGTGGTGGATGATCGCCGCATACTTTCTTTGGTGAAGAAGAACCCGTTCACAACATCAACTGAAGTCCAGAACACTCTCAGTGAAGTAGGTGTATCTGTCTCTAAGTCAACAGTAAAGAGAAGACTCCATGAAAGTAAATACAAAGGGTTCACATCTAGATGCAAACCATTCATCAATTCCAAAAATAGACAGGCCAGAGTTAAATTTGCTGAAAAACACCTCATGAAGCCAGCTCAGTTCTGGAAAAGTATTCTATGGACAGATGAGACCAAGATCAACCTGTACCAGAATGATGGGAAGAAAAGCGTTTGGAGAAGAAAGGGAACGGCACATGATCCAAGGCACACCACATCCTCTGTAAAACATGGTGGAGGCAATGTGATGGCATGGGCATGCATGGCTTTCAATGGCACTGGGTCACTTGTGTTTATTGATGACATAACAGCAGACAAGAGTAGCCGGATGAATTCAGAAGTGTACTGGGATATACTTTTAGCCAGATTCAGCCAAATGCCGCAAAGTTGATCGGACAGCGCTTCATAGTACAGATGGACAATGACCCCAAGCATACAGCCAAAGCTACCCAGGAGTTCATGAGTGCAAAAAAGTGGAACATTCTGCAATGGCCAAGTCAATCACCAGATCTTAACCCAATTGAGCATGCATTTCACTTGCTCAAATCCAGACTTAAGACGGAAAGACCCACAAACAAGCAAGACCTGAAGGCTGCGGCTGTAAAGGCCTGGCAAAGCATTAAGAAGGAGGAAACCCAGCGTTTGGTGATGTCCATGGGTTCCAGACTTAAGGCAGTGATTGCCTCCAAAGGATTCGCAACAAAATATTGAAACTAAAAATTTTTTTTTGGGTTTGGTTTATTTGTCCAATTACTTTTGACCTCCTAAAATGTGGAGTGTTTGTAAAGAAATGTGTACAATTCCTACAATTTCTATCAGATATTTTTGTTCAAACCTTCAAATTAAACGTTACAATCTGCACTTGAATTCTGTTGTAGAGGTTTCATTTCAAATCCAATGTGGTGGCATGCAGAGCCCAACTCGCGAAAATTGTGTCACTGTCCAAATATTTCTGGACCTAACTGTATTTCCCCCCTTAGGCTGCGTGTGGGCTTATATGTTATATGAGGGGGTGGGTGAGCTCATATTATAAATAGAAGGTTGTGTGTGAGGAGTGAGGACTCATACTGTATTTAAGGAGGCTATATGAGGGCTCATACTGCATATTGGAACCGTTGTGAGGGCTCATACTGTATAAAGCGGGCTATGTGAGGGCTCATACTGTTTATATGGGGCTATGTAAAGGATCATATTGTATAAAAGGGTTATGTTTAGGGCTCATGCTGTACATAGGGGGCTGTGTGTGGGCTTATACTTTATATACGGGATGCTGTATGTGGACCCATACTATATATAGGTGTTATATGACGGTAATGTTGTATATAAGGAGCCTGTGTGTGGGCTCATACTATATATAGGGGAGCACTGTATGAGCTCATACAGTACATAGGGGGGCTGTGTGTGGGCTCATACAGTATAAAGGGGTTATGTGGGGGCTCATGCTGTATATAAGGAGGCTGTATGTAGGCTCATACTGTATTCAGGGGAGCTCTCTATGAACTCATACAGTATGTAGGGGGTCGGAGTGTGGGCTCCTAAAGTATATAGGGGCTATGTGGGGATTTATGATGTATGTAGGGGGCGGTGAGTCAGCTTTTATTGTATAAAGCAGGCTGGGTTTGGGCTCATATGATATATAGGGGGCTGTGTGTGGGTTCATTCTGTACATAGGGGGCTGTGTGTGGGTTTATACAGTATATAGAGGGATGTCAGCATATTTAATTTTTTTCAATATTAAGTGATACAGTAATTATAATTATGTTATATTAATTGTATGTTATAAGATGCACTTTTCCCCCCAAAATGTGGGTGGATAATGGTGGTGCGTGTTATAGTCTGAATGTAGCTAACCTGGCTTGTTGTGGGGATGTCGCTAATGGAGTGGTATCACAGGAGGCAGGAGCAGGAACTCCGCTGCATGAAGCTAGCGGCAAGAGTGAAGCGATGCTGTGGGTCTTTGGCTGGGGGAAGGGGTGTCCCGGCATTATGAATCAAGGGAGGCACAAGCACAGTCTGCAACTTTTATTGCTCTATCTTCTCAGGTTTTCTTGCTGTAAGCTCGGGTAAATTCATTGTTCTACACTGGTGAGTTAAGCAGATGTTAAACCAAAATAAATATTCATTCCTCCCAACACCCATAATGCCGCCAACCTATTGGCGCTAACATCAGTAATAGTAAATGACTGTTAAGATTTTTACTATCACTGACGCTAGAACCGAGAGTTGGGTGGGGTTATAGGAGTGGGGAGCAATGAGTACTTATTTTTTATTAACATTTGCTCGACCAGCTGTCACGTGACACTGAATTTACAAGGGCTTACAGCAAGAAAACCAGAAAAGGTAGAACAATACAAGTATGAGGTTGTGCACAGCATCGACGATCTCCGGAACAACAACTACTCTCGGTCATCCAGGACGTTCCTCATCATTGGTGCTGAAGTGACCCTTTTTAATTTGGCAACCTAGTTCTTAACTGTGGAATTTGAAGGGCATTGATCCCCCAATGTCTGTGACTTATCATCATGACTATCCTTTGCGGGCTTTCCTTGCAGAAACAAGAATTTTATCACTCCTCTGCTCTCAGTTGCTGTGAATATCACATTAGACTCTGCCATTTTGTTTTCCCGCATGCATAGAACACTGTTGCCAAAAGCAACAAGTACAACATTTTGAAAACATATATTAGACACATTAGGCTTTCATGTAAGGTAACATTGATTATCATAGAAACAAAAAAAATCATAAAGCCAAAGACTTATCAGCAACCCCTCGTATTAATATTGAGCAAAACTCCTTTCAGCCTATTGGTATGGCCCTCCGCAACAGTCACCGACTCTCATGTGGGTCCTCAAGAAAAGTGATTGCACATCCCTACTTTGTTATGTATAGCACTATGTTATGTATAGCACTGTACAAAAGGGGAAAACATTGTGCTGCACCTGCCGCTAACTCTCTCGTTTTGCATCTCCAGATCAGTGGAGCACCTGTGGGTTAATTATGTGACATCACACGAGCTATCAAGGGAATTATGTGACATGTCATGTGATATATTGGGGGCCTAGTGGTACACACTGTCATGATCCAGGACCGGTATTCTCCGCTCCAGATTTTCCCAGACCTGGCCTGGTCATGACAGGGGTTAACTCCCATCAGCCTCGTTCTGGTTTCAGGAGACACTATTTATAGTCTCTGAACTTGCAATCCTGTGCTGGTTATAGTTTTGCTCTGCAGCCTGTGACTTGCTCTGGTGAGATTTCCAGTTTGATATTACTCTTGCTACTGTGCCCTGACCTGTACCCTCCCCCGTTCATCCGTCTATCCCAGTCCCTGACTTCCTGCTCCTATCTGTTGTTTGTGTTTCCCTCTGGATACCTGACCTCCTGCCTTCCGACTCAGTTCTGTTTCCTTACCTGATTTTGATCCTCCCTTTGCTGTGATTTGACTCTCCTGGCTAGACCCTGACTGTTTGACTACTCTATTGCCCCCTGGTTTTTTGCCTGTTAACTGCCTGCTGAAGTTACTCTGCTGTACTTCAGCTGTCTTTCTGTTACAGTGTTACTTTGACTCTCCTGCACTACTCTGATACCACCTAGTGGGAAATACACTGTACTACATCTTACCAGCCCTTTGTATAGCGTGACACATGCCTTTCATAATGCCCGGAGCCCTGGCTGCTCTAAGGCTACTTTCACACATCCGTTTTTTGCTCTGCGGCACAATACGGCGCTCTGCAGAAAAAGCGCAACCGTTTTTTTTTTGCCGCCGGTTGCGTTTCTTTTGCATAGACTTACATTAGTGCCGTATTGTGCCGCATGGGCTTGCGTTCGGTCCAGTTTTTGCCGCATGCGGCAGATTTAGCCGATGCCGCGGCCGGATGGAACGTTCCCTGGCACGTTTTTTGCTCCGGCAAAAAAAAAACGCATCGCGCCGCATCTGGCCGCTGTGGCGCATTTTTCATTGCATGCCTATGGATGCCGGATGCGGCGCGATGCGGAAAAAAATGCATCCGACCGCCGCATGCGGTTTCTTCCACTGCGCATGCTCAGTAGCGTGCCGCAACCGGAAAAAAACGGACGGGCCGCATGTAAAAACTTATGCAAAGGATGCGGTGTTTTCGCCGCATCCGTTGCATAGGTTTCACAGCCGGATTGAGCCGCAGAGCTCAAACCAGATGTGTGAAAGTAGCCTTAATCTGCAAAAATACTGCAAGTTCCATCTTCTTTAAGCTATAGAATTTCCATGCTGCACCAGACAGGAGCCTTTCATGCTTACACTTTGTGGCGCACTTGAACTGAAGTTAAAAGACTGTGAAGATTCTCCAATACAATTTTTTTAAAATTAAATATTGTGTTTTATAATAAAATCTACATATCCACCAATAATAAAAACTAGCCAGGAATATTACATTTAGGATTTTTTTTCTGTTTAATCTTTTTAATAATGAACAGTAAACATGAGAACCCTGGATATAAATCATCCCCGAGATACATGTAACCGCCATCCAATCTTTTCCTAGTTTTAAAGTAATTTGACAACTCTTCCAATTTATAAATATGAAAAAGTCATGAACGATATATTTTATAGTTTTATAATTATCGTACTTTCAAACCGTAATGGGAAGCACATATTATATTTGTGTGTTGTTTAATTGAGCGTTATCTCTGGTTTATGCGGCTTTCTGCACGCTTGGCTGCATAGAATGGGGTAATGAATCATAGGAATGTTTTCATCGCTTAAAAGGCCCCACATATCGTGAATGCACAAGATCCTGTTCTATTTGTAAACAACGGAGGCTTAATATCAGCACCACATCACAGAAAGATATAATCACTGTCAGAATGTCATGACAGCATCACTGCAAGTGTCAGCTATAATTGACAGGGATGGTGATCAGCCTCTGAAATTGTCTTCTGACTGCATATTCATGATTCATCCCTATAATACGTTATAGTTGCTGCATGAGTTATTCTTGGCTGATGTTTTAACTTTACACATTTTGACATCTCGTATATTCAGATCTACATTGTAATATTTGGAGCTTTGATCATGCATTGGACTAGGCCTTAAAATATTTGTTACCTTTTACCTTTTTTTTAACACTTTAGAGCATATGTTACTCATAGAGAAGAGCTATTGGTAACTGTATTTTGTGTAGAAAACTTATATAGGTTTTTCATTTTTAAGGCTGAGGGTAGACACAAGACCATCAAGTTCAACCTATAACCTAACATGTTGATCCATGAGACAAATGCTAAATAATGCTCCATATTATAGAAAAAAATCCTTCCTGACCCTCACATAGGGCAATTAGACTGGTTACCTGGATCAACGTCCCATCACAGATTCTAGTATCTATAATAATTAGGGATGATTGAATACTTCGATTATCCGGCTTCACGAATATTTTCCGAATACCTCGCCACTATTCGACTATTCGATGCACAATGTAAGTCTATGGGAAGCCCGAATACTTCCGAATAGTTGTTATTCGGGTTTGCCATAGACTTACATTGCGCATTGCAAATTCGCGAATAGTCGAATAGCGGCGAGGTATTCGGAAATTATTCGTGAAGCCAGATAATCGAAGTATTCAATTATCCCTAATAATAATGTTATGTGTCTCAAGAAAGGCATCCAGGCCTTTGGTAGTTTAGAATCTTCTCCTGGACCTGGCAAATGGGTAACGCAACCCCCTCTTTAGAAATACAAGATATTTTGGATGCCAACCTTAAAAAAAACAAACAAAAAAAACAATGAAAAAAACATATAACCATATGGTAACTATAAAACTATGACCCTCATGATCTTTCATGTGGCATATACAGTGTGTCCACCGATATCCTGTCCACCGGTATTAACTTGAGAACGACGGCAGCTATAGAAATAGAAGTGGTGTCTAGGTATAGTAAAGTAGCCATGCGCTACGCAATGAAATCACCTATAGCGCCACCTGGTGGAAAACAACAGAGTTAGCATTTTTATCTCGAAAACAGAACGAGATAGAGAAAAAAAAGTGAATTAAAAAATTGTAGGGCATCATCAATTCATTACAAATCGACACTTTGCATACAGAAATGCTATGATATGAAACCCATGAACCCCCCAAAACATCGAATGCTGGTCACGCATATGGCGCTCATTTAACTTTGATGCTCAAAGTTGCCACTGTCAGCTGCAAAGCACATCAGGACACTGGACAGCATACTGTATCTTGCTGCACGTTGTGCAATATGGTAGGTGACATGTTTGCCCAAGCATCTGTAATACGTCATCGTAGGTCCTGCAATGTTGGTGGAGGGGTCGCATACACCTGCTGTTTGATGTGACCTCACAGAAAGAAGTCCAATGGGGTCAGGTCTGGTGAGCGTGGAGGCCACTCAACGCAGCCACCATACCCAATGACTTGTAGGAAGGTCTCCATGAGTTATCGCTTCACGTCTGCAGCCTTGTGAGGTTTACATGTTCTTATCATAGCATTTATGTATGCAAGGTGTCGATTCGTATTGAATTGATGATGCCCTACAACTTTGTAATTCACTTTTTTCTCTATCTTCTTCCATTTTTGAGATAAAAATGCTAACTCCGTTGTTTTCCATCATGTGGCACTATAGGTGGTTTCATTGCATAGCACATGGATACTTTACTATACCTAGACACCACCTCTATGCCTATAGCTGCCGCTGTTCTCAAGTTAATGATGGTGGACAGGATATGGGTTGACACACTGTATAACATCTTTGCAACAGAAAAAGTTAAGTTCAGGACCCTGACTTTACCTCAACTTGATCCCAGAGCCCAAACCGCATATGAACATCTTTTTTTTTAAACTCGTCCAATTGAGGAAATTATTATTATCCCAAGATCTATTTACTAAAATGAAATTTAAAATTAACTTTGTTAGTGGGAAAACCTCTTTAAGGATGATTTCAGTGAATTAGGCTGTAAGCTTAAAGGGACTCTGTCAGCAGGTTTTTCCTATATAATCTGAAGACAGCATGCTGTAAGAGTTAAAATTCAGATTACAGCCCTGCATCTCTTATCTCAAACCCTGTATTTGTTTACCTGCAATGTTAAGTTTGAACGTTTTGGCTGTATCATTAGTCTGAATGAGGAGCCTGTGAGTTGAAGTCCGATCCCAGCCTCCTTCTGTGATTAGTAGCTTCTGTCTTTAGAAATTTACACTAAAAGCCTGGTGTTGTGGGGGCAGCTTGTTAAGTTCTACTACACACAAAAATATTAAATCTTTGATTTATCAGAATGGCTGTGTGGCTCCCCTGAGGGTCCAGTCGCCAAGTACTGCACTTCAGCCAGAGGTGTGGTATCCTAT
This sequence comes from Anomaloglossus baeobatrachus, assembly GCF_048569485.1. Classification (NCBI taxonomy): domain Eukaryota; kingdom Metazoa; phylum Chordata; class Amphibia; order Anura; family Aromobatidae; genus Anomaloglossus; species Anomaloglossus baeobatrachus. Next base: position 551,249,922 of record NC_134353.1, on the reverse strand, counting down.
TCTCAGGTAAGTAGGAGGCCATAAGTCATTACACACACAGACACACACTCTTAATGTAGCGACACTCCATTAGGTCATGGCTAAGGCGAGTTGCAACTTAGGGAAAGCACAGTCCCAAAGCCAGTCTGGAGGTGGAGTTTAGTTACTGGGGGCAGACTGTAGAACATTAGTCAGTCAGGAAGAGGATGCAGAGGGGAAAGATCCTTGGGTCTGGAGATGGAGCAGCTCATCCCTGGATCAGAAAAGAAGGATTGTTAGAGCTACGGGAAGTGAGCCATCCACCCATGGACTCGAATCCACAGCCGGTATACCGGTGTGCAGGGATTTGGCCACAGCGAAGAACCGGTCCCTATACTAGTGGACAACAACCAGGCTCAGCTAGTAAACCGAAGGCTGAGGTTACTTCAAGTACCAAAGCCACCACTGCACATAACCCGCTAAAACGGTGACCACATAGGATCAAGGGACAAGGCAGGAAAGCCACCCATAAAAGGGATCCGCGGACACCGTCTCAGGGCACTGTGTGTGAGGTGTGGGGCAGGCAAGAGAGGCCAGTGCAGGAAGACGACCAGGTAAGGAACAAAGAAGGGTGTACCAGGTTGTGCCTGCAAACAATCCGGGGATCGGCTGGGGCCAATCACAGCAGGACCTAGCACTCTGAGGGCAGCATCTGACTAGTCATGGTAATCTGGAACTATCAACAGTGAGTAAAGAACTTGTGACTGCATTCCTGTGTTGCACAGTTATTGTCTGCGCCTCCGGCCCAGCACCCCGCTATTACATCTCAACACAATCGACAGCCCTGGGGCCCAGCTCTACCTGTGGAGAGCTATACCAACTCAGCTGCATCACCGCATCACCACTGACCCCAAGGGAACTGAATAGCAGCGGCACCACCATATCTTGCTGCATACCATGGGTGGCGTCGCAAACTCATCTCCCCTTGTAATTAACGCCCCATGTCATTTTAAACGACAGCACCAAGGTAACGAGGCCGGGCCCTGCTGCCGTGACATCCCCCCACACAGAACCAGCCCGGTAATGAGTGCCCCCACAGCCATCATGGGCGTGTCAGCTGTACCTAGTATATTAAGTGCTATATTGTTAGATTCAGGATGTTTTTGCCTACATCATGCTGCGCTCAGATGAGGTATCAAAAACCTGATGACAAATTCACTTTAACTCTACCTGTATGACATGTCACGTCAGAAAGGCAGTGGGAGGCTTTGGAACTGAATAAGTAGCTCAGGAATTGGTGTAGGAAGGAGAGTTTTGGGTTTCTGGAGAACCGACTTCTCTGTTGGCTACAGGCTTTTTGCTAGGAATGAGCTGCACCTCAATGGGTAAGGTGCAGCTGTGCTGGGAAAAAGTGGCTAAAAGGTTGGAGGAGTATTTACCTAGGGACGGGGAGGGCAATTACTGTACAGTAGGGGAATATAGTGCTGATAGTGACCTGGGCTCAAGTAATGAAATTGGGCGTGACATAGAGGAAGGGGTTAGTACAGTCAATACACTAAGCACGAATAGCGGTACAGAAAAATATATAAAGTGCATGTACGCTAATGCCAGAAGCCTTACCAACAAGATTTTGGGATTAGAATTAATATTTTTGGAAGAAAATTATGATATGGTGGGGATAACGGAGACCTGGCTGGAAGAGAGCTATGACTGAGCTGATAATTTATTGGGCACCAGAGTGTTCAAGAATGACCGTACAAAAAAGCAAGGGGGAGGTGTTTGTTTATATGTAAAATCGTACATAAAACCAAATTACATGGTAATATATGTGAGGCTAAAGAAAATGTATAGTTCCTCATAAATTAAATAGCTGAGGTAGTGAATCACAGAGAAGTAATTATTATGGGGAGCTGATATAAATTGAGGAACAGAAACCTGCAGGTCCAGCCAAGGAGAAACCTTTTTGACAACAATGAAAGACACTTACCTTTTACAACTGGTTCAGGACCCAACAAGAAGGAGGGTGCACTGCCAGATCTAATTTTAACTAATATACCGGACCATATATCAAATATACGGGTTGGGGGTCACTTGAGTAATAGTGAACACAAAATCATAAGTTTTCATTTAATCTTTAATAAGATGTATAGTAGAGGGGCTAAAAAGACACTAAGCATCAAGAAGGTAAATTTCCAACGGCTAAGAGATGATCTTAGTGTCATAAACTGGGGCAATGCCTTGAGAAATAAAAGTGCACACAGCAAATGGGACACTTTTATAAGCATGCTGAATTTAGACCTGTGCACAATGCATACCTTATGGGAATAAACAAGCTTAAAATAGGAGGATACCATTATGTCTAATATATTAATGTAATGGTAAAATAGGACCAGTCCATAAAGAAATATGGTTTCATCATAATTTGAAAATGATACAAGAGCTAATACTCCATCTGGCTTCTGTTTAGCTAGAACCCCCGGTGTGAACAGGTTTTGAACTGGTAGATCAACCTTAAAGCAGATACAAAGTTCAGATTCCATGTATATAAAGCTGGGGTCACACTAAACGACAGCGACAATGACGTCGCTGTTACGTCACCATTTTCTGTGACGTAGCAGCGACCTTGTAAGTCGCTGTTATGATCGCTGCTTAGCTGTCAAACACAGCAGCCGAAGCAGCGATCATAACGACACGCGTCGCTGTTCTGCAACATGTGCAGAGAGCAGGGAGCCGCGCACACTGCTTAGCGCTGGCTCCTTGCTCTCCTAGCTACAGTACACATCGGGTTAATTACACGATGTGTACTGCAGCTACATGTGCAGAGAGCAGGAGCCGGCGCTGGCAGCGTGAGAGCGGCGGAGGCTGGTAACAAAGGTAAATATCGGGTAACCACCTTGGTTACCCGATGTTTACCTTGGTTACAGCTTACCGCAGCTGCCAGATGCCGGCTCCTGCTCCCTGCTCGCTTCATTTCGTCGCTCTCTCACTGTCACACACAGCGATCTGTGCATCACAGCGGGAGAGCGACGACCAAAAAATGAAGCTGGACATTCAGCAACGAGCGGCGACCTCACAGCAGGGGCCAGCTCGTTGCTGGATGTCACACACAGCGACAGCGACGGGACGTCGCTGCAACGTCACAGAAAATGGTGATGTAGCAGCGACGTCGTTGTCGTTGTCGCTGTGTGTGACACCACCTTAAAAGGCTGAAAAAAGACAGTTAGCACCTGGATAGATAAAACTTCCTATCTTCAAAGAACTACAGCAAACAGGATGGTACTGTATTTCAATTAAGAATATTTGGGTTTTTGTGACAGGCATAGGTCTTATGCGGGCTTTACACAAGACGATAGATTGTGCGATATGTCATCGGGGTCACGGTTTTCGTGACGCACATCCAGCATAGCGCACGACGTCGTCTCGTGTGACACCTCTGAGCGACGCAGTATCGCTCACAAATCGTGAGTCGTGTACTCGTCGTTAACTTTCAAAATCTCGTTTATTTTCATGGGTGCAGGTTGTTTATCGTTTCCGTGGCATCACACGTTGCTCCGTGTGACACCACGGGAACGATGAACACAGCGTACCTGCGCCCCATGGCACCCGACGGCTTAATGGAAGGAAGGAGGTGGGCGGGATGTTTACATCCCACTCATCTCCGCCCCACCGCTTCTATTGGCCGCCTGCCGTGTTACGTCGCTGTGACGCCGAACGTCCCTCCCACTTCAGGAAGTGGACGTTCGTCGCCCACAGCAAGGTTGTCCGGAAGGTAAGTACGTGTGACGGGGGTTAAACGAGTTTGTGCGCCACGGGCAGCGATTTGCCCGTGACGCAAAAACGACGGGGGCGGGTACGATTGATTGTGAATCGCACAATCGGTCGTCCCATGTAAAGCAGGCTTTACAGTTATGGGAGAAACATTTTCAACATTGTGATCCCAAGGGGAATGGCTGTGCGATCTGCTCATCATCTCAAAATTCCATCAGCCAGATGGATGGGGTTACAGATGCCATTTTTCCTATCTATGAAAAACTAAAATCAGGATAGGAAATATGGAATTAATATATTCCACCTGGGACGCTCAAGGGGGCAGATATCCTTAAATTTGGGGATCCCATAATTTTTGGAATCTAAGACGGATCTCAATGGCCAGCTCCCATCTGAAGTCAGCAAGGGGAGGTATGTGGGAGTGAATAATAGCTAATAAATGCAGATTCTAAGATATTGTCTTTGATCAGTTTGGAAGATACAGTTCACTGTAGGATTGCTCCATATTTCAATCGGAGAACTCCCTTTCAGAAAAATACAGACCCCTTGAAATTTTTCACTCTTTGCTCCATTGCAGCCATTTGGTAAATTGAAAAAAGTTCATTTTTTTTCTCATTAATGTACACTCTGCACCCCATGTTGACGGAAAAAAAAATGTAGAAATGTATTAAACGAGAAAAACTGAAATATCACATGGTCATAAGTATTCAGATGCTTTGCTCAGAATTGAGTCCCAAACTTCTTCCATTAAAGGATTATGGATTATGGAGGCCACTGTGCTCTTGGGAACCTTAAGTGCAGAAGAAATTATTGTGTAACCTTGGCCAGATCTCTGCCTTGCCACAATTCTGTCTTTGAGCTCCTTGGGCAGTTCCTTTGACCTCATGATTCTCATTTGATCTTACATGCACTGTGAGCTGTGAGATCTAATATAGACAGGTGTGAGCCTTTCCAAATCAAGTCCTATCAGTTTAATTAAACATAGCTGGACTCCAGTGAAGGAGTAGGACCATCTCAAGGAGGACCACAAGGAAATAGACAGAATGTGACTTAAATATGAGTGTCAGAGCAGAAGGTCTGAATACTTATGACCATGCGATATTTCAGTTTTTATCTAATATATAAAGCTGAATGTGTGTGTGTATGTGTGTATATCCGGGATTGGCATCTGCACCGTCGCAGCTACAGCCACAAACTTTTGCACACTCACACTTTTGGACCCCGAGAGCGTCATAGGCTATGTTTCGAGGGGAAATTTTAACCCCGCTCTTTACAGTTATTCGCCAAAAAACCTGCCTCCATTAAAGCGAATGGAGCTGGTAGCCACAGTGCAGCCAGAACTTCAGAAGAATGCGCAGCCACGCCCTTATATGGAATGTTGCTGTGTCACAATGCAGCCAGGGAAAGAGGCAGACACAGACCGGGAAAGAAACCGAGATAGACAGGGTAAGAAACAGACACAAAGAGACAGACACAGACAAAGAGACAGACTGACAGGGAAAGACACAGACAGGGAAAGAGAGGGAAAGAGAGAGGTTAAAAGACAGACACAGACAAGTAAAGAGACAGACACAGGGAAACAGACAGACAGGGAAAGAGAGGGAAAGAGACAGAGATAGATAAATAGACAAGGAAAGAGAGACAGACAGACAGGGAAAGAGATTGAGACAGACGGAGAAAGAGACAGAGACAGTCAGAGACAGACAGGGAAAGAGACAGACAGACAAAGATAGAGAGAAAGAGAGATATACAGAGGGGGAGACAAACAGAGAATGGGAGAGAAACAGAGAGACAGTTACTATCCCGGGCGTTAATATATTCTATTTATATATTCTATCCCGGGAATGTTAATACATTATATTTTGTTAACAGCAGTTATTAACCCGGGCAAAGCCGGGTAGTACAGCTAGTTGTTTAATAAATTTGCAAAAATGTCAACATTTCTGTTTTTTGTCTGACAAGATGGGATGCAAAGTGTACATTAATGAGAAAAAAATGAACTTTTTAATTTAAAGGGGTCTGAATACTTTTCGTACCCACTGTAATTGTGACCAGAGGTCAAATACCTCTTTGCTTATCCCTTTTATTATATGTGACTGTATATACAGTACTCTGTTATTTTGTCCCCTTTTGTAGCACCTTTTACATATTTAATCCAAAACATAGGCACTGTTTATAAAAATATACAAAATAAAATAAATAAGAATGAATTACCTTTGCTTAATTTCCTACTTGAGTTGAGTTAATTTGTACAATATATTTTATACGTTTATTGTCCGTGATAAACAAAGGTTGGAAAGAAAATGGTCAAAATGTATTTTTTCTAACCATTAGAAAATCTGTACTTTTGATGCCTTGATTGCAATATGTTTGAATTTTTGTAACTCTTTTATTGATCAAATAAATGTTTTGAATATAAAATGATTAATATTGGACCTTGAAGTGTCCTTCATTTCACACAGTATCTGACACATCAAACTGCTAAAGGCCCCGTTACACGCAACGACATTGCTAACGAGATGTCGTTGGGGGTCACGGAATTCGTGACGCACATCCAGCCTCGTTAGCGACGTCGTTGCGTGTGACACGTACGAGCGACCGCTAACGATGCAAAATACTTACCAAATAGTTGATTGTTGACACGTCGTCCATTTCCCAAATGTCATTGCTGCTTTTGAACGCAGGTTTTTCGTCGTTCCTGAGGCAGCACACATCGCTACGTGTGACACCCCGGGAACGACGAACAACACTGTACCTGCGTCCTCCGGCATCGAGGTGGGCATGTCTTTCATGCTGCTGCTTTCCGCCCCTCTGCTTCTATTGGACGTCTGCGGTGTGACGTCGCTGTGATGCTGCACTAACTGCCCCCTTAGAAAAGAGGTTGTTCGCCGGCCACAGAAACGTCGCTAGTAAGGTAAGTATGTGTGACGGGTACTAGCGATATTGTACGCCACGGGCAGCGATTTGCCCGTGATGCACAAACAACGGGGGCGGATGCTTTCACGAGCGACATCGCTAGCGATGTCGCTGCGTGTGAAGTGCCCTTAACAATCACCAACAACTCCAAAATTCTGCTGCCTACAAATGAATGTTTGACTTAACTAATATGTTTCAAAGCTGTTTAACCCTTCCAGGGTGGTCTTAAATAAAGAGTAATTATTTCATTTAACTTTATTTTTCCATTGATGTTGCCATATGAGATGTTGTTTTTGCAGTGAGTAGCACTTTTTAATGACATGATTCTGGAGTACATATAATGTACAGAATAGCTTTTATTAATTTCATTCTGTTGGCAGAAGGGGATTAACAGCAGTCTTGTTTATACAGTGTTTACTGTGTGATATAAATAACAAGTTCAATATATTCTGAGGTTTGTTTTCATTACAGCAATGTCGAATGTATAAGTATCTTGGATTACACAATAAAAAATAAAAAAAGATAATTAGTTTTTGCATTCTAAGAGCAATATCTTCAGTATTTTTTTTGCTTTTGCAGATGTGTGAGGGCTTTTTTTCATTGGTTCCAGGATTCAGTCTGTGACTTATTTCCTGTTTTTCTGAGCAGGATTAACAAAAAAGCAACCTTTCTGGCATCTTGTTAGCTTTACTTTTTTACCTTCCTTTTTATGGTGTTCATGTTTGAAAAAATGCTGTGCGCACACTGCGTTTTTTTATACCCACAGATTTTTTGCTGCGGAATTAATGGGCATGCCACTTTTTTTCCGCAGGTACCTGCGGTTTTCGTCATAGATAATGGTAAAAACCGCGGGGACCAACTTGCGGAAAATCCGCGGTAAATCCACGGCAAACCGGGGCAAAACCGTGGCAAATCGCGGCAAAAATGCGGGTGCGGTTTTACCGCGATTTTTACTGCGGGTGCGGGATTCTTTCAGAGGGTCCGTTTTTTTCTTAAGAAAAAGGCACTTTTCCAGTGCGCACATAGCCTAATACACTTGCTACTCTGATAGACTGCAATTTATGTCCTTCATTTTACAATGCTGCTGTATTCTTTAGTTTATGTTTCATAAGGGTATAATAGGCTCTAGTACCTGGCAGACCTCAAAACATTTTATGGTTTCCATACATTAGAATAATGTGGACTGAACCCACTGATATCAGTGGCCTTGACCATCAGTTAATTTATAATGGGTCCTCGCAACTCCACCATGACAGGTCAGATGATGTGTGAAATAAGGATCTAGCATGGCTGATTGTGGGCTGCAGGTCCTTTTGAACTTTGTAAGATAAACCACCTCCAGAAATATCTTTTAGCAGCTCTCTTATAGAAAATACAAGAGTACATGGCGGCTCCTCAATTTGAACCAGGGATTTTCGCTTGGGAATCCACCTAATAACACACTGAGCCTTTAGGGAATGTGAGAACAGGTTGTACTTTGTACTACAGAGGGATAAAAATATGTTTCAAATGCCAGGAGCAAAAAAGTAACAATGCAGTGATATGACAAGAATCTGTATAACTAATCACATGCTGAATAGTTGCAAGTCAACTTTTTTATGAGATAGCCAAGATGATTGTCTATAAAATGATGGTAGTTTCAAGTTTAAAGCTGTAGTAAATAGTGATATATGGAGTATGAAACTCAAAAGTTCAAAATATTGTTATTCTAATGCTTGTCTATTAGCCTGCTTGTCAGTTTATATTCACCTCTGGTGCTCATGCCTTTCCCACGATGTGAGCACTTGCTCACCCGAGGCTCATATGATGTTTTTATGTCTTGCGAGCCCTGCGCCCAATAAGTCCTGGCTTTGCTCTACCAGTCTTCAGACAAGTCACACATCAAGAGGACAAATCACACATCACGTAGTCCTGACTTAGTGTTGAACTACTAACAGAAGGTTAGCTGCAGTGAAACTGTAGGTCCAGGTATGGGCAGGGACACTGAGCAGTTTCAGCGAGAGCCGTAATGCATGGCACTATTTTCAAAGAAGTTAGTCTCTTGGTCAATAACTTGCAGGGCCACTTTCTTCTGGAGGAGGGATATTTTGCATACTTTTTTTTCCCAAGGAATATTTTCCTATGGAATGACTATTAGCTAGATTTTGTACTGTTTTTAAAGTTGTAATCACAACTCATAAATATAAAAACCTTGACAAGACTGTTTAAAAAAAAATCCTGCATTGCTGCCAAGGCTCCTTCATAAACAGAAGCCATGATGCTAGTCTCAATGAAGCCTTAGGTAAATAGTTTTTATGTCCATAAACAGCCACTACATATAGCAGTTCGGACTAATAGATTTGGTCTTATATCCCTCTGACTTTTTACCTTTTTCAAACTATATTTAAGATGACCTAACATTTAGGCGTATTTCAGCTATACAGCAGCTAGTGTTAATTGCTATGAACTCCCCTGCCACCATCCATACATGTGGTCTGGTGTGTCTGCAGTTCATCAGAGCCATAATTCATTTTCACTAATTCAGGTCTGAAGCAATCCTCTGATAATGAAGAAATTCTCCACATCACCCTCATTATGTCAGACATATTAGCAGTGTAATATAAAGACAATTTGGTAATGAGGTGATTACAAACCATTAGCATTTGCAGCTGTAATTAGATGATAAGGTGCTTCAAAAGATAAATTGCAGCTGGAAACTCAACAAATAGAATTTGAAGACACCCAAATGTGTTTATTTGACTCAGTAAATATAAGTTAAACATCTCTGAATACATAAATGCGAAATTGGAATCTTGAAATGATTGGTCTTGTCGAGTGAAATTTGTGCCAAATTATTCCTAAAAAAGCAATAATGAGAAAATAACGATTTGATGGTCACATTGTCCCAGAGAAAAATACCCATGAGGACGTTTGAGTGATGCAATAAAGATTCAAAGGCAAAGATGAAAAACATTCAGTTTTGTGTTTGTATTCATAACCTAATTCAGACTGACTAATACGTTGTTGATGGGGCACATAGGTATTCAGAATTCAACAGGATTTCAAATATCTCCATACAAAAATGTGATCATTCTTAATAAACCCATAACATACGAATATGAGAATATGATTTCACATTGCGTGTTGGAAAAGTGAGATTATATATATGCTAGCTGTATTACCCGTAGTTGACCGGGATAGTAACTATCTAACTATTCTTAACTATAACAAAATAAAGTACTTTAACAAAAAAATATTTTTGCACATGAAAGTCATAAACTAAACAGACAGAATGGGGCATTATTGTCTGTAATTGACAGTATATAAAACCCCATACAATTAGTATACAGGTAAGGTCATGTGACTTACATCAGCCTTCACAACAGTGCTGCCAAAGGGTCAACACTAAAATCATATTAACTCACATATAGGCTGTCCTATACTAAGAATGTCCTTCACTGCCTACAGCAACCAATCAGATCTCTTGACCTCTAACAAAATAGAAGCAGAGCTGTGATTGGTTGCTATAGGCCACCTAATAAATATCCAGGATAACTGTCAAAACAGTGAATATATTGCATCAAACATCCACACAGTTTTTGTGTGTGTCTTTCTGTGTCTCTGTTGTGTGTATTTCTTTCTCTGTGTGTGTCTTTTGGTGTGTCTCTTTCTGTGTGTGTATGTGCCTCTTGGTGTGTGTCTCTTGCTATGTATGTGTCTCTTTCTATGTATGTGTTTCTTTCTGCCTTTATGTCTCTTTCTGTGTGGGTGTCTCTTTCTGTGTATTTCTTTATGTGTGTGTCTCTGTGTGTGTTTCTTTCTGTTGGAGTTTCTTTCTGTGTTTGTCTCTTTCTGTGTGTGTGTCTCTTTCTGTAAGTTTCTTTTTTTTTGTGTGTTTATTTCTGTGTGTCTCTTTCGGCATGTCTTTCTGTGTGTGTCTCTTTCTGTCTGTGTGTCTCTTTCTGTCTGTGTATCTGTTTCAGTATGTGTGCATGTCTCTTTCAGGGTGTGTATCTCTTTCAGGGTGTGTGTCTTTCTGTGTGTCTCTGTCTGTGTATCTGTCTCTTTCTGTGTGTGTTTCTCTGTGTAAATCTCTTTATCTCTGTGTCTCTTTCTGTGTATGTGTCTCTTTCTGTGTATGTGTCTCTCTCTGTGTATGTGTATCTTTCTGTGCATGTGTCTCTTTCATTGTGTCTTTTTCCGTGTGCCAGCTCCTTTGACTTTAATGTAAACAGTTTTTTGGCGAATAACTTTAAAGCGCAGGGTTAAATCCCCTCCAGAACATAGTCTATAATGGTCAAATGAGGTGGCTGTGCAAAATTTCGGACATACACATGTACATACATACACATGCATACATATACTCAGCATTATACTGTATATTACACTAGCTGTAGTACCTGGCTCGAGATAGTAACTGTCTCTCTGTCTCTTCCACTCTCTCACTTTTCCTATCTGTCTGTCTCCCTCTCTGTCTGTCTCTCTGCCGGTCTCTCTCTGTCTTTGTCTGTCTCTCTCCCTGTCTGCCTGTACATCTGTCTGTCCCTCTCTCTGTCTGTCTCTCTCTCTCTGTTTCTCTCTGTCTGTCTCTTTTTGTCTCTCTTTATGTCTGTCTCTTCCCTTTCCTTCTGTCTCTCTCTCTGTCTCTATCCCTGTCTACCTGTCTCTCTGTCTCTTTCTCTCTGTCTGTTTCTCTCTGTCTGTCTCTCTCATTGACTGTCTGTCTCGCTGTCTGTCTGTCTCTCTGTCTATCTCTCACCCTGTCTACCTGTCTCTCTCTGTCTCTCTCTCTCTTTCTCTGTCTCTCTCTGTCTCTAGCTGTCTCTCTGTATCTCTGCCTCTCTCTCTGCCTGTCTCTATCTCTTTCTCTCTCTTGGTCTCTGTCTTCCTGTCTCTATGTCTGTCTCTGTGTCTGTCTCTTTGTCTCTCTCTGTCTGTCTCTGTGTATCTTTGTCTCTCTTTGTCTGTCTCTCTCTGTCTGTCTCTTTTTGTCTGCCTGTCTGTCTATCTCTTTCTTTCTGTCTGTATTTCTGTTTCTCTCTTTGTCTCTCTCTCTGTCTATCGCTCTGTCTGTCTGTCTCTCTCTCTGTCTGTCCCTCTCTCTATCCATCTCTCTGTCTGTCTCTCTTTCTATCTCTCTTCCTGTCTGCCTCTCTCTCTGTCTCTTTTTCTGTCTCTCTGTTTCACTCTCTGTCTCTCTGCCTCTATCTTTGTCTCTATCTCTGTCTCTCTTCCTGTCAGTCTCTCTCTGTCTCTCTAAGTCTCTGTCTTTCTCTCTTTCTCTCGCTGTCTCTCTCTCTCTTTGTCTCGATCTCTCTCTGTCTGTCTCTCTGTTTCTTTGTCTCTATGTTTCTTGGTCTGTCTCTCTGTCTCTCTTTATCTGTCACTCCATTTCTCGCTCTGTCTCTCTAACTCTGCCTATCTCTCTCTATGCCTCTCTCTGTCTCTCTCTTTATCTGTCTGTCTGTCTCTCTTTCTCTCTGTTTCTCTCTCTGTCTCCCTGTGTCTGTCTCTCTTTGTCTGTTTGTCTCTCTCACTCTGTTTCTGTCTCTATCCATCTCTCCACCGAAATCATATATTAACTCACACATAAGCTATCTTCTATTAAGAATGTCCTTTGTTGCCTATAGCAACCAATCAGCGCTCCTATTAATGACCTGTAGCTCCCAGCTCCATTGACTTTAAAGTAAGCAGGTTTTTTTGAGAATTATTGTAAAGCGCAGGGTTAAATTTTCCCCTCAAAACATAGTCTATGACGTTCCCTGAGTCAAATGAAGTGGCTGTGCAAAATTTTGTCTAAATTAATCTAGGGATCATCTTTATTTACTGACAGCCTCTCAGTTTAGTAATTAAACTACTGTAGATGTGAACCTTTAATTCTATAAACCATGAAGGCTACCGTACATTACATTTATAATGGAAAGCAAGATGCAGTCCTAGATCTATTCTAAGCTGCATACAGTCATATGAAAAAGTTTGGGCACCCCTATTAATGTTAACCTTTTTTCTTTATAACAATTTGGGTTTTTGCAACAGCTATTTCAGTTTCATATATCTAATAACTGATGGACTGAGTAATATTTCTGGATTGAAATGAGGTTTATTGTACTAACAGAAAATATGCAAGCCGCATTTAAACAAAATTTGACCGGTGCAAAAGTGCACCTCAACATAAAAGGGACATTAATATTTTGTAGATCCTCCTTTTGCAAAAATAACAGCCTCTAGTCGACTCCTGTAGCTTTTAATGAGTTCATGGATCCTGGATGAAGGTATATTTGACCATTCCTGTTTACAAAACAATTCCAGTTCAGTTAAGTTTGATGGTCGCCGAGCATAGACAGCACGCTTCAAATTCCTGAGTAGATTTGGAGCGGTGTTTTGGATCATTCTCTTGCTGAAATATCCATCCCCTGCGTAACTTCAACTTCGTCACTGATTCTTGCACATTATTGTCAAGAATCTGCTGATACTGAGTTGAATCCATGAGACCCTCAACTTTAACAAGATTCCCCATGCCGGCATTGACCACACAGCCCCAAAGCATGATGGAACCTCCACCAAAATTTACTGTGGGTAGCAAGTGCTGTTCTTGGAATGCCGTGTTTTTTTGCCTCCATGCATAACACCTTTTTGTATGACCAAACAACTCAATCTTTGTTTCATCAGTCCACAGGACCTTCTTCCAAAATGTAACTGGCTTGTCCAAATGTGCTTTTGCATACCTCAGGTGACTCTGTTTGTGGCGTGCTTGCAGAAACGGCTTCTTTCGCATCACTCTCCCATACAGCTTCTCCTTGTGCAATGTGCGCTGTATTGTTGACGGATGCACATTAACACCATTTGCAGCAAGATGTTGCTGCAGGTCTTTGGAGGTGGTCTGTGGATTGCCCTTGACTGTTCTCACCATTCTTCTTCTCTGCCTTTCTGATATTTTTCTTGGCCTGCCACTTCTGGGCTTAACAAGAACTGTACATGTGTTCTTCCATTTCCTTACTATGTTCCTCACAGTGGAAACTGACAATTTAAATCTCTGAGACAATTTTTTGTATCCTTCCCCTGAACAACTATGTTGAATAATCTTTGTTTTCAGATCATTTGAGAGTTGTTTTGAGGAGCCCATGATTCCACTCTTCATAGGAGATTCAAGTAGGAGAACAACTTGCAAGTGGCCACCTTAAATACCTTTTCTCATGATTGATTGCACCTGCCTATAAAGTTCAAAGCTCAATGAGGTTACAAAACCAATTTAGTGCTTTAGTAAGTCAGTAAAAAGTAGTTAGGAGTGTTCAAATCAAGAAATTGATAAGGGTACCCATACTTTTGCACCGGTCAAATTTTGTTTAAATGCAGATTGCAGATTTTCTGTTAATACAATAAACCTCATTTCAATCCAGAAATATTACTCAGCCCATCAGTTATTAGATATATGAAACTGAAATAGCTGTTGAAAAAACCTAAATTGTTATAAAGAAAAAAGGTTAACATTAATAGGGGTGCCCAAACTTTGTCCTATGACAGTACATTTGGCATCCAAAGCACATAAAAAATATGGTTGTTAGGGTTTTGATGTGCTATCCGAAGATTACACAGGAAAACAGGGGCTTCTCAATGTTTCATTACAATCTGTTTGAATTTGAAAGTCTTCGACACAAGTGATGAGATCCCGATTTCCTGAACTATCAATCCGTCTGTTTTTAGACAAATCATTGAACACTTCAAATGGGGAGTGCAGTTGTAAGTCTAAACCCTTCCCTCCCAGTGCTGTGGGATCGGAAAGGCAGGAAACATGAGCTCTTCACTGACTCTTCAATTGGGTTTAAGGCTATTCATTCATGCTGCAGTTTTGTTTCCTGAGAGAAAATGCACCCTCTGTCAGAAAAACACACCTTTGGCCAAAAAACACATAAAAGCATGGATTTTTGCCATGTTTCTGCCACATTTCAGTGTGTTTTTGGTGTGTTTTGGGTGCATTGCTGCCCATGCATTTTTTTTTACTGTTTTCAGTGGCAAAGACAGGTCAAAAACGCCCAAAGAATTGACATACTGGTTTTTTTCTGCAACCAAAACTGCAAGAAAAAAAAGAAGCAATGTGTGCACAGCACTTTGAAATTCTTATAGAGTTTGCTGGGGAAGTGCATCCAAAACAGCACCAAAAAGGCATAAAAAATTGCATTGTGCACACAGGGCCTTAGGGGGTGTGCTGAGTGTGCATCTTGTAAACACAAGAGATGCCAGTGGTGATGTTTTAATGCTAGATGTAGCTAGAAAGGAAGCAATGAGAGAGGGATTCCTGTCTATAATGGAGTAGTAGAAGCATGGCAGCACTAGCAAGAGGTAGACCCTGCTAGAAAAGTGAGGTTTAGGGAAAAACATGTATAGAGCATTTTCCTATAAAAGAAAATAGATGCCATGTAAGTATAAACCATAAGGCTATGTTCACACTAGAAAAATGATTTTTCTTAAGAAATTTCTTAAGAGTGCACCTGTGTTAAAAAACGCACCAAAAACGCACCTGCGTTTTTGCCGCGTTTTCGGTGCGTTTTTGGTGCGTTTTCGGTCCGTTTTTGGTGCGTTTTTACCGCTGGTTGCTCCCTGCGTTATTGTGCCAATTATCTATGGCAAAAAACGCAGTTAGCTGCAGAAAAGAAGTGACATGCTCATTCTTTTTCTTAAGAAAATCTACTGAAAGAATTTTCTTAAGAAAAAAACGCAGTGTGTGCACAGCTAATTTTTTTTGCCATAGGTTTTGCTGGGGAATGTCTGCAGAAAGGTTACAAGAATTTCTCAAGAAATTTCTGCAGCAAAAACGGACCCAAAACGCAGGTAAAAAACGCAGTGTGTGAACATAGCCTAAAAGCGTTTCTCAAACCCCATCTTTAGCCTGTAATTATGTAATTTTGTTCTAGGTCACAGCTAATAATTCCATTGTTATAAAAACCCCATGAATTTATGTCCACAGTCATATCTTTATTGTTTTTTGCTACTGTTTCTGTATATAGTCAGTGAAAAACTCAAATCAACTAATTTACAATTATCCGTAGCCCCACATGTGTGGAATAACCTTTAGAAGCAGGAATATCCCCCTGCTGATTAACATTTCACATGCATCTTGTAAGATTTTGACTCACTGGGGTGCGTGTTAGAGCTGGACACAGGAACCATTTCTGTTTAAATGTCTGGCTGGTTTATTCAGTCTTCATAAGTCATGCTGTAAAAACAAACTCAAAGCAGCCTCCTTCTGGCACAAGGATACAAACTGAAAATACCAAATCCATATATCTGCAGGGTATGCCTCCGCAAGATTTTATCCAGCTCTTTAGCAAAAGCAACACCGCTGGAGGTCTGCACACCTCCGCACACAGACAACTGAATAAGACTAATGGTCTCCAATTTAGCTGATATACCACACCTCATGGTGGATATATGTGAGCAGTCATTAACCCCCATCTCTTATGACTGCTCAAAAAACCCAGCCTTGACATGGCCTATTACCTCTCTCAGCATAAACAATGCTGGAGCTTGCTTCTTGGCTTACATCACCGAGGCTATCAACCTTGATGATACATATCTCCTCTCAAGGACTTTTCCAATGGCCTTCTCGCTATCTATTTCCACTTTTCCCTTTAACAGAATGACTCTTTAGAACCACTATGTCCTCCTCTACATAATATGCAGGGATATCTAGCATGACTAACTAATAACAATATTGTGTATGAAGTAGCATTGCCTGGTTTCCTAGTCCCCTACTTGTTAGGATACATGCATAAATTAATTCACTCTTCGGCAAATTTAAGAGAAAAATAAGTGTCAATTTTCACAGAGATCATCTAACCAGTGAAAAAGGTGGATATTCCTAAATCCTGACAAGATCTGAGTACAAGGCTCCATTTAACATTTCAATACCGCACAGAATCAGCTTGCAACTCTTATTTGGTAACTCAAAGAGATTTATATTTACCACATGTTGCACTCACTATGGTAAAATAAAAAAGTTAAACTTTTGGCCCTAAACGTTTGGCCCCGTGATTTGCTAAAATGAATTTCTGAAAAGTCTAAATTTCATCTACTGTCAATGTTTGTGTTTTTCTAAGGACTCATTGTTTTTGTTTCTGTTTAAAAAAAAAACTCACCAGAAAAAAACCTGCCATACATCATTACACTGTGCATCGCATGTACCTGTGTAACTAGCGCCCTATGTAAAACCTCATTAGTGTGCAAGTTCATTACCAGCAACCACACCTTCCATGAGTTGGTAGGTGAGTTATCATAAGGGGCCGGCTGCATCCTGCGAGTTCATCTGCCATTTTGACCTGTGTAGACTGGTGGCTTTTTTCTGGTGAGTTTATTTTCTTGATTTTTTTCTGACTTTATGTCCTTTTTGGCGAATTATCCTTAACAATTTACCTTTCTTAGGCATACATCCCTGATATATGACATACAGTTACATCATATATTGGATCCTTGACTTTAACGCAGGCTTGCAAGCCTTTCCTGGCAAATGATGGCTAAATTATCCAGCCATCATCTGTCTCTAGCTGCCACCGCAGATGGACCAGAGCTCTGTCCGCTACTGTTAATATGTTAAATGCTGCTGTCAATCTGTGACAGCAGCATTTAACGCATGCCGGCAAGGGGGTTTGTCATTCCATGAGTTGAAGACCTCCGTGCTTGTATTGACGAATCTCACGTGAAAGCCAACGATTAGCTAGCATTCATAGGAGACTGTGATTTTGACTTTAGCACTGCTACTGCCTCATAGTAAAAGTGATTGGATGATCGCAGCTTCAAGTTCCCCAAGGGGCCTAACAAATATAGTAAAAAGTAAAACAAAAGTTTTTAACAATATGAAAAAATTTTAAAATATAAAAGTTTAAATAACTCCACTTTTTTCCAATTAAAAATAAAGCAATAAAAAAACACACATATTTGTTATCGCTGCATTCGTGAATCTGAGATCTATCAAAATACAAAATAAATTAATCCAATCAGTAAGCAACAAAATAAAAAAATAACGAAATTACAAAATTAATTTTTTTTGTCTGCTACAACATTGCAGTAAAATGAAGAAAACATTGTATCCACTCCAAAATGAAGCTAAAATAAAATCATCAGCTTAGGGTGCACAGGCACTCACACATTCCCATATCCAGAAAAGTGAAAACATTACAGGTCTCAGAAATGTACAAGTAAACTTTTTTTGGGAAAATTTCAATATTTTTTTTCCACAACGTAAATGAAAAAAATATATAAAACATGTTTGGCATCTGCATAATCGTAGTGACCTGAGAATCATACTGGAGGTTAGTTTTACTATATAGTGAACATGGTAAATAAAAAAACAAACAAAAAACAATTGTAGTATTGTACTTTTTTTTTGCAATGCACTTTCAATTTTTCTCTACCACTTTGCAGTGAATCACATAATGAAAGTGAATACTTGTGCCAACCTGTGCCAAAAAACCCCTCATATGGCTATGTGGAAGAATAAAAAAGTTATGGCTCTTCGAAGAAGGGGAACCCCCCCCAAAGAAAAAAAAACAACCCCCCCCCCAGAAATTGGGTATGGTGTCAAGAGGTTAAACATGTTTTAAAAAAAACATTATGTCAGTATATTGCTGGTAAATATTGTTTGATAATCCTTTTTATAGCTTCATATTGAGGGCTTTAATGAGTACTAAAAGTGACTAGTGCTGTCAGGGCCAGGCGGTCGGGCAGACCCAGGAGGTGGATCCACTGGTCCGAACTCTAAGATGGTGGTAAGGAGTCCGGTAGCTGAAGCACTATGGGCAGCAGAACAGTCCGTGCAAGTGAGTGTAACGGAGAAGTCCCTGGGACCACGGAGTCACAGATGGTAGTCCGGGTGACGTAGCTCAGGTTCGGAAGCCGAGATGAGGTCAGGCGGGGTCCGGAACCTTTGGAGCGAGATGACGGGTCACCGCAGGGATCCGAGATGGTACGGACTGTCAGATGGCAGACGGACAGCGTGCGGGTTTCGGGATTCAGCAGGACCGGATGCCGAGGCAGGATCAGCTCTAGAAGAGAGATACGTGAGTATGGCAAGGAGACACAAGGAGACCTGACTCCTAGCTTGGAAAACACGAAGATCAGGCCCCGCCCCCTTGGACAATAAACCCTTATATACCCTGTACCTGTTTAGCTTCATTTCCTGTTAATGGACGCTGGCCCTTTAAGAAAGGGTCAGTGACCGCGCGCGCGCCCTAATGCGCATGCGCGCCGCCCGGGTGCCAGAAGCCAGGGAAGGAAGCTGAGGGGAGGACGCAGGGGAGCCGGCCAGGGCCTGGGAAGCCGTCAGACGCCGGGATCGGAGGCCAGGGAACCTGGGAAGGACGGGCACCGGAGGCTGGAGAGCGGGGAGCGTGGCAGGTGAGCCGGGGAGCGGGGCTGAGGACCCGGGGAGCGGGGCAGAGGACCCGGGGAGGGGAGCCGAGGACCCGGGGAGCGTGACAGTACCCCCCCCCCACGCCCCCCTCCCCGCAACCGGGACATGAAGGCACGGATCAGAGGAGTGCCCACGTTCTCCCTGGGCTCCCAGGACCTATCCTCAGGACCATACCCCTCCCAGTCCACCAGGAAGAACTGTCGGCCTCGAACAGTCTTCATGGCCACGATATCCCTTACCGCATAGATGTCGTCCTCGGCAATAGGAGGAGGAGCCGGACTGGCAGCAGAGGAGAAGGGACCAAGGAAAACCGGCTTGAGCAGAGAGACGTTGAAGGAGTTGGGAATCCGCATCGTGGCCGGGAGCTGTAGCTTGTAGGAGACCTCATTGATCTTGCTGAGGACCTTAAACGGCCCGATGTAGCGAGGACCCAGCTTGTAGGAAGGTATCTTCAATCGGATGTACTGGGAAGCAAGCCAGACCAGGTCACCAGGAGAGAAACACGGAGGGTCCAGGCGCCTCTTGTCGGCGTGTTTCTTCATCCGCTGGGAAGCGCGCCCAAGGGACGCCTTGACAGAGTCCCAAATGGTAGCGAAGTCACGGGCTACAGTATCAGCAGCAGGGACATCCGAAGAAGGGGATATAGGCAACGGGATGGAGGGCTGAAGTCCGTAAACGACATAGAAGGGAGACTTGGAGGACGACTCACTGATGTGGTGGTTATGGGAGAATTCAGCCCAAGGCAGAAGCGTGGACCAGTCGTCGTGATGGGCGTTGACATAGTGACGTAAGAAGGAGGTCAAGATTTGATTGACCCTCTCCACTTGGCCATTAGACTGAGGATGGTAAGCAGAAGAAAAGTCCAGAGTCACTCCCAGATGTTTGCAGAGCGCCCTCCAGAAGCGGGAGGTGAACTGAGTTCCCCTGTCGGACACGATGTGGGATGGAAAGCCATGCAAGCGGAAGATGTGATGTATATAGGCTTCCGCGAGTTCCTGAGCAGAGGGCAGTCCGGCCATAGGGACGAAGTGAGCCATTTTGGAGAACCGGTCCACCACGACCCATATGACTGTGTGCCCGGAGGATAATGGCAAGTCCGTAATAAAGTCCATCGCTATGTGTTGCCATGGAACTGAGGGTATAGGCAGAGGCAGAAGACGGCCATATGGCAGGTGCTTGGGCGTCTTGTTCCTGGCACAAGAGGAGCAGGCAGAGACGAAAGCAGCGACGTCCGTGCGAAGGGATGGCCACCAGTAATGGCGTACAATCGCACCCCATGTTCTCTTCTGACCTGCATGACCGGCTGTTTTTGAGGCATGACCCCAGTGTAAGACTTTTTTCCTGTCGGTCTCAGAGACATAGGTCTTCCCGGGCGGTATCTGGGCCAGGGTGACAGGAGCCACCGGAATAATCTTGCTAGGAGAGATGATAGGTTGGGTACTCTCTTCCTCCTGCTCCATGGGCATGAGAGACCTAGACAGGGCATCAGCGCGTACATTCTTGTCCGCGGGTCGGAAATGGAGCTGGAAAGCAAACCTGGCAAAGAATAAGGACCACCTGGCTTGCCGTGGGTTCAGTCGCTGAGCGGACCGAAGGTATTCCAGGTTCTTGTGGTCCGTGTAGATAATCACGGGGTACACTGCTCCTTCCAGGAGGTAGCGCCACTCCTCCAGAGCCAGTTTGACCGCCAATAGTTCTCGGTCACCGATGGTGTAGTTGCGTTCAGGCGCTGAGAAGCTCTTGGAGAAAAAACCGCAAGTCACCATCTTCCCGGAGGAGGACTTCTGCATGAGCACTGCTCCGGCTCCTGAGGAGGAGGCATCCACCTCCAAGGTGAACTGGCGGTTTAACTCCGGTCGGTGGAGTACAGGAGAGGAGGCAAATGCTCGCTTCAGAGAGCAAAACGCGGCGTCGGCCGCAGGTGACCAGTCCTTTGGATTAGCCTCCTTCTTGGTCAAGGCGGAGAGAGGAGCAGTCAGGGCAGAGAAGTGAGGGATAAACTGGCGGTAGTAGTTGGCGAATCCCAGGAACCGTTGGATTGCCTTCAGTCCAGAAGGGGGAGGCCAATTGAGAATGGAGGAGACCTTCTTTGGATCCATCTGCAGCCCTGTACCCGAGATGATGTATCCCAGGAAAGGGAGAGAAGACTGCTCAAAGACACACTTCTCATATTTGGCGTAGAGACGATTCTCTCTCAGTCTCTGTAGAACCAGCCGTACGTTCTCTCTGTGGGTCTGGAGGTCCGGAGAGAAGACAAGGATGTCATCCAGATAAACTACTACACAGATGTAGAGGAGGTCCCGGAAAATGTCGTTCACCAATTCTTGGAATACGGCAGGAGCGTTACACAGACCGAAGGGCATTACGCAGTATTCATAGTGCCCATCGCGAGTATTAAACGCGGTCTTCCATTCGTCCCCAGAGCGGATACGAACTAGGTTGTAGGCACCCCGAAGATCCAGTTTGGTGAACACACGGGCTCCTCTGAGCCGGTCGAACAATTCGGGGATGAGCGGCAGAGGGTACTTGTTTTTTATGGTGATCTGATTCAAACCCCGGTAGTCAATGCATGGGCGTAGGTCACCCTCTTTCTTCTTAACGAAGAAGAAGCCTGCTCCCGCAGGAGAGGAGGATCTCCGGATGAATCCCTTTGCCAGGCTTTCTGTGATGTAGGTAGACATGGCCCTGGTTTCGGCTGGAGACAACGGATATATCCGTCCTCGAGGTGGTGTTGTTCCTGGGAGCAGGTCGATGGCGCAATCGTAGGGACGGTGTGGCGGAAGTACCTCAGACTCCTTCTTGTCAAAAACGTCTGCGAAGGACCAATAGGCCGAGGGCAGTTCCGGTAGGTTCTCTGGAACCGGAGGTCGTCGGATGGGTTGTATAGACTTCAGACACCTCTCATGACAGGCGGAGCCCCATCGGGTGATTTCGCCAGTGCCCCAGCTGACTGATGGTTCGTGTGTCCGCAACCAGGGAAGTCCCAGCAGGATTTGATGGGACATGTGTGGAAGGACGTAGAGAGCGATGTTCTCGGTGTGCAAGGCACCGATACGCAGTTCGACCGGCCTGGTGACCCAGGAGATGGTATCAGCGAGGGGTCTCCCATCCACAGAGGCAATCACTAGGGGCTTATCGAGTAGAGTAACAGGCAACTGGTACTTGTCCACCGTGGCCTGCTGGATGAAATTGCCTGCTGCTCCAGAGTCGAGGTATGCCTCAGCCGTGAAGCGCGTCTCTCCCGCTGACACTTGCACGGTCCACATAACCGGGTCTGAGAGAGTCCCAGCACCTAGGGTGGCCTCTCCTACCAACCCTAGGCTTTGGAGTTTCCCGGCCTCTCTGGACAGGAGCGTAGCAGGTGTGTGTCCTCTCCGCAGTAAAAACAGAGACCCTTGGCGAGCCGCTCTGCTCGACGTTGTTCAGACCGCCGTACTCGGTCAATCTGCATGGGCTCGTGGACGGGAATCCCAGCTGTTGATGACTGAGGTACGGAGGGCTTCCGTGGAGGAGAGGAATGCCGTACCGGACATCTCTCACGAGATAGCTCTTTGGAGCGCTCCTGAAAACGAATGTCCACTCGAGTTGCTAGGGCAATCAGGGCATCTAGGGTGGAGGGCACGTCACGACCCGCCAACTCGTCTTTGATGCGACTCGAGAGTCCTTCCCAGAAGGCGGCTGTTAGGGCCTCATTATTCCACCCGAGTTCTGAAGCCAAAGTGCGGAAACGGATGGCATATTGGCCTACCGTCAGTGTTCCTTGACGTAAGCGGAGAAGGGATGAAGCAGACGCAGAGGCGCGTCCCGGCTCGTCAAAGGTGCTGCGAAAGGCCTGCAGGAACTCTTGAAGGTCCTTGGTCATAGGGTCCTCCTTCTCCCACAAGGGGTTCATCCACGCCAGTGCCTCGCCCTCTAGGTGAGACATGATGAAGGCGACCTTGGCTTGGTCGGAGGCAAACAAATGTGGCAGCTGCGTGAAATGAAGGGAGCATTGGTTTATGAAGCCCCTGCAGGTCTTGGGATCTCCGGCATAACGAGGTGGTGAAGCCAAACGGAGTCGGGAAGCATCCGAAGAGGCTGCCACGGGTGCGGGAGCCGTGGATTGACTAGTGGAGGCCCGGAATGTTGAAGGCGTAACTGCCGCTTGTAACGTGTACAGGCGGGTGTTCACGGAAGTCATAAAGTCCAACATGCGGGTCTGGACTTCACGCTGGCGTTGGAGTTCCTCTTGCAAGGCCGCTAGTGCTGCAGCGGGATCCATGGCCTGATCTTACTGTCAGGGCCAGGCGGTCGGGCAGACCCAGGAGGTGGATCCACTGGTCCGAACTCTAAGATGGTGGTAAGGAGTCCGGTAGCTGAAGCACTATGGGCAGCAGAACAGTCCGTGCAAGTGAGTGTAACGGAGAAGTCCCTGGGACCACGGAGTCACAGATGGTAGTCCGGGTGACGTAGCTCAGGTTCGGAAGCCGAGATGAGGTCAGGCGGGGTCCGGAACCTTTGGAGCGAGATGACGGGTCACCGCAGGGATCCGAGATGGTACGGACTGTCAGATGGCAGACGGACAGCGTGCGGGGTTCGGGATTCAGCAGGACCGGATGCCGAGGCAGGATCAGCTCTAGAAGAGAGATACATGAGTATGGCAAGGAGACACAAGGAGACCTGACTCCTAGCTTGGAAAACACGCAGATCAGGCCCCGCCCCCTTGGACAATAAACCCTTATATACCCTGTACCTGTTTAGCTTCATTTCCTGTTAATGGACGCTGGCCCTTTAAGAAAGGGTCAGTGACCGCGCGCGCGCCCTAATGCGCATGCGCGCCGCCCGGGTGCCAGAAGCCAGGGAAGGAAGCTGAGGGGAGGACGCAGGGGAGCCGGCCAGGGCCTGGGAAGCCGTCAGACGCCGGGATCGGAGGCCAGGGAACCTGGGAAGGACGGGCACCGGAGGCTGGAGAGCGGGGAGCGTGGCAGGTGAGCCGGGGAGCGGGGCTGAGGACCCGGGGAGCGGGGCAGAGGACCCGGGGAGGGGAGCCGAGGACCCGGGGAGCGTGACAAGTGCATGATAATTTAGTGTATTTTTCTGTATGCATGTATCTCTATACAAAGTATTTAACCTTTGTATGGAAGAATCAAGAGTATCATAATTATAATTCCTGGACATCAGCCTTCGAAGGATCAGGAGGATTCCTGTTGAAAGGGGAGTTCATTATCGCAAATGCCTTTTGCCCAGGCGAGTGCACCATAATGTATAAATCTAAAGGCCCCGTCACACTAAGCAACATCGCTAGCAACATCGCTAGCAACATCGCTGCTAACGAACAACTTTTGTGACGTAGCAGCGATGTTGCTAGTGATGTCGCTGTGTGTGACATCCAGCAACAACCTGGCCCCTGCTGTGAGGTCGTTGGTTGTTGCTGTCCCGCTGTGAAGCACAGATCACTGTGTGTGACAGTGAGACAGCAACAACTAAATGTGCAGGCAGCAGGAGCCGGCTTCTGCGGAGGCTGGTAACCACAGTAAACATCGGGTAACCAAGAAGCCCTGTCATTGGTTACCCGATATTTACCTTCGTTACCAGCCTCCGCCGCTCTCACTGTCAGTGCCGGCTCCTGCTCCGTGCACATGTAGCTGCAGCACACATCGGGTAATTAACCCGATGCGTGTGTGACGCCCTGGGCAAGCCAGGGGTCACAGGTCACAACATCACATGCACCCCACATTCCCTGCAGGAACACCAAGCTAACCCAAAATCCTTGTTGCCTTCCTCCGGCGGGAAGAACCAGGCAGATGAGTTTAGGAGGAGGAAGTAGAAGGAAGTGAAGTGGTAGAGGAGCTAAGGAGAAAAGCTGAAGTGACAGAAAAGTGAGAGTAGTAAAGCCTGAAGTTGGTCCGGGTGTGTGCCCCGGACTGTGACAGCAAGGTCAGCAGACGGCGGTGATAGTCTGCAGGGGGACTGTTTGGAGGTTGCTGGAAGGACCGCGGACGGGTGGTGACCCGGCGGTACTGGAGCAGTATACGAAGAACGGTCAGCACCAGGGCAGGGGCCATTCGGATCCCGGCAAGGCTAGGAGTCGCCATAATTTGCCAAATCCGTCAGTGAAGGGGACCTCTGTCTCCTAACAACCAAGTCCCGATTGAAGGCAACAGTCCGACCGTGAAGGGGAGACACCGCCAGCGCCTGCGGGCAAAGTAGGGCTCCTTCGGCCCAGATTGAAGCCGAGGAGTGGGTAACCGGTGGGAACCCATCGCTACCAAAAGACTTTACATAGGTGCAGGGAAGAGATCGTCACCGCTAACTGCAGGGAACCGCAGCACCGTAACCGTCCGAGGGACCCGTCCAACCAGCCGTTTGTTTACCGAGAACTGTGTCGTGTTTACTGGCTGAGTGAGTACCTCCGTGCCGTGCAGCACAGCGCTGCCCCTGCGCCCCTGCACCACCACAGGCCCCATATCCGCCTGTCCACCATACCAACCTCATCACTGGGCCCCGGGAGCACCAAGACCCCTACCCACGGAGGGGAAAATCAACAACTGGCTGCTCCGTACCATCACTCCCGGGCTCCCCCAAACAGAGCAGCGGTGGTGTCCACTCAATCACCACAGCCGTGGGTGGCGTCACGGACAATAAACTATCCCAAAACCCAATCCCCTTTCACTCACGGGCGAGGAGCGCCGCTCGAGTCCCCGGGATCCGGCCCATCGCTCAAGCCACCGAGCAGCAGCAGGCCGCAGCAGCCGCGGCAGCCGGACCCGAGCGGTGGGAGAGCGCGGCGTCCCCTCCTCCGCCAGCGACATGTGCTGTAACTAGGAGAGCAGGGAGCCAGCGCTAAGCAGTGTGCGCTGCTCCCTGCTCTCTGCACGTGTAGCTGCGTGCGCTGGTAACCAAGGTAAATATCGGGTTGGTTACCCGATATTTACCTTAGTTACCAAGCGCAGCATCTTCCACGCGGCGCTGGGGGCTGGTCACTGGTTGCTGGTGAGCTCACCAGCAACTCGTGTAGCGACGCTCCAGCGATCCCTGCCAGGTCAGGTTGCTGGTGGGATCGCTGGAGCGTCGCAGTGTGACATCTCACCAGCAACCTCCTAGCAACTTACCAGCGATCCCTATCGTTGTTGGGATCGCTGCTAAGTTGTTTAGTGTGACTGGACCTTTAGAGTATGAATAGGATGGCAACTGGTATCGTAAAGTTTTAGGGAGAATAATGTTATCTTGTCTGTTTGTGAAAATGAATAATTAGCAAAGGATGGCTTTCACAAAAGGGTTTTTGGAAGCACAATGACTGCAAGAGCAATGTAGACAAGTTCACAGAAATGGTCGACCATATGGATAAAGATTCTCTATTAAGGAGATATCATTTCTGATACTAAACTTTCTATACATGTGAAACCTGTCACTGCAAATAAGCGGATACAACTATGACACTCAAAAATAATGAGGATAGTGGAACAATAATCAAACATTTCTTGTGGAAAAAACACTTATTCATAGGCATAAAACATTTTGTGGCAGTGCATTGGAAAAATTCAAACAGCTTTCATAGCTTTTCACAATATTGTACTGTAAAGTGTCATATAGCATTCATAGGTTTGAATAACATTGGTCTGAGTGAGATTTTCTCTTCCGAATTAAACTGTCGTGTGACTAAGCCCAAAACAGTGGGCTCAAGGGAAGAATAAAGTTCATTTTCTCCTTGTTGCTGCACTTTCAGTAAGGTGACCAGAGAGCACTGTAAAGCTAGTAACCTGCAGATTGACCCTATATCTGCAGGTAAATAGTGGTTGGAGACATGACAGGTTCCTTTTAAGGTGAAGGTTGCACTTACTAGAGTACATAAATGATACACCGGAGAGAAAATACATTGCTGATTAAATATGTCCATATTAAATCTAGAGTTGTATAGCATTTTTCGCATATAAATTAAATGCAGGTCACATTTGCAGTTCAAATGCAGTTCATATAGTATTTATGACAAATATTAGACATTTATTTCTCTGATCATTTAGTAACTAGATGATCTTTTGTGGTGCATAAATGCTATTTTATTCGGAAGTGGAACCATACTGCTTTCTAAGTGTCATCCTAAGAAAAATAGCTTTTTAAAGGGGTTTTAAAAAAAAGTGTAAGAGAGTTTTCTATACCTTGAATGTGCATTAAGTTGTGAAATTGCAGGCAGATTTTCCTGTTACATTGAGATACCTCTCAATATAAAAGTGCATTTATATGTCCCTGTATTCTAAGAGGAAAATAAGAATAGTTTATTCTTCTTGTAAATGTATTAAAAAATAATTAAAAACAATTTCATAAGTGTAATTTTGATGTCTTTTAAAAAAACTAATAGACAATACAAATCAGCAAATAAAGTGGACATATTTAGTATGCCTGTAATCATAACAACCTGTACAATATAGTGAAAAGATTATTTATGGTGATTGGTAAATGGCATAAAAAAATGGTGTGATTGTTTTTTTTTTTCCATTAAACCCATAAAAATATAATAAAAATGTAATGCTTAGGTCATGTTCATACAGTGTAAATGCTGCATTTTTTTCCTCATGCTTTTTATCTGCATGTTTTCTGCAGGTTTCCACACCACATGACACAAAAACAATGCTCTCTGATATTCCATTTTAGCTATGATCCCTGCTTACATGCATATAATACACTATGGTTAATCCAGAGACTCACCCTACACTAAATGCAGGATAAGATCTGTATTGTTAGAGGATAGATTTAATTTTTGAGGCAGCATGGTTTGTAAAGCTAGAATGCCTGCCTACATGCCTCTAATACACTAACTCTTTTCCAGAAATTCACCCTACACTAAAAGCAGAATAGGAGCGGTATTATTAGAGAATAATTATCCCTGAAAAGGACTGTTTGTTTACTGTTGTACCAGCAGGTACTGTCACATTATAATACACTGTCCCTTCTCCAGCAGAATCTTTCCCTAAGCCCTATACTATTTCCTGACAGAGTGCAGCAAACATGGCATCGCTAGGTCTTATATACAGCAGACCCGAGGATGCTATGGTTCTGAACAATCACAGTAATGCTAGTAGTAGTGATGGGCTGACTTGCAGATACCCAGGATTGGCGGATCCAACCGGGTTAAAAAAAAACCTGATTCGGGCCCGGAATTGATCTCGAATATAATTAGAGACACCGGTCCCCATATAATGTCTATGGGGAGCCAAATTAGTCACTTAAAAATGTTGGTAGGAGGGTTAGGGGGATTGGAGCAAGCGCTTTATACTTACCAATCTCTGCGCAGCTGTAACTCTGGTTCCAGGCCACTCACTCTACTTCCGGGACCACTCATTATCTTCCTGCATGTGCACTGCTTCCCCCGCCCGTTGGCAGTCCTGGTGTCTCTGATTGGTTACAGTGAGACAGTATCTTCACCCTGTGTGACAGTGTGTCTAACTGCAACTAACCATAAATGCTGTGTGTGTCCCTATTGTTGTGTAAAAAATAAATAAATAAATTGTTGTAGGGTCTCGCCCATGCTAAGATACTCAGGACAGATAAAGCATACAGCTACAAGCTGCAGCCCTCAACCGTGTGCTTATCTTGGCTGTTTATCAAAATAAGAGGAACCGTATTAGGCATTTTTTTTATTATTTAACTAAATAATTAATAAAACCTTTGTGCGGTCCCCCCCATTTTCATACCCAGCCATGATAAAGCCGACAGCTGCGAGATGGTATTCTCAGGCTGAGGAGGCCTATAGTTATTGTGGACCACCCGCCTAAACATAGCAGCCTGCAGCCACTATACCCTGCTCATCTCGATTGCCCTGGTGTGGTGGCAAATGAGGTAATAAGGGGGTAATAACCGCTCGTAGCTGCCTCTAAGCCCTAGATTAGTAATGGTAGACATCTATGAGACCTTCCCCCATTACTAAACTGTAAGTGAAAAGAAATAAACACAAACATGAAAAAAATCCTATACTGGAGACAAAGTAAAAGGGCAACCACTTTTAAGTCATTACAGAGGGGCCACAAATGTTGGTCATAGTTCAAGTACCTCAACAGCTGTTTCATGTTGTCATAGGTTTCTTTAATATGGACTGCATAATCAACTGGAATTGAAGGTAGTGCATTGCCATTTTGTAGTAAAGTGGCTTTTAGGCTTGTTTTGGACTAATCGATGAAGAGCCTCCACTCTTCTGGATTATGACTTATATTCTCTGGATTATGACTTATATTCAGAGCTTCCATTAAACTGTTGATGTTCTTGCATGCTACAAGATCGCCCTCTATGAAGAAGTATTGGAAAAAATCTTTATCAAGGTTGTGGAACAAAGAAATCTGAACATCACTTGCTAGGAGA
This sequence comes from Anomaloglossus baeobatrachus, assembly GCF_048569485.1. Taxonomy (NCBI): domain Eukaryota; kingdom Metazoa; phylum Chordata; class Amphibia; order Anura; family Aromobatidae; genus Anomaloglossus; species Anomaloglossus baeobatrachus. Next base: position 551,220,569 of record NC_134353.1, on the reverse strand, counting down.
TTGCACTGCTGCAGCCTGGAATGTAAGAGCTCAGTCTTATTTTTCAGGAGATTTAAATCTCTAACAAGATCATTCAATTCACTATGTATCATAGGGTGTGGTTCATTTGGGGTTGCGACAGAAATTCTGGGTCATGAGAGGAAGATGCTTCATGACACCAAGCACCCTCTTCTTCCTCACTTGACTCAACTGAAAATGGTTCTGGTGCTTTTGGAACCGGCAGAATTGTAGGCTTTCATTATCATATTACTCAAGTTTCGCCTCACTCGCCTAACCCTCACTCACCCTTCAATCACCCTACCATGCACAAACTAAATGTGCGCCAATAAATAAATAGCAATTTGTAGGAATATTGATGCATATTTATTATGATAATAATAAACACTAAATATCAGCTAACACATCAGCACCCAAACACGCTTAGGGGTAACAATAATGTATAACTAACTGATCCAAACAGTCAGTGGTTCATTGACATATGTATGACTGATTAAATAAATTATTGGTTCAGCTTATAATGCACTCAAATAAGATGCATCATGAATAAGCACTTCACAAGCTCACTGAACCATGTGAGATATCCTGATGAATTCTAAGAAAAAGGAGAAAACGTGTCAGAAAGGCATACAGGCTTTATTTAGGGTCATGGCTACAGGGAATTCTGTAGACTGTCCTTGTTAGGGTGGGAGCTTGTGAATCACTAGGGTGAGACCTTTATTTTTTTATATGAGGGACCTATAGTCTTGAGTTTTATCTTCATTTTCCTCCCTGGATGTTTTGTGTACCCACACGCCTTGCTAGAAGGATCTATCCACTTTTAATTGAAGGGATTTTTCTTAACTGTATATTACATAAGGTGATACTGTGTCCATTGTTGAGCATCAAGGATTATTTGTGCTTCTTTTGGCATTGGGGGTTACACATTAATCTCCTGTTTGTATTATATATATATATATATATATATATATATATATATTGTTTTAGATGTTATATATTGTGGATTTATATCCACCTTTTCAATATTTATTTTGTGTGGCTGGTTTTAATATATATTATTAAAAGTTATATTTATTTCTCACTTCAGTGCTTTCATTACATTTGTATATTGTGAGTCATAATCTTATCATTGGCGCTAGTATACTTGGCGGAAGACACTACTGCTGGAACAAGATCGGGTGGAGCTTTTGGCCTCAAAAGCATTAACTGACCACAAATAGGTAAGGATTCTGTCTTGTTGTTCCCGTTTACAAACCAGCTTTTGTTGCAGGCCTGCGAACTGAGTGGTACAGGAGCAAGTGGGATACATAGCCTTATGCTTGTGAGTGTAGACTTAATGTGCCAGAGCACCGGCTTAACCTGAAGGGGCGTAACTAAGCTACTATCTTGTCTTCACTAGAGCCTCTGATGGTGAGGATAGGCTTGTGCTCTAAGGTAACCTCCAAATGCTACTCCAAGGAGTCCTGGTACTGAGGCAGCTGACTCCAGGGTACAGAGATGTAGGTATGGGCACAGATGTAGGCAAGAATAGTCTTTTCTGCAGACAGGTACAGACTGGATGGTGGCTAATGCAGGCAGGTGCAGACTGGATGGCTGGTTCAGGCTGGTGCAGAGAGTATGGGTGATATGGCAGGTACGGTAGGTGCAGCAGATGCAGTGGGTACATCAGGCATGGATAGTATGGCAGGTACAGTGGCCTCGACTGGTATGGCAGGTATGATAGATGCAGCAGGTACAGAGGATATGGCAGGCACCTATGGTACAGCGGGTGCAGCTGGTACAGTGGGTATGGCAGGCACAGGAATGGCTGGTACGGCAGGTACTGATGGGTGCAGCAGATTTAGGCAGTTGCTAGAACACAGGTAGGGGTTAGCAAGCACAGGTATGAATACAGTATACAGGGAATATGACCTGACAACTAGCAGTTTTTCTCTAGCAACAGATCATGTTGCCCAGGCTCCTCACAAAAGCAGAAGATACCTTAAGTAGCTAGAGCCTCTTAGCCATCGGCTGGGTTAGGGCACACTAGATTTTTAAGATAAGTGAGGCACGCATACACCATAAGAGCGCTCCTGGGGTTTTCTATTGCACTCACAGGCCCTGCAAGCAGGCAGGGAAGATGGAGGAAAACACCACAGTTGAGCACCTGGAAGGGTGAGTGCATCGATATCCCTACTGTGAGGAGGTAGTGGAACAGAGCAGGGACGTCAGCGACGGCGTTGCAACATGTTATATATGTCCCTATAAGGCAGTTTTTAAGAATTCGGAGGGTGTGTTTGTCAGAGGAATTTTTTGAGAAGCAGGTAACGGACCTAACGGATCGCTTTAAGAGTAGAGGATATAGCTTCAGAAACATCAAAAAGTGTTATTCAAGGGCAAGGAATCAGCTTCTTTTTAATTCTGTGAGAAACAGAGGAATGGAAACCCCAACCATTAGGTTTCTATCTATGTTTAATAATCAATGGGATGATTTTAGAAAGATTCTGATGAGACACTGGTCTCTTCTGACAACAGAACCATCTCTTAAGCCTGCTTTACACGTTGCAATTTCGCATACGATATCGTATGCGATTTGCAACGCCCCCATCGTATGTGGGGCACATTCAATTTGTTGAACGTGCCGCACAAACGACTAACCCCCGTCACACGTACTTACCTTCCATACGACCTCGATGTGGGCGGCGAATGTCCACTTCCTGGAGTGGGAGGGACGTTCGGCGTCACATCGACGTCACGCGGCAGCCGGCCAATAGAAGCGGAGGAGCGGAGCTGAGCGGGATGTAAACATCCCGCCCACCTCCTTCCTGACGCCTTGTGGGCCGGGAGCCGCAGGACGCTGATAAGATCTGTTCATCGTTCCCGGGGTATCACACACTGCAATGTGTGCTACCCCGGGTACGATGAACAATCTGACATGAAATTCTAGAGAAAGGTACGTTGTGTATGTGATGAACGTTTTACCGTTCAATCGCAATCGTATGTACCTGTCACACACTGCAATGTACCTTACGATGCCGGATGTGCGTCACTTACGAAGTGACCCCGCGGACACATTGTAAGATACATTGCAGCGTGTAAAGCAGGCTTTAGGAATGTGCACCTGGATCGCTCTCTCCTAACAGTGAGAAAAGGAAAAAATCTCAAAGATCATATTGTTTGGAGCCATTATACCTGCAAGACTACTCTTCCATTCAATACGGGGAAACCAAAATGGGGCTGCTATCCTTGTGGCTCCTGCTTGGCTTGTAGGAATATTGAGAGAGCAGTGTCCTTTGTGTGAGCGGATGGCTGGTGGGAATTTGAGATCAGACATTATATTTCATGTAGTATCGAGTTTGTTGTATACTTTGCTAGATCTGGCTGCGAACTAATCTATGTGGGATTGACATTAATACAGCTCCATATTCGCATACGGGAGTATCTGAGAAATATTCTAGCAGCTAAGGAGGTTACTGATCTCGAGTTCCTGGAGACCATCCCCTGACATTTTAAAACGTTCCATAATTGTGATCCATCTGGATTAAAGGTGCGAGGGATAGACAAGTTACAGCTAGGATCTAAGGGTGGCAATTATAGACATGCCCTGGCATGACTGGAATGTCATTGGATTGTGACATTGGGTACTATGCCACCCCACGGCCTCAATGAGAAGCTTTCCTTCTCCTCTTTTTTATAGGCATTCAGAGTTTTATATGGATAAGTTTCACCACTGAGTTATATTTTGTTCATTACTATTTTTGTCACCAATAATGTACTGGATTTTAATGGTGTATGTGTTGTCTTTTTAATTTTAGTTTTATTCATATTCATCTCACCTATTCCTTTTTATATGGACAAAGGAGTGGCAATTCCTGTTATCTGGAAATATGTGGCCTTATTAAGGACATGGAGATCAGGATTCCTACTATTTGACATCCCACTATACATCTGGCCACGAATATATCTATTGGATTTATGAGGATTAAAGCATATGTGCCAAGATTTAGCAAAATAGTGAATGAAAGTGTTGGACGCTTGTGTTCTATGCTAATTGCTAGTGATGAGCGAGTACTAAAAAGCTCGGGTGCTCGAGGCTCGGGCCGAGCATCCCAAGATACTCGTGTACTCGGCCCGAGCACCGAGCCCAATGTTATCCTATGGGATACCCGAGTATTTTTATGAAATGACCCCCGGCAGCATGTAGAAACCCTAAAAATGTCACAAAAGTCTCAGAAGAGTGCTCACATGACATGGCAACAGCATGGGAAAGACCCCTTGAAGCATTTATCACTCAAAAGTCACAGCTGTGAACAATTTTGTCCGCGTTTTACGCCATTTTTACGGACTCACCAGAAAACCTTCAAAAATGACACCAAAATGAATTTTCATGGCAGAAATGTTAAGGGCACATACCCAATAGTGAGATAGAGCTGGTGTATGTTACTTTTTGAGATTAATACATGAAAGATTTTACGTAAAACATTGTGTGGCACTCCGATGTCCCTGAGAAGAGACGTACATGAAGGCCTCTTGAGTCTAATGTGCCCATTTTGAGGAAGTGAGTCTTTGTAGTATTTTCCTTTGCCAGGGCAGTCCAAAATTGGGAGGTTCACCAATGCCCCTGCATACAGACGTGCATGAGGGCCTGTAAACCTGAAGTGCCCATTGTAAGGAAGTGGGTCTATTGTAGTATAGCCCTTTGGCAGGGCAGCCAAAAATTGGGAGGCTCCACGTTGTCCCTGGATAGAGATGTGCATGAGGGCCTGTAAACCTGAAGTGCTCATTGTAAGGAAGTGGGTATATTGTAGTATAGCCCTTTGGCAGGGCAGCCAAAAATTGGGAGGCTCCACGTTGTCCCTGGATAGAGACGTGCATGAGGGCCTGTAAACCTGAAGTGTGCATTGTCAGGAAGTGGGTCTATTGTAGTATAGCCCTTTGGCAGGGCAGCCAAAAATTGGGAGGCTCCACATTGTCCCTGGATAGAGACGTGCATGATGGCCTGTAAACCTGAAGTGCCCATTGTAAGGAAGTGGGTCTATTGTAGTATAGTCCTTTGGCAGGGCAGCCAAAAATTGGGAGGCTCCACGTTGTCCCTGGATAGAGACGTGCATGATGGCCTGTAAACCTGAAGTGTCCATTGTCAGGAAGTGGGTCTATTGTAGTATAGCCCTTAGACAGGGCAGCCAAAAATTGGGAGGCTCCACGTTGTCCCTGGATAGAGACGTGCATGAGGGCCTGTAAACCTGAAGTGCCCATTGTAAGGAAGTGGGTCTATTGTAGTATAGCCCTTTGGCAGGGCAGCCAAAAATTGGGAGGCTCCACGCTGTCCCTGGATAGAGACGTGCATGAGGGCCTGTAAACCTGAAGTGCCCATTGTAAGGAAGTGGGTCTATTGTAGTATAGCCCTTAGGCAGGGCAGCCAAAAATTGGGAGGCTCCACATTGTCCCTGGATAGAGACGTGCATGAGGGCCTGTAAACCTGAAGTGTCCATTGTCAGGAAGTGGGTCTATTGTAGTATAGCCCTTAGACAGGGCAGCCAAAAATTGTGAGGCTCCACGTTGTCCCTTGATAGAGACATGCATGAGGGCCTGTAAACCTGAAGTGCCCATTGTAAGGAAGTGGGTGTATTGTAGTATAGCCCTTTGGCAGGGCAGCCAAAAATTGGGAGGCTCCACATTGTCCCTGGATAGAGACGTGCATGAGGGCCTGTAAACCTGAAGTGTCCATTGTCAGGAAGTGGGTCTATTGTAGTATAGCCCTTAGACAGGGCAGCCAAAAATTGGGAGGCTCCACGTTGTCCCTGGATAGAGACGTGCATGAGGGCCTGTAAACCTGAAGTGCCCATTGTAAGGAAGTTGGTGTATTGTAGTATAGCCCTTTGGCAGGGCAGCCAAAAATTGAGAGGCTCCACGTTGTCCCTGGATAGAGACGTGCATGAGGGCCTGTAAACCTGAAGTGTCCATTGTCAGGAAGTGGGTCTATTGTAGTATAGCCCTTAGGCAGGGCAGCCAAAAATTGGGAGGCTCCACATTGTCCCTGGATAGAGACGTGCATGAGGGCCTCAAAACATTGTTCCCATTGCAAAGGAGCGGGTCTCCTGTCATTGTAATGTCCATTCTGAAAGAATGGGCGAAAAAATTTACCACTGGGGGTATACCTGAAACAACGGCCTAACTATTGTAACAGTCATCATGGTGGCGCATGAGGAGAAGGAGGAGCAGTCCAGCGATTATCCAAAGTCCAGAAGTGTGTACCCATGGGTGAGTGGAGGTACATGGCAAATTTCCGTTACAAACTTTAAATTCCGCTCTCATTTGCTGGTGGTGTGGTGAAGTCTGGCCCAATCCAACCCTTGTTCATCTTGATCAGAGTCAGCCTGTCAGCATTTTCAGTTGACAGGCGGGTGCGTTTATCTGTAATGATTCCACCTGCGGCACTAAAAACACACTCTGACAAAACGCTAGCGGCAGGGCAGGCCAGGACTTCCAAGGCGTAGAGAGCCAATTCATGCCACGTGTCCACCTTGGATACCCAATAATTGTAAGGCACAGAGGAATGTCGGAGTACAGTTGTTCGATCTGCAAGGTACTCCTTGAGCATCTGGGCAAACTTAGGATTTCTTGTGGCACTACCCCGCACCTCAGGGGCTGTGGTACGTGAGGGGCTGAGAAAACTGTCCCACATCTTAAAGACTGTTCCCCTACCTCTGGCGGATTGGACTTGTGCCTCTCTCGGCTGTACGCCTTGGTTGTCCACTGATTCCTGACCTATGCCGCTAGCGTTTTGTGAGGGGAATGCTTTGCCTACTTCCGTGACTATGGCCTTCCGGAACTGCTGCATTTTGGTTGACCTCTCCGCCTCGGGAATAAGAGACATAAAGTTCTCTTTGTAGCGTGGGTCTAACAGTGTTACCAACCAGTAATGATTGTCGGCCAAGATGTTCTTAACGCGAGGGTCACGAGACAGGCAGCTTACCATAAAGTCAGCCATGTGCGCCAGACTCTTAACAGCCAGTACTTCAGTATCCTGACCAACACGATGACTGAACATGCTGTCCTCCTCCTCCTCCTCCTCCTCATCTACCCTGTCCTCTGGCCAGCCACGCTGAACCGAGGATATGACTGGTGTGCATGTCATATCCTCAATTTGGCCGGAGAGTTGCTCCATGTCTTCATCCTCCTCCTCGTCATAGTCCTCCACTGCACGTTGTGATGAGACGAGGCTTGGCTGTGTGTTATCACCCACACCCACTACTGTTTCTTGCTGTAACTCATCGCGCTCCGCCTGCAATGCATCATGTTTGTTTTTGAGCAGAGACCGTTTTAGAAGGCAGAGAAGCGGTATGGTGACGCTAATAATGGCGTCATCACCACTCACCATCTTGGTGGAGTCCTCAAAGTTTTGGAGGATGGTACATAGGTCGGACATCCATCTCCACTCCTCAGGTGTTATGTGTGGAGTTTGACCCATTTCCCGACGGCTTAGGTGATGCAGGTACTCAACAACTGCCCTCTTCTGCTCACATATCCTGACCAACATGTGCAGAGTTGAATTCCAACGTGTGGGGACATCACGCACCAGTCTGTGAACCGGAAGATGCAAACGGCGCTGAAAGCCGGCAAGGCCGGCTGAAGCAGTAGGTGACTTTCGGAAATGTGCAGACAGGCGGCAAACTTTTACCAGCAGATCAGACAGCTCTGGGTATGACTTTAGAAACCGCTGAACCACGAGGTTGAGCACATGGGCCACGCATGGATCATGTGTCAGCTGGCCTCGCCTCAAAGCCGCCACCAGGTTCCAGCCATTGTCACACACGACCTTTCCTGGCTTTAGGTTCAGAGGTGTGAGCCAGTGATCTGCCTGCTGTTTCAGAGCTTTCCACACCTCTTCTGCATTGTGGGGTTTGTCACCTTTGCAGATTAGCTTCAGCACAGCCTGTTGCCGCTTCGCCGAGGCAGTGCTGCAGTGCTTCCAGCTTGGGACTGGTGTGGAGGGTAAAGTGGATGAGGATGCGCAGGAGGAGGAGGGGGCTGAAGAGCATGACATTCCGGAGCTGTAGAGTGTGGGTGAAACCCTGACTGAGGTAGGATAAAGCAGGAGAGAAGCAAAGTCCTGCACCACCGCAGATTACCTGCAATATCGCTTGCGGTACCGCCTGTGCCTGTGCTCGGGTGGAGAGCCTGGAGGGTCCGACAATCCAAGAGCGGGGTGCTGGTCATAAGGCAAAGTCCATTGATGTAGCGTGAGAGTAGAAAGAGACCGCACTCAATCCGCTGTGAAGGATTTCTTTATTCAAACACGTGCAGAGTGGAGGGCTGGAGACACACTGTGAGCTGGCTCCTCAAGAATGGACGACAGCTGTTTCGCCCAAATTGGGCTTCCACAGGTCCGCATGGACCTGTGGAAGCCCAATTTGGGCGAAACAGCTGTCGTCCATTCTTGAGGAGCCAGCTCACAGTGTGTCTCCAGCCCTCCACTCTGCACGTGTTTGAATAAAGAAATTCCTGACTGAGGTAGGGCCTGCAAACCTTGGTGTGGGAAAGACGTGTTCCGTCCCTCGCTCAGACTGGGTCCCAGCTTCCACAATATTAACCCAGTGTGCCGTCAACGAGATGTAGCGGCCTTGCCCACAAGCACTTGTCCACGTGTCTGTGGTTAGGTGGACTTTGGGTGAAACAGCGTTGTTCAGGGCACGTGTGATGTTGTGTGACACGTGGTTATGCAACGCGGGGACGGCACACCGGGAGAAATAATGGCGGCTGGGGACCGAGTAACGTGGGACAGCTGCCGCCATCAGGTCGCGGAATGCTTCTGTCTCCACCAGCCTAACAGGCAACATTTCCAGCGCAAGCAGTCGCGAAATGTTAGCATTTAGAACTGTGGCATGTGGGGCGTTGGCAGTGTATTTGTGCCTGCGTTCAAAGGTTTACTGGATGGATAACTGAACGCTGCGCTGGGACAAGGACGTGCTTGATGATGGTGTTATTTCTGCGTAGGCAACTGCAGGTGCAGGACCGGAGGAGGCTTGTTCGCAGGCAGCATGGACAGGGGATTGGCTCGCATGCACAACAAGCGAAGACGTAGCAGTGACATCAGCAAGCACTGCTCCTCGACTCTGTTGTACTTCCCACAAAGTCGGGTGCTTGGCTGACATGTGCCTGATCATGCTGGTGGTGGTCAGGCTGCTAGTTTTGGTACCCCTGGCACGGCAGGTGTTGCAAATGGCCTTTTTAGGATCATCTGGAGCCAACTTAAAAAACTGCCAGACTCGGGAAGACCTAACATTTGTACAGGCACCTTGTGTCGTGTTGTTGTTCCGGGGAACGGTTGCCTGACTTCTGCCTGGAGCCACCACCCTGCTTCTTACTGCCTGTTGGGATGCTACGCCTCCCTCCCCCTGTGCACTGCTGTCCTCGCTCTGCATATCCTCCTGCCAGGTTGGGTCAGTTACTGGATCATCCACCACGTCGTCTTCCTCTTCCGCACCCTGCTCCTCCTCCTGACTTCCTGACAATTGTGTCTCATTATCGTCCACCCCTTGTTGAGACACGTTGCCAACTTCGTGAGAATGTGGCTGCTTAAATATTTGGGCATCTGTACAAACGATCTCCTCATGACCCACTTCAACATGAGCTGGCGAGAGGCCAGAATGTGCGAATGGAAACGTGAACAGCTCTTCCGAGTGTCCAAGTGTGGGATCAGTAATGTCCGAGGACGTGTACTCAGCCTTGTGGTAGGAAGGAGGATCAGGTTCTGAAATGTGCGGTGCAGTATCACGGCTACTGACACTTGACCGTGTGGAAGACAGAGTGTTTGTGGTGGTGCCAATCTGACTGGAAGCATTATCCGCTATCCAACTAACAACCTGTTGACACTGGTCTTGGTTCAAGAGCGGTGTACTGCTGCGGTCCCCAAGAATTTGGGACAGGACGTGCGAGCGACTAGATGTGGCCCTTTGTTGTGGCGAAATTAGAGCTTGCCCACGACCTCGGCCTCTGCCTGCACCACCATCACGTCCACTTCCTTGTTGCTTGCCAACGCCCTTGCGCATTTTGCAATGCTGTGGTGACGTGTATTCACTAGACTTGTGCGTTATATCCAAGTTTGTGCAAATCGTGCACCTGTACGCTGCCACCGACAGGCACACACGTGCGGTTTTTAAATGCAAGCACGGACGCACTAAGAACCTAACAGGTTTTTAGGAGCGACAATTACTGAGAAGTCTGACACTATCAGACACTGCTGACTGACGTGTATTATACACTAGACTTGTGCGTTATATAATAGTTTGTGCAAATCGTGCACCTGTACGCTGCCACCGACAGGCACACACGTGCGGTTTTTAAATGCAAGCACGGACGCACTAAGAACCTAACAGGTTTTTAGGAGCGACAATTACTGAGAAGTCTGACACTATCAGACACTGCTAACTGACGTGTATTATTCACTAGACTTGTGCGTTATATAATAGTTTGTGCAAAACGTGCACCTGTACGCTGCCACCGACAGGCACACACGTGCGGTGTTTAAATGCAAGCACGGACGCACTAAGAACCTAACAGGTTTTTAGGAGCGACAATTACTGAGAAGTCTGACACTATCAGACACTGCTGACTGACGTGTATTATTCACTAGACTTGTGCGTTATATAATAGTTTGTGCAAAACGTGCACCTGTACGCTGCAACCGACAGGCACACACGTGCAGTTTTTAAATGCAAGCACGGACGCACTAAGAACCTAACAGGTTTTTAGGAGCGACAATTACTGAGAAGTCTGACACTATCTGGACTGTTTTAGACTGTGTACACCAGCCCCAGATATGATGAAAGCTGGTATACGGTCACCACTAGGAATGGCTATATACCCTGCCTGCCTGCCTGTATACTGCTACAATAGTCCTGACAAGGACTCTTCTGGTCACTAGCCTGTATCCCGACCTGGCTATACCCTGCCTGTATACAGCAACAATAGTCCTGAGAAGGACTCTGCTACTGTACTCCGACCTGGCTATACCCTGCCTGCCTGTATACAACTATAATAGTCCTGAGAAGGACTTCTGGTCACACTGTTTGCAGCCCTGCTCTGGAACTAACTATAAAGGGCCGCAAACCTTTCCCTGAAGCAGCAACACTGTCCCTGCACTCACTGTCTGGATGGCTGTGTGCAGAGCACAGCGTGCCCGCCGGTATAAAGGCTCGGTCACGCTGTGCAGGCCGGCCAATCACTGCAATTCCACAACTAACAGGGCTGTGGCATTGCAGTGGTCTGCCAGCCAATCCCTGCATGAGGGCTGGCTCTCAAAAGAGCGCCAACATGCAGGGTTGAAGACCACGAGTACAGCACGAGTATCGCGAGATTACTCGGTCCCCGCCGAGTAGCCCGAGTACAGTGATACTCATGCGAGTACCAAGTAGTAACAAGCATACTCGCTCATCACTACTAATTGCTCATCCATTTCTATACAGGGTAAAAATCCTGACGATATGGGATGTATGATTGCCCTTTGTGGAGTTACTGTGTAGGATCTCAGCTCCTGCCTTTTTGGCAGGCTGGGGGGTTCCGCATATGCCCTCTAATTGGAATAATCATCCTGTCCATAATATGGAATGATGTATATATATTGTGCCTTATATACTCTAGCATGATTTTTATGTGGGTCCCGACTAGAGTTGAGCGCGGTTCGCGGTTCGAGGTTCTCCAGTTCGCGGCTCGAGTGATTTTGGGGGTTGTTCTAGATCGAACTAGAACTCGAGCTTTTTGCTAAAGCTCGATAGTTCTAGATACGTTCGAGAACGGTTCTAGCAGCAAAAAGACAAGCTAATTACTAGCTGGCTTTCCGCTGTAATAGTGTAAGTCACTCTGTGATTCACACTATTATGAAATTTCAGCGTATAGTGTGCGGGAACAGCACATTCAGATCACTGCTGTTTGGATAATCTTCCTTCCCTAAGCGCGCGCGTGTAGTGGGGCGGGCCAGCATGTCAGCCAATCCCAGACACACACACAGCTAAGTGGACTTTTAGCCAGAGAAGCAACGGCATGTGTGATAGGATGCCCATGTCACATGTCCATGCATTATAAAAACGGACATTTTCCTCCAGCACGCCATTATCTGCCTTCTGCGTCTTGGTGTCAGTCACCGCTGGCGTAGCTCCTGTCTCCGATACTGCTGTGTACGGTCTATACACAGCGCTATACAGAATAGGGATAGAAGTTTCTATTAGTCCTTGTAAGGGCTAATACCGGCAGGGTCAGAGACATAGGTGACAGTCAGGTCCGTGAAAACAGATTTTAACAGCTACACAAGATGACAGCGTCTGTGTAGCTAAGGTCAGGGATTTCCTCGATGCATTTCCCCATTAGGAGGGATAGAAAGGGAGGCTTCCTTTCCTCTACCCAGACCCACAACCCTGGCACTGTACCCTCCTGCCCTTTACACACTCAAACTCATTGTTACTAAGCTATTATGCTAGCAAACACTGAGAAAACTTAGTGGCATCCTAAAAGTGGCTGTTGGACTTCCATTAGTATCCCACTGGTGCAAATCTATGTGCAGCACCTCTGCATTGCACACTCAAACTCATTGTTACTAAACCATTATACTAGCAAACACTGAGTAAACTTAGTGGCATCCTAAAAGTGGCTGTTGGACTTCCATTAGTATCCCACTGGTGCAAACCTATGTGCAGCACCTCTGCATTGCATACTCAAACTCATTGTTACTAAGCTATTATACTAGCAAACTATGCTGCCAGTTTAATAGTTGCATTGTCAGGGATAGTTATTGTTGTTTATTCTGCTGTTAATAAAGATAGACCACCGCTGCAATCTACACCACCTCTTAATTTTTACTACCACATTTTAAGTGCACAATCTTGTCGCAATCAAAATGAGTGGCAAAATGACAGATGCTGGTGGAAAGGGGAAGAGGCGTGTTGGAAAAGGAAAAAAAGGGTTTGTCCGTGGGGAAGGTGGCAAAGCTCCATTAACATCTGCTGAAGATAGACCATCTTCCAGCAAAAGTAAGATGTCTACTACTTACTGTGGACAATCCGATGTGCTCCCTTTTTTACAGACACGAACAACTGGAACAAAGGTAGATGATGGCCAAAAAAAGAAAATGCTTGAATGGATCTCAAGTGGTCCAACAAGTGCCCTCTCCTCCACCTCAACTACCGCATCCAAAAAACACCAGTCCTCTGAGTTGTCATCCCAATCAAACTTGCTTTCTCCCAGCTCTGAAGTCTCCATCCGCCCTGTACAGTATGGTGGAACTGAGATGGCTGAGTCTGCAGAGCTGTTCAGTCACACTATAGCCTGGGAATCAGAGGTCTGCTCCCAAGCTACAGTGAGTACAGACCAGGAAATGGTCTGCAGTGATGCCCAGAACCTTTGTGACTCAGATTCAGGCCGTGATGACCAAGTTTCTGAGCATAATGTTGACCCTTATTCACAAACTGAAACACCTGTTGTAATAGATAATGAGGAACATACTGATGGCGATGAGACGCAGATACCAGATTGGGATGACAACTTAAAAATTCGGTCAGGGCAAGAAGAGGCTCGGTCTGAGGGTGAGGGGAGTGCAAACACAACAATTGATGAGGAAGTTCTAGATCCCACCTACTGTCAACCCACAGTCAGGCCCTCGAGGAGGTCAACAGAGACGGTGGAGGAGGATGCAACTGACGACGAAGTTACCTTGCGCCTTCCTGTACAGAGTCGGAGTACTGGTAGCACGTCTACAACTGCATCCTCAGCCACCTCTGTGCCTCTGAGCACTAGTCGGGGTGGATCAGCAGGTCGCATGCCCTCTAAGCCTTGCCTAGCCTGGTCCTTTTTTGACATAGCAAAAGATCGCCCAAATTATGTGATCTGTAAAACTTGTCGTGATTCTGTTAGTAGAGGGCAAAACCTCAGCAGTTTGACAACTTCTTCCATGAATCGTCACATGAATAAATATCATATGTCCCAGTGGGAAGCTCACCGTGCTGCAATGCGGCCTAGCGGAGCGAACCATCCACCGCCTGCCCCTTCCAGTGCATCCGCGCGCTCTTCATCTTCTAGGACTGTGGGGACAGCTGTCACACCTGGTTTTCCACGCACAACTTCCACCACTGTAACCGCAACAGGCAGTTTGCTTGGTAGGTCGTTAGTTGGTTTGGAAGGGGAAACAAGTGCGTGTGTACAGCTCTCTCAGACATCGATAGCACCAACGTTGGATGAAGGCAACATTATGTCTATGCCTGCACTTTCCTCACAAACCTGCATTTTTCCAGGGACACCCTACTCAACACCGTCTACACACAGCAGCCAGATCTCTGTCCCTCAGATGTGGACAAATAAAAGGCCATTTCCTGTGACCCATGACAAAGCTAAGAGGTTGACTTTATCCCTCTGTAAGCTCTTGGCTACCGAAATGCTGCCTTTCTGCCTGGTGGACACACAGGATTTTAGAGACCTTATGTCTGTCGCTGTGCCCCAGTACCAGATGCCCAGTTGCCACTACTTCTCTAAGAAAGGTGTGCCCGCGCTACACCAGCATGTCGCACACAACATCACTGCTTCCTTGAGAAACTCTGTGTGTGAACGGGTACATTTCACCACCGATACTTGGACAAGTAAGCATGGACAGGGACGTTACATGTCGCTGACTGGGCACTGGGTAACTATTGTGATAGATGGTGAAGGGTCTGCTGCACAAGTCTTGCCGTCCCCACGACTTGTGTGTCAATCCTCTGTCTGTCCAAGTTCCGCCACTGCTTCTGCCTCCTCCACCTCATCTGGGTCCTCCACCTCCGCCCCAAGCCTGCCTGGTCAGGCCACCAGCGTTCTCACTGCGCAGAAGGAATGACGCACCCCTCATTACTATGCTGGCAGCAGAGCGCAACGGCATCAGGCGGTCTTTAGCTTGACATGTCTTGGAAATAGGAGACACACAGCGGATGAGTTGTGGGCAGCTGTAGAGACTGAGTTTAATAAATGGTTGTCTCCACTCAACCTGCAGCCTGGTAAGGCCGTGTGCGACAATGCTGCAAACCTGGGTGCGGCCCTTCGCCTGGGCAAGGTGACACATGTGCCTTGTATGGCTCACGTGTTGAACCTTGTTGTCCAGCAATTTTTAACACACTATCCCCGCCTAGATGGCCTTCTGACCAGGGCACGAAAACTGTCTGCTCACTTCCGCCGTTCAACCACCGCTGCTGAGCGACTTGCATCGCTCCAGAAGTCTTTCGGCCTGCCGGTTCATCGCCTGAAATGCAATGTGCCGACACGCTGGGATTCGACTCTCCACATGTTACAGCGACTGTGGGAGCACCGCCGAGCCCTGGTGTAATACGTCATGACGTATAGCCTGGGCCAACGAGATGCAGAGGTGGGGCAGATCACCCTGATGGAGTGGTCTCAGATCAAGGACCTATGCACCCTTCTGCACAGTTTCGACATGGCGACGAATATATTTAGCACTGACAATGCCATTATCAGCATGACAATTCCAGTCATTTACATGCTGGAGCACACGCTAAACACTATTCGGAGTCAGGGGGTGGGACAACAGGAAGGGGAGGAACTAAAGGAGGATTCATATGCGCAAGACACAACAACATCACCAAGGTCCAGACGTTCATCATCACCAACGCGGTAGGCATGGGACCATGGGGGACAGGGCTCAACAAGGGCGAATGGTAGCAGGCGAAATGTTGAGGAAGGTGCAGGAGAACATGAAGAAATGGAGGACGAACTGTCCATGGACATGGAAGACTCAGCGGATGAGGGAGACCTTGGTCAAATTTCAGTTGAAAGAGGTTGGGGGGAGATGTCAGAGGAAGAAAGAACGGTTAGCACCTCTATGCGACAAACACAGCGTGGACTTGGTCCGCATGGCTGCGCAAGACACATGAGCGCCTTCTTGCTGCACTACCTCCAACATGACCCTCGTATTGTCAAAATTAGAAGTGATGATGACTACTGGCTTGCCACACTATTAGATCCCCGGTACAAGTCCAAATTTTGTGACATAATTCCAGCCATAGAAAGGGACGCACGTATGCAGGAGTATGAGCAGAAGCTGTTACTCGATCTTAGCTCGGCTTTTCCACCAAACAACCGTGCAGGTGCAGGGAGTGAATCTCCCAGTTGTAACTTGACAAACATGGGACGGTCTCGTCATCTTCAACAGTCTACCCGTACCAGTAGCACCGTATCTGGTGCTGGTAACAGCAATTTTATTGAATCTTTTTATAATTTTTTTAGACCCTCTTTTGCAAGGCCACCAGAGACAACAAGTCTAACACATAGTCAACGGCTGGAGAGGATGATACAGGAGTATCTCCAAATGAACATCGATGCCATTGCTTTGCAAATGGAGCCTTGCTCATTTTGGGCTTCAAATCTTGAAAAATGGCCAGAGCTCTCCACTTACGCCTTGGAGATTTTGTCGTGTCCAGCTGCCAACATTGTCTCTGAACGTGTCTTCAGTGCTGCTGGGTGTGTGCTGACAGATAAGCGCACGCGTCTGTCCAGTGACAATGTGGACAGACTAACGTTCATCAAAATGAACAAGTCATGTATCCACAAGGAATTTACTACCCCTGTGTCATCCTGGGGAGAGTAAATGCTTGTATATTTTGAATGTGCTTGATGCAAATCTAGCTGTGAAGTGTACAACTAGGGCACAAGTGCTGCCACTGATGGGGTGTCTGTGTGGCCCAATTTTTGGAAAAAAGAGAGACTCCACTTGGAGTAACCCTTGCTTACATTGTTTTTAAAAATGATTCAAGATGCACAGAGCTGGGATCAGGAAAGACTTTGCTACCTACCCCGGTGTCATCCTGGGGATGGTTAAGTATGGCATATTTTTGAATGTGCTTGATGAAAATCTACCTGTGAAGTGTACAACTGGGGCACAAGTGCTGCCACTGAAGGGGTGGGTGTGTGTGTGGCCCAATTTTTGGAAAAAGGGAGACTCCGCTTGGAGTCACCTTGCGGTGTTTTACATGATTTTAAAAGGGCGTGCCATGCCTATATCTGTGTCTCCTCCTCTTTTTCCTTGTCCAGCTCTTTTGTTTTCGCATGAGTATATGTCCTTGTCACTTTCCCATGTGTTTGTGTTGTGTTGTGAGTTGTTTGTCACCTTTTGGACACCTTTGAGGGTGTTTTCTAGGTGTTTTTATGTGTTTGTGATTGCCTGCCATTGTTTCTTATGCGGTTCGAGTTCGGTTCGTCGAACGTTCGCCGAACCGAACTCGAACAAGACGTCCGTTCGGCGAACCGAACTTGAGCCGAACCGCGACCGGTTCGCTCATCTCTAGTCCCGACCTCTACAGCAAGGTGGATTATTTGATATAATATCCTAACTTTGATTAATAATGCGCTGCTGGAGTTCTGGGCTAGTAGGCTCTTATTATGTATCTGGTAATATTTATTTATGCATCGTTACTATAGTATTGGTGAACTGCCCAATATGCACCTTTGGAATCTGCCCATATTGATGCCCTTAGTTAAAATGGCCACGGCCTTTGGCGCGCATGCTCGGCGGCATCTCTCTCTATGCTCGTGATTGGCGGTTTTTTGATAGGATGAGGCGGGCTCTGTTTGACGACACAGGATGTGCCCGCATCATATCCGGGAATTGCCTGATGATGCAAACCATTGGGGAGATCCCCCCATGCGTCCAAAACAGGATACAGGTGGCCATTTAATTTTTTTCAATATAAAATGATCCCCTCTTTTTCACACACCTCATCATGGCCCGTTGGGGCGCATTCCCACCATTCAGTGCATCCAGGATGGGGAAGCATTAATTGGCCCCACAGGGCATACTAACATGCTAAGAGGCCGACTAGCCAGTGGAAATTAATCCTTACGACTAGTCCCTGCACTCATTAGCATATCATAAAAGCTCTTTAGAAATACTTTTTCTAAAGATCCCTTTATCTATGCTAGTGTATACAGGGACAGTTAGGCAGAGATTAGCAATATGCACCCAGAACTGCTCGTGGTTCTGGGTGCATATTGCACCTGACAGGTTCACTTTAAGTTACTTATTGTTAAAAAGCAATTCTTTAAAATAGAACAAATAAGTGCATGCATTGAAAGAGAAAAAAATCAATAGAAAACACAATGTGTGAACAGTTAATTTTATAAATATTTCTAATTGTTCTTTGATGAACAACTGAAGTTATTAAATTTGATAGAGCTTAATTCCCATGAAAATGGTGATGTTATCTTTTAGTAGATTATTTATTTCAAGATAAAATCCAAGTTCATGCCAGATCTGAAGCCATGAATGATTTGGAAAATAGGATGGAATCTGAAATAGAAATCTTACATAATAATATTCCTCTAAAAACAATTCTAATTGAACATATGGAAAAAATCCCTAAAATTAATGTAACAAAATCTCATGAAAAGTGCTGCAAATTAGAGATGGATCCCAAAGATTCTTTTAAACGCTCTCTTAAAAATATTTTAATCTTTATTCTGGGGAATTGTTAACAAAAACAGGTGAAATATATGTCTCCATACGTTACCAAAGACACACAATAAATAGTTTCACACTTTCGACCTATTATTTCCAACATAGATTATTATTAAACAATTGTTTGTTTGGTTGGATACTCGACTCCAATCAATGGTTACAAGAGCACTTGGATACAATAAGGACACTGAAGGAGCCTTAAAATTAATACATCGAATGAAGTAAAACAAGGTTTCAAAATGATAATCTTGCTGTATGAATGATTCCACATTGCAAAGGATTGCATGCCCTGAAGCAACAACTGCATAACGTCTTATTGATAGCTACTTATATGTCCTAATATTTTTTTTATCTATTTGATCCTTACTCTATTCAATTACAAGGCTGTCCTACAGGATAATTTTTCACCTATTGGTAATATTTATGTTGGTAGGAAGAAAACCTTTTCCTTGACAATTATCTTTTTGTATCTAACATCTACCAGGAAAGAGCTCTTCAGTGATGACATTTGAAGGGCCATTATGGCGTCCGTGACAGAAATTGTCATGCACATAATCATAAAAACCAACAATTGTAATCTAACTTTTGCATTTCAGTTGGCGGAAACATATCCAGATTACGTAATTAGGGTTAACAGGAAAATTCGAAAAATCCCTTAAAATCTAAATTTAATTTATTATTAAATTAAAACCACCCGAGTGAACAAAACACCATAGCAAAAATTAATCAAGGGTAGTCATACACAGGGACTACAAACAGGGCCACGGATCTAGTAGGCAGCAGGTAGCAGTAGAAGCAGAAAGCAGTTATATATATGCAAACACAGACCCTTGATTGTGGCTGTGTATAATAATAGCCCTATTGATACCCTAGGACTCGCTCCTACCTTTCAATGGAGGGTATGACACCCTAACTTAGCCTGGTACCCCCATTCCTCATCGACACACCCTACTGTGCCCGGGTGTAGCCCTATATACGCTATAATATAGTGCACTGAAACCTGAAATCCACAGTGGGCAGAAGGGAGGAGAAATTCTCTCCAACTGAGTGCCCTAAAAAGGACAAAGGTCAATGTTATAATAAACAAACCAGTGCACTACCCTATACACAAAGCCCTTGTGGACTAATGTGACTGAAAAGACCAAAGGTATAGAAAAGGGGAACAACGCATGCTGAAGTCCCCAAAACAAAAGCAGGATTTAGCAAATTGTGCATATTGATAATAAATACATACTGCTACAAAGGTACACGTCCCTTAATTGTCGGTGCAAATATGCACAGTCTCAACACGTTTCCCCGCACACAACGGATCATCAGGAGGCCCAGGGGAAAAGGAAGAAAAGATCCAGGTATCAATGACCATTTCTTCCTTTTCCCCTGGGCCTCCTGATGATCGTTGTGGGCGGGGAAATGCGTTGATGCTGTGCATATTTGGGCTCAACCAATCCGCTAGTCAGACACCTGGGAGGAGGAGGGGCGAGTCAGTGGGTCGACGGGAGACAGACATCTTGTTAGACAGTCAGTCAGAAGTCGTTCAGTCAGAAAACGGTCAGTCAAAAGTCAATGCTTTGACAGTGAGTGAAAAGTGACTGATTGAGCTAAAGGAGTACTGTCCCCAGGGAGAGTACGGTGTGAGTACTCACTGGACCGAGCACCGGCGGGGTGCAGAGCCCTAGCTCAGGAAGACGCTTCAAGCTCACCTGATAAATCTGCCCAGTGAGTCAATCATCACAGTTCCTCACCAATGTTAGTGTCCGGGGCACAGCAGCAAAGAGGAAACCCGGGCACGGGGACAGAGGTTCAACCCAAGAGAGGTTCAATCTGCCTGCCATAACACCCAAGCTGCTTAATACCACCGGCCCAAGCAGTGAGAGACTTGCAGCGGCGGCTCTCCTCACATAGCCGCATACTGCAAATGGCGTGACGAAAAACACTTTATTTTTATTTCTCCCTTTTATTTTTCCCCTTTTTAAGTGACCCCAAGGGTCATGGAACCAGGCATCGGCCACCTGTAATATGTCCCAGAGTATTAAAGGCCCGGGACTGAGTATCCCAAGGCCCTGGGGTGCCCTGGGGTGTGTCAGCTTTCTGGCATCACGAACAGGATTGGACTAGACCTGGTAACACTGGATGATGTGCGCCTTTTAAACTGTGTTTCTGATTGACTTGTGGATTTGTCCGCCATCTTGTGTGATAGAAAATTAACTCCACCACACAGAGAGTGGTTGTGAAAAGGACGCGAAGTAAAATCCCACCCACGGGGAATGGAACAAGCCATGTGAAAGCGAAACTAGTGCAGGGGACCCGGAACCCTGCTGCAGAATGTTTTCAGGAAGCAAGGAAGAATGTCTGCTCCAGGAGATCGGAAAGGTGAACCAGGCCGTCCCGGGATATGGACTGTGGAGAGGCTGGAAGCGGAGGTCCAGTGGCTGTGCTGGGCGCTGCGTGCACAGCAGCTCCAGCAAATAGAGGAATGGAAAGCTGGCATGATGAGGATGGTGGCGGTTATGCGGGCCCACAAGAACCGGGCGACGCTTGCAGAGCTGCTAAGGGAGGACGC
Source organism: Anomaloglossus baeobatrachus (assembly GCF_048569485.1). Lineage (NCBI taxonomy): Eukaryota > Metazoa > Chordata > Amphibia > Anura > Aromobatidae > Anomaloglossus > Anomaloglossus baeobatrachus. The sequence goes on along the minus strand of NC_134353.1, from coordinate 551,199,549 downwards.
AACACCAGAGTCCTCCCTGACCTCACAGACGTGTCTGCCAGAACCCTTCCTTGACCAGGCCACAGCACCGCCTGACACTGCCGTGGAGGACAAGGCCTCACCACCGCCTGACCCAGCCACGAAGGACCAGACCGCACCACCACCAGACCTGGCCGCGAAGGACCAGGCCACACCGTCACCAGACCCGGCCATGAAGAACCAGGCTGCCCCACCGCCTGACCCGGCCGCAAAAGACCAGGCTGCAACGCCACTGGGAGCGACAGAGGAGGACGCCACTCCCGACAACCACCCCAAGCCGCTGCCGGGGACCCGGCAGCAAGCTACCTGGATCAGGAAGGCCCAGCTCCAGAGCTAGAGGCCTCCAGACAAGACACGGAGAGGGAAGCGGCCATAGCTAGACTGAGGGTCAGTGTGGATGAGGAGACTCGGGATGCGTGCCAGGCTATGAACACCCAGTTGGCCCGGGAGTGGGAGCAGCGGGAGGCCCAGAAGGCCCAGATTGAGGCTCGTAAGCTCCAGGAGAAACACCTCCAGCAGTCAAGTTGCAAGGCCCAAGGGGCGTTGTACCAGGGTGTGATGGACCGGTTTAACCTTGTAAAGGGGTGGGGCTTTATTGCAGAACCAGGACTGGAACAAGGGATCTTTGTCTCCCGGTGGGATGTGAGGGCCCATGTCCCAAAAGGACACCCTGGACAAGACCTACACCCGGGTGATGTGGTCTCGTACACCCGGCACTATAAGGAGCGGGGCTGGTACGCCCTGGATGTAGTGAAATGTCCAGCAGGGGTCGCTGCAGCATCACCGGTCCCCGCTTCCATACCAACACTAGTCTCACCAGTACCACCTGGAGACAGTATAGGTGCACGGGATCAACGTACTCAGACTTTGAGTGGTGATCCCAGGAGGCCGGCTGACCCAGATTCCCCCTTTCCAGCCCCATGGTAGCTGAAACCAGGTTGCTACAAGTTTTGCTTGTTGTTTCCTGTTTTAGTTTAAAGATGTGTTGATATATTGATAAAACTAGACCCTCAGCTACTGAACTGGTAGTAGCAAAAACATTTAGTGTAAATAGTTGCACCAGTTGTGCAAACTACCAGAGTAAAACTGCAAAAAGTCTTTAGAAGAGGACCCCTTTTTCTGCAACATAGTCTTTCGAAGAGAAGACCAGGGACTTTGGGTTGTGGGTGGAAGAAGGGGTGCCTCATGTAAATATATTTTATTTTATTGCAACGTTCAAGAGAAAAATGCCTCCCTTGCTTGGCAAGAAGGTTCTCAAGTTTTTCTGCATATTAAAAATGTGGTAATTGTTGCTTATGTTTGCAGCCCGAGGACGTGCTGGGATTTACAAGGGGGGAATGTGGCGTCCTGAGGCGTCTGGTGCCACAGGGTACTGCATCTAACCCTGGATTCATGGAAGACCAGTGCCGGCAAATAACATTCAAACACACACATCCACGTCCTTCCCCCCAGTCAGGCTAGAGACGGGTCTAATGGATGGCCACCTATTGGTTGGGAACCATACAATCCGCTAGCCAGACACCTGGGAGGAAGAGGGGTGAGTAAGTGGGTGAACGGGAGAGAGACATCTTGTTAGACAGTAAATCGGAAGACGTTCAGTCAGTAAGACAGTCTGTGAACAGTCAGTCAAAAGTCAATACTCTGACAGTAAGTGAAAAGTGACTGATTGAGCTAAAGGAGTACGGTTGCCAGGGAGAGTACGGTGTGAGTACTCACTGGACCGAGCACCGACGGGGTGCAGAGCCCTAGTTCAGGAAGACACTTCAAGCTCACCTGATAAATCTGCCCGGTGAGGGAATCAGCACGGTTCCTCACCAACGTTAGTGTCTGGGGCACAGCAGCAAAGAGGGAACCCAGGAACAAGAACAGAGATCCAACCCAAAAGAGGTTCAAGCTGCCTGCCATACGGGCCAAGACTGTGACAACAGGAGGGGACCCCAAAACGCTCCAGGCCACGGGGACTCACCAACTACAGATGGGTGCAAGAAAGAATAGCTCACCAGGTCACTACACCGGCACTGGGACCAAGGGAATACCGGATCACCTGAGGCCCAGCTTGGTAGAGACCAGTACCAGCCGGGTTGCAGCTACTCCAAACCAGTGAGTAAAGCACAAGCTAAACCGCAGCTCCCTGTGTTGTTTGAATTCTTTCTACACCTCTGCATGACCATACTACAACCACCATCATCTTCCCTTGGGGCCTAGCTCTACTTGCGGAGAGCCATAACACCCAAGCTGCAGCCCCAGCAGTGAGAGACTTTGCAACGGTGGCTTTCCCCACATAGGCCATACCGCAAGTGGCGTCACAAAAAATAATATTTTTTTATTTTTCCCTTTTTTTTCCCCCTTTTTAAGCGACCCCCAGGGTCATGGAACCAGGCATCGGACACGCGTGATACGTACCAGAGTATTGGACCCGGGACCGAGTACCCCAAGGCCCTGGGGTGTGTTAAATATGCCACTCACTGAGCGACAGCTAGGCTGCTAAATAGTTGGCAGGGTTGAGCTGGGTTGTCAGTATTACGAATGTATAACCCACCTGTCTAATCAGGGAATGATGTGTGCTGTCTATCCTCATATTATTCTGGATTGCCAAGCAGTCAGTCAAGCTGCTGGGCTTCCTCCAGATGTCACCCCTCACCCGGTGATTGCCTGGCTACTTAGACTGCTAGTTGTAGCTTTGCTCAGTGGTGAGAGTGCCTTAAGGGGGCTTTACACGCTGCGACATCGCTAATGCGGAGTCGTTGGGGTCACGGAATTTGTGACATCCGGCCGCATTAGCGATGCTGTTGCGTGTGACACCGATAAGCGATTTTGCATCGTTGCAAAAATGTGCAAAATTGCTAATCGGCGACATGGGGGTCCATTCTTAAAAATCGTTACTGCAGCAGTAACGAAGTTGTTCCTCGTTCCTGCGGCAGCACACATCGCTGCGTGTGACGCCGCAGGAACGAGGAAGCTCCCCTTACCTGCCTCCCGGCCGCTATGCGGAAGGAAGGAGGTGGCCGGGATGTTAAGTCCCACTCATCTCCGCCCCTCCGCTGCTATTGGGCGGCGGTTCAGTGATGCAGCTGTGACATCGCTGTGACGCCGCACGGACCGCCCCCTTAGAAAGGAGGCAGTTCGCCGGTCACAGCGACGTCGCCGGACAGGTAAGTATGTGTGACGGCTCTGGGCAATGTTGTGCGGCATGGGCAGCGATATGCCCGTGTCGCTCAACAGATGGGGGCGGGTACCCACACTAGCGATATCGGGACCGATAACGCAGTGTGTAAAGTAGCCTTAAGGCTTTTCTTTTCCGTTGCTGTGATGTCTTGCTGCCTGTCATCAAACCTTGCCTTTCACTATTCTTTTGCTTAGCCTCCTTAGTCCCGATGCATAACCATTTTCCCTTTTGTCCCTCTGCCATTGAAGTACACTCTTGGTATTTGACCCTGGACTTTTTGACTCTCCTGATGATTTGTCTATGACAAGTGATGATAACCAGCATCACATCAGTTATAAACAATGTAAGGAGCAGAAACAACTTACATAATGTGGCTCTATACATTTGTGACGCCGTGGACTACTCAGGTCATCACAGGGTTCTGCACAATCTTTCTCTCCCCGTGCAGGGCTCAATCCCCCATGGTTCTGGGAACTTAACCTGCAGTACTGCCTCCACCAGCATTCACAAATCCTAGATACACTTTGCACCACACCTGTCAGGCACACTAGTGTGCTGCTTAAGCAGTAATAGGGCAGGGTCAGGCAGGGAGGTGGGAGGTGTCAAGTCAGTTCAGTGGTAGCCCTCGAGATGTGAGGAGCTCTGAGGAAGCTGGGAGTTGTAGCTCCCAGGGGAGAAACAGACCAGGTCGCAGACGGTGGTCTAGACCTAGAGGAGTCAAACCCCGGTCACAGGGGATTGAGGTTAGGTGCCTGGGACCCGTCTTGGAGGATGGACAGCAGCCTGGGCCTAATCACCAGTCCGGGTCCAAAGGCACGATGGGGTGCACGTACCCTAGGTCAGGGAGAAGCTTCAAGCAACCCGGCAATTAACCTGCGGAGAACAGGACCTCTATGGACTGTTCCCACGAAGCTCAGAGATCGGGGGCACTAGCGCAAAGAGGGGGATAGGGCTTTGCAAACAAGCGGCCCACTGAAATCCCAAGCGTGAGCTTCTGAGAGCAGGCTCTTTCACTTAGCCATAATAGGGAGCGGGACCCAGAAAGCTCCAAGCTGATGGGCCACAAAGGACACTCTAAATTCTGTGCCATGCAGGAGGCAGGTCACGGACCACCAGGCAGTGCTGCAGGGGACGGGACCCGGACGAGCTCCCCCAAGAGGGCAGCAGCACCCAGAGACTTGAGTTACCCTGTTGTCAGTGTCTGCTTTATTGCTGAGTGAGTACCAGACTATCCCCTGCAACCAGCGAGCCTGCGCTCCCGCTGCACCCCATACCACCATCCAGAGTCCCGGGGTAATCCCCTACCCGTGGAGGGTCACGTCTCCTAGCTGCCCCACTCCATCACCCCGGGTACTCCCAATGGCAGCGGCGGTACTCCCAATTACTGTACACCACAGGTGGCGTCACAAACTATATATACCTCCCCTGTAAATACCCCCTTCTTCATTTAAGTGTGGCCCCTAGCCCCCGGGTCCGTAAACCCTCGAGCCACGAGTAATCACCACTCCCGGATTCGAGCCTTTTGACCACTATGGGGGCGGCACACATTGTTTAGTGGCTGCTCCCATCTTCTGCTCCCTATTTACAACTTGAGTGAATTGGAAATACGGAGTCTCGCGATTATGGTTCATTGTTTGCTGACCAGAGAAGATAGCAGCTGGTCTGTGGAGGTGTTGGGTTGAAGACCAGCTCGGTCATCAACTTCTTAGTCCTAAACAACCTCTTTAACTTCTTAAAGTGAAGAAACCTTTGGTTTTAATTACCAAGGATAAATGTACAATTTTTGGGGAATTGTTGGGGTTTATAGCTTTACTTTGCCAATTACAATTTTTTATTTATTTGGATAATTCTAATGACCAACAGTGGTCAAAAAATATGCATGGAAAATACTACATTATGCAAAACTGTTAACTAGATCTTCTTCATCTACAGAACATCCTCTTCTTGTGGACAATGAGATATTACTTGCCCACTGTGCTTCAAATACCACTATTCCCTATCAATAACTCATCTAGTTAAAAACAAATTTGGGAAAAATATTTTCAGGGTCTTTCTTTTTTTTTTTGTGCAATAAGACACAAACCAGTAAATAGCATATTTATACATTTAAATAAAGGTAAGTGGTAAGACCAGTGTATGGTCTCATATAGACAACTGTGAATCATGTACCCATAAAATGTTGAGGATTAAGTGTCCATTAAGCAAAAAAATCATAGAGACACGTCTATTTTTGGTCAGAATATGATCAAAATCACCCATACAAGTCTATGGGTCATGGACAGCACACAGATGGCATCAGGTTCACATTTTGTTTTTTTCGTATATGTAAATCACTAACGTAATAAATGACGCACCAACCAAACATTTGAAACTCCGTCCATTTTTTGTGTATGTGAAAAATCACGCACGTCTGAATGAAGCCTTGGACTTCACAGATGAAAGCCAAGTTTATTGTACAGTTTATCCAATTCAGTGATTTACTGGAAAAATCTATGGCAGAAGAATGTGATTGAACACTAGGTGGCACTATGGAGTTGTGCTGCTTATTCGATAGGATTCTTGCTGGAGAACACAAATAGAACTTCAAACTGCAGCTGTGTGATTAGCCACTCACCTTGTACAGGGTCATGATGATGTTATGTCTACTGTGATTGCAAAGGCACAGTTCAGTATGAGAAGATCTAAAATAAGAATAGAAAAGACAGGGAAAAAGTTATGCTGCATGAATTAGGAAAAGCTCAGTCGTTCACATCACTGTACTGCATGTGTCAAAACATTTCTGTATCAGTGAAATGATTCCAGGAGCTTGTAAATGGAGATTCGGGTATACAATGAGAAAAATCACATAACGCAACAAATACAATATAATGACAAATATCAAGGTAATAGCAATGTAAGAATGTGACATGGCATGCTATTCATTGATTTAAATATACCTTGGTAAATTCAGCGATATCTATTCAACTGTTGCAGTAAATCTGTGTATCTATAGTATTAAGTATAGTTGTGTAGACAGCTCAATGATTTGGAATTGGATCATCACAATTCAATGTTAGGAGTTATGGAATAGAAATAGCCGCTTAAGTTATTCAGGACTACAATATTGATGACCTATCCTTAGAGAAGCCACACATAACAAAGCCTGTTCCCTACTAAAGAAAAATAAATAAATGATATGTCATGCTACAAAAAAAGTATTTAGAAAAAACAAAAAGCCAGCACCAAATGTGCACTTCAGCACTAAACATTCCAAACTGTACTTATTATAAAAATTTTGAGATTTTTGGCAAAAAATTGCAATTTCTTGAGCTGCCTCGCCACGTCACGGCAAATCTCATTTGAGGCAGTCCTACACTAAAATATTTTTATAAAATGTGCCATGCGGCCTCACATATGAATAGTAGAACTGCTCTTAGCAGCACTCACCTGGTCTATTTCAATCCCATACCCATGACTGAGTCAAAAAAGTATTTAAAATCAAGTTGCAGATATCAATGACACAGAAAAATAATCTGTGGTCCCCAGGAAGACACTGACCCACATCTTGATTCACTGTATAGTGGCCTCTCTTGGGTACTGGAGCACAGTACTACTGAGGAAAATTGGCGCTAAACTGCCATACTGTAGCGCCTGGTCCAGACCAGACCCCGTGGGGGGCGCGCTCCCTCACATGTGCCCAGTCCCAGCATGGCTCCCACTTGCACTCCCAGTCATAGCCCCAGGCAGCGACGGCCTTCCTCTTACCGGTCCCATGGCTCTGCAGGTGCTGCTCCTGCTCCGGGTCCTGATGTACATCTTGCTCCCAGTCATGCTGCAGCCTCTTCCTGTCTCCATTACTTACACAGAGCTGCAGTAAGTGACTCTAGGCTGCGCGCGAGGCCACGCCCCCTTTCTTAAATCGGTATGCCCCGTTTTCTGGAAGTGACCTCAGAGGTCACCTGTTACCTAATGGGTATTTAAGTTCACCTCCCCCAGCAGTAGGCGCCCGAGCAACGCTTCCATTAGAGCCTTGCCAGTGTCCAGACCCCCTTGTGCTGTTATCTGTTTTCTGTGTATTTGTTACCTGGTTCTAATCCCTTGTCTCACCATAGTGCCATCCGTATCATTCCGGCTGTGGACGTCACCGCTCATACCGACAGTGGACGTCACTGTGCCCTACCTGCCGTGGACATTATCTGTGCCGTACCTGCTGTGGACGTCACCGCTCATACCGACAGTGGACGTCACTGTGCCCTACCTGCCGTGGACATTATCTGTACCGTACCTGCTGTGGACGTTACCTGCTGTGAACATCTCCGGTGCCGTTTCCGTGTTCTGCCGGCTGTGGACGTCACAACCTTGCTACACCTGGCCCTACAGAGACTCCTACTACCGGTTCCTGGCTGCCGTGCATTTAGGCCTTCTGGGGAGGCGCCGCACAGTCCCTGTATAGGGGTTCGCTGCTGGTCGCCTTCTCGGGGGAGTCCGGTGCACGGTCCAGTGGGTCCACCTCCGGACGCTCGCCGCTCCTCAGTGAGCGTAACACATACCCATGAACAGCCACTACACAGTGAGCAGAATTGTGGTGTTTTGTATCTATACACTGTAGAACCCCCACCAATCTGATAATGATTTAACAGCAGGTAAAATAAGTACTTGAGGACATCACTAATTTTCTGTATAAATATATTTCTAAAGGTGCTAGTGACATGAATATCTCACCAGATGTCCGTAACAACCTGTCCAATCTACACTGGCAAAGAAGTCAAACCATAGATGTCCATAACTTTAGTAATGTGTAACAATGAGAAATGACACATGGAAAATGTATTGAACACATGAAGAAAGAGAGGTGGGACATCATAATACCAGCTGAAATCGATCAGTAATAAGTAAGAAATCCAGCCACTTAGTGAAAAATATTATCAGCTGGTTCAAAATGATGTCTCATTACCAAGGTGCCACACAAGAAACATCTAATGTTGGGTAAAACCAATGAGTTGTCTCAAGACCTTCACAACTGAGATATTAAATAGGCAGTTCTCATCTGTGTTCACCAAGGAACTGACTGTTCCAGGGATCATTCAATAAGTCAAAAATCAAAGTTCAACACCCGATATAATTAATTTAACACAAAAAGAAGTAAGCCTGCGTCTGAGTAAATTAAACATTGACCAATCCCTCGGGCCAGGTGGCATTCATCCACGAATATTGCGGGAATTGAGTTCAGTAATTGACTACTCACTGTATCTCATTTTCTTAGACTCGCTTGTAAAAGGGTTGATGCCTCAGGATTGAAGGATTGCTGATGTGGTACCGATATTTAAGAAAGGTAAGAGGGTGGATCCAGGCAACTACCGTCCAGTAAGCCTGACATCAGTAGTATGCAAAGTTTTTGAGGGCATTTAAAGGAATGACATGCAAAAATATATTGCAGAAAATAATATAATAACTGACAGACAGCATGAATTCATGAAAGATAAGTCATGTCTAACCAACCTGTTGGGTTTGTATGAGGAGGTAAGTGCAAATCTGGATACTGGTAACGCATTGATACTGTACTACATAATAGCCTTATACTAAATCTCCAGAAGCAAGGACTAGGGGAAACTATTTGCAAATGGGTAAGGAATTGGCTAAAAGATAAGAAACAAAGAGTAGTCATAAATGGTACATTCTCTAAATGGGCAATAGTCAACAGTGGGGTATCTCAGGGATCTGTGCTTGGACCGATTCTTTTAATCTGTTTATTAATGACCTTGTGGATGGGATTGATACTAAAGTGTTAGTCTTTGCTGACGACACTAAACTATGTAGGATATTAAAAACTGACCTTGATAGTACAATATTACAAAACAATCTGGATAAGATGTCAGAATGGGCAGACGCTTGGCAAATTAGATTTAATGTTGATAAATGTAAAGTAATGCACCTAGGATGGAGTAATCCTTTAGCTGCATATACATTAAATAGAAGTAAACTCGGGGCTACAGAACAGGAAAAGGACTTGGGTATTCAGGTTACAAATAAGCTGAGCAGCAGCACTCAATGTCAAGCAGCAGCTGCTAAAGCAAACAAGATTCTAGGGTGTATAAAAAAAGAGATTAGATCCCGTGATCCCAACGTATTGTTATCCCTCTATAAATCCCTTGTAAAGCCAGAATTTGGGATCCAATTTTGGGCTCCACATTTTAAACAGGACATTTAGAAGTTAGAGTCAGTTCAAAAGCGGGCAACTAGACTACTACAAGGAATGGAAGGCCTTCCTTATGATGATAGGTTAAAAAAGTTAGATTGTTTAGCTTAGAAAAAGGATGTCTCAGAGGAAATCTCATTTATATGTATAAATACATGTGTGGTCCATATAAAGGACTGGTACATGACTTATTCCTTCCTAAAACCATGCTAAGGACCAGAGGGTGCTCACTGAGAGTGGAAGAAAAGCAATTCCGGAAGAAAAATAGGACAGGCTTCTTTACAGTTAGAGCAGCCAGACAGTGGAATGCCCTACCACAAGAGGTAGTAATGGCTGACACTATAACAGCTTTTAAAAAAGGGCTGGATGATTTCCTCAGTACATAAAACATTGTTGGTTATAAGTGACTTAGTAACAAAATGTATAATTGGTGGAGGAAGCTTTAACTAGATGGACCGAGGACTTTTTTCAACCTATGTAACTATGTAACAACCTTATTGTTGCAAAAGATGCTGATGGCATTAAATACAGAAGAAATTCTAAACTACTAAAAATTCCTGTGAGCACTGTTGGGGCCATATTCTGGACCGAAACCCAGGTAGTGCACTCAACCTCCATGGCCTGTATGCACGTTTACCACACAAGACTCGATTGCTGATTAAAAAGCATGTTCAAGTGCATTTAAAGTTTGCTTAACAACATTTACACAAGCCTGTGAAATACTTGTAGAATATACTGTAGGTCTGGTTAGATGAGCCTAAAATAAAACTCTTTGGATGCCATAATACACACTATCTTTAGAGGCCAAAAGACACTGCATATCACCACCAAAACACCATACCAACAGTGAAGATTTGAGGTGGGAACATCATGGTGTAGGGATATTTTTCAGCATATGGCACTGGCAAACTCCATAAAATTGAAGGAAGGATGAATGGACAAATGTACCGAGACATTCTTGATAATAATCTGTTGCCATCTACCAGGATGATGAACAAGAAACAAGGGTGGATATTTCAGCAAGAGAATTATGCCAAACACACAGCCAAGGAAACTCAATTGGTTTCAGAGAAATAAAATAAAGCTGGTAGAATGACCCCCACCAATCACCTGACCTTAATCCAATGGAAATTTATGGAAGGAATGAAAGCTCAGATATCATAAAAGACGCCCATTGAACCTTCAGAATTTGAGGAGTATTTATGAGGAAGAATTGGCCGAAATCACACTTGAGCAATACATGCGACTAGATTCTTTATACAGGTGACGTTTTAAAGCTGGCATAACCAACTAAGGTTTTTGTACAAAGTATTAAATAAATTTCAATAAGCATGTTCAATACTTTTTTCCTGTTTTATTTCTCATTATTACACATAACTAAATTTATACACATCTATGCTTTGAATTCTTTGCATGTGTGGATTGGATGTGTTGTTGTGGATAGAAATTTATGTCAATAGCACCTTTTAGAAATATATTTATTTATTTACTTCAATACTTATTTCACCTGCTATATATCCTAAGGAAAGATAATTCTGTTATGCAGTGGCAAAAATGAAAACTCCCATGATAGATTTTCTTAAAAAATTCACAGCTCGGGCACTTGTTAATTAGCTTTCAAGATTTTTATTTTAAGTACAGTGAACAAAATTATAAACACTTTTGTTTTTGTTCCCATTTTTCATGAACTGAACTCTAAGATCTAAGATTTTTTCTGTGTACACAAAAGGCCTTTTTCTCTCAGTATTGTATTGTTTCCAAATTTGTCTAAAGGCCGCTTTACACGCAGAGACATCGCTAAAGCGATGTCGTTGGGGTCACGGAATTCGTGACGCACATCCGACCACTTTAGCGATGTCATTGCATGTGACACCTATGTGCGATCGAAAATGGTCTCAAAATCGTGCAAAATCGTTTATCGTTGACATGCTCCCCTATTCCCAAAAATCGTTGCTGCTGCAGGTACGCTGTTGTTCGTCGTTCCTGCGGCAGCACACATCACTATGTGTGACACCGCAGGAATGAGGAACCCACCTTACCTGCGGCCGCCGGCAATGAGGAAGGAAGGAGGTGGGCGGGATCTTACGCTTCGATTGGGTGGCTGCTTATTGATGTCGCTGTGATGCCGAATGAACCGCCCCCTCAGAAAGGAGGCGGTTCGCTGGTCACAGCGACGTCACTAGGCAGGTAAGTAGTGTGACAGGTCAGAGCAATTTTGTGCGCCACGGGCAGCGATTTGCCCGTGATGCACAAACGATGGGGGCGGTACGCATGCTAGCAATCTCGCTAGCGAGATTGCAGCGTGTAAAGCGGCCTTTAATCTGTGTTAGTGATAATCCATCCACCTCACAGGTGTGGCATATCAAGACGATGATTAGACAGCGTGATTATTGGTGGTCTGGGAGGGGTGGGAGATCAGAAAACCAGTCACTATCTGATGTGACCACCATTTACTACTCATGCAGTGCAAGACATCTTCTTCACATACAGTTGATCAGGTTGATGTTTGTGGCCTGTGGAATATTGCTTCACTCCTCTTTGATGGCTGTGCAAAGTTTCTGAATATTGGCAGGACGTTGAACACGCTATCATATATGTTGATTCAGAACATTTGAAACATGCTCAATGGATGACATATTCACTAATAGAAAGCTGAAATGTATTCTCATAAAATTATTCTCATGTCTTTATGACTTTATAGTACATGGTGATGTACATCATAGCTAAACTACTTACATAGTTATACATTCTCTGTCTGTAGCTTATTTATAACCCACAATGCCATTTTTTGTGAGAAAAGAATACATCCCTTTTTTACATGCTGTTATAGTATCTGCAATTACTACTGTAATGATCGGAGTGTACCGTCCATAGTGGCAACACACAATTTCAGACATATCCACATCCTTAGGATACAGATATTTTTGAATAGAATGTACCCATGAGTCTGAGACTGTGTGCACAGCAGGCACGATGATGTCCCTGTATCGAGCCTGATGTTCTAAAGCCTCTTTACCAGTGTTGCACTATCAGTAATTGAGGGTCTATCATACTGAATAGATGGCCAGTGGGGGCAAATCATACTGAATGGGGGGGTGCTCGTGGGTGCCAATCATATTGAGTGGGCCATTGTACTGAGTGAAAGCTGATGGAGGTGAATTATACTGAGTGGGGCCCTGATTGAGGCCATTATACTGAGGGAAAGCTGGTGGGGCTATAGTATTGAGTGAGAGGCTGATGGTGGTCATTATAATTAATGGGTGATTATGGGGCCATAATACAGTGTGAGGAACTGTGGGGGACTGAGGGCCCCCATATTGAGATGGGGATTGTGAGTGCTGTCATACTAACTTTAGGACTGTGACAGCCCTCATTCTGAATTGGGAATGGGAGGGCCCCCATATCGAGTGGGGGCTTCCTATTGAGTGCTGTGCTGTGGGGGTACTCATTTAGTGTGAGTGACTTTAGTGGTCCTTATTCTGTGAGGAGAACTATGATGGATCTAATTCTTGTGTTATAGGCTGTGGTCATCCTTATGCTGGGTAGTATTCTGTAGGGGCCATCATACTGAGTGCAGAGTTGTGAGAACAGTATGCTGTGTAAAGGGCTGTGGAGGCCAGCATCAAACGTGGGAGGCTGTGAGAGCCCTCATTCTGAGTGGGGGCCATCATACTGTATGAGGGGTTGTGGGGTCCCTCATAATTTATGAAGGGCTATTGGGGTCCATTATACTCTGTAGGAGCCATGATACTATGAGTGGGGTCTATGAGTATATCATGATGTGGAGATGCACCGTGTTGGTGGCACTGTGGAGAAATCATACTTTACTGAAGACACTGTAGAATCATCACTTAAAATAGTCTACATGTGAGGTGAAACAGTGTGGGGTGATTCACTGTTGGGATGCTATACTTAATGTATGTATGGGGGCATTTCTGGAGGCATAGATGAGAATGCTGAGGGCCTTCAATAAGGACATAATTACTGTATTCATGTCACACTACATGTGCCTGTCCTATATATATATATATATATATATATATATATATATATATATATATATATATATATATATATATATATATATATATATATATATATATGTATATACTGTATATACACCATGTGCATAATTATTAGACAATTTGTATTTTAGAGGTTTTTTTTCATTTTTGATCAATAACTATGTTCTCAATCAACCCAAAAGACTCATAAATATCAAAGCTTAATATTTTTGGAAGTTGGAGTGTGTTTTTTTTTAGATTTGGCTATCTTAGGAGGATATCTGTTTGTGCAGGTAACTATTACTGTGCAGAATTATTACGCAACTTAATAAAAACCAAATATATTCCCATCTCACTTAACCAATATTACTGCACAAAATTTAGAAATAAACATTTCTCACTTGCAAAATCAAAACCCCAAAAAATTAGTGCCAATTTAGCCATCTTTCTTTATGATGACACTCAACAGCCTACCATCCATAGATTTTGTCAGTTGCTTGATCTGTTTATCATCAACATTGCGTGCAGCAGCCACCAAAGTTTCCCAGACACTGTTCCGAGAGGTGTACTGTTTTCCCTCCCTGTGGATCTTACATTTTATGAGGGGCCAATGGTTCTCTATGAGGTTCAGATCAGGTGAACAAACGGGCCAAGGAATTATTTTTTCATCTTTTAGACCTTTACTGGTCAGCCACGCTGTGGAGTAGTTGGATGCATGTGATGGAGCATTGTCCTGTATGAAAATCATGTTTTTCTTGAACGATACCGACTTCTTCCTGTACCACTGCTTGAAGAGTTGTCTTCCAGAAACTGGCAGTAGATCTGGGAGTTGAGCTTCACACCATCCTCAACTCGAAAAGGTCCTACAAGTTCATCTTATGATACCAGCCCATACCAGTACCCCACCTCCACCTTGCTGGCATCTGAGTCGGAGTGGAGCTCTCTGCCCTTTACTGATCCAGCCTCTGGCCCACCCATCTGGCCCATCAAGATTCACTCTGAATTCATCAGTCCATAAAACCTTTGAAAAATCAGTCTTAAGAGATTTCTTGGCCCAGTCTTGACATTTTATCTTATGTTTCTTGTTCAAAAGTGGCCGTTTTTCAGCCTTCCTTACCTTGGCCATGTCCCTGAGTATGGCACACCTTGTGCTTTTTGATACTCCAGTAAAGTTGCAGCTCTGAAATATGGCCAAACTGGTGGCAAATGGCATCTTGGCAGCTTCACACTTGATTTTCCTCAAATCATGGGCAGTTATTTTGCACCTATTTTGCCCAACACGCTTCTTGCGACCCTGTTTGCATTTGCCATTAAACGCATGATTGTTCGGTGATCACGCTTCAAAAGTTTGGCAATTTCAAGACTGCTGCATCCCTCTGCAAGACATCTCCCAATTTTGGACTTTTCAGAGCCCGTCAAATCTCTCTGCTGACCCATTTTGCCAAAGGAAAGAAAATTACCTAATAATTAAGCACACCTTATATAGGGTGTTGATGTCATTACACCACACCCCTCCTCAATACAGAGATGCATATCACCTGATTTACTTAATTGGTAGTTGGCTCTCAAGCCTATACAGCTTGGAGTAGGACAACATGTATAAGAAGTATCATGTAATCAAAATACTCATTTGAATAATAATTCTACACACAGTGTATATATATATATATAGAGATATATATATATATATATATATATATATATATATGTCGCCCCTGCAGAGGTCGAACTGCTCGGATCCGGGGTCTGCTGGGGCTTGAGGGTCTCTGGACCCGGGGGCTTACGGCCACTTCAAATGAAAAGGAGGTATTTATAGGGGATAAGAGTTCGTGATGCCAACCGTGGTTCGCGGTAACAGGAGTACCGCCGCTGCTTATGGGAGATGGAGGGGGGCAGCCAGAGATGAGGTTCCCTCTACGGGTAGGGGAGGCCCCAAGACTCTGGATGATGGAGGTGTAGGGGAGAGTGGTTCAGATTGGAAGCAGGGGAGGACAGCATACTCACTCTGGCAGTGTTGGTAGTGATGCAACCGCAAAGCAGAGTCTTACAGAAAAGGTAAACCAAGTCTCTGGGTGCCGCTGTCACTTTAGAGGAGCTCGTCCGGGAGTCCACTCCCTTTAGTGTTGCTGATGGTCTGTACCTTGCCTCCATGCACTGTATTTTAGATGTTCTGAGTGAACCCTATGCTTGATGCTGTCGGGGTCCCGCTCCTCACTGTTAAGTAGGGAAGCTGTAAGCTGGAAAGCCTATCCCCCTCGTTGTGTTAATGCCTTCAATCTCTGAGCTCTTGGGGAAAGTTCATAAAGAGACTGTCCTCCACAGGTTAATTATCAAGTTGCATGAAGCTACTCCCTGATCTCCCTGATCTAGGGTCCAGTACCACACCATGCTCGGTACCGGTTCGGTTACTAGGTACTCCGGTGCCGACTGTTCCCCTAAACTAAGCCTGACACCCTTCTCCAGTACCCTCCGACCGTGTCTCCGACCCCCTTCAGACCCAGACCACCGTCTGCGACCTAGCTAACGTCTTCTAGGGAGCTCCAATTCCCCCTAGCTCCTCACTCTGAGGGCTACCACTGCTATGACTCTGCCCCTCCCACCAGTCTGCCTGACCCCTGGCCCTGTTCCAGCTAGACCACCCACTGGTGTGCCTGATAGGGTGTGGTGTGAGGTGTAACTATTGATTTGCATGCTGGTGGAGCAATACCAAAAGTTAGGATCCCAGAACCATGAGGCTTTGAGTCCTGCACCAGATAAGAAAGTCGTGCAGTACCCTATGACACCCTGACTAGTTCAGGGGCGTCACACACATCTATATATATAATTGCCTTATTCTGTCTGTCTATCTGTCTGTCTGTCTTGCTTCAAAATTGTCTCCTTACAGTGACAACCGTCGGATTGGCCGCTGAGCTCGGCCTGGCCCCGCCCCTCCACACGGATTGGCCGCTCGGCTCGGCCCTGCCCCCTGCATGGATTAACCGTTTGGCCAGGCCCGCCCCCCGCATGCAATGATGCTAGGCCACGCCCCCCACACACGATGCCCGCTGGCCCCGCCCTCCGCATGGATTAACCGTTTGGCCAGGCCCGCCCCCCGCACGCGATGCCCGCTAGGCCACGCCCCCGCACGTGATGCCTGCTAGGCCACGCCCCCGCGATGCCCGCTAGGCCACGCCCCACACGCAATGTCTGATAGGCCACGCCCCCACACGCGATGCCTGCGAGGCCACGCCCCGCACACGATGCCCGCTAGGCTACGCCCCCCGCACACGTTGGGCACCTGTACACCACCCCCCAGGACTTCTCCTCCCATTATACTCCTCTTTCCCCAGGACTACTTCTCCCATTATACTCCTCCTATTATACTCCTCCTATTATACTCCTCTCTGAGGGGATCGCAGCATGGGGGATGGAGCACGATGGGGAGTGCAACATGGGGGATGGAGCACGATGGGGGGGTGCAGCATGGGGGATGGAGCACGATGGGGGTGCAGCGTGGGGGATGGAGCACGATGGGGGGTGCCCAGAATGGGGGGATGAAACACGATGGGGGGTGCCCAGAATGGGGGATGGAGCACGATGGGGGGTGCGCAGCATGGGGGATGGAGCACGATGGGGGGTGCGCAGAATGGGGGATGGAGCACGATGGGGGGTGCGTAGCATGGGGGATGGAGCACGATGGGCGGTGCGTAGCATGGGGGATGGAGCACGATGGGGGGTGCATACCTCCCCCCAAAACACACACACACCACCATGCACGCACCGCACAACACACCACACACACTGGGAATCACAAACACCGCCCTACACAGACACCCACACACACAGACAACGCCGCACACACACAACACCCAACACACAAACACCGCGGCACACACAAATATATGCACATTCTGCACAACACACACACTGCACAAAACATACCTCCCCCAAAACACACACACGCATTCCACACCCACACAAACCGCGCAACACACACAGCACCACACACACACAACGCTACAGACACACAGCGCTCCACAAACAACGCAACACACAAACAACATCGCTCTCACCCCCCGCCACACCCAGACAACCCCCAGAACATTTACAGCGCACTACACAAACACTTGGCAACTACACACAACAACATCTATATATATAACAAAAATCATACATTAACTACACAATACGTAAATTCTAGAATACCCGATGCGTAGAATCGGGCCACCTTCTAGTATATATATATATATATATACCGTATATGCCGGCGTATAAGACGACTGGGCGTATAAGACGACCCCCAACTTCTGCCCTAAAAATATAGAATTTGGGATATACTCACTGTATAAGACTACCCCCGTTCAGTATGCTTCAGTATGCTAAGAGCAGGGGGCCGCACTGTGTGAGGAGGTGTTTTTTTTACTGTCCAGTATAACCAATAGGATTAGTGCAGGGGCCAGCATGTAAGCTCTTCATTAATGTCCCTGCATGGATGCGAGGGGAATCTGGCGTTACTGCACTAATCCTATTGGTTATACTGGACAGTGAAAAAAAAAACACCTCCTCACACAGTGCGGCCCCCTGCTATATATACGCTATATATCCGCTGTATATATACCAGTATATATGCTGTATGATATACCAGTACGGGGCCGGGCTGTGTATCGCGTTTCCATAACGACGAGGCAGGAACTTCCCTGCTAGAGCGCTGACGTCAAGGCAGAGCTGCTTGCCTCTGATTGGCCAGCGCTCTGCCATTCAGCAGCGGTGACAGGAAGTTCCTCCCTCGTCGCTATGGAGGCAGAATCCAAGCGTGGAACGGAGTGGAGCGGCGCACTACAGCACCCAGGTATATATCCGGCGTATAAGACGACCCCCCAGTGTAGCCATTATTTTAAGGGGGTAAAAAGTCGTCTTATACGCCAGTATATACGGTATATATATTTATTTAGATTTAGATTTATGCAGTCTGACTGCTTTAACTGTAAAGACCCCTGTCCTGTTTAGAAGCCAGAATAGGCTGTCCTTCACACTTAATGAAAGTGCCTGAGAGCATAAAAACCAGCATCCCACGTGATTTCCCCATCCTGTTTTTCAGCGTCATTTGCTAAAAGACCTTTTGAATAGCATTCCAGCTGCAGCAATGACTTAAAAAGCTATGAATTGAGAACATGACAGTAGTCATCTGAGAAAGTATTTTTGGGCTGAAGGTTTGTGATTTAACATCTGCTCTAAATTGCAGCTCAACTAAATAAGCAATGCTAATTGCAAAGCTTCTCTTAATTTTCCACCCTAATTTACATGCAATTATAAAGCCCCACAGGTTGCAGATTTCCTTGGCCACTTCAATACTCAGGTGCTTTAACCTTCATTATCTCAGACTCTAAGAAAGAATATCAAGAGCAATAGGAGGCATCGGTTGTGTCACCCAGCAACGATGACATTTTTATATATTTATTTTGATTTGTTAATGCTTCAGTCAAATTTACATAAAAATAAAAGAATGCAAAAATGATTCAGTAAACATAGATTTATAGTTTTTGCATGGACTTTCAATATTTTACTGTCTAACAATATTAGAGAAGAGTGGATTTAATTGGAATGTTTTGATATTGGACAAGGACAAAAAAGGTTAAAGAAGTTAAACTTTCAAAATATAAATGATATCCACTACAAAGAGTAAGCAGAAATAAATGAATTAGTTACTTATAGGCAAACCTCAAGTCATTATTTAGTATATGCATCTTCGAAGTCTCATTTGTCATATTAAGGCCATGTGCGCACTTTGCTTTTTTTCATGCGTTTCAGCAGCATTTTGAACTGCAGCGTTTTAATGCAAAAATGCATGAGTTTTGATTTCCAGGCGAAGCCTATGAGAAATAGGGCTTTCTTGTGCGCACTATGCATAAAAAAATGCTGCGTTTTTGGTGTCAAAAATTTGACAAAATTTCTGCGATTGAAGAAGCAACATGTCAGTTGTTTTTACCATTTTGGCAGCGTTTTGCTAACATTTAAGTCAATGAGAATTATCAAAAGGCATCATAAATCAAATTCCTAGCGTTTTTCATGCATTTATGATGCAAAACGCATGCTTTTTTGTCAAAATCAAATCATGCGTTTTTGGCATGGTAGTGAGGTCATGACGTCTCCTTTTATCCTCACATCCAGCTCTACTTTAAAAAAAGAGACAAACAAAAAAACTATTATATTTTATTAATAAATATGAAATCTCAATATCTTTTTCTTAAAATTAACATTTTTGTTTATGATTTATAGCAGGGGTTTTTTTTTCTAAGGTTTGAATGGGCAAATTTTATTTATGAGTGTCTTTTTATTGAAAACGCATCCCATTTTAAGCACTGAAAAAGCATGTAAAACGCGGCAAAAAAGCCCGAAAAACGCATGCGTATTTCCTGCGTTCTTGTGGCCAAAGCCAAATTTGACAATGAGAAATTCTGCCAGAGGATGCGTTCATTTCTGCAAGGTACTGGACGCAACGTGTGCACATGGCCTTAGGGCTCATTCAGACGTCTCTGATTTTTTTCCTCACTCACATAAAGGAGTCCTAGTTTTATCAGTGTTTTGGATGAGAGTTTCATCAGTGTTTTGGATGAGAGTTTCATCAGTGTTTGGTCTGAGTTCAGTTTTACCATCGGTTTTCCATTCTTTACCGATAAAATATATATTTTTTAAGCATCTGCTATACATTTCAATTTTGATGATGAGCTGCACAGACTTCTCACAGATGGCGTCTGTTTGCTGTCAGTGATCTTCGTGGACCCAAAGACATGGTCTGCAAAAAATCACATGTGACTATCACCATAATCTTAATGTACTTGTTCTATCTGTGATAAACATGGATTGAACATATACGTGACAAATGGATGTCTGAATATGGCCTAAAGTGAATTTCCACTATTTTTTAAAAAATAAGCCATAAAACGCTGTTTTTAGTGATTGAGTAAAAGTTTTCAGTGACTTTAATGTTGATAGTTTGCCCATAGGCTGGACCATCAGTATTAGGCTATGTGTCCACGAGAGAATGTTGCTGCGGATTTTTCTGCCTCAAAATCCGCAGCTTTCCCCCAGAATCCGCACCTTAGCATAGCTGCGGATTTGACGCGGATTTGACGCGGATTTGACGCGGATTTGACGCGGATTTCGTTGCGGATTTTGATGCGGATTTTGATGCGGATTTTGTCCATTGTACTCTAATGTGTTTCTGAATAAAGCTTTGACTGTTTTGAAGGCAAAAAAAAGTCTCTTTATGTCATTTCCTGTCCCAACCCTCCTTTCTTCTCCATTATCCATTTTGTTAGCAGTCTCACAGTGTGCTTATACAGAAAAGCTGCGGCCAACACCACTGGGCTCTGCCAACACCACTGGGCTCTGCCAACACCACTGGGCTCTTACATTCTAACAGGCTGTATATAATAACCCAGTGGTGGTGGCCGCAGCTTATAGCCAAAAAATGTGGTCCCATGTTCCCTTTCACTGTTATTTAAAAAAAAAAAAAAATGTGCTCCGCTGTATTTTCACTGTCCAGCCCGATGCAAGCAAGCAACTGAGGGCTGTGCTTCTCAGCGGGATAAGGCTGAAGCATTCTCTGCCCCTCCCGCTGAGAAATACAGTCCTCAGCTGCCCCTGAAAATGGCGGCTCCGTTGTGAAGCGCCATTCACAGGTGCTGTACCAAGGCTCATCCAGCTGCCCTGATGCATTTGGCTGGCTGGGTAATACGGGGTTAATGCCAGTTTTCTGCAAACTGGCACTAAGCCCGAGGTTCATAATGTCATGCCTGTGTAGACACAGCCATTATGAACCTCCGTTTGGGAAAAAAGAAAACACAACACCTTTATTAAAAATTTTAATTGAAAGAAAAACACACACACATCCCTGATTGCCATCTTTATTACTCCCAAGCCTCAGAGGTTAATCCAGGACAATTGTAATCACTGGTTTGCTCTCTGCCGGCTGCTGTGAGCGGCAGAACTCACTGGCCGGGTCAGCTCAGTTCATAGCTGAGCTCAGGTCAGCTGACTTCACAGCATCAGCTGACACGGGCACAGAAGTCAGCCGGTCACAGCAGCCGTCAGTGTATTAAATGCTGCACAGCTCTCTTCCGGCAGCTGGGAACGTCTGATATCAGAGCCCTGGTCAGCTGACTTAATTCGCGAGCGCAGGCGGGTCAGCTGACTGCACACCGACAACTGACGATGTGCACTCCTCTGACCCGGGCACGGACGTCAGCCGGTCCCAGCAGACGGAAGAGAGCTTTGCAGCATCTCGTACACTGACGGCTGCTGGGACCGGAGTTGTAGGCGTCTGATTCCCAGCACGTCCATTGATCAGCTGATTATTTACTATGAAAAGCTGTACTTTGTAGCAGCTGTGACTGGTACTGCAGCCCTGTCCTAGTAACATAAATGGGACAGGGCAATGAAATGCTGCAGTAATAGACAGTTGCTACAAAATATACACAGCTGTGCCTGATAAACAATGAATGCTCAGAAGAGTGATATGGCCCCTTCAATTAGCTAATCAGTGGAGTTGTCAGTCAGTGGCATACAGAAATCATGGAGCCAGATAGCAAAAGTCTTAATTGCATCCCTCTTAAAAAAAAATGAATATATGGCGAGGTAACAGAAGAACATATCCCACAACTTTGCAGCCCTTACAAAGTAAGTTTGCCCCTTTTAAAGCTCCTTGGCGTTCCCATTCACTAAGATTCCCCTTTTATGGCCCAAGTAAAGTGAAATACCAACAAATGTGCTACCCAACAAAAGTGCCCAGTAAGATACCCCCACAGTGTATTCCTTCATACGCATAGTATAATGATCCTACAGTACCCCCATAAGGTATGATACCCCCACAGTTACCTCAATAAAGTATGATGGCCCACATAGTCCCACACATACATTATGATGGCCCCGACACTGCCCACCATACACACCACACAATCCTCTAGACAGTATAAAGGCCCCCACACAACTCTCCACACAGAATAAAGGACCCTACACAACCATGCATACAGTACAGTTTGTCCTCACACAGTCTTCCAAACAGTATAATTGGCCCCTACACTTCAAACAGTATGCTGTCCTCCCACATAACCCAACCAATAGTAGGATGGCCCCCACACAACACTCCAAATAGTAGGATGGCCCCCACAAAGTACTCAAAACAGTAGGATGACCCCCCCCACATAGCCTTCCAAATAATATGATGGCCTCCACAAGCACTCCAAATAGTATGATGACCTCCACATATCATTCCAATATAGTATGATGGACATCAAAAGGTATGATGCTCTCCAAATAGTATGATTATCCCCACATAGCACTCTAAATAGTATGATGGCCCCCTCATATAGACCTCCAAATAGCATGATGGCCTCACAAATATCCCTCTAAATAGTATAATGGACCACAGAAAGCATAATGGCACTGCATAGCAATCCAAATAGTATGATGGTTCCTACATAGGATTCCAAATAGTAGAATGACCTTATAAATAGCTTAATATGTCCCCAAAGATTGCCCTACAAATAGTATGATGGCCACCCAGGTAGTATGATGGCACTCACATTGCACCTCAAATAGTATGATGGCCCCACAAAGTACTCATTGACTAAAACAAAAATACTCACCTCTCCCCATTCCCCCCACTGCTCCAGTCTCCTGAGTGCATGGTCTACAGCTCTGCATGCAGGATGCAGATACAGTTGAGAATCGGCAGTGTCGTGTGTTGTTTTTAGCGGTATGCCATTGGCTCAAGTAGTAATATTCCACAGCTCTAACACTGTAGACCTAATCCAAGTTAACGCCATCAAAAGCTCAGCCTTTTACTATAGCAATAGAGTGCTCCGAAATGTATGTCTCACTGCAATTGCCACAGGTATGACTGCAGAAGACTTTTTATATATGTTGATATTATTATTTAGTTATTTGCATAGAGTATGCAGTAAGAGACAAGGCATACCTTACAGAGAATCACAGGCAGACTTTTGTTGCTTAGTGGTATGTCTATGCAGGGGATTTGAAGCTCAGTAGAAAAAAAAAAGCTGTTACAAATATAAAGATATATTAAGAAATGAATAGGCCCTGTGTGAGGCACCTAAATATAGCATCGTGATAAAGATGGCTGTCCGGTATTTTGCTGACAGTCTGCTGTTATTGTATATGACTGTAGACTTCTTAATCCTAAGAGCATGAGTATGACTAGATGTATGCGACTTGCATACTTTTGGTTACATTCTGACTACACAAAGAGAATTGAGCAAGGCACATCTCATCAAAATGTGGCCAGATATATGTAAATTGCATACTTAGTCATGTGACCTTTAAGGCCTTGTGCACATGTTGCATTTTTTGACACATTTCTCCATGTTTTTTGGGTACAGTTTTGGTCCCAAAACTGCATGCATTTTCTTCCCCAGCAAAGTCTATGAGATTTCATTTTTGCTGTGCACACGTTGCAAGTTTTTTTGGCTACATCTTTTGTGGTGACTACAAAGATAAAGCATATCAATTCTTTTTGCATTTTGTCCTCCACCTGTGACCGCACATCATCTGAGTGACATCCTCTGATTGCGCGGCTCACTTCAGTCACTTGGGTGATTTGCTGTCCCAGGTGAAGGACTCCAGCTGTGGCTGCAGCTAAACTGAGTGACGTAACCACTGATCATGTGGCTCACTTAATTCGCTGCATGGAGCTCACAGCGAGCAGTCATAATCTATGGCCGCTTGCTGTGACTGAGATGTAGCAGAGCTATATCGCCGTGGCAACTCATGTGGATTACGTGAGATCTGCAGGGGTGTTTTGGGGTTTAATAAGTGGTGAAAGAGGGTGGCTTTTTTGTCTTTTATTTCAAATAAAGGATTTATTGGGTGTTTGTGTTTATTTACTTTTACTTACAGATTAGTGATAGGGGGGTCTCATATACGCCTACCATCACTAATCTGGGACTTAGATGCAGCTGTGGGTTGCCATTAATTCCTTATTACCCCGATTGGCACCGCACCAGGACAACGGGAAGAGCTGCGTCCAGCGCCAGAATTGGCGCATCTGATGGTTACATCACTTCTGGGGCGGCAGCAGGCTGCTATTGTTAGGCTGGAAAGGGCCAAATAACCATGGCCCTTCACATCCTAATAATATCAGCCCCCAGTTGTCTTCTGTAACTTGGCTGGTTTTAGAAAAATGGGGGGACCCCACATCATTTTTTTTAAATAAATCAAACAATTAAAAAAAAAAAAGCCAAGGCACAGCAGACCGCTTAGGGTTCCAGCCTGCAGCTGCTGCTGTTGTTGTCCTGTGCAGGATAAGAAAAATGTGGGGGACCCCAAGTAATTAGTTTTTTAAATAAATAAAAACATTTTTTTAAAAAAGCTTGGGATCCCCTATATTTTTCATAACCAGCCAAGGAACAGCAGACAGCTGAGGGTTGCAGCCCACAGCTGCTCCTGTTCCTGTGCTGGATAAGAAAAACGGGGGGGGGGACCAAAAAATAATTAAAAAAAGCTGGCCAATCTAGCTATCCCTCTATTTATTAAGCTATTCTGTTATTTATTTCAATCTATTCTATCTATTCTTTATTAACTGTATGTTCTTTCTTTCTATCTATTCAACAGCAAATACTGCAGGAGACCTACTAGAGCCCGTATGGATCCAGAAAACAGTTAAGTTTTGTGATGGAAAGATCATGGTCTGGGGTTACATTCAGTATGTGGGTGTGCGAAACATTTGCAAGGTGGAAGGCACTATCAATAGCCTAAAATATCAAGAAGTATTAGCTACCTCTTACATTCCCAATCATAAAAGGGGTCAAATTCTGCAGCAGGATGATGCTCCATCTCATACTTCCATCTCTACAACAAAGTTCCTCCTGGCAAAGAAGATCAAGGTGCTCAAGGACTGGCCAGCCCAGTCACCAGACATGAACATCATTGAGCATGTTTGGGGTAGGATGAAAGAGGAAGCTTGGAAGACAAAACCAAAAAATCTAGATGAACTCTGGGAGACATGTAAGACTGTATTCTTTGCTATTCCTGATGACTAAATCAATAAATTGTATGAATCATTGTTGATCCGCATGGATGCAGTCCTTCAATCTCATGGATTCAAACAAAATATTAAATATGGCTCTAATAGCCACACAACTTCATTCACCAATGTTTTGCAACATATCTTTGTATTAGAAGGTAATTATTTGTTTGAATTTCACATTACTTTCTGTGGGCGACAAAACTTTTATCTTGCCAAAATCTGACCTTCCTGTGTTCATTAAATGATCAATATTTCAGCTTTGCAGCAACTTTATTTTCATAACCTAAACCAAATTTGGGAGGGTTTCAGCTTTCAAAAGAGTAATTTATGAAACTAATGGATGAATTTAAAGTCAGGTTATAAACTTTTATTTACATTACATGGATAAGCGACAGAACTTGTGTTAGGGACTGTATATGTTATTTCTATCTATTTTTTCTATCTATCAATTGATTTGACTTAAAAAACGCATTGGGCAAAAATGGTGTAAAAAACGTTGCAAAAAAACCAACTTTGTAAAATGAATGCGTTTTTTGGATGCGTCTTTGCAGCGGGTATGTTTTTTGGGGGGCCAAAAATGTAAATCTTTGTGGTCACCAGAAAGATTCAGACTGCACACATAGTCTAAGGGCGGCTTTGCACACTACGACATCGCAGGTGCGATGTCGGTGGGGTCAAATCGAAAGTGACGCACATCCGGCGTCACTTGCGATGTCGTAGTGTGTAAATCCTAGATGATACGATGAACGAGCGCAAAAGCGTCGTTATCGTATCATCGTTGCAGGCTCTGACATTTCCATAATGCTGGTGCCGCGACAGGTACGATGTAGTTCCTCGCTCCTGCGGCAGCACAGATCGCTGTGTGTAAAGCCGCAGGAGCGAGGAAAATCACCTTACCTGCCGCCGGCGGCTATGGAAGGAAGGAGGTGGGTGGGATGTTTACATCCTGCTCATCTCCACCCCTCCGCCGCTATTGGCCGCCTGCCGTGTGATGTAGCTATGACGCCGCACGACCCGCCCCCTTAGGAAGGAGGCGGGTCGCCGACAAGATATCGTTCCTGCGACTGGGGCGGGGACTGTCGCGTGCGACTTCGCAGCATCGGATTGCGATGCCGCAACGTGCAAAGCCCGCCTAAGGGTTCACAAGTCTGTAGTCACATAAAGAGATGACAGAGTTTTAGCAAAAACCAGAAAATCCATTTAAACACTTTCTACTCTAAAGGGGGCTTTACACGCTGCGACATCGCTAATGCGGATTCGTTGGGGTCACAGAATTTGTGACGCACATCCGGCCGCATTAGCGATGTTGCTGTGTGTGACACCGATGAGCGATTTTGCATCGTTGCAAAAACGTGCAAAATCGCTCATCGGTGACATGGGGGTCCATTCTCGATTATCGTTACTGCAGCAGTAACGATGTAGTTCGTCGCTCCTGCGGCAGCACACATCGCTATGTGTGACGCCGCAGGAATGAGGAAGCTCTCCTTACCTGCCTCCCAGCCACTATGAGGAAGGAAGGAGGCGGGCGGGATGTTACGTCCCGCTCATCTCCGCCCCTCCGCTGCTATTGGGCGGCCGCTCAGTGATGCCGCTGTGACGCCGTACGGACCGCCCCCTTAGAAAGGAGGCGGTTCGCCGGTCACAGCGACGTCGCTGGGCAAGTAAGTATGTGTGACGGGTCTGCGCGATGTTGTGTGGCACGGGCAGCGATTTGCCCGTGTCGCGCAACAGATGGGGGCGGGTACCCACACTAGCGATATCGGGACCGATATCGCAGTGTGTAAAGTAGCCTTAACTCTGTAATTGGTTATGCTGTCTTGCTGGAATTTCCTTTTAACGTTACATGCATTGATATAATGACTAGAAGCATACCTTAAAAAGATAATTGTTGTTAAAGTACTCAGCTATGAAAATACTTAGTGCAGTACTTTTTTCTACAAAAGATAAATGATATAATATGCATTTTCTTCTGAATATCTAGATATAAAATTAAAAAATGTAAAGAATCTCTAATGTTGAATGTATTATATTTTTTGCTTTTTTTTTAAAATGTGCAGCAACTGTGTAATACATTGCAATAGTAGAAAAAAAGATACCTGTTAATTTTCAACTAAATTAGTTTCTTCAACCTGAATAATATTTCCCTATGAGTCTGAATTACATAGGTCATCAAAATGACTCCCTACTGGGTTAAATAGCTTAGAAAGGCCAATGAGAAAAAAGTTAATGAACCATAAGTAATAATTTATTTCCTTTGGCATTGCTGTAGGCTTTGATAATGCCATATTATATTTTTTTAGGACAATCAAAGAAACCTTTATAAAATACATAATGAACTGGAGACTATAAATGACTATAGTCAGTAAATTACATATACAGTAGGTGTAAGAGTAGTGGACAATGGTTATCGTACTACTGCCCTTGAAGATGCCAATCGTAGTACTGTATTGTCATGTAGTGTAATGTGAATATTGTCTTGCATCTTTGGTATATAATGTGTCATAAATTGTGTTGTATTGTAATGTACAGTACAGTATAAGGTGTAATGTAGGGCATAAAAAGGTAATGTTTTGTAGGGTATAAAATATAGTAGTGTTATAGGTAGGTGTGAAGATCTGAGGTTGTGAGTTGTATTAATCAATCACATAGGCAGGTTAACGATGCAACAATTGTTATTTCTTCCCTATGCAGTCTTAGAGCAACCATAGTCCTTATGCTCCTCCAGATGATGGATATCACAACTGTACCACGTGCATCTAGCTCCAGCTGGCAACAGCAGTCCTTAGGATAGTTCCTCAAATCCAGACGATGGATTTTATGACCATAGCACATGTATGCAGTCCCGATCTTTATAGTCCATTCATAGGGATCAGGACCTGGCTACATATCCTGGCCCCTCTACGTCACAGCACCAAATAACTAAGTATGCATATGGCTCACTCGTCCACCTCTCCTGGGATCAGCCCCCTAGATTAGGAGGGGTGATCACATTTTCCCCCCTTAAACATTTGTTATATGTAACTCAAAGTATGCATAAGGTTCCAGAAGCCCAGTCTGAAAAGATATTTATTGGGTAAGCCCCCTGCAGAGAGGAACAAAGACGCCCAGCTCTCCACTAGATGCAGGACAATGAATCCTACTATAGGCTTGATAACATTAGAGTCTATGGGTACCTTCACACTTAGCGATGCAGCAGCGATCCGACCAGCGATCTGACCTGGTCAGGATCGCTGCTGCATCGCTACATGGTCGCTGGTGAGCTGTCAAACAGGCAGATCTCACCAGCGACCAGTGAACAGCCCCCAGCCAGCAGCGACGTGCAAACGACGCTGCGCTTGCACGGAGCCGCCGTCTGGAAGCTGCGGAGACTGGTAACTAAGGTAAACATCGGGTATGGTTACCCGATGTTTACATTAGTTACCAGCGCACACCGCTTAGCTGTGTGTGCAGGGAGCAGGGAGCCGCGCACACTGAGCGCTGGCTCCTTGCTCTCCTAGCTACAGTACACATCGGGTTAATTAACCCGATGTGTAATGCAGCTACATGTGCAGAGAGCAGGGAGCCGCGCACACTGCTTAGCGCTGGCTCCTTGCTCTCCTAGCTGCTGTACACATCGGGTTAATTAACCCGATGTGTACAGCAGCTACATGTGCAGAGAGCCGGAGCCGGCAGCACAGGCAGCGTGAGAGCTGCAGAGGCTGGTAACTAAGGTAAATATCGGGTAACCACCTTGGTTACCCGATGTTTATCTTGGTTACAAGCTTACCTCAGCTGTCAGACGCCAGCTCCTGCTCCCTGCTCGCTTCATTTGTCGCTCTCTCGCTGTCACACACAGCGATCTGTGTGTCACAGTGGGAGAGCGCCTTTGAAGAAAACGAACCAGGGCTGTGTGTAACGAGCAGCGATCTCGCAGCAGGGGCCAGATCGCTGCTCATTGTCACACACAGCGAGATCGCTAATGAGGTCACTGCTGCGTCACAAAAAGCGTGACTCAGCAGCGATCTCGGCAGTGAGCTCGCTGTGTGTGAAGCACCCCTATGGCTGGGTTCACACATAGCGACAGCGACAACAACCATTTTCTGTGACGTAACAGCGACCTTGTAAGTCGCTGTTATGATCGCTGCTTAGCTGTCAAAACACAGCGACGCACCAGCGATCATAACGTCGCTACATGTGCAGAGAACAGGGAGCCGCACACGCTGCTTAGCGCTGGCTCCTTGCTCTCCTAGCTACAGTACACATCGGGTTAATTACCTGATGTGTACTGCAGCTACATGTGCAGAGAGCAGGAGCCAACACTGGCAGCGAGAGCGGCGGAGGCTGGTAACGAAGGTAAATATCGGGTAACCAGGGAAAGGTCTTCCCTTGGTTACCCGATGTTTACTGTGGTTACAGCTTACCGCAGCTGCCAGATGCCGGCTCCTGCTCCCTGCTCGCTTCATTTCATCGCTCTTTCGCTGTCACACACAGCGATGTGTGCGTCACAGCGGGAGAGCGCCTTTGAAGAAAACAAACCAGGGCTGTGTGTAACGAAGAGCGATCTCACAGCAGGGGCCAGATCGCTGCTCAGTGTCACACACAGCTAGATTGCTAATGAGGTCACTGTTGCGTCACCAAAACCGTGACGTAGCAGCGATTTCGGTAGTGATCTCGCTATGTGTGAAGCACCCCTATGGCTGTCAACCAAGATCTTAAACTAAAAAAACAAAAAATCTCTTATAAATCACAGCAATAAGATCAATGGAAGCAGCGCTCCATGCTGGAAATGTCCAAAACTCTTTAATTCGTGGCCAGCTCCTTACAGTAGGAATCTAGCACATAATGTGATAAAATAGTAATTAGTGATGAATGAGTACTAAAATGCTTGGGTGCTTGGGGGTCAAATCCAGCAAATTGGACTGCTTGGGTGCTCATCTGGAGTATCGAGTTTAATGGAAGTAATTTTCCCAGAAGACCCTCCCAGGATATCTATATATAGGGGTCAGGAAAAACGCTTAAATGGATGGAAACAGCACTGAAATGGAATGAGTACAGCATGGCGTAGATGCCTGGATGCATCTCGGAGTCCCAGGTCACTGCTGGGAAAAATATTGTCAGAGTATTACATCACTTTTTTCTGGTTTTCCAGAACCATCTATGGTAAAATCAATGGTGCCATTCAAAAATACAACTCATCCTGCAAAAAGTAAGTCCTCATATGGCAATGTTGACGGAAAAATAAAAAGTTTATGGCTCTCCAAAGAAGGGTAGGAAAAAACGAAAATGAAAAATGGAACATCGCCCCGAGGTGAAGGAGTTAATGTTGCAGCAGCAGGTTCTGTGCTGCTATAACATACTGTCTGTTCTCCCCCCAAAAACTCTCTCTACACTATTTCCAGATACAGTTCAATTCAATACCAAACAGTGCCAAGCATGCTCACTCATCACTAATAATAATGTAATGCGTAATGTTTAGCAGTATTGTGTGTAATTGCCAGACTATGGGGAAAGAAACATTTTTTTTCCTAATGTGATGTCTCATAATGTTTGTGCTGTTCTGTGGGGAAGAGTGAATTCTACCCACCAACAAACAGTAGGCACCGTTAGATAAGTGTTGGGACTAGCTCACCATGGGAGGGGGAAGCTGACAGGGAAAGTGACAGTTCATTCTAGAAAGAGGCCTCATGAGTAAATGTAACAGATGTATAGTTGCTCAGTTGCAAAGGTCTCAGAAAGTGGGTAGTTTGTGGCAATGGAGAAAAAAAGTCAAAATAGCGTGAACCTTGAGAGTGGTTGGCGACACAGGGTGTAAACAGCATTGAAACTAGAGACTGATACTCGAACAGGATTGGCCCAGATGATTGGCGTTGGAGGAAGAAACCCTAGAAATCAGGCCACTTATACTGTCAAGGTGCCATGTGACCTATTGGTGCAGAACTCTAGTGGCCAGGCTCCTTAACTGTTAAGGTACTGGGTTAACCTCAACTGGCCTGTGAAAATAGTCAACCGATCATGCAGTTTCCTGCCAGATGTTTGGGAGAGCAAAGCTTTTCTCTAGTCATTATGGCACCCCTAAAGAGACTTGATGTGGTACTGCAGGAAAGAAAGGTGACCATCACATTGTGTATTATAACGCTGGACTCAGAGGTGTAGCTAGGGGCTCAACTCGGGGGGGAGGAATCTGAGTGGACCTCTAAACTACCGTGTCACACCATAATTATGGGTATAAGGGACCTTCAGCAAATGACTGCATTGTTACTGACAATAAATCTCTACACAAAGGCTAATACTGATGTTATAATTTACAAGGCCATTTAAAGAGTTGCAGTGAATGCATGCTATATGGATGTTCTGTATGGGATCCACTTTTTCTACACAGCCTTAAGGGTGCTTTACACGCTGCGACATCACCAGCGTTAGCACCCGCCCCCGTCATTCGTGCAACATTTGGTGATCGCTGCCGTAGCGAACATTATCGCTACGGCAGCGTCACACGCACATACCTTTTCAGTGACGTTGCTGTGATCGTCGAACAATCCCTCCTTCAAGGGGGAGGTGCATTCGGCGTCATAGCGACGTCACTGAGGCATCACTAAGCGGCCGCCCAATAGCAGAGGAGGGGAGGAGATGAGCGGCCGGAACATGCCGCCCACCTCCTTCCTTCCTCATTGCCAGTGGAAGGAGATGTTCGTCGTTCCTGCGGTGTCACGCGTAGCGATGTGTGGTGCCGCAGGAATGACGAACAACCTCGCTACTGAGACAACGATTTTTGGTAAATGAACGACGTGTTACAGACCAACGATTTTTAACTCTTTTGCAATAGTTTAAGGTCGCTCCTAGGTGTCACATGCTGCGATGTCGCTAATGAGGCCAGATGTGCGTCACAAACACTGTGACCCAAACGATATATCGTTAGCGATGTTGCAATGTGTAAAGCACCCTTTAGGGCTTGCTTACATTACAGTTTAAATCGGATGAAAGCAATGAGAAAATGTCCCATTGCACCAGGCCTGATGTTAGTCAGTGTTACAGGTCTGATCTGCGAGTTTTACCTCACCACTAAACAGAGTGAAGAAAATAATGGCCGCATACAACAGAGCCGACACCAAGTTTCATCAGCAGATCGCGTCTAATGATATACGATCGTGTGACCCCGGCTTTAGACTTGAATGGGCGAGTCTGACCTCACATACAGAAGAAACAAGTGCATGCTGGGATTTTTTTTACACACAAATTTGGTCAGTGAAAAAAATAATTTCTCCTCTGCAGGGTTTCGTTTGCGGTCAGTGTGAGGTCTGCTTTTTCACATACAGCACTCAGCCAAAAATACACTGGTGTGAGCCCGGATTAATAAAGGGCTTATTCACACATCACTGAGTCTTCATGTACGCAATAACAGTCCGTGTTTCAGCAGTTTGGTCAGTGTCAATTTTTGTTATGAGCTATGTCAGGGTTTCATCAGTTTTTCTCAGATGGAAGAAGGGAATTTTGTTACTTACCGTAAATTCCTTTTCTTCTAGCTCTTATTGGGAGACCCAGACGATTGGGGTATAGCTACTGCCCTCTGGAGGCCACACAAAGCACTACATCAAAAGTGCAAGGCCCCTCCCCCTCTGGCTATACCCCCCCGTGGTATCACGGGTTCTCCAGTTTTAGTGCCAAAGCAAGAAGGAGGAAGCCAATAACTGGTTTAAACAAATTAACTCCGAATAACATCGGAGAACTGAAAAACCGTTCAACATGAACAACATGTGTACCCGCAAACAACAAAAAAACATCCCGAAGGACAACAGGGCGGGTGCTGGGTCTCCCAATAAGAGCTAGAAGAAAAGGAATTTACGGTAAGTAACAAAATTCCCTTCTTCTTCAGCGCTCTATTGGGAGACCCAGACGATTGGGACGTCCAAAAGCTGTCCCTGGGTGGGTAAAGAAATACCTCATGTTAGAGCTGCAAAACAGCCCTCCCCTACGGGGGTGTCACTGCCGCCTGCAGGACTCTTCTACCTAAGCTGGCATCCGCCGAAGCATAGGTATGCACCTGATAATGCTTGTGAAAATGTGTAGACTGGACCAGGTAGCTGCCTGGCACACCTGTTGAGCCGAAGCCTGGTGACGTAATGCCCAGGACGCACCCACGGCTCTGGTTGAGTGGGCTTTTAGCCCTGAAGGAACCGGAAGCCCCGCAGAACGGTAGGCCTCTAGAATTGGTTCTTTGATCCATCGAGCCAGGGTGGCTTTAGAAGCCTGCAACCCCTTGCGCGGACCAGCGACAAGGACAAAAAGTGCATCGGCACGGCGCATGGGCGCCGTGCGGGAAATGTAGATTCTGAGTGCTCTCACCAGATCTAGCAAACGTTAATCATTCTCATACCGGTGAACCGGATGAGTGCAAAAAGACGGTAAGGAGATATCCTGATTAAGATGAAACGAGGATACGACCTTAGGGAGAAACTCCGGAATGGGGCGCAGCACTACCTTGTCCTGGTGAAACACCAGGAAGGGAGCCTTGGATGACAGAGCTGCCAGCTCAGACACTCGCCGAAGCGATATGATCGCAACGAGAAACGCCACCTTCTGTGACAGGCGAGAAAAAGAAACTTCCTTCAGAGGCTCGAAAGGCGGCTGCTGGAGAGCAACTAGAACCCTGTTCAGATCCCATGGACCTAACGGCCGCTTGTACGGGGGTACGATATGACAAACCCCCTGCGGGAACGTGCACACCTTAGAAAGACGTGCTAGACGCTTCTGAAAAAACACGGATAGTGCTGAGACTTGCCCTTTGAGGGAGTCGAGCGACAAGCCCTTTTCTGACTCCTATTGTAGGAAGGAAAGAAAAGTAGGCAATGCAAATGGCCAGGGAGACACTCCCTGAGTAGAGCACCAGAATAAGAAAATCTTCCACGTTCTGTGGTATATCTTAGCAGACGTGGGCTTCCTAGCCTGTCTCATGGTGGCAACGACCCCTTGGGATAATCCTGAAGACGCTAGGATCCAGGACACAAAAGCCACCCAGTCAGGTTCAGGGCCGCAGAATTCCGATGGAGAAAACGGCCCCTGGGACAGTAAGTCTGGTCGGTCTGGTAGTGACCACGGTCGGCCGACCGTGAGATGCCACAGATCCGGGTACCACGATCTCCTCGGCCAGTCTGGTGCGACGAGTATGACGCGGCTGCAATCGGATCTGATTTTTGCGCAGTACTCTGGGCAAGAGTGCCAGAGGTGGAAACACATATGTGAGCCGGAACTGCGACCAATCTTGCACTAAGGCGTCTGCCGCCAGAGCTCTGTGATCGCGCGATCGTGCCATAAATGCCGGGACCTTGTTGGTGTGCCGAGACGCCATTAGGTCGACGTCCGGCACCCCCCAGCGGCAACAGATTTCCTGAAACACGTCCGAGTGAAGGGACCATTCCCCCGCGTCCATACCCTGGCGACTGAGGAAGTCTGCTTCCCAGTTTTCTACGCCCGGGATGTGAACTGCGGATATGGTGGATGCTGTGTCCTCCACCCACATGAGGATTCGCCGGACTTCCTGGAAGGCTTGCTGACTGCGCGCCCCTTCTTGGTGGTTGATGCATGCCACCGCTGTAGAGATGTCCGACTGGATTCGGATCTGCTCTCTTTCTAGCCACTTCTGGAAGGCTAATAGGGTAAGATACCCTGCCCCGATTTGAACATCGATCTGAAGGGTGGACTCCTGCTGAGTCCACGTCCCCTGAGCCATGTGGCGGAGACAAACTGCTCCCCACCCTGACAGACTCGTATCTGTCGTGACCAGTGCCCAGGATGGGGGCTATGGCCACTATAGCAGAGAGTCCTCGGCCGTCTGGGAAAGGGAGACTTCCCTGTCCAGGGAGGTTGACTGCCCGTCCCATTGGCGGAGAATGTCCCATTGCCGTTGGCGCAGATGAAACTGCGCAAAGAGAACTGCCTCGATGGCTGCCACCATCTTCCTTAGGAAGTGCATGAGGCGCCTTAAGGGGTGCGACTGGCCTTGAAGGAGAGACTGCACCTCTGTCCGCAGTGAACGCTGCTTGTCCAGCGGAAGCTTCACTATGGCTGATAGAGTATGAAACTCCATGCCGAGATACGTTAGTGATTGAGTCGGAGACAGATTTGACCTTGCCAAATTGATGAACCACCCGAAAGTCTGGAGAGTCTCCAGCGTAACATTCAGGCTGCGTTGGCATGCCTCGAGGGAGGTTGCTTTGACGAGTAGATCGTCCAAGTACGGAATCACCGGGTGTCCGTGAGAGTGCAAGACTGCTACCACTGCTGCCATGACCTTGGTGCCCACCCGTGGGGCTGTCGCCAGACTGAATGGCAGAGCTACGAACAGAAGATGTTCGTCCCCTATCACAAAACGTAGAAAACGTTGGTGCTCCGTAGCAATTGGCACGTGGAGATAGGCATCTTTGATGTCTGTTGAGGCAAGGAAGTCTCCTCGAGACATTGAGGCAATGACGGATCGGAGGGAGCCCATCCGGAACCGCCTGGCGTTCGCATGCTCGTTGAGCAGTTTCAGAACCAGAACAGGACGGAAGGAACCGTCCATTTTTGGAGCCACAAAGAGATTGGAGTACAAACCCTCGCCCTCGTTCCTGAGGGGGGACAGGGATCACCACTCCTTCTGCTCTTAGAGCGTCCACCGCCTGCAGCAGGGCATCTGCTCGGTGGAGAGGTGGGGCCGTTCTGAAGAATGGAGTCGGAGGACGAGAACAGAACACTGTCCTGTGCACGTGAGCACAATGTCCGTCACCCACCGGTCTGTGACCTGTGGCAGCTAAATGTCGCCAAAGGCGGGGGAGTCTGCCATCAACCGCGGATGCGGAGAGAGAGAGAGAGAGCTGAGAGTCCTGAGGAGACCGCCTTGGTAGCGGTTCCTCCGACTGCCTTCCTTGGGCGAGATTGCTTCTCTGAAGTCAGCGTGGCCAGAAAAAAACTCAATATCTGTGTGAGATACTGAAAAGGAACTTCTCCTGTTCGTCTCCTATCTCCACTGGGGGAGCTGAGGGAGAAAGATCCAACCTTCCATTGATGGACGGTATAGGATCATTCCGTATGGCGTTACCACCCGGTGTATCCGGATCGATAGCTATGTCAGTATCAAAGCCCTGAAGAGCTGCCTTTTGGTCAAGTAGATTGTCCATGGCCTGTCTGGACTGCAAGTCTCTATATTATGACTACTCCGTCCCTGTCCATGGACAGGGTTGACAGATGGTTTCTTTGGCCACAACTAGTAGAGACCCAGGCAGACGAAGTGCTAGAGACCCCGGCAGACGACGTGCTACAGGGGAGCATGCACACAATGGGACGGTGTCATGAACAGCATCCCATGTAGTAAAAACAGCACTGAAAATCTGTGTTGCTGTTTTGCCGCTGCCGACTAGCTATCTAGAATTATATAGCCAAGATTGGTGACCGTACAGTGCAATGTATAGCATACAGGCATAAAGTACAAATGACCACTGCAGCACAAGCAATACAAGCAGCATAGAAGCCTGTGCCCTGGCACCCCTGCTCTTCTGCTGCTGTATACTAGTCATCTAGGGGAATATAGCCCAGAAGAGTGACCCTACAGTGCAATGTATAGCATACAAGCACAAGTACAAATGAACACTGCAGCACATGCAATACAAGCAGCATAGAAGCCTGTGCCCTGGCACCCCAGCTCTTCTGCTGCTATAGACTAGTCATCTATGGGAATATGGCCCAGAAGAGTGACCATACAGTGCAATGTATAGCATACAAGCACAAGTACAAATGCACACTGCAGCCCATGCAATACAAGCAGCATAGAAAAAAACCTGTGCCCCAGCACCCTTGGTTTTCTGCTGCTGTAGTCTAGCCATTCCAGGAGAATATAGCTAAGACTAGCGACTGTACAGTGCAATGTATAACACATAAACACAAATGAACACCTCAGTCGTGCAATACAAGCAGCCTAGAAAGCCTGTGCCTTAGCACACCTGCTTTCCTGCTGCTGATGTGTCGCTCCCCAAGCGGGCATATAGCGACCTATGTAGTTAAAAACAACACATGTATACACTGCAGTATATATTGGGGTCAGCACTATGTGTGCCGCTTACCGCCCGCCTATAAGCGGGTGTGTGATCGCCACCGTCCTGCCTGGTCGAAAGTCCGACTTCAGTAATGGCTGCCGGCTTCTTCCCCAGCTCGTGTGAGTAGGGGCGGGCCGTGGGCGTGCCCCCAAGGCAGAGCGGGAATCCGGCGCCCGACAGTGTTGCAGTGAGAGGGCTGGAGCATGTAAAAAGGCTCCAGCCCTCGGCGCTGCTGATTGCTCAGCGCCTGTCCCCTTCCCTGAGTGACAGGGAGGGGGCGGGAACGAAGCGGCACTAGGCCGCAGAAGCCGGGGACTGGATTTATAAGCGCCGCCGCCGTAAAAGCGCGGTCGGCGCCCAGTCCCCGGCGAACTACAAGTCCCAGCCGCGCCGCCGCTCCCGGAGCGTCCGGCGCGGTAGTTCCCAATACACAAAGTCACTCAGCAAAGCTGCAGTGACTGTAACCCTTTACTGTCCCCGGCGCACTAGCACACCCAGCAAGTCTGGAGTGTGCTGTGCCTGTGTGTACGGGGACACAGAGTACCTGTAATGGTGCAGGGCCATGTCCCTGAACGGTACTCCAGCTCCGTATCCAACAGGTTCAAATGGGTCTGTGGATGGAGCCCGGCGTCAGAGCTTTGAGGCCGGCAGGATCCCACTTCCACAGAGCCCCTCAGGGGGATGTGGAAGGAAAGCAGCATGTGGGCTCCAGCCTCCGTACCAGCAATAGGTACCTCAACCTTACAACACCATCCAGGGGTGAGAAGGGAGCATGCTGGGGACACTATATGTGTCCTCTTTTCTTCCATCCGAAATAGTCAGCAGCTACTGCTGACTAAAATCTGTGGAGCTATGCGTGGATGTCTGACCTCCTTCGCACACAAAGCTAAAACTGGAGAACCCGTGATACCACGGGGGGGTATAGCCAGAGGGGGAGGGGCCTTGCACTTTTGATGTAGTGCTTTGTGTGGCCTCCAGAGGGCAGTAGCTATACCCCAATCGTCTGGGTCTCCCAATAGAGCGCTGAAGAAAAGAAAAATTAAAGAAGGTTTCTCCTATCAAATATGCATTAAAAAAACGGACAGCAGACAGCTGGCATCTGAGAGCTTCCAATTTCTTCATGGATCTATAGACTTGCATTATTTGGATCTAAATCTGACAAGCCTCTGTGATTGTGTGTGAATCACTAATTCTTCACAAATACACGGACATTTGCATAGCACCATAGACTCTCATAGGTACGGGCTCTATCTGTGATCAGCCCCATAGACACTCATAGGTACAGGCTCTATCTGTGATCAGCTCCATAGACTCTCATAGGTATGGGCTCTGTCTGTGATCAGCCCCATAGACTCACATAGATACGGGCTCTATCTGTGTTCGCCCCATAGACTCTCATAGGTACGGACTCTATCTGTGATTAGCTCGATAGAGCCCATACCTATGAGAGTCTATCTGTGATTAGCCCCATAGGTTCTCATAGGTACGGGCTCTATCTGTGATCGCCCCATAGAGCCCGTACCTATGAGAACCTAAGAGGCTAATCACAGATAGAGCCCATACCTATGAGAGTCTATCGAGCTGATCACAGATAGAGTCCGTACCTATGAGAGTTTATGGGGCGAACACAGATAGAGCCCGTACCTATGAGAGTCTATGGGGCTGATCACAGATAAAGTCTGTACCTATGAGCGTCTATGGGGCTGATCACAGATAGAGCCCATACCTATGAGAGTCTATGGGGCTAATCACAGATAGAGCCCATACCTATGAGAGTCTATCGAGCTGATCACAGATAGAGCCCGTACCTATGAGAGTCTATCTGTGATCAGCTCGATAGACTCTCATAGGTATGGGCTCTATCTGTGATTAGCCCCATAGACTCTCATAGGTACGGGCTCTATCTGTGATCAACCCCATCAACTCTCATAGGTACAGGCTCTATCTGTGATCAGCTCGATAGAGCCCATACCTATGAGAGTCTATCGAGCTGATCACAGATAGAGCCCATACCTATGAGAGTCTATCTGTGATTAGTCCCATAGACTCTCATAGGTACGGGCTCTATCTGTGAGAAACACGGATAAAACTGACATCAGAATGAGGCCTAACTAAGAGAGACATCAGCAAGCACAAGAGCCGGGTCTATACAGTGAGGATCTGTGTAACGTCTAATACTGTCCTCACTTATTGCGCTGCACACCCAGTGCATGTCTTGCTGTAGTGCCCCCCATGTCCTATACAGACCCCCATCCACATGATGAGGTCTAATAACACACAGAAAAACCTGCAAGGGTAAATTTACTGTAAAGGGTAAAGTGACTGTATCACCGATCACGAGGACAGTGTAGCAGCCAGTGAGCTCAGCAGCTCTGAGCGGGATGTTTGGTTTAGGCTACATTCACACGACCGTCTCGTTTTTGCGGTCCACAAAAAAATGGTCCTGTTTTTTCATGGATGCATCCGTGTGGCATCCGTGTGACATCTGTTCCATATACGGTCCGTGTGTCATCCGTGTACCTTCCATTTTTTTTTGCGCGACCGCAAAGAAACG
This sequence comes from Anomaloglossus baeobatrachus, assembly GCF_048569485.1. Lineage (NCBI taxonomy): Eukaryota > Metazoa > Chordata > Amphibia > Anura > Aromobatidae > Anomaloglossus > Anomaloglossus baeobatrachus. The sequence continues at coordinate 551,159,566 of NC_134353.1, read as the reverse complement.
GAAGCAGCTAGAAAAATAAATAGATGGATAGATACTGTATAGAGATGGATAGATGGATAGATAGAGAGACAAAAAGATAGTGGGATAAATAGAGAGATAGAGGGATGGAAGAATAAATGAATGAATGGAGGGATAGATAGATAGATAGATAGATAGAGGGATAGCTAGTGGGATAGTAGATGAGAAAGACATATATAATGTCCCACTCCCCAGCATTTTGTAATCTTGAACCCTTTAGTGACTTTCATGTGGCACTAAAAGGGGCTTTGTCTTGTATTTAGCCAAAAAATAAATAATGTAAAAAAACCAAGGTGGGATCCCCCTATTTTTAGTAGCCAGCTGCAGCTTCACCTTGGCTGGTAATCCAAAACAGAGCACACCCCACGCCGTTATTTTAAATGAACTAAATCATTTAAAACAAAAAATGTGGGGTCCCCCCCAAATTGGATCACCAGCCAAGGTAAAGCGGACAGCTGTGGTCTGGTATTCTCAGACTAGGAAGGTCCACCAATATTGGACATTCTCCAGCCTAAAAATAATAGGCCGCAGCTGCCCCAGAAGTGGCACATCCACTAGATGTGCTAATCCTGGTGCTTCGCCTCAACTCATCCCGTTGCCTGGTGTGGTGACAAATGGGGTAATATATAGGGTTGATACCAGATGTCTAATGTCACCTGGCATCAAGCCCTGGGGTTAGTGATTTCACGGCGTATATCAAATACCCGACATCAATAACCCAGTCAGTAATAAAAAAAATGGACAACAAAAAAATTTTGTTTGAAAAAACACTCCCCAAAACATTCCCTCTTTCACCAATTTATTGGAAAGAACAATCAAATCTGGGTCCATCGTAAGGCGGTCCCATGACGATCCATACCATAGTCACTGTCCCAGTCAATGAAGAACAGAATGTTCCCCATTGGCTGGGAGAGCAGTGCAGTTACCTGAGCTAACATCATTAGGTCAGCCCAGGTCACCTGCTGTGACGATCTCCTGCACTCTTGATGTCAGCGCTGTCACTGACTTCCATTGTCCGCTAAGTTCACAGCAAAGTATCGCAGGAGCCCGGGATGTCACCACTAGTCACAGTTTTCGGCCGCCCGCGAGAGTTGATGTGAGAATGCGACAGGCATGGAAGTCAGTGACAAGACTGATGTCAGGAGTGAAGAGGAGATCATCACAGCAGGTAATGATCTCATCTAACCTCCTGATGTCTGTGCTCATCATCCCCACAGCTTCCCGCACTTCTGTGTGAGAAGCTGCTGACACTGCAGGCAGATGCTGACACACTGCAGTGTGACCAGCCGTGGGGCTGGCGGCGAGCGGGATCTAGACTGAAGGGGACCAGGGCACCCGACGGAAGTCCCACAGAAGTGCTTCCGTGTCATTTTCGCAGATTTTGCAGACCCATTGACTTGTATTGAGACACGGTCTGTTATTATGGAACAGATTAGGACATGTTCAATAATAACGGAACTGAAATACGGCATCCGATGTGTTTTTTTTGTAGGAACTGATGCACATGAATGTTTCATAGTTTTTCTAAGGTTGAAGGGAGACTCTAAGTCCATCTAGTTCAACCCGTAGCCTAACATGTTGTTCCAGAGGAAGGCAAAAAAACCCCCCCAATGTGTCAAATAAGCTCCAATGGGGAAAAAAATTCCTTCCTGACTCCACATACGGCAATCAGACTAGTTCCCTGGATCAACACCCTGTCATAAAATCTAATATACATAACTGGTAATATTAAATTTTTCAAGAAAGGCGTCCAGGCTCTGCTTAAATGTTAGTAGGGAATCACTCATTACAACATCATGCGGCAGAGAGTTCCATAGTCTCACTGCTCGTACAGTAAAGAATCCTCGTCAGTGATTATGATTAAACCTTCTTTCCTCAAGACGTAGCGGATGCTCCCGTGTTCCAGTCGCAGGCCTAGGTGTAAAGAGATCTTTGGAAAGGTCTCTGTACTGTCCCCTCATATGTTTATACATTGTGATTAGATCCCCCCTAAGCCTTTGTTTTTCCAAACTAAATAACCCCAAGTTTAATAACCTGTCTTGGTGTTGCAGCCCAACCATTCCTCTAATAATCTTGGTCGCTCTTCTATGTACCTGTAAGATTATGCTATTTATAACCTTCTATACTTTTGCTATCAAGAAAAGCATCCATTCCTCTCTTAAATTCATTCAGTGAGTTGGCCATTACCACTTCCTCAGGAAGAGAGTTCCAGAGCCTCACTGCTCTTACCGTGAAGAACTCTCTTCTATGCTGATGTAGGAATTTTCTTTCCTCCAATCGAAGAGAATGCCCCCTTGTTCTTGTCATAGTCGTTGGTACAAACAGATCATGGGAGAGATCTCTATATGGCCCTCTGATATATTTGTACATGTTTATTAGGTCTCCCCTAAGTCTTCTCTTTTCTAGAGTAAATAGACCTAATTTTGATAACCTTTCCATGTATTGTAATGCATCCACTCCATTTATTATTTTAGTAGCCCGCCTCTGAACCCTTTCAAGTTCAGTAATGTCTTTCTTGAGCACCGGCACCCAAAATTGCACACAATACTCCAAGTGTGGTCTGACGAGTAGAGTTGAGCGCGGTTCGAGGTTCGAGGTTCTCCAGTTCTAGGCTCGAGTGATTTTGGGGCCTGTTCTAGATCGAACTAGAACTCGAGCTTTTTGCAAAAGCTCGATAGTTCTAGATACGTTCGAGAACGGTTCTAGCAGCAAAAAAACAGCTAATTCCCAGCTTGGTTTCCGCTGTAATAGTGTAAGTCACTCTGTGAATCACACTATTATGACATTTCAGTGTATAGTGTGCGGGAACAGCGCCTTCAGATCACTGCTGTTTCTATAATGGCGATCACCATTTTTTTTTTTTTCCCCTTGTCTTCCTTCCCTAAGCGCGCGCGTCTTGTGGGGCGGGCCAGCATGTCAGCCAATCCCAGACACACACACAGCTAAGTGGACTTTTAACCAGAGAAGCAACGGCATGTGTGATAGGATGTCCATGTCACATGTCCCTGCATTATAAAACCGGACATTTTCCTCTAGGACACCATTATCTCTTCTGCGTCTTTGGTGTCAGACATCACTGTCGCAGCTCGGTCCTGAGTCCTATCGCTGATACAGCTGTATGCGCTCCATACACAGCGCTGGACAGCTTAGGGAGAGCACTTTCTATCAGTCCTTTTAAGGGCTCAAACCGGTAGGGTCAGAGCCATAGGTGACAGGTCCTGAAAACAGAGACAGCGTCTGTGTAGCCAAGGTCAGGGATTTCGTTGCTGCATTTCACCATAAGGAGGGAATAGAAAGGCAGGCTTCCATTCCTCTACCCAGAGCCCCACAATCCTGGCACTGTACCCTCCTGTCCTCTGCACACTCCAACTCTTTTTAACTAAGCCATTATGCTAGCAAACAGTCAGTGTACCTAGTGGCATCCTAAACGTGGCTATTGTACTTTTGTCTAGTCACACTATTGTAAAGATATTTGCAGCACCTCTGCCTGCATTGCACACTCAAACTTTTTTTTAACTAAGCCATTATAATAGCAAACAGTCAGTGTACCTAGTGGCATCCTAAACGTGGCTATTGTACTTTTGTCTAGTCACACTATTGCAAAGATATTTGCAGCACCTCTGCCTGCATTGCACCCTCAAACTTTTTTTTAACTAAGCCATTATACTAGCAAACAGTCAGTGTACCTAGTGGCATCCTAAACGTGGCTATTGTACTTTTGTCTAGACACACTATTGCAAAGATATTTGCAGCACCTCTGCCTGCATTGCACACTCAAACTCTTTTTAACTAAGCCATTATACTAGCAAACAGTCAGTGTACCTAGTGGCATCCTAAACGTGGCTATTGTACTTTTGTGTAGTCACACTAGTGTAAAGATATTTGCAGCACCTCTGCCTGCATTGCACACTCAAACTCTTTTTAACTAAGCCATTATACTAGCAAACAGTCAGTGTACCTAGTGGCATCCTAAACGTGGCTATTGTACTTTTGTGTAGTCACACTAGTGTAAAGATATTTGCAGCACCTCTGCCTGCATTGCACACTCAAACTCTTTTTAACTAAGCCATTATACTAGCAAACAGTCAGTGTACCTAGTGGCATCCTAAACGTGGCTATTGTACTTTTGTGTAGTCACACTAGTGTAAAGATATTTGCAGCACCTCTGCCTGCATTGCACACTCAAACTCTTTTTAACTAAGCCATTATACTAGCAAACAGTCAGTGTACCTAGTGGCATCCTAAACGTGGCTATTGTACTTTTGTCTATTCACACTATTGTAAAGATATTTGCAGCACCTCTGCCTGCATTGCACACTCAAACTTTTTTTAACTAAGCCATTATACTAGCAAACAGTCAGTGTACCTAGTGGCATCCTAAACGTGGCTATTGTACTTTTGTCTATTCACACTATTGTAAAGATATTTGCAGCACCTCTGCCTGCATTGCACACTCAAACTCTTTTTAACTAAGCCATTATACTAGCAAACAGTCAGTGTACCTAGTGGCATCCTAAACGTGGCTATTGTACTTTTGTCTATTCACACTATTGTAAAGATATTTGCAGCACCTCTGCCTGCATTGCACACTCAAACTTTTTTTAACTAAGCCATTATACTAGCAAACAGTCAGTGTACCTAGTGGCATCCTAAACGTGGCTATTGTACTTTTGTCTATTCACACTATTGTAAAGATATTTGCATCACCTCTGCCTGCATTGCACACTCAAACTCTTTTTAACTAAGCCATTATACTAGCAAACAGTCAGTGTACCTAGTGGCATCCTAAACGTGGCTATTGTACTTTTGTCTATTCACACTATTGTAAAGATATTTGCAGCACCTCTGCCTGCATTGCACACTCAAACTTTTTTTTAACTAAGCCATTATACTAGCAAACAGTCAGTGTACCTAGTGGCATCCTAAACGTGGCTATTGTACTTTTGTCTATTCACACTATTTTAAAGATATTTGCAGCACCTCTGCCTGCATTGCACACTCAAACTTTTTTTAACTAAGCCATTATACTAGCAAACAGTCAGTGTACCTAGTGGCATCCTAAACGTGGCTATTGTACTTTTGTCTATTCACACTATTGTAAAGATATTTGCAGCACCTCTGCCTGCATTGCACACTCAAACTCTTTTTAACTAAGCCATTATACTAGCAAACAGTCAGTGTACCTAGTGGCATCCTAAATGTGGCTATTGTACTTTTGTCTATTCACACTATTGTAAAGATATTTGCAGCACCTCTGCCTGCATTGCACACTCAAACTTTTTTTAACTAAGCCATTATACTAGCAAACAGTCAGTGTACCTAGTGGCATCCTAAACGTGGCTATTGTACTTTTGTCTATTCACACTATTGTAAAGATATTTGCAGCACCTCTGCCTGCATTGCACACTCAAACTTTTTTTAACTAAGCCATTATACTAGCAAACAGTCAGTGTACCTAGTGGCATCCTAAACGTGGCTATTGTACTTTTGTCTATTCACACTATTGTAAAGATATTTGCAGCACCTCTGCCTGCATTGCACACTCAAACTTTTTTTAACTAAGCCATTATACTAGCAAACAGTCAGTGTACCTAGTGGCATCCTAAACGTGGCTATTGTACTTTTGTCTATTCACACTATTGTAAAGATATTTGCAGCACCTCTGCCTGCATTGCACACTCAAACTTTTTTTAACTAAGCCATTATACTAGCAAACAGTCAGTGTACCTAGTGGCATCCTAAACGTGGCTATTGTACTTTTGTCTATTCACACTATTGTAAAGATATTTGCAGCACCTCTGCCTGCATTGCACACTCAAACTCTTTTTAACTAAGCCATTATACTAGCAAACAGTCAGTGTACCTAGTGGCATCCTAAACGTGGCTATTGTACTTTTGTCTATTCACACTATTGTAAAGATATTTGCAGCACCTCTGCCTGCATTGCACACTCAAACTTTTTTTAACTAAGCCATTATACTAGCAAACAGTCAGTGTACCTAGTGGCATCCTAAACGTGGCTATTGTACTTTTGTCTATTCACACTATTGTAAAGATATTTGCAGCACCTCTGCCTGCATTGCACACTCAAACTTTTTTTAACTAAGCCATTATACTAGCAAACAGTCAGTGTACCTAGTGGCATCCTAAACGTGGCTATTGTACTTTTGTCTATTCACACTATTGTAAAGATATTTGCAGCACCTCTGCCTGCATTGCACACTCAAACTTTTTTTAACTAAGCCATTATACTAGCAAACAGTCAGTGTACCTAGTGGCATCCTAAACGTGGCTATTGTACTTTTGTCTATTCACACTATTGTAAAGATATTTGCAGCACCTCTGCCTGCATTGCACACTCAAACTTTTTTTAACTAAGCCATTATACTAGCAAACAGTCAGTGTACCTAGTGGCATCCTAAACGTGGCTATTGTACTTTTGTCTATTCACACTATTGTAAAGATATTTGCAGCACCTCTGCCTGCATTGCACACTCAAACTCTTTTTAACTAAGCCATTATACTAGCAAACAGTCAGTGTACCTAGTGGCATCCTAAACGTGGCTATTGTACTTTTGTCTATTCACACTATTGTAAAGATATTTGCAGCACCTCTGCCTGCATTGCACACTCAAACTTTTTTTAACTAAGCCTTTATACTAGCAAACAGTCAGTGTACCTAGTGGCATCCTAAACGTGGCTATTGTACTTTTGTGTAGTCACACTAGTGTAAAGATATTTGCAGCACCTCTGCCTGCATTGCACACTCAAACTCTTTTTAACTAAGCCATTATACTAGCAAACAGTCAGTGTACCTAGTGGCATCCTAAACGTGGCTATTGTACTTTTGTCTATTCACACTATTGTAAAGATATTTGCAGCACCTCTGCCTGCATTGCACACTCAAACTTTTTTTAACTAAGCCATTATACTAGCAAACAGTCAGTGTACCTAGTGGCATCCTAAACGTGGCTATTGTACTTTTGTCTATTCACACTATTGTAAAGATATTTGCAGCACCTCTGCCTGCATTGCACACTCAAACTTTTTTTAACTAAGCCATTATACTAGCAAACAGTCAGTGTACCTAGTGGCATCCTAAACATGGCTATTGTACTTTTGTCTATTCACACTATTGTAAAGATATTTGCAGCACCTCTGCCTGCATTGCACACTCAAACTCTTTTTAACTAAGCCATTATACTAGCAAACAGTCAGTGTACCTAGTGGCATCCTAAACGTGGCTATTGTACTTTTGTCTATTCACACTATTGTAAAGATATTTGCAGCACCTCTGCCTGCATTGCACACTCAAACTTTTTTTAACTAAGCCATTATACTAGCAAACAGTCAGTGTACCTAGTGGCATCCTAAACGTGGCTATTGTACTTTTGTCTATTCACACTATTGTAAAGATATTTGCATCACCTCTGCCTGCATTGCACACTCAAACTCTTTTTAACTAAGCCATTATACTAGCAAACAGTCAGTGTACCTAGTGGCATCCTAAACGTGGCTATTGTACTTTTGTCTATTCACACTATTGTAAAGATATTTGCAGCACCTCTGCCTGCATTGCACACTCAAACTTTTTTTTAACTAAGCCATTATACTAGCAAACAGTCAGTGTACCAAGTGGCATCCTAAACGTGGCTATTGTACTTTTGTCTATTCACACTATTGTAAAGATATTTGCAGCACCTCTGCCTGCATTGCACACTCAAACTTTTTTTAACTAAGCCATTATACTTGCAAACAGTCAGTGTACCTAGTGGCATCCTAAACGTGGCTATTGTACTTTTGTCTATTCACACTATTGTAAAGATATTTGCATCACCTCTGCCTGCATTGCACACTCAAACTCTTTTTAACTAAGCCATTATGCTAGCAAACAGTCAGTGTACCTAGTGGCATCCTAAACGTGGCTATTGTACTTTTGTATATTCACACTATTGTAAAGATATTTGCAGCACCTCTGCCTGCATTGCACACTCAAACTTTTTTTAACTAAGCCATTATACTAGCAACCAGTCAGTGTACCTAGTGGCATCCTAAACGTGGCTATTGTACTTTTGTCTATTCACACTATTGTAAAGATATTTGCAGCACCTCTGCCTGCATTGCACACTCAAACTTTTTTTAACTAAGCCATTATACTAGCAAACAGTCAGTGTACCTAGTGGCATCCTTTACCGTGGCTATTGTACTTTTGTCTATTCACACTATTTTAAAGATATTTGCAGCACCTCTGCCTGCATTGCACACTCAAACTTTTTTTAACTAAGCCATTATACTAGCAAACAGTCAGTGTACCTAGTGGCATCCTAAACGTGGCTATTGTACTTTTGTCTATTCACACTATTGTAAAGATATTTGCAGCACCTCTGCCTGCATTGCACACTCAAACTCTTTTTAACTAAGCCATTATACTAGCAAACAGTCAGTGTACCTAGTGGCATCCTAAATGTGGCTATTGTACTTTTGTCTATTCACACTATTGTAAAGATATTTGCAGCACCTCTGCCTGCATTGCACACTCAAACTTTTTTTAACTAAGCCATTATACTAGCAAACAGTCAGTGTACCTAGTGGCATCCTAAACGTGGCTATTGTACTTTTGTCTATTCACACTATTGTAAAGATATTTGCAGCACCTCTGCCTGCATTGCACACTCAAACTTTTTTTAACTAAGCCATTATACTAGCAAACAGTCAGTGTACCTAGTGGCATCCTAAACGTGGCTATTGTACTTTTGTCTATTCACACTATTGTAAAGATATTTGCAGCACCTCTGCCTGCATTGCACACTCAAACTTTTTTTAACTAAGCCATTATACTAGCAAACAGTCAGTGTACCTAGTGGCATCCTAAACGTGGCTATTGTACTTTTGTCTATTCACACTATTGTAAAGATATTTGCAGCACCTCTGCCTGCATTGCACACTCAAACTTTTTTTAACTAAGCCATTATACTAGCAAACAGTCAGTGTACCTAGTGGCATCCTAAACGTGGCTATTGTACTTTTGTCTATTCACACTATTGTAAAGATATTTGCAGCACCTCTGCCTGCATTGCACACTCAAACTCTTTTTAACTAAGCCATTATACTAGCAAACAGTCAGTGTACCTAGTGGCATCCTAAACGTGGCTATTGCACTTTTGTCTATTCACACTATTGTAAAGATATTTGCAGCACCTCTGCCTGCATTGCACACTCAAACTTTTTTAACTAAGCCATTATACTAGCAAACAGTCAGTGTACCTAGTGGCATCCTAAACGTGGCTATTGTACTTTTGTCCATTCACACTATTGTAAAGATATTTGCATCACCTCTGCCTGCATTGCACACTCAAACTCTTTTTAACTAAGCCATTATACTAGCAAACAGTCAGTGTACCTAGTGGCATCCTAAACGTGGCTATTGTACTTTTGTCTATTCACACTATTGTAAAGATATTTGCAGCACCTCTGCCTGCATTGCACACTCAAACTTTTTTTAACTAAGCCATTATACTAGCAAACACTCAGTGTACCTAGTGGCATCCTAAACGTGGCTATTGTACTTTTGTCTATTCACACTATTGTAAAGATATTTGCAGCACCTCTGCCTGCATTGCACACTTAAACTTTTTTTAACTAAGCCATTATACTAGCAAACAGTCAGTGTACCTAGTGGCAACCTAAACGTGGCTATTGTACTTTTGTCTATTCACACTATTGTAAAGATATTTGCATCACCTCTGCCTGCATTGCACACTCAAACTCTTTTTAACTAAGCCTTTATACTAGCAAACAGTCAGTGTACCTAGTGGCATCCTAAACGTGGCTATTGTACTTTTGTATATTCACACTATTGTAAAGATATTTGCAGCACCTCTGCCTGCATTGCACACTCAAACTTTTTTAACTAAGCCATTATACTAGCAAACAGTCAGTGTACCTAGTGGCATCCTAAACGTGGCTATTGTACTTTTGTCTATTCACACTATTGTAAAGATATTTGCAGCACCTCTGCCTGCATTGCACACTCAAACTTTTTTTAACTAAGCCATTATACTAGCAAACAGTCAGTGTACCTAGTGGCATCCTAAACGTGGCTATTGTACTTTTGTCTATTCACACTATTGTAAAGATATTTGCAGCACCTCTGCCTGCATTGCACACTCAAACTGTTTTTAACTAAGCCATTATACTAGCAAACAGTCAGTGTACCTAGTGGCATCCTAAACGTGGCTATTGTACTTTTGTCCATTCACACTATTGTAAAGATATTTGCAGCACCTCTGCCTGCATTGCACACTCAAACTTTTTTTAACTAAGCCATTATACTAGCAAACAGTCAGTGTACCTAGTGGCATCCTAAACGTGGCTATTGTACTTTTGTCTATTCACACTATTGTAAAGATATTTGCAGCACCTCTGCCTGCATTGCACACTCAAACTCTTTTTAACTAGGCCATTATACTAGCAAACAGTCAGTGTACCTAGTGGCATCCTAAACGTGGCTATTGTACTTTTGTCCATTCACACTATTGTAAAGATATTTGCAGCACCTCTGCCTGCATTGCACACTCAAACTTTTTTTAACTAAGCCATTATACTAGCAAACAGTCAGTGTACCTAGTGGCATCCTAAACGTGGCTATTGTACCTTTGTCTATTCACACTATTGTAAAGATATTTGCAGCACCTCTGCCTGCATTGCACACTCAAACTTTTTTTAACTAAGCCATTATACTAGCAAACAGTCAGTGTACCTAGTGGCATCCTAAACGTGGCTATTGTACTTTTGTCTATTCACACTATTGTAAAGATATTTGCAGCACCTCTGCCTGCATTGCACACTCAAACTTTTTTTAACTAAGCCATTATACTAGCAAACAGTCAGTGTACCTAGTGGCATCCTAAACGTGGCTATTGTACTTTTGTCTATTCACACTATTGTAAAGATATTTGCATCACCTCTGCCTGCATTGCACACTCAAACTCTTTTTAACTAAGCCATTATACTAGCAAACAGTCAGTGTACCTAGTGGCATCCTAAACGTGGCTATTGTACTTTTGTCTATTCACACTATTGTAAAGATATTTGCAGCACCTCTGCCTGCATTGCACACTCAAACTTTTTTTTAACTAAGCCATTATACTAGCAAACAGTCAGTGTACCAAGTGGCATCCTAAACGTGGCTATTGTACTTTTGTCTATTCACACTATTGTAAAGATATTTGCAGCACCTCTGCCTGCATTGCACACTCAAACTTTTTTTAACTAAGCCATTATACTTGCAAACAGTCAGTGTACCTAGTGGCATCCTAAACGTGGCTATTGTACTTTTGTCTATTCACACTATTGTAAAGATATTTGCAGCACCTCTGCCTGCATTGCACACTCAAACTTTTTTTAACTAAGCCATTATACTAGCAACCAGTCAGTGTACCTAGTGGCATCCTAAACGTGGCTATTGTACTTTTGTCTATTCACACTATTGTAAAGATATTTGCAGCACCTCTGCCTGCATTGCACACTCAAACTTTTTTTAACTAAGCCATTATACTAGCAAACAGTCAGTGTACCTAGTGGCATCCTTTACCGTGGCTATTGTACTTTTGTCTATTCACACTATTTTAAAGATATTTGCAGCACCTCTGCCTGCATTGCACACTCAAACTTTTTTTAACTAAGCCATTATACTAGCAAACAGTCAGTGTACCTAGTGGCATCCTAAACGTGGCTATTGTACTTTTGTCTATTCACACTATTGTAAAGATATTTGCAGCACCTCTGCCTGCATTGCACACTCAAACTCTTTTTAACTAAGCCATTATACTAGCAAACAGTCAGTGTACCTAGTGGCATCCTAAATGTGGCTATTGTACTTTTGTCTATTCACACTATTGTAAAGATATTTGCAGCACCTCTGCCTGCATTGCACACTCAAACTTTTTTTAACTAAGCCATTATACTAGCAAACAGTCAGTGTACCTAGTGGCATCCTAAACGTGGCTATTGTACTTTTGTCTATTCACACTATTGTAAAGATATTTGCAGCACCTCTGCCTGCATTGCACACTCAAACTTTTTTTAACTAAGCCATTATACTAGCAAACAGTCAGTGTACCTAGTGGCATCCTAAACGTGGCTATTGTACTTTTGTCTATTCACACTATTGTAAAGATATTTGCAGCACCTCTGCCTGCATTGCACACTCAAACTTTTTTTAACTAAGCCATTATACTAGCAAACAGTCAGTGTACCTAGTGGCATCCTAAACGTGGCTATTGTACTTTTGTCTATTCACACTATTGTAAAGATATTTGCAGCACCTCTGCCTGCATTGCACACTCAAACTTTTTTTAACTAAGCCATTATACTAGCAAACAGTCAGTGTACCTAGTGGCATCCTAAACGTGGCTATTGTACTTTTGTCTATTCACACTATTGTAAAGATATTTGCAGCACCTCTGCCTGCATTGCACACTCAAACTCTTTTTAACTAAGCCATTATACTAGCAAACAGTCAGTGTACCTAGTGGCATCCTAAACGTGGCTATTGCACTTTTGTCTATTCACACTATTGTAAAGATATTTGCAGCACCTCTGCCTGCATTGCACACTCAAACTTTTTTAACTAAGCCATTATACTAGCAAACAGTCAGTGTACCTAGTGGCATCCTAAACGTGGCTATTGTACTTTTGTCCATTCACACTATTGTAAAGATATTTGCATCACCTCTGCCTGCATTGCACACTCAAACTCTTTTTAACTAAGCCATTATACTAGCAAACAGTCAGTGTACCTAGTGGCATCCTAAACGTGGCTATTGTACTTTTGTCTATTCACACTATTGTAAAGATATTTGCAGCACCTCTGCCTGCATTGCACACTCAAACTTTTTTTAACTAAGCCATTATACTAGCAAACACTCAGTGTACCTAGTGGCATCCTAAACGTGGCTATTGTACTTTTGTCTATTCACACTATTGTAAAGATATTTGCAGCACCTCTGCCTGCATTGCACACTTAAACTTTTTTTAACTAAGCCATTATACTAGCAAACAGTCAGTGTACCTAGTGGCAACCTAAACGTGGCTATTGTACTTTTGTCTATTCACACTATTGTAAAGATATTTGCATCACCTCTGCCTGCATTGCACACTCAAACTCTTTTTAACTAAGCCTTTATACTAGCAAACAGTCAGTGTACCTAGTGGCATCCTAAACGTGGCTATTGTACTTTTGTATATTCACACTATTGTAAAGATATTTGCAGCACCTCTGCCTGCATTGCACACTCAAACTTTTTTAACTAAGCCATTATACTAGCAAACAGTCAGTGTACCTAGTGGCATCCTAAACGTGGCTATTGTACTTTTGTCTATTCACACTATTGTAAAGATATTTGCAGCACCTCTGCCTGCATTGCACACTCAAACTTTTTTTAACTAAGCCATTATACTAGCAAACAGTCAGTGTACCTAGTGGCATCCTAAACGTGGCTATTGTACTTTTGTCTATTCACACTATTGTAAAGATATTTGCAGCACCTCTGCCTGCATTGCACACTCAAACTGTTTTTAACTAAGCCATTATACTAGCAAACAGTCAGTGTACCTAGTGGCATCCTAAACGTGGCTATTGTACTTTTGTCCATTCACACTATTGTAAAGATATTTGCAGCACCTCTGCCTGCATTGCACACTCAAACTTTTTTTAACTAAGCCATTATACTAGCAAACAGTCAGTGTACCTAGTGGCATCCTAAACGTGGCTATTGTACTTTTGTCTATTCACACTATTGTAAAGATATTTGCAGCACCTCTGCCTGCATTGCACACTCAAACTCTTTTTAACTAGGCCATTATACTAGCAAACAGTCAGTGTACCTAGTGGCATCCTAAACGTGGCTATTGTACTTTTGTCCATTCACACTATTGTAAAGATATTTGCAGCACCTCTGCCTGCATTGCACACTCAAACTTTTTTTAACTAAGCCATTATACTAGCAAACAGTCAGTGTACCTAAGTGGCATCCTAAACGTGGCTATTGTACCTTTGTCTATTCACACTATTGTAAAGATATTTGCAGCACCTCTGCCTGCATTGCACACTCAAACTTTTTTTAACTAAGCCATTATACTAGCAAACAGTCAGTGTACCTAGTGGCATCCTAAACGTGGCTATTGTACTTTTGTCTATTCACACTATTGTAAAGATATTTGCAGCACCTCTGCCTGCATTGCACACTTAAACTTTTTTTAACTAAGCCATTATACAAGCAAACAGTCAGTGTACCTAGTGGCATCCTAAACGTGGCTATTGTACTTTTGTCTATTCACACTATTGTAAAGATATTTGCAGCACCTCTGCCTGCATTGCACACTCAAACTTTTTTTAACTAAGCCATTATACTAGCAAACAGTCAGTGTACCTAGTGGCATCCTAAACGTGGCTATTGTACTTTTGTCTATTCACACTATTGTAAAGATATTTGCAGCACCTCTGCCTGCATTGCACACTCAAACGTTTTTTAACTAAGCCATTATACTAGCAAACAGTCAGTGTACCTAGTGGCATCCTAAACGTGGCTATTGTACTTTTGTCTATTCACACTATTGTAAAGATATTTGCAGCACCTCTGCCTGCATTGCACACTCAAACTTTTTTTAACTAAGCCATTATACTAGCAAACAGTCAGTGTACCTAGTGGCATCCTAAACGTGGCTATTGTACTTTTGTCTATTCACACTATTGTAAAGATATTTGCAGCACCTCTGCCTGCATTGCACACTCAAACTCTTTTTAACTAAGCCATTATACTAGCAAACATTCAGTGTACCTAGTGGCATCCTAAACGTGGCTATTGTACTTTTGTCTATTCACACTATTGTAAAGATATTTGCAGCACCTCTGCCTGCATTGCACACTCAAACTTTTTTTAACTAAGCCATTATACTAGCAAACAGTCAGTGTACCTAGTGGCACCCTAAACGTGGCTATTGTACTTTTGTCTATTCACACTATTGTAAAGATATTTGCATCACCTCTGCCTGCATTGCACACTCAAACTCTTTTTAACTAAGCCATTATACTAGCAAACAGTCAGTGTACCTAGTGGCATCCTAAACGTGGCTATTGTACTTTTGTCTATTCACACTATTTAAAGATATTTGCAGCACCTCTGCCTGCATTGCACACTCAAACTTTT